>NC_136064.1:124316559-125007809 GCF_964261635.1 Lissotriton helveticus
TAGTGTGGAGCCCAATTTCACTTTCCTAAATAGATTGAGAAATGCACCATCCATGTTAAGGGCAAAGGTATGAAGACATGGTGTCGCTTCTGCAGTGACAGAATTTCTGGCCCAGTATAATGAGCTCAGCCTGCTTTTTGTAAATCACTGTGTATGCAGCCATCTTGTTTTGGAAACATGATGCACGTTTATTACAGCTTCCCTCTGAGGGGTTATGAAGAGAATTACTGCTTTCAGGATGATTTTACAATGTGAAATAGCTCCTTAGGACCGTAGCCAGCTTACGTAGTAGTTATTCATAATATGCAGCTTGGATCCCTTTCATATATGGGTCGCACTGTCGGGTGGCTGCTCAGTAACCAAGTTATGTATTATGAGCATAATTATTTCTCCACTTTCTTCCTAGTTTTTTACATCCTTTTTTAAAGAGATTAGGAACTTGTCAAACCAAGGAGATGATTTCCATTTACTTCCCTTTTTTAGTGCCTTCGGGTATCACAGTTTTAAGAGAGTAATTGATCCACTCAGTCTCCATGTCTCTGTCCCCGAGGATCAGTTCCTAATGCAGGTCTGGAATCGGCTAGTATTTCCAGCCAGGGCCACTTCTGGCTTTGACTCACTGGTGGCTTAACACCTCCCAGAGAGAGGGTCCCTTCCACCCTAAAGGAGATGAGAGCATGGCCAGTCCAAGCCATTGGCTGAGTAATCATAATAATAAGGCTGGGCTCATTGTTGAAGACTGGGTCTAAAATGACACCTTCCACATGAGTAGGCCCATCCACCCTTTGCGTCAGAAGCATGCAACCTAGATCCTGATGGAGGTTTGTAATCCTTGGATTTTTAGTTTCTTCCAAATGTGAATTAAAGACTTTCACTAAATTGAAATTATTTTCTCTGTGAAAAAACAGCTGTTATTTCTGGTAGGGCTTCCATAAACCCTGGGCAATGCCCAGGAGGTCTGTAAATTAAAATAAAAAAGAATCAGAAGGTCGGAGAGAGGTTGATGGTAAAAGTCAAATTCTCACAGTCAGGTATGTTAAGAAGTGTATGTTCACATTCATAGGTCTCTTTCAAAATAATGGCAGTACCCAATATTTTATACAGATATAATGGCAGGGGGAGTGCCCGATTATTATCAGGTGTGGACTATTCTTGGAGCCAGGTCTCCATAAGGAACAATATCTCAAACAGGTCTTCGATTGGGTTAATAAGGCTGCCTTCATGGCAGAGGAGGGGATTACAGTTTATAAGCCCTCAGCTCCATTGTGTAACCATTGTGTCAGTGGCCCTGACCTACTTTACGCATGTCAAAGTAAAATTACACTGGGAGCTCTTTTGTACCCCCTTTTCAAAACCCAAAACTGTGCATGCTAAGACCAAGCATATTGGCCTACGGTTAAGACGCATATCGACAGAGTAGCTCAAATTTTTTGGGGTGGTTCGGCCAGTGGTCCTAGCTCAAGGGCCCATTTAGGCATGGACAGCCGCAGATGGGCTTGCCTTTGGTATGCCTTTGGTGTGCTAGTACTGTGCCTGCTTCCCAGCTCCCATTTATAGGACAACTAGAGCGCTATTCTGCTTAGTGTCTCTATGGAATTTCAGCTCACGGGAACTCTATTTTTGTTTCCCCATACACATTCGGCACCCAAGTTAACAGTCCATGCCTTTTGGAATGGCAGATGTATAGTTTCCGATACAGGGAAGGCATGGCTTGGCAGTTCGGGTTGGACTGTTCCCATGAGGCACAGGGTCAGGCTAATTTGCATATGGCCATGTTTGAACTGGGGTGGCAGAGTGGGCTAAAGAACAGTGATGGATCAAACCCAGATCTTTTGACTGGGTGTGAGTATTTGATCGGTTCAGATGCTCCGTCCATCACCACCTTATTTTGTACCGCTTTGTTCGCCATAAGTTGGCAGGGTATGCTCAGACTTGAGTCCCTTGCTCACTTTGACACTGGATTCAAGCAAGCCGGGCTGAAGACGGCTGTAATGCCAGAAACTAGTCCTAGGAAGCTTGTTTCCGGTTCAGGGAAGGCATGGCTTGGCAGTTCGGGCTGGACTGTTCCCATGAGGCACAGGATCAGAGTGATTTGCATATGGCCATGTCTGAACTGGGGTGGCAGAGAGGGCTAAGTACCTCTTTGGTATGCATTCGGCATGCTAGTACTGTGCCCGTTTCCCAGCTCCCATTTATAGGACCAAGAAACAACTAAAACACAATTCTGCTTAGCGTCTCTATGGTATTGCAGCCCACAGGAACTCTATTGTTGTTTCTCCATACACATTCAGCCCCCAAACTAACAGTTCAGTCCTATTGGAATGACAGATGTAAATTTAAAAAAACTTTTAAAACACCTAATTCAGGGCACACAACAGTTGAACGCATCAGATTCAAAGTAATTAAATGTAGAGCTGTGCAGTGCTTTATCTCACTATATGATACAAACCGAGGATGACATACAGCGCACCATAGAAGCAATATTCTGGGAACACTTACATTTGTATTATGACATTCTTCCGACGTAGATCGACTGGCATCCACAGTTCCTGCAGAAATCCACTCAGGGTGTGGATGTCATACTCCCTTCCTTTCTGCCATTGTCCTGGACCAAGTTACACAAGCTTGTTTGGCAGAATGGGCTCTTGCACTCGCCCCTGCACTATATCACAATCATGTTGGCATAAAGACTCTCCTTATCATGTTATACCTATAAAGTCCAGCCAGCAAGTAATTTGTAATACGGAACACCCATAGCATGGTACTTGTAAATAGAAAAAAATACAAAAAGCCTTGAATAGTTCCAACATATTTTTCAATCACAATCTAGCACTTGAAAGCAGACATTGCAATCTACTCTGAATAAATGTGGATTTAGTTTGTCATCCGTAAGTTAAATATCATCGACATAGGACAACATGTCTTGGTTAATATCGTGTAACATTGACCTAATGCGCAGTAAATAGCCAGCCTTCTGTGCACTTGGTTTTTAATGGAATACACAAGACTCCCAATGGCTATAAGAACAGCCCAGGGCTATTTACTGCGAGCATTATGTTAATGCTACACAATATTGACCCAGACGCGTTTTCGTATGTCCTAAGTTGATGACATTTACCTCACAGATGATGAACTAAGTCAACATTTATCCAGAAGAGATTACACAGTATTGGGATTTGCTGAACTTGGCTACAAGTTCGATTTCAAGAAATTGAATGCAGTCCTTTTCCTAAGATATGAACTTTCTCATGGGAAAAAAGTCTTGCACCTCATTTTTTTTATATATCATTACATTAAAAAAAATTGCATTCACTGCCAGGATTTCTTCATTTTGGCAGCACATACATACCAGATTGTGCACAATGCAATAAACCTATTTTCATATTAACTATTCCTCATTTTTCCAATACACAGTGGACACACGGATAGACTCAGATCATTCCAATCTGATTTACTTTCCACAAGTCAATTACATACACATGTAAATACTAAAAACATGATCATCCGGGTTTTAGCAGGTGCAATTGAATTTACCCATAATATTTTTATTGAACGTAAAACAGTGCTGATTGCATATACGTTTCATTTATTTTCCAGTGCTGAAATGAGTTTGGCTGCCACTGAGCAAATACTGACTGCTGTGCAGAAGGCTATCCTAAAAGAAATGCCACTAGCATTGCAAGCACTAAAGCACTCGATCGTAGATGGTACAGTGAGCAACATTCTTAACAGCTGTTGATGTATATTTCATCTTTCACCTGTCTTTACAGACACAAGAATTCCTAAAGTATGACATTATATAAATCAAGACATCTTCTGTCTTACCTCTTGAACAGTTTAAATATATTTGGGCTGATTCTCAAAGGTAATCTGAGACAAAACTTTAGCTTTACAACTGTTGACATTCACAGAAATCATTCACAAGTTACATCTTCACATCTGTAGTCGGGCCGGGATCCCCACACCCGTGTCATACTCTCAGCATCCGGGCTGTACACTCCGGGTCAGGCCGTACTTTCGGCTTGAGTCGTACTCTCTGGCTCGGGCCAGATGAAGTATTCTTAATGGGCCAGAATGCAATTTGCATAAAAGGAAACATTAGGAACATGTGATAAATGGTAGAGGAGGTCATGAAACTCGGTTTGGCCAGTGAAAAGAATGTGGCCAGATACTCCATCATATCCCAGAATAGTTTGCTCCTTTGCATCATGGTACAATTTGCACTCCCCTCAGTGTTGAATGTAGTTTTAACACTACTATCACTACGTCACCCTTCAGGGGAGGGTGATAGAAATAGAGTGCTTGCAGTGTAGCATCCAGCACCACCCTCTCCATGAAGCCAAAGAGGCAAACGTTATCCCTTTGGATTCCTCCTTCCAGGTCATTAATCAAACTTTAAATGGATCAGAGGAATTTTCTACATGTGACTCCAGCATAGTGGGGGGGGGTCTGCACATCATTCAGCTAGCCTTGGAACACTCTGATTTCCTTCCAGATGGATTTCTTATCATTGTTGAGATCCTTTATCTGGGTATCCATTAGTTTTAGCTTCTAGCACACCGCTGTGATCTCCTGCAGTATACAATCTATTGGGTTACCTGAGTGGCCGGATAGACCCGATGTACGGGCTTTGTGGTGGCCACAGCTTTAGTGACGAGGTGCCATGGACAGCAGTGGGTAGGAGAAGCAAGGGAAGCATCATGTTGCAGCAAAATAAAACTCCATAACCCAGAGCCCTTGAGGCTGTAAAAGACCAGCTAGAGATTGGAGTTTTTTCAGAGCAGCAAGGTGGAAGGAGACTTCAGAATTCAGTGGAAGCAGAGTGGGGGCCAACACCAACAAGCTGATGAATCAGGTCCAGTGGTACAACGAGGAGCATGCAAGAGATCTGTGTGGCTTGGCAGAAGGAGGGAAACATTCAACCCAATCAGATGGACAGACAGGTTCTGCAGGAATACTCCACCAGGGTGCAGGTGCAGCAGGCAGAATGGGCAAAGCCAGTTCAGGTGGGGCAATAAGGAGGATGAGGGGGTGTAAGCGCTCAAGCCGCAAAGGATGGCCATTTGCTCCTCGGCCCACAAAGTATGCCAGATAAAGCCCCCAGTCTAGCCCGGGACAGCCCCCTGTAAGGCCAGCCCCAAGTTATCTGGTGCTCTCTGCCATATGTCCAGCCTCAGGGCCCCCATACTCCATGGTACATGGGCAGGATGTATTCTAGGATCCATGGGGTTGCATCTGTCATCCCAGACCAGTAGACCAGCACCCACAAGAAAGGAGAGGGGAACCCCCACCCAAGTGGGTAGCTAAGTTCAGGGGAGGTAGAGCATTGATGACCAAGGCAGTGTCCACTTGGCAGTGGGTTTGAGTTTGCCTTTGGATGTTGGACCTAGAGCCAGCAAGGACAATCAGCAGTGCCTCAGAATGATGCACCTTGATGTGCTGCAGACAGCGGGTGGTGCATGGACACTGTGCCATTAAGGACATATATCACAAAAAGCCAAGAACAATACTCAGCAAGGGGGAGGAGTTGGCCTCCATGCCAGCAAGGTACTACAAGGGTCACCTCTCCACTCATGAGTGCCATCTCTGAGAAGGCATCCAGAGAGAACCAGTGGCCTTGTGATCTCCTGGACCTGCAAACAGGCCGCAAAAAGTGTCAAGTCCTCTGTTGGGTGGTGAGGTACAGAGCAGAAGCTTGGATGCCCCCTGGAAGGATGCTATATTCTATTCTTTGGGCCGACACAGCTACCAGGAGTCAGGCAGGCCTTATTGTCAGTGGCCAAGTGGCCGAGCCCTATCAGCCTTACTATGCAGACCTACATGGACGTTTCAAAAATAAGCCTTGATGGGATTACACTTTTAACTCCCTTTCTCTATGACTATGCCAATGTTTCAACAACATTATCTGTTTAACTTTCAAACCTTGACTCAAAGTGAAGTCATAGCTTTGAGTGGGTAGGAATAGGTCACAGAAAAGAAGGGACCTTAGAACTACTTGTTTTAACTTGTGTGTGGTATTGAATGTTTCTCCTGCTTATTCCTAGAAGCCGCCTCACAGACCATTTTCAGGTCAGAGAAGAATTCATATCAGTAGGATTGGAGGGAGTCAAATATGAGCTTAAATATGAGCTTAAAACAGGTCTGCACAATCACTGCTGGGTTTCTCCACATTGCATCAAGTGTTTCATGAATATCTCTACGGTAAGGCAAAGAATAAGTGCTGGGTTCTGCAGTTAAATTGTTAGGATTGGCCAACTTAATTTTCATAATTACTTTCTAGTGCACAGGATAAACCACCACCACCTCCTATGAAAATTCCTGGACCTTGGAAGGCTCCATCTAAATAGGATGGCCATGCTGGAAGAAGAATGTTGACCCCTCTTGGCAGAATAAGATGCACACATGAACTCAAAGAAGCCTACCTCCTATTGGCAAGCAGAGGCTTGAACTGTTCTCCAATACCAAAGTTGTTGACTTCCTGTTCTACTGCTTTTGGGGCAGTGCGCAGTGGCAGTTTGGGCTGGCCTGGTCCAATCGAAACTGATTTCCATATGTATTGGTCCAAAGTGAGGTGGCATGGTGGATGAAAAAGCAGCAGCTGAATTTAATTTACATATTCCATGAATCACCTTTTTGTGGTTTCAGTTGATGCCCTAAGTGTAATCAGCAAGAAGACAAAGTTGGAGCATTGGTTCTTATGGATACAATATGCAACACATCTAAAGCTGATGAACATGTGAATGACCCATTAACATACATTGAACGAGAACAATATCCCACTATTGAAATGACTCAGATTCTGGCAACCATACTACACAAAGCAGAAGATTTGGAATGGATTAGTTAGTCTACTAAATCATTTATAACAACAACACATCCCAGAAGACCACAGCTATACATGCTTAAAAAGATAAACAAAAATATAATAAATCCACAATTCTGATTATGGTATTAAGATACAAATCATTGTTTGAATTATTTGAGAGATATTTTCTACAACTGTTCATGCAAACATGGAGCACATGCACTACACAAAAACTAGAAAATCTTCTAGCAGACAACATACAAAATAAGATATTATGGACAATCAATGATTCATCATTGTTCACCTCCATTTCCCATCAAGAAGGTATAGATGCAGTAAAATGGGCACTATCGAAGAAACCATCCATAAAGGCACATACAATCTTCACCACAGCTACTTTTACCTTCAGCTCATAGGAACTTCCATGGAATTTGCGGGGGCTCCAGAATATGCTAATACATTTGTGTCTAAGTTTCAACTGGAAATTGTGACACGGTAAAAATTGATAATGTATCCAAAGCAAATTACCTTTCGAAATTGCTTGAAGACAATGAAGAAAAGGTCATGAAAATGGACTCACAGAAAAACAATCTAAAGGTGAATCCAACAGACTGGTGTTCATATCTAAATATTCCACAAAAGTCATTAATCATCAAAAGGAGTCTAAATCAAAGATAGGCATTATTCCAAAATTAACCAGAATTTAAAGGATTGTTAAAAAACACTATTTGCTTACATAAGTACAAAGAATTTGAAAGAAGCATTAAGGCTGAGTAACACAGGCAGTAAAACAAATGAGACAGGAACTTAAAGGTGTCATAATTGCATTCACTGCAATCATTTTAATAGAGGAAATACAATTACGTACCAATGACTTAGATTTATTATAGTTTACTTTTAGTTATGTAAACTGGAGTATGTTGACAGCACTGGAACTTAGTAAGTCTGTGACATTGCTAACACTTGGTGCCCATTATTGTTGTTAACTGGTTATTTGGATTTAACATGATTTTTGTGGTAGTTTTGGTGCTTTTAATTTCCTGTGATCAGCACATGGTGGTTTGATTCTATTGTTCTTTTGAAATTTCCACATGCATCACACGCTTTAGACTTTGATCACATATCAACACAAACCCCATTTATTCACAGGGTTTTTAAATTAAACAGAAGAATATATATGTATTGGTTGTTGCTGAGTCAAAGGCGAACTTGTTGATTTTTTGTTATCCGGAACAGGCCTGAAGAATTGAGAGCATCCCAAACAGCTATGTATTAGGAGCATGAAAATAATATAATGTGTTGTCATGATTTTGTTTTTATTGCCGTAAAATTATTTTATCAAGATCATTGTTCATGGATATTGTGTGGTCTCTGTATTCAAGAAGATTTAATGAAAAAGGCAATACTAAAAAAGAAACATGATGTTGGAAACATGAATATGCTTTATTATTTATTATACTAGTGTTTCTTTGCTGAATTACAAAAAAAATATTTATTTTGCCAGGTTGAAAGGGGAGTTTGTAACTGCACAAAATGACTGTTATTACAGGCGCGAGATATGTTTAAAAAGGTTACTTTAGTAGGTGGCAAAATAAGTGCTCCAGGCACATATAGTTCCACTTTTCCTGGAACTTAAACGCACATTAAAGTGTCAATTAGGTGTAAGCAATTTTAGCAAGCTCAAAGGAGAGAGCTCAGCACTTTAGCACTGTTTAGCAATAGTAAAGTGTGAAAAGTCCTATTGCCAACAAAAATGAATTCTGCAAAACAGGATGGGTGAAAGCTAAAAGCTTGGGGTGACTCTGCAGAGTGGGACAAGTCCCACAGGGGCATATTATCAACCCAGGCGATAAAATTATCGCTTGCTTTATCGGCAGAAAACTGCCGCAAAAGCCGCTTTTGCGGCAGTTTTCTGCCGATAAAGCAAGCGATAATTTTATCGCCTGTGTTGATAATATGCCCCACAGTTCGGTAGGCATTTGCTACTTGAAAATATGAATACTTTGGTAGCTAATTATTCATGTATGCGTTGTATGCATGCAGGTCCTGTAGCAACTTCCCTCGCAGCCTCTGCTGTCTCCCTGTTGCCCTGTGTTGGGCTGCCTGTGTGCCACTCCCCTCTCCCATCAAGCATTGTTGGCAGTGTACAGTATTTCAACCTTGCACAGCAGTGGGTTCCTCCCCTGTTCAGCCTGTTAGCCATTTCTTTTCCAGTATAGCTACCCGTCCGCCATTGAACTTATATATTTATTTTATTGATTGTTTTTCTCACAGGAAGTGAGCCAACTCAGCACTGCTCATTCCCTGCAGTTTTTTATACTGCCACCCGCCACCCAGTGCCCCTCCCTACCATGTTCCTACATAATAGATGCCACAGCGTGACCCAATTGAGCAGGTCCTGTGACAAGTCCCCTCACAGTCTCTTCTGCCTCCCTGTTGCCATGTGCTGGGTGCCCTGTGGGCTGCTTTCTATCTACTGCATGCAACTCCAGCCATGCAAGTTTGGTACTGTATGGTATTTTAACTTCACTCATTAGCATTTTCCTCCTCTGTTTAACTTGTTAGCAATGGCATGCTCCATATGAAATTCTTTTAGCTATTTCTATTACTCCATAGTGTCAGATCTGAAGTGAACTCTTACTCCCAAACTTGCGCAGTAACAGAACATCTCAGGTTGCTTCGTGGTCCTAAATCTTTCCAGTTATCTTCTTAAATTGATTCTAAGCGATATTCTAAATACCTAACCTAACCTACACTACCTAAAGATATGCCTTATTAAGCACTAAACCTAATTTGTCCCAGGCTCTCCACACCACTGGAGTCAAGCTATTCAGGCTGATGAAGGCTGATAGCCAGAAACCGATCCTTGGATGCTTGGATGCTTGATTCCGGTCTGGGAAAGACATGGCTTGGTAGTTCGGGCTGGACTGTTCCCATGAGGCACAGGGTCAGAGCTGATTTGCATATAGCCAGTGTCTAACCCAGGGTGGTGTGGAGTACAAAATAACAATGGATTTAGGCCCAGATCTCTGTACTGGGGTGAATGTATGACATTGTTCTGCATTCTGTCCATCACCTGTTGTTTTTGCTAAAACGTTGAAATACCAGAGCGCTGGGAAGCAAGTCCTTTTCCGGGAATCTCTTCAGTGAAGTGCGCATTACCTCTACACCGCGCGCTTCACCTGAAGTTCTGCACCTATAGAAAGCTGAAACACTAGAATGCAACATCTTCTTTGTGGTCGAGGCCATCTTGGAGTTCCACTTGTGACTCCAATTACTCCATCCATTATGTAAGGGGCATTTTCCTTTGTTGATCCAGTGGGATTTACTGGATAAGGAGAATACTACATGTATTGCCTGCTTAGGAGTTCTGACACATAGCTAGCATTCTGCCATCAGACTTGTATATGTTTTTTCTGAATTGGTATTGTATGCATTTCCTGTTTTTTTCCCACTTTAAGCGAGCGCTGCACTGCTCATTCCCCAAAGTATTTTGCATGTCCTGCCGCCTGCTTTCCTGCACCCCTCCTTTGCCCAGAAGACATTCTGTTGGATGTGAGCTTCACACCCAGCAACAGAGTGCAGTACAGCCATGTCACTGACCTCAGCTGGACCGACTATGCATTCATTCACTTCACCATAGTAGGGTCCCAGGGTACCACCACCAAACCCCTGAGCTCATCCAATCAAAACTGGAATAAATTAACAGAATCCCAATGAATGGACACCCTCAACATCATCTGGGCCAACACCACAACCCACCAGGCAAAAGGCTGTCTAGAACCTCTCTGCCTAGATCTAAAACTGCACTGACAGTCTCAACTATGATGCCTGCCAATGCTAACAGAACCACAAAACATGCCAGCTGGTACACATCAGACCTCTGGCCCATCAAATGCAAATGCAAGTGACTAGAATGATAACGGCACTCCCACAAAAAACACACCGTCATCTCTCAACAAATACTCCTAAACCTAAAGGATAAAAAAAGAGACGCCCCGATCCGATCAACCACATTGAGCACCAACGACGCTGAGGAACTTTTCAGCATTGTTAGAGATGTTTCCTCGCCCTCGGCCACCAAGAACACAGTCCGCCCTTCCGAAGAAGTCTATGACACAATAGAGAACTGTTCCACAACAAAGATATCCGCCATCTACAGCAACTCCGATCCCCAAACCCCGACATTGAAATTCCCTTCACACTAACATACACCTCCCACAGGCACCTGCTCAGTACCTGGAATATACTCACCATGAAGAGTACCACCGCCATCAAGACCTCCATTCACTCAGGCACCCATGGGCCCCTGACCCCACCATATCCTTAATAGTGGACATCAAGAAATCAGCGGTGCAATCAACTCCATTCTCAACACAACCAACTTCACTAACACATGGAATTACACATAGGTCGGACTTTCTTCTGAAGAAAACCGCCGCCAACCCCACCAAATTCAAAAAAGACCACCCCATCTCGATGCTTCTGTTTCCTGACAAAGTTCTTGAGAAAGCCATCAACCACAAGCTCGCTGAACATCTAGAAAGAAACAACCTACTCAATGCCTCCTAATCTGTATTCTGTGACAACCATAGCACTGAGACCGCCCTGATAACCTTCTACTAACAAGATCAGAACCCTCCTCGACCTTTCTAAGACAGCAACCCTGATCCTGACCTTTCAGTGGCAATCAACCCCTTATCCCACCACGCCCTCATAAGAAGACTTCACCTTGTTGGCGTCCAGGGAGATGCTCATAAATTGAATGCATCCTTCCTCACAGGACATACCCAGAGAATCAGCCTGCCACCCTTTACCTACAAGCACAAGATGCAACATCTGTGGCATATCACAATTTTCTTCTCTCAGTGCTGTCCTATTTAGCATCTATATGACACACAGCTGTCATTGTAAAGTCCACATTTGTAAAGCGCACAATCACCCGTAAGGGTCTCTAGGCGCTGGGGGCCCTCGGGGAGATTAAGCGAGCTATTGCCCAGAGTCACATGGTGCTGGGCTAACCTGCCGCCGGAGCCGGGGATCGAACCGTGGTCCCCAGGTTCCAGGATCAATCACCCTGGCCGCGGCGCCACACCTCTCCCGTCAGAAACCATGAACTCAACCTTATATCCTATGCATTCTCTGACTCATGAAGGACCCCACCACCACCGCCAGAACCAGCTTCTGTAATGCATCTCAGACTGGTAGAGGACTAACTGCCTGACGTTCAACACACATAAGACAACTGACCTCGCCAACAACCTCAGCATCACCTTTGACAGCACCATGAATAGCCAGGTCAATACAGTATTCTCTGCCTTAAGTTTGATCCCAGTTAACACCAGGAAAAGTGTCACACAAGCCCTCATCACTAGCAAGATGGACCGTGGAAATGCACTCTAAGCAGGAGGAGCCATTAGCCTAATCATCAAGACACCCCAGACTATATATAATGCAGGAGCTAGAGTCATCCTTAATGTCCCCAAATGGACCCACATCAGTCCACACTTTAGGAACCTCCACAGTCTCCCAGAATTTAGGAGATGTCAGTTTGAGTTGTCAACACAAGGCCCTCCACAAGCAGGGTCAAGCATACATCCACCATTGTGTGAACTTCCACCTACCTACAAGATAACTGCTCTGGCCTCCCTTGCCCTTCATATGTCCCCCACCTTCCCCAAATTTACAGTGGAGGCTGTTATTTCATTTACCCCCTCAACAGGTCCTCGAACAACCTACCCCTTCACCTGCAAACATCACCTTCACTTGCAAACTTTAGACAGGGACTCAAGACCTAGCTCTTCGATGGAGATTCACAAGACTGCAGTGCCGGGATACCCTCAAGGGTGAATAGATACACTACACTAGTACGGAATATTTGATTGATATTTTGAGTATTTCTACAGCTTGGAGTGTAATTGTTGATACCTGAGACTTTTTTACAAATACTTTAATAGATCCGCAAGGGGTAGGTTGTCTTCTTCTAAGAATTTACTGGAATGGGCTAGGCCACCCTTTCACACGATTAATGGTTTTGGCGTTCTAGAGTCTTATTGCTGAGGGGGGCCTGCTGCTGCTGGGTGCCAGGAGGATACCACCACTAGGGACTGCCTCCCTGCCTGGAGGACCCTGTGAGCTGGACCCTGGGCCCAGCCTTGCCCCCCCCTGCCTTCACTTCTTTTTGGACTTTATCCCTGGACCTGGGGGGACTTGGGTGGCCTGCCAGTGCCTGGGGAGTGCTGGCCTCCCCCTAAAAATAGCGCGTTGTGCCGCTGGTGCAGGCGATCCCTTCCTAGAGGGATTCCCTGGTGTGGGGATCCCCCTTTTGGCTGGTCTTCGAGGCAGGTGCCCACCCTGCATTTGGCCCCACCAGTTAGCTGAGTTGTTGCGGCGTGGGTGCCCACCCTGCTTATTTGCAGATTTATTGCGTCCCGAGCGTTTTCCCACCCCGCCAGGGACCTTGCCGCATTATTTTTCACCACCGGTTGCTTACCCCGGATTGTTGTTGTGATCCGCTGTTTCTCCCCCCCTCCGGGCTGCCGCACTGCCTGCGATGACCCGGAAGTACTTCACAGGAAACCAGAAGCCGACGGGAGCCTACCCCGCGCTCCGGTGGGGAGAAGAGAACTGCACGGGACATAGAGCCCAGGTGGGAGCCTACCCCGCACTGGACTTGGGCCAAAGGCGTGGGAGAACTCCCAAGTCCCGCAGTGGCGGAAGAGACGGGAAGCAGGTGTCCCGCATTGGCGGTGTGAGCCCTGCGTGTGTATCCCGACCGAGCGCCACCGCCGCCACGAGACCGGAGTGCTGAAAGAAGATTCCCCCCCCCCCGAAAGGAAGCCGGTGAGTAGACGCCGGCTGGGGGAGGAGGAGTGAGGTCACACCCTGCCGGTGCCTCTACCCTGAGCGGCCCCACTTGATAGCGGGCCTCTCCGACGTCAACAGGGGCACAGTTCTGTTCAAGCCCGCGAAGGCTCCCGGGGGCATTGTTGTTTTCGAGTCCCCCAGAGAGGGACTACAACGACCCCGGGGGAATCTGTAATTTAGAGCAGGCCGCTTCAACGTCATTAGGGGGCATTGTTTTAGAGCCTACGAGGATCCCCGGCACTTTGGTTAGTCTGAGTCCCCAGAGCGGGACTCCAACGATTCCAGGGGCCATTATCCTTCCGAGTAACCAGAGGGGGGGACTCCCATGTCTTGGGGGCATTTGTTGTAGAGCCCCGAGGCTCCAGTGGGCAGTTTGCTATCCCGAGTCTCCAGAGGGGGGACTCCAACGTCAGGGGCATTATTGTTTACAGCCCACTAGGCTCCCCACCTCCCATGCTGTTTTGGGCCCCATTGCCTCCATGAAAAAAAAGCCCAGAGGAGATCTCCAGCTGCCCAGCACTTAGTGGGCAGCTGCTTCGTTTAGGCCCCCAGGTACCCTGGCGCAATCTTCCTTGGCTGCCTGCGCAGTCTGCCCTGACCTTGCTGGACACAGGGCGTCCTAGCCACTGAGAGGCCAAGTTGGCCTAGAGGACAGTACTGGTGTTGTGCCCTTGCTAGGGGTACACGTTTATGCCCTGTGTGATATTTTTCACAATTGTGAGTACCTGCCTAATGTCATTGCTGCATCATGTGTAAAGTTTTATACCTCTGAATGTATTGTGGTGCTTAGGAGGTTGTTTTTCCTAGCATAAGGTTATGCTAGTGAGTTCATGATTCCCTGCGTGATATTTTCCTAAGGCAGTTAGGATTGCGTAGGTGGTACTTACCTCTTACCAGTGGTTACTGTTTGTGTGCTCTATTTTATGTTACAGTTATTATATTTTCTAAGTGCTAATTCTAACAAGTATCCTAGTTCTAAAAGTGTTATACCTGACAGTGGTCCTTGTGGCCCTGTCCTGTACATATATCCCCTGTAAATTCTGCCCGTGCCTGTTGGCACATTGTAAAGTGTGTGATTTTATCTAATGTGTTTGCTATAATACAAAGGATATTTTTATATATAACCTTGTGTGGAGTTTCCTTTGTGGGGGTCCTGGGTGATGTTGCTTGGTGCGTGCGCAAATACTTAACTTACATAGCCTCCGAGATAAGCCTTACTGCTCGTGCCACATTGCCTAGAGGGTGAGCAGGGGTTATCTTTGGCGTGTAACTCCCTTGCCCTGACTAGAGTGGTGGTTTTTGCCTGACGTTGGCGCAAGCCTCAGCCAACTGGAAATCCCATTTCTAACACCTGCATTGAGAAATCTCACTGAGAAGAGGTCTAGTGCTATATTTTCCTCTTTAAGCAACTTACCTTTAGCAAGCACTTTGAATGATCTGCAGAATGCAACAAATTGAACAAACTCCACAAACAAAGTGGCGTTCACCTTCCAGGCCTAATGTTTACCAAAACGCTATTGGGTAATCAAAAAAATGCTATGGATGTAAGGATTCACAATCGATTTACCGATTCTTTAATATTACAAAATAGCAAATTGGGAAATAGGTAATTGCTATTAGGTGCTACTACTCCTTCTGTTCCTATCAGGCTACAGGCACCTATGGGCGAATGGTTTCGCCTAAGCTATTTGAAATTACCAAATTGGTAATCACAAATTAGGTCATACAAAGCCAAAGGTGCCCAGGGGCCTAGGTCCTGCCTGAAGCACCTCAAAAAAGAATTTGCTCTTGTAAAGCGCACACATGCCCTAGGGGTATGAGTGCTCTACACAGCACTTTGAAAAATGCATTTTGTATATTTCTTAGAATGTGCACAGGGTTACAATCAACTTGCAGTTGATGGTAATAGCATTTCCCTAAATTCACAGTTTGCATTTAGAAAATTCTTGATACAATTGATAATATTTACAGTCACAGTTTTCGGTAATCACAATTTTTACAATTACCTAACATTGTGACTACAAAGCCTTTCATACAGCATGAAAGGCTATTTTACATTCACAAATGGCCACATTTTGTGATTCACAATGTTTACAAATACAAAATTGTTTCATACATGTGGCCCTAAGCATCTTTTGTGCCCCCTATTATCAATCTATACGAATAATCCTAAGCCTTTCCAGCTGACAATATAAACTATGTTGTTCTGAACCTGAACGTTCACAATTTATTTTTGGGATAGCACCATCTTTCCCATTGTTCATCTCCACTTCTTTCGGTCCAATTCCATTCCAATGTAGGGTCTTCCTCAGGAGTGGTTGTGGCCTCTCCTCCTGTAGGTTCCCAAATAGACCTTTCACGTAGACCAGGAATGTTCCCAGATCCTCTCTCGCTCCTTAAAGTCTTTGTTCTGAATCAGCGGGACAAATATTGTTTACATTTTAAGGATATCTATTATGAGAAGCCAGGTCAATACAAATATCAGGATTTTAAATTAAAAAAAGTATGGGTCTTTTGCTTTACGGCAGATTTAATGACCTTTCTTGGTTTCTAATATGGGTCTGGACTGTTTTGTTCTCTAAAATCTTTCCAGGATAGGAATTTGGCCAAGTCCGTAATCAATGACTATACATTAACATCTCTTTCAGGGGTGCATCCAATACCAAATCAATGGAGGTTTTAATGGAAGTCAGTTCTTGTATCAGGATTTCAAGGATAATTACTTTGTTTTAGGTCATTAATGAACTACCTACTATGTCTTATTTATTATAGGTTTTGCATTGCCCAGCACCACGCAAGGAAAACATACAACGAGACTCATCAACCCACATTAGGGCACCCTGTGTGCCTTGGTAAATCTATTGTAACGCAAAGCCTAGTCAGGGTGTTACATGGGTGACATGAGGGTGCCCCCACACATACATCCATGTATTCTGAAATTTCCAAATTTGCCAAAAGCAGTAGACCTTGGAATGCATCTGAAGTATAGGCCTTTCCACCAGAGGTGCACTAAGGAGAAATATCTCTATTTCCCTTGATGTTTCCTCTGTCAAAGTGTGCTGCATTTTGATAGTAATTAGAAAGAGTAAAATGCCCCTGATGGTGTTTTGGTGCACAGCAAGGTGCCTCTTCCTGCACCCTAACAATCCTGCCTCCAGTGCAGGCTCTCACACCGTGGTGCAGGGGTGTATGCATTGTTGCTAAGCAGCACATTGTGCAGGGCATTCCTGCTCTCTCCCTTTTCATGCAGCACTGCAGGGTGGCTGAACTGCATGAACATTTGTTACATTAGCCAAAGACTCTCTTTGTAATTTAGGTTGTGCTTTTTAGTTCTTACTTCAGTCAGCGGTGTGTTCCTTTATGTGGTACTACACAGGTCTGCAGGTTGACAGATTGTTTGCCATATCATGGATTATTTCTCACAACCTGTATTAAAAGCCAAACATGGGGCCTGATTTAGACACATGGACATTCCATCTGCCTTATTACATGGGTATTATTTCCTATGACAGACGGGATCCCCAACTTGCAAACAGTAAATCATGCCCTAAGTTGTGCTGCATTGAGTAATGGTAATGTTCTTTACTTTGGTTTGAATGTCTGCAATCACCTTGCTTTCCATCACCTTATCTGTCATCACCTTCTCTTAGCTGATATCTGCAAAGGAATTTCTCCTGAACTTTGCTTTCCTTGAAGGTTGCTTGCCCCCGTTTTTTGGGAAGTTCGCAGCTCCTGGACAAGAGTGCAGGTTGTCTTGAAAAGCTCTATTCCTTTTTTTAATTATTTTAGATGTTTGCTTCTTCACTTTTTTGTTAGTTTAAATTTCTGTTACTAATAGTTTCTTGTTAGTTGTTGTCAGGGGCAATAAATTAAAAGTTCAATTTTTTTGTCCCAGCACCTGATTGACCCCGCTTAGCGCCAAGAAACTGTTGGTGAACGTGCACATTATAAATTGTTTATAACATAAGATAACAGGTGAGCCTGGGACAGGAACCAGGGGGTTGCTGGACCCCAGTTTATTCACTATTTTAATTTGGCCAATTGTTTCAAACAATTGGAATGAGACACACTCAGCGCGAACTAGCCATCCCCTTAGCCACTCCCTCAATTCATGGCTGAGGCAAGCCCGTCTGCACCCGTCAGTGTCCCAGTCACAACCAGTGCCAGACACTGTGCCCGTTCTGGGCACAGAGTGGTTCCAAGACTCATTTATACACAAGATGCACTGATGGCTTTAAACCCCTCAACTAAGCATGCAAAGGGCACCCAACTGGAGCCAACTATCATGAAAACAAAAGTTAAGAATGATTTCCATACTTGTTGATGGTTGGAATTCTCTGCAGCTCTATGGTACGCCAACTATCGACAGGAATCGTCAAGAAAGCAATGTTATGTCCCAAGCTAGAAGCTAAATTAGGCGTGTCCTGTAGACGGTTACATATGTGATCCATGATTAGGTACAATGCAGAATTTTAAATTTGATTGACACTCATCTTCCTTCCCTGGTCTTCGTGACAGAGATATTTGTGTACTTGTAATCTGACCCTGATTGTCTTTCAGCGTTACTGGAAGGCTACGCTTTCTATAAACTTGGCAGGGCGGTCAAAGGGGGCGGCGGCATTGCGCTTACATATGTATCACATATAAAAGTCGGCTGTGACTCTCTTTCTCCCTCCTTCTGTGAAGCCTCTTCTTTTTGGGTGAAAATAATGGATAATCAATATTTTCATGGCATGCTTTTTTACTGCCCACAGGGTCCCTGCACCATCTTTACTTGCGAATTTAACAGCCTCTTAGAGGCAAACATTTTACTTATTAACTTCCACGAAAAAGGAGCGTTGATGGAAGGCAGTCTCAGCCCTCCGTGAAGTTAGCCAACACAATCCCACAGGTTTCCTTACTCCTCGGTCACGAGCGGCACCCCGTGGAGGGCTGAGTCCGCCGGAGGATCGACAAACTTGGTGCGGGACTTTACGGCAACTGCAAACACAACAATGATGGACAGAATGTGGATCAATGTCACACATTCACCCCAGTCCAAAGATCTGGGCCAAAATCCATCGTTTTTCCACTCCACACCACCCTGGGTTAGACAATGGCGATATGCAAATCAGCGCTGACCCTGTGCCCCATGGGAACAGTCCAGTCCGAACTACAAAAGCCATGTCCTTCCCAGAACGGAAACAAGCATCCGAGGACCGGCCCGGTTTCGAGGTAACACCTCTCTTCAGCCCGGCTAGCTTGATTCCAGTGGTGTGGAGTGCCTGGGACTCACGTCTGAGCATCCCCAGTACACTTAGAGCGGTAACTGCAAACACAACAATGATGGACAGAATGTGGATCAATGTCACACATTCACCCCAGTCCAAAGATCTGGGCCAAAATCCATCGTTTTTCCACTCCACACCACCCTGGGTTAGACAATGGCGATATGCAAATCAGCGCTGACCCTGTGCCCCATGGGAACAGTCCAGTCCGAACTACAAAAGCCATGTCCTTCCCAGAACGGAAACAAGCATCCGAGGACCGGCCCGGTTTCGAGGTAACACCTCTCTTCAGCCCGGCTAGCTTGATTCCAGTGGTGTGGAGTGCCTGGGACTCACGTCTGAGCATCCCCAGTACACATATCAGCCTGATTCATGTAGGTAAATTGCACTCGCAAAGGGCCAGATTCTGAGAATCTGGCCCTTTGCGAGTGCAATTTACCTACATGAATCAGGCTGATATCAGCCTGATTCATGTAGGTAAATTGCACTCGCAAAGGGCCAGATTCTGAGAATCTGGCCCTTTGCGAGTGCGATTTTTGCATTTGGTATTCATGATACCAAATGCAAAAATCGCTATTTAAGAAGTCGCAAATATGCGAGGAATAGCATTTAAGGAATCTCTAATAGAGATTCCTCAAATGCTATTCATGAAACATCAAGAAATAGCGATTTTGAACTTTTGGGGCCGCTATTTACCGACAGGTCAGACCTGTCGGTAAATAGCAAAAACTCAGAAAAATGCTTTTAAAAGCATTTTTCAAAGTTGCATGTAGCACACACACATGTCCTTTGGACATGTGTGTGCGCAACACCTGTCCAAAAGTGCATTTTAGGGGTGCTACAGGGCGTCCTTTGGACACCCCTGGCACCCTTAAAATCGCTATCTTAGTTGCGAGTAGCAAATTGCTACTCGCAATTCCCCATTCATTCCTATGGGCCTCTTGGCCCATAGGAATGAATGGGGAGTATTTGCGAGTAGCAAATTGCTACTCGCAAATAAAGAACATGTAGGAATCGCTATTTAAGTAGCAATTCCTACATGAATGCCGTTTTGCGTGTCCTCAATAGCGAATCGCTATGATTCGCTATTAGGGCCACGCAAAACGGATTGTACATGAATCAGGCTGTTAGAGCGGTAACTGCAAACACAACAATGATGGACAGAATGTGGATCAATGTCACACATTCACCCCAGTCCAAAGATCTGGGCCAAAATCCATCGTTTTTCCACTCCACACCACCCTGGGTTAGACAATGGCGATATGCAAATCAGCGCTGACCCTGTGCCCCATGGGAACAGTCCAGTCCGAACTACAAAAGCCATGTCCTTCCCAGAACGGAAACAAGCATCCGAGGACCGGCCCGGTTTCGAGGTAACACCTCTCTTCAGCCCGGCTAGCTTGATTCCAGTGGTGTGGAGTGCCTGGGACTCACGTCTGAGCATCCCCAGTACACTTAGAGCGGTAACTGCAAACACAACAATGGTGGACAGAATGTGGATCAATGTCACACATTCACCCCAGTCCAAAGATCTGGGCCAAAATCCATCGTTTTTCCACTCCACACCACCCTGGGTTAGACAATGGCGATATGCAAATCAGCGCTGACCCTGTGCCCCATGGGAACAGTCCAGTCCGAACTACAAAAGCCATGTCCTTCCCAGAACGGAAACAAGCATCCGAGGACCGGCCCGGTTTCGAGGTAACACCTCTCTTCAGCCCGGCTAGCTTGATTCCAGTGGTGTGGAGTGCCTGGGACTCACGTCTGAGCATCCCCAGTACACTTAGAGCGGTAACTGCAAACACAACAATGATGGACAGAATGTGGATCAATGTCACACATTCACCCCAGTCCAAAGATCTGGGCCAAAATCCATCGTTTTTCCACTCCACACCACCCTGGGTTAGACAATGGCGATATGCAAATCAGCGCTGACCCTGTGCCCCATGGGAACAGTCCAGTCCGAACTACAAAAGCCATGTCCTTCCCAGAACGGAAACAAGCATCCGAGGACCGGCCCGGTTTCGAGGTAACACCTCTCTTCAGCCCGGCTAGCTTGATTCCAGTGGTGTGGAGTGCCTGGGACTCACGTCTGAGCATCCCCAGTACACTTAGAGCGGTAACTGCAAACACAACAATGATGGACAGAATGTGGATCAATGTCACACATTCACCCCAGTCCAAAGATCTGGGCCAAAATCCATCGTTTTTCCACTCCACACCACCCTGGGTTAGACAATGGCGATATGCAAATCAGCGCTGACCCTGTGCCCCATGGGAACAGTCCAGTCCGAACTACAAAAGCCATGTCCTTCCCAGAACGGAAACAAGCATCCGAGGACCGGCCCGGTTTCGAGGTAACACCTCTCTTCAGCCCGGCTAGCTTGATTCCAGTGGTGTGGAGTGCCTGGGACTCACGTCTGAGCATCCCCAGTACACTTAGAGCGGTAACTGCAAACACAACAATGATGGACAGAATGTGGATCAATGTCACACATTCACCCCAGTCCAAAGATCTGGGCCAAAATCCATCGTTTTTCCACTCCACACCACCCTGGGTTAGACAATGGCGATATGCAAATCAGCGCTGACCCTGTGCCCCATGGGAACAGTCCAGTGCAAAAAATCGATGGATTTGGGCCCAGATCTTTTGACTGGGGGAGTGTGTGACATTGATCCACATTCAGTCCATCACTTGTTGTTTTTGCAATTGCCGCCCTAAGTGCGCTGGGGATGCCCAGACGTGGGTCCCAGGCACTCCACACCACTTGGAGTCAAGCTAGCCGGGCTGAAGAGAGGTGTTACCTCGAAACCGGTCCGGTCCTCGGATGCTTGATTCCGTTCTGGGAAGGACATGGCTTTTGTAGTTCGGACTGGACTGTTCCCATGGGGCAACAGGGTCAGAGCTGATTTGCATATCGCCATTGTCTAACCCAGGGTGGTGTGGAGTGCAAAAAATCGATGGATTTGGGCCCAGATCTTTTGACTGGGGGAGTGTGTGACATTGATCCACATTCAGTCCATCACTTGTTGTTTTTGCAATTGCGGGACTTTACGGCAGCAGCAGTTGCGGGACTGTGAGGACCAGCGTGCTTTGCGGCCCCCTGATCTGCCGCAGCTGGTCCTCTCCCCGCCCCTGCCTTCCCGAAAGCAGAAAACTCCTCGCGGCCCCCGCTCCGCGGGCGCCGCACATGACCAAGGAGGAAGGAAACCTGTGGGATTGTGTTGGCTGACTTCACGGAGGGCTGAGACTGCCTTACATCAACGCTCCTTTTTCGTGGAGGGCTGAGTCCGCCGGAGGATCGACAAACTTGGTGTCGGACTTTGCGGCAGCAGCAGTTGCGGGACTGCGAGGACCAGCTTGCTTTGCGGCCCCCTGATCTGCCACAGCTGGTCCTCTTCCCGCCCCTGCCTTCCCGAAAGCAGAACGCCGCTGGTGACCAAGGAGTAAGGAAACCTGTGGGATTGTGTTGGCTGACTTCACGGAGGGCTGAGACTGCCTTCCATCAACGCTCCTTTTTCGTGGAGTGCTGAGTCCGCCGGAGGATCGACGAACTTGGTGTCGGACTTTGCGGCAGCAGCAGTTGCGGGACTGCAAGGACCAGCGTGCTTTGCGGCCCCCTGATCTGCCGCAGCTGGTCCTCTTTCCGCCCCTGTCTTCCCGAAAGCAGAAAACGCCTCGCGGCTCCCGCTCCGCGGGAGCCGCTCGTGACCAAGGAGTAAGGAAACCTGTGGGATTGTGTTGGCTGACTTCACAGAGGGCTGAGACTGCCTTCCATCAATGCTCCTTTTTCTCGGAGGGCTGAGTCCACCGGAGGATCGACGAACTTGGTGCCAGATTTTGCGGCAGCAGCAGTTGCAGGACTGCCCACCGCCTTCCTCTATATAGTCACACCCCCAAATGCGCATCGCGGGACGTGCGCGGGACATCGCAGGGCTAAGCCCGGGCAAAAGGCGGGCCGCCTGTGGCAGTCGGGGCTGTCCAGAGCTGGGCTGGGCCACCCCCCTCACGTTCGTATTTTGTTTTCCATTAATTTCACCTTGAATTCAGTAGTAAGACCTGTCGTGAACAATTAAGCCCAATACCGTTCCACAACATTGCTGTTTTTAATATGACCATGAAATCTAGCCTGGGTGGGAAATTGTTGGCGGGGGGTACATCCACTTCTTTTAAAGGTACTCTGGACAATTACATCACCTGGGCCGTTTCAGTCGTAGAACGAGAAATTGAGCAGGCTGAACGGCGTATATCCTCAGAGTGGCAAAACAAATGTTCCTCCCTTGGTGCCATACAGAAAGCTCTTTCACCCTCTTTCCCACCTTCTGGCTCTGTATTACCACCAATAATTGGTATTCCGCACCAACTCCAAGATCTTACTGAATGTTTGGCCAGTACGGGAGTTAGCACTTCTACTAATATTTGAATTGATTCACCTACGGACAGCTCTTTCGAAGAGCAGCTCCCATCAAACCTATTACTACTGGATTATCAGCCCCAACACTTCCCATAAAAAGAAAACAAGGTCGCAATAAACAAAAATGTTCCATAGCAAAAAATTCTAAACCATCATTACCCTCCAAAACTTCTAACAATGCCCCGCAAAGTAAGATGGAACTAAATTCCCTGCACACGTTACTGCCAGACGCTCTCATAAAAAACATTGAGCACTTGATGAAATCTTTATTGTTGCCCCTCATAGAGAGGGTCAAGCGCATAGCAGACCAATTAGAGTCCATCCAAGCCACAGGTATTTCTAACATGAACTTACTCAGAGAACTATCTAAAAATAGGTATCCCCTGATCACCTCTGACCTGGGAGATAAACCTAACCTTTGTGACCCTCCGTCTAGAGGACAGCCTCAATCAATAGCTAAAGGTACTACTCCTACTAGTCAACCCTAAAGCAAGCTCCCCCAATCCCCAACCCCAGAAAACCCCGAGAACCAGAGCAGCCTAATAAAAGTGCTCAGGTGCATGATAATTTTGGGGGAGGCGAACGGCGGCTAAAAACTATCGAGGGCACGTGCAACACGGAAACCTACCGCCGGAAGCAGAACCATATCTAATAGTATTACCTGGGGTTCCTGAGTTGAAGCAGGGTCAATTCGAAAACTACCAGACCCTGAAGAATAAGGTCACGCATTGGCTAAGTACCAACAGGCCATTACCCGCAAGCATCAATGGTAAAATACTACACGTTAGGAGGTTACCATGGTTGGGCCAAAGACCTAAAGATGTACAAGGGGACTGCGTAATAATGAATTTTAAAGATTACAGGGCCACAAGCTTTATTAGAGACTGGTACAGTGATAGCTATGAGGAAGGTATATCAACAAGAGCTCTAAGTTATTTTTACCCATGACCTTTGGTCGAATTGAATCCCAAGAATAACACAGGCCCCACCTTTAACATAGCTACTACCAACCGTTTTATGGCTCTCTCGAGCTTAGAGGGGGTGGACTGACTTTATGTCAAGCCCAACAAGACCCAAAAGGTCCTTGCACCCGCATCTAGTTCAGGCACTGACGCTGTAGATGCACCTATATTGGATGTTCCGATTTTGGATGTTTTTTTTTATAACCCCCCTTTAGTGTGCAGCTCTAAATTACAGACTCGGGACCTAGCCATACTGGCGGCCAGCTCTCTTAATCCCTCACACAATCCCTCCTTCACTGATTGCTCTCCAGTAACTGAAGCCCTTCAAGTTCCTTCTCCTTCCCACACCACTGAACCACCAAGTTTTTTATTATGAATGTGATTTCCTGGAACGTAGCAGGGTTACGTGCGAAGATCGACCAACGCTCCTGGCTCGAATCAATTCGTAAACACAACATAGTATGTTTCCAGGAGACTTGGTCGATCTCCCCTATTCATTTACAGGGTTACAAGACGTTTCACTCAAGTGCCCGTCCTTTCACTTCAGGTAGACCGAAAGGAGGCCTAATTATTTTTTTATCGAATGACCTCCCCCTTAATGAAATATCCGAATTGAAAGTAGCCGAGAATTACCAAATCATTAGAATTACGGTGTATAAAGGGTCCCCGTATCTACTGGTTAACTTCTACAACAATTTGTCTCTACCTGAATCTGTAAATCTTCCTTTAACGTGATTTGGGGCGGTGATTTTAATATTTCTTTGTGTGCAAACTATGAAAATGTAAAATGTGGCATTACGGATGAATGTGGGTGTCCTTTAACGCATTTCTCCCATTCTAGCCCTGGGAATTGTTTGAACGAACATCTTTTTTCCTTAGATCTGGGTTTTGCAAACGACTTGGTAGTCCCCTCAATAGCTTTGTCTCCTACTTTCCATGGGAGAGGCTTAACGAGTGTTATAGGCTTCATACTGTGTACTCATAACTCAAGTGCACAATTGTCTAATTTTGCAATGGGAGTGGATGTTAGTAGCGACCATTATCCCATCAGTCTCACTTTTACAGGTCAGAGTATTTGTCATCAACCTAGGTTTCCTAGTCTGCTTAACCAGCAAGCTCTGACCATAGCCAAGTTGAACGGCTATTCAGTTAAATGGTTGAAAGTAGATCCGAACGTACTGTCTGCCAGCATAATAAAAAGAGCACTCCCCCTATTACAAACATGTTTAGACCTAGAATCATCGAAGGAACTGATTCTTACCAGTTTTGCCAAAATTACCAAAATAATTAGAGATTAATTTTTTTGTAAGCAAAACTCAAACAAATCTCAAGTGATTAGATGGTTTAATCCCCAATGTCGAAAGGCGCTCTCATCCCTAAAGGAGGCTATTCGCAACCCTATAAGAGACCCACTTGTAGTAAGAAATCTAAGGAAAGACTACAATTTGGCCATCAAGAACTGTAGACGGGAGATTAAAAAGAACCTCTGGGAAGAGCTCCATGAGAGTTGTTGCTCTAAAGACTGCTCAGCTTTCTGGCGAGTAGTCAAATCCCTCTTCCTCTCAGCCTCAGGTTCTACACCCAGGTTAGAGGTGGCAGTGACTGCAGAGAGCTGGGTTAACCACTTCTCAAAAATCTTTACAGCAGATAATCTGACCGAGAACGATAGCGGGAAAGCTGGAGAGGACGTCCCCCATAACTCTAATATTTACCTCATCCAGCTAACTTTTGAGCACAATGACATTATTACCGCTCTGTCAGCTTCTAATCTGGCCAGGCGCCTGGCCCTGGTGGGGTACCGTTAGATCTCTTTACTCATAACCAGGAGCTATGGTCCCCAGTTTTGACCCGCATTCTTGATGCTGCCATGTCCTTGGGGTTAATTGACTCATGGTCCACATCTATCCTGCTCCCCATTTTTAAAAAGGGAGATCGTAACAACCCTGAATGCTATAAGCCCATATCCCTCCTTGATTCCCTAGGCAAAGTTGCAGGTCGGCTGGTCGTTGAGCGTGTGCAGGATTGGGCCACTGCCAACGAAATCATGACTGACTTGCAATATGGGTTCAGGGAGGGACTGGGAACCATAGAGCAGGCGTTAAATCTCGCTCTTTTTATTGGAAAATACGTTGGGGCAAAGAATGGTAATCTACATCAAGTATATGTAGATTTGTCCGCAGCGTTTGACTGCGTGTCTCACTCAAAACTGTGGTTGATTCTCGCTGAACTGGGTGTTGACCCTCCTTTGGTCACCTTCCTGCGGGAGCTTTATTCTAACGCCTCGGCGAGAGTGAGATCCGGGTTGTCCGGCGAACTCACTCCATCGTTTGCCGTCACCAGGGGAGTTAGACAGGGTTGTGTCCTAGCTCCATTCCTTTTTAACCTATACACCAATGGCCTTGGGTCAGCCATGTTGGAAGGGAGCCAGGATTTACCCACAATCGACCATCGCCCTATACCCGCACTATTGTATGCGGACGATTCAGTGATCATGGCAAGAACCCCAATACAGCTGCAGCTCCTCCTTAATAACTACTGCAAGTTCATGTCATCTTTGGACCTGATGGTCAACATTAAAAAGACCTTTGTAATGCACCTCGGCAAGCGGGTTAAGAACCCGAAATCGATTTTTATCACCAAAGACAAGCTTGAGTGCACTAGTACGTATCCTTACTTAGGTATTTTATTTGATAATAAAATGTCCTGGAAAGAGGCGATGTGTAGTAAGAAATTACTGCTCTTACGTGCAACAACTGCTCTGGTAGACTTCTCACGAAAGCTTGGTAAGCCCCCTCCCGAAGAACTTCTGAAAATATATTTTGTCAAATGCCACAGTGTGGCTGTTTATGGCGCGGGGGTGTGGGGCTATGCTGCCGCTGAAGCTCTTCAGCTGGTAGAGAACAGTTTTATTAGGTATATGCTGGCTATCTCGAAAAGTGCCCCAACCTACGGTTGCCATATTGAGCTGTGTATGGACTACATTACGGATAACATCAAAATCCAGCCCATCCTCTTATGGCACCGAGTTTGGATCACGGAGCAGTGCAATTTGACCCGCTCAATCATTGTGGACTTTCTGGGTCTAGTCAATTGGAGAAAAATCCCCTGGTTGGCTTATGTGAGCAACTTTTTTAAGGATATAAACATGTCTTTGTATTTCTCTGAGCCTTCATCCCTGTTAAGCATTTCAAGGAAAGATCTAAAAATGCTATGTTTATCACACTTAAGGGAACTGCGTTTATCTCAGTAAATCACTAATTCCACCAACATCCAGATCCTAAGCGTCCAAACTACAACAGGCGTTCAACCCTACCTGAAATATCATTTGAACGCATACGAAAAATACCCGTTGACTAGGTTTCGTTTTAATGTGTTCTTTCGTATTGTTTCCTTCCCGAAAAAACAAGATTGGTCAAAATCTATTACTAAGTGCCCATGTGACGAAACTTCGGAACAATCAACAATCCATGTTAAGCTATTTTGCAGATTTTATGTGTTGCCTCGTAAGCGTTGGATTATCCAATTATTGTCATCAATGGGTTTGAGATCGTGTCGTCCAGCCTTTCTTGCTTTGCAATACTTAGATTCTGAATTTGTTGCCAAATCCGTAGCCTGTTTTCTTGAAGCATGTATAAAACATCGGTGCAATTTTGACTAAATCCGTCTTTGAATGCACTTGCACTTTATCATCAGTTTGTCTAAGATCCCCCCCGATTTCGATTTTTAAAATGTATTCTCTTATAATGTCAATCATGTATTGTGGTATAACTTTTCCTGCTATATTACTTTTCTTTTAAACTGTTTGTTGTTAATATACTTTTTATGGTTCCTAAAAAATGATGGAAACCTAATAAAAGATATATGACTGACTGACTAACTTTACTGTTGTAGGGGATTTCAATTTTAATTAGGTCACCCATACAGACAGAGATGCATGTAGGATGTGCACTTCACCCAGAAGGTGGCAGGGCACAGACGTCTAGAAGGTCAATTCCTTGTTGGAATTTTTTCCAGCTGTCCTTCTCTGGGATTATTTCACCACTCAGCAGCTTCTATGGTTGGATCACAGGGAAATTTCCTTTGATATTAGTTACACTCATTCTGGCCAAGCATTAGCAGGCTGCCCTAAATAGATCTCTTCCCACCAGTGGCACTATATACAAGCATACATGATGGCCAGTTTGCTACAAAGGTCCATTTCTAATTAATCCGAAGACTTTGAATGTGTAGTGGCGCTGTACACTCTTCACCTGGATGCTACCCCCTGGTTCTTGGATAAACTTAGGACAGTGCAACAGCCTTGTCATAGACAGTACACAATTAGAGATCAAACATGTCAGAGGAGGAGAAATTCTTTTATAAAAAATGAATAAATCAGTCATATACATATACATTAAATGTATAGAGTATAAAAGGTAGATAATGCCGGAATAGTCGGCCTTCTTCACCACCAAAGTAGAAGAAGCTTCCATTTCTACCAAAGAGCTTTTTGCGACAGTACAGAAACTAACCACCCATACCATCAACCCCTGTACTGCTTACTGCCGGTACGTTTGTGACTCAGTGGCGGAAGCACTCCGAGTGAAAGTTGAGAGTGTTTTTATAAATGTTTCCTCCTCTCTGCCGTCTTATCCACCTGACCATTGTTGGCAAAGGGGGATTCTAAGGTCAAATGACTAAGAGGCCATGAGAATATCCTTAGTCACTTCATTCCACACTTAATTGAGAAGGTTGCTGAATTGCTCAGATTAGCTAAATCTGGTTCTCCCTGTGACCCCTGTCCACCAAAAATTGCGGGCTTATTGGCTGATAACATTGATCCTAAGCTCAATGCTATTTTTCATCGCAACTGCTGCTCTGGGAAGTTTCCATCAGAATGGAAGAACAAATTAGTCCTGCATCTAATTAAAAAGCTTCTATAGATCCCATGGACCCTAACAATTATCCCCTACCTACCTACCTACTAAACGTGGCTTAACACTGCCTTGCAAATAAGGCAGCCTGAAAGGGGTGGGCAGTGGGTATTACGGTGGGCGTTCCACCGCAACACCCATTGATTTTATTGCAACCCCCTATGTACAAGGGCGGCGTACAGAGGAAGCAGCACCAACATTAAGAATAGGGAAAACCTGGTCATAAGTTTGCAAAACAAGGAGAAGTGCATTATTTCTCCTCGTTTTTAATTTTTGCATGTCTGCTGCCTTGTGCTGCTCACATGGAAAAAGCAAAATGCCTTGGATTGTGGATGGATGAAAGTGACAAAATGGTATTTCAGGATTGTTTATGTGCAGAAAGGGACACCTTCCTACACATAAACAGTCCTCCCCTGCAAGCAGAAACCCTTACACTATGGTGCAAGGGTGCCTGCGTTGGTGCTACACCGCTAAGTGTAGAGCCAGAGGAGGGGGAAACACAAGGCTGCACCATATTGTTGAAAATATAGTGCAGCCTTGCATTTCAGAAGTGGAGGAGTGAGGCGTTAAGACATGAGGGCTAATGCCTCACTCCACCACCTATAATGTTCGTATCCCCCTGAATTTCTTATCTTGGCCTTTCAGCCTTCTTTCTGGTCTCCAGAATGGTGGTTTGTGGAATTGGGCACAGTCCCCATTCCGGAGAAGAAAACATCAGTTTTGAGAGTTATCATAAACTGTACGCTATCTTTTCATGATCAGGCAAAAGCAATTACCTTGGCTGCTTTTTATACATTGGGATTAATTTAAAACATTTTCATGTATATACGCGCACGCCTGCAGAAAACAGTGGTCACCTTGTTAAATATTGGACGGATTTGTTAGCATGAGCAGAAAGCCATTTTGTATTTCTGGCAGCCATCTTGTTTGCCATGTGCTCGCCATTTGCTCTGTCCCCCCTCGGTGTTGACTGCTCTTGTAATCTGCCTAGAAGCAAACTATATTTAGCATCTTCCACCTTCGCACATGCTCAGTTGAGCTTGCAGATGTCCTTGCAACTGTTTCTAGTCTGTAAATGCCAGGATGTGTTCACTAGAATTAGCAACTGTTAGCTCCTCCCACTTTGTTGAGCAAGCAGATCTTGTATGCCCATCTTAGCCATTTTGCATGCTTACATGAGCCAGGACTGTCCCTTGGTCTTATGCTGACTATCTAACCCTAAGCATATATAAGGCCCCAGTTTTCTGTACTCCTTAGACTGCCTCATTCAGTTGCTAAGGCGTCTGTGTCACATAGTCTCCCTCATTTGAGGTTAATAAAGATGTTACTTTTATATTTCAGCTTCTGTGCCAATTTCTTCCTTGATGGTTTAAAAGGACCAAGTATCAGAGGGACCCCTGAGAAGGTTTCTATGTTCTACAACCTCACTGGTGCTATTGAGAATTGACTATGTAAATGTCCTGTATTTCAATGCCTATTAGCATGTCTTAAATAAATAACAGACTTTGCAGAATACCACGGCTCGTACTCTTTTAAATATCCTTAAGTATCACTCAGTTTCCTGGTACAAAGCTTCATTGGCTCCCTGCGAGGCAGAGGGTGCTCTTCATGGCTCTCAGTACTGTTTAGAAAGACTTGCATGAACAAGATCCTGATTTTTTTAAGAACAGCTTTTCTTGGTGCTCATCTCCCAGATCACTGCATTCCTTACTGCTAAATTGGTGTCAGTGCCTAGGTTTACGCGCACCTCCTGGGGCGGGAGATGTTTTGTTGTGGGAGCCACAAAAGCCTGGAACAATCTTCTGCTTCATATGAAATTCATGCAAAATCTGATGTCATTTAGGAAACCTTTAAAAACCTGGCTTTTTATGACCTGATACAACTGTTCTGGGATCTTTATCTTGTGTTTTTTCAGCTAGCGCCAAGATGCTCATGCGCATTTGAGAGCTTAACAAGACCATTTGACATACCATAACATTTGGTTTTAGATTGTACGGCACATTTTCTTCTTTATTTGTTAAGATTATATTTTTGTAGCAATTGGTCAGTTCTTTTGTTCAGGTGCCAATGATCTGGTGGATTTCACCTTAGCAATAGGCTAATGTGGGGGTTTTGCTCACCTATGTGGAATGTACCTTATACAGGTGCTGATCTGTCAAGGTGCTGGCTGATTAAACTTCACTATGGTGGGAATAACATAATTGCACAGCCTGCCATCATCATGTTGTCTTGTTTTTTAGCCTTATTTGTTAACGAGTGACTCACTGTCAGTTTGCTGCCACCTTTATTAAATCAGGACTTTACTGGCAGTGAACACAGTAATGTTTGTTTGAGGCTTCACTGTGAGGTGCTCTTTCCGTGACAGCATTCAGTGGGATTGAAACTTGTCAACAATTAAGCAACTTCATGTCTGATGCAACCCATCCATATCAAAGAGATATTGTTTTGGTGACATCCAGTGAGCTAACCTATGCTAAACAAGCATTGGTAAATGCATTAGGGTTTCGCCTATCCGATTAATAATAAGTTAAGAGGTGTGGGAGCAGCGCATCAGTGCATGGAGAATGGTGTGATTGTTTTTGTGCAGGGTGAGTGGTGTATGAATGAAGGATGAAAGTGCCTCAATGGATGGTATTTGATGTGGGTTCAGAACAGAATGAAAATTGAGTGTACAGGATGGGAGATCTTACCCTGTACAAGGTAAGAGTGGTATGTCAATACTATAAGGGCAGGATGAGCGGTATGGGTTCAAGGTGAGAGTAATAAAAGTGTATTGTGTGTATTAGTGCAGAGTCAGTACTGTGTGAGTTTTGGGAGAGAGTTATGTAAATGGTGCATTGCTGTGTGAGTCGTGGGTGAGCAGTATCTAAATGGAAGCACTGACCTCTGCAACAGTCTTGCCAGATTTTAAGACCCTTCCCAAGCCAAAGAAGTCTGAGTCTGAGCCAAAAGTTGCAACTTTCAAATACACCATATAATAGCCATCAGGAATCATGTTATGCATAATTCTGATTACTATCAATAGTAATATAGTAATATAGTAGGAATTTCACTATGCTACTCACAATAATGGCTCTATTCTAGTAATAACTATTCATTAGTTTTGCTGTCAAGTTTCAGATTGTTTATGTGTGGCATTTTCATAGCTGTAGGGCCATATGTATCAAGCTAAATTGTGATCGCAAATGCTGAAATTCACACAATTTCAGCATTTGCGATTGCAATTTAGCAGTGTGCAATGTATAACACAAAAACCCACTCCTAAAATAAGGAATATCCAAATTTGTGATTCCTTATTTTGTGAATGCCTTAAAGGAATCGCAAATTGCGATTCCTTAAATGCAATGTAAGAAGCACAAAAAGTGCAATTTGACCTTAAGGAATTGCAAATTACCACCAACTTCAAGTTGGTGGTAATTTGCGGTTTTCTTTAAAAAGCACTTTTTTAGATTTTTTAAAAGTGCCATATGTCGCACATACATGCCCTTATGGCATGTATGTGCGCAAAATGTGAACACATGCATATTTCAGGGGTGCAACAGGGTATCGCCTTGGCACCATTGCAACCTTGAAATTGCATTCTCAATTTGCGATTCTCTAATTGCTAATCGCAAATTGAGAATGTCTTCCCATTCATTCCTATGGGCCTCCTAGCCCATAGGAATGAATGGGAAGGTATTCCTTATTAGAGAATCTCAAATTTGCAATTTGCAAATACGTAATATGTAGGATTTGCAAATTTTTTGGCATATGCTATATACATTGCATTTTGCGATTCTCTAATTGCGAATCGCAAAAAATCACCTGGGGGTCCAACTAGCCCACCAGGTACCTCCAGTATGCGCCATAGAGCTGCGTTGCAGAGAGGTGTAAAAAGGGGCGAGGTCTGACCTCTATCCAATACAGCCCTGTGGTGCTTACTAGAGGTACTTTGTGGGCTAGTTGGCCCTCAGGCACCCTCAGGATTGAAGGGGAATTAATTCCCCAACTATAAATGCATCACAGGTCATGTTTGCTCACTTGTCAGATTAGGCCCCACCCCCTTCCTTCACCACTGTGCAGATGTGCCACATGACTGGTTGTAAGTTGGAGGATTAAGCCCCCTGAAATCCTGAGGGTCTATGGGGTACAACAAGCCCACCAGGTACCTCGGGTAAGCGCCACAAAGCTGTGTTGCAGAGAGGAGTAAAAAGGGGCATGGCATAAGACGACCTATCTGCAACATGGGCTGATGGGCTAGGTGGCCCCCGGGGACCATCAGAATTCAAGAGAAAATAATTCCCCCACTTACAATGCGCAAGGGGGTGCATTTCCTGAGTGCTGCAGTTAATCGGTGGGGCCTCTGCCGTGATGCCAGCTTTTTTGTATTTTATTTTACAAGGAGGGCTGTGCGCCCCCCCTTTTACATTAATTGGGGCCCTGGGGACCCCATCCCCCCAGGCCCTGATTTAAAAATAAAACATTTTTAAAAAATGGGAAGGGGGCCACACGGCCCCCCTCCCTGTGACATGGCCACATTTTGATTCTTTTAAAATTATTTTTAAAGGAGTGGGCACCCCAGGACACTGCAGAAGCCGGCCCTGGGGAGTGGTGGTCCTCAGGGCCATCGAGGGATCCTGGAGGGGGGCAGCGCAACCCCATCCCAACTAGTGCAGAGTCCCAGGGAGGTGGTAGTCCCTAGGGCTCGGGGGCTATAACGAACCCCCAGATTTGCATTTTAGTTGCAAATGCCCCCAGGACCTGGCCCACCTGGGGGCCTTAATTCAATAATTTTTAATTAAAAAAATTCAGCGGGATTTGCTCGGTTCTATCGAGTCACAAGATGGCTGCCACTACTTCCTGGTTTGGAGTGTTGACAGCTAATTAGAATAAAGCTTGTGGTCGGGAGAGGTCGCGACTCCACCACAGCCATAGATATTGAAACTTTTATTATTGAATTTCTCAGCAACTACTGAATGGATTTACACCATTTTAAAAAAAGGTCGCTTTCTGTTTTGGTAGAAGATTTCTCAAACGATGTCAAAGTTATTAGCAAATCAAAAAATGCTTTTCCTATGGAAACTAGGTTCTAACTATAACTACCTACTGGAAAGATATATATATATATTATCTACTGGCGGTCGCCAGTAGATAGTTATAGTTAGGACCTATTTTCCATTGAAAATCCGCAACATTCTATTTGCAATATCATGGTGATTCGTCAAGTGGGCGCCGAGAAAAAAGGGGGGTCCAAAAAAGTGTTTTCCCTATGCAATTTCCCATAGGACCTTTAGCCACAGCTACAGCCCGAACTGCTGAACGTAATTACACCAAATTTGGCAAAGATGTTGTCCTTCGGACTTGTGACTTTTGCTTAAATGGTGTCAATCTGTTCAGTAGTTCCTGAGAAAATTACAGTTAAAAGCATTTATTTATCTATGGGCGCGGTCGATCAGCGGAGCCTGAGCACACCATGAGCGCATCATAAGCGCACCCTTCCGATGACATGCTGAATGCTAATTGGCTGTCAAGTGCTTGTCAACATTCGAAACCAGGAACTGTTGGCAGCCATTTTGTGCCTCAGTAGAAGCGAGGCTGAAGAAGTCAGTGGATTATGTGTGAAAAACGTAGAAAGGGGGCAGGGTAGAAATACTTTTACCCTCTAGACCTGCTTAGGAGGTTCCAGAAGGACCGCCAGGGCCCAAAAAATGTTTTTTTTTTTTTTAAAAAGACCCGGCAGGTGCGTGTGGCGTGGGTGGAATATATAAGTGGTTGGGTTGTGGTGCAGTGTTTGGATTAGGACATGGTGCTGGATAGCTGACTGGAAGAATGCATGTTGAGTGAAAGACAAGTGTGTAGGTGGTTAAAGGACTGCATGCATAGTGGACAGGGGTTTGCAGCAGTGTATTTGTTAAGGCCTGGGTCACTGCATGAGTACTTGGCTACTGAAAGAATGATTAGAATACTGCAAGGAGAGTGCCTGGGTGAATTTATATGTGTTGGGTTTTGACGCAGTGAATGGATTCGTACATGGTGCTGGATGGCTGACTGGAGGAATGCATGGGAAGGGCGTTTGCTGGAGTGTATAGGTACCGCCTGGGTAATTGAAGGTGTGAAAGACAAATGTGTAGGTGGTTGGGGACGGCATGCGTAGTAGACAGGGGTTTGTAGCAGTGCATGTTTTAAGGCCCGGGTCATTGTGTGAGTACTTGGGTAGTGACTTAATGATCAGAGTACTGCAAGGAGAGTGCCTGGGTGAATTTATAAATGTTGGGTTTTGACGCAGTGAATGGATTCGTACATGGTGCTGGATGGCTGATTTGAAGAATGCATTGGAAGTGACAGGGTGATTGTAGGAATGTATATGTACTACCTGAGTAATGAAGGTGTAAAAGACAAGTGAAAATTTAAGGGAAAAGTTGCACACTATGAATGTGTGCAATAAAGCGCTTGAACATGAAAATTTGTTTACACTTTTTATACCTACATATGAGTAGGAAACACTTACACGTCCTAATTAAAATATATAAAACAACAAAATTCCCACTCTAATTAATACTTTAGAGAATGACTCAATCAGATCTCAGTTTTTTTAAAATAATTGTGGGGGAAGATATTAAGAAAATATTGTTAACTAATTTTCATTGATGCAGGCACAATTGTTTAAATTAAAACTTGGTATAGTGAGTACAGATGTGCATGCTCTAGCCAACATAATTTGTTTGGAATATGAATTGCACGATGCTCCTCCTTCCTCTTTGAGATATTTCCCTAATGCAGAAATAATGTAAGACTCCATTGCTTACCCAGTTTTGGGGAGAAATTTGTGAGGAGCGATGGAGTATTTTGAGTGTAAGAGAATGGATGGTAGCCAGGCATAGCGGACTTCCTCAGATTCCCATCTTTGTGATCTAGCTATACACTCCATAATTGTAATTAGTTTTCTGTGAAATTATATAATACATTATTATATATTACAGTTTGTAATGAAATTTAATAATGAACTGGCTCCCCCATATTCCTCTTTTTACATCCCACCTTATATTATGTATCTTATTATGTCGTTTTGTCAGGTAAATTCTTTAAACATCACTGTTGAAAGATGTCATAAGAATTCTCAAAAATCTTTGATTTGTTACCTTTTCTATAAAGGTACTAAAATACATATTTCATGTTTTGCAGATATGTGTAGCAAAAAAAGTGGCTAGATTTCAATATGTCTTATCTTTAGTAAAGTGACACAATCCGGACACACACCAAACTTTCATGGGCCTGATAAATTCCACCCAATGACCTATCCTGTTTTAACGCGCATGCAATGTTAGCTAGCGTCTACTGAAAGGGATATCATGGGTATATTTGTAGCATGTTATATATTGTGAATATTCTTATCTCTCTGGAACAATTTTGTTTGATTGTATAATGCTTATCATTGAAAACTTCTGGTGAGAACAATAACAATATGAAATATGCATGTTATTGCCATTCGAAGACTATAGTTGAACTGCAATTGATCCCCAGGGTCTTAACTCACAGGTTGTAATGAAAGTACATGTTTCAGTTTGCAATGTCAGAATTTTTTACTGAAGTGGATGAGGAAGACATTTGGATACTTATAGAAGCTGAATCATCATTTTCCTCTCTACAGCACTAACCATGATGTCTGTACAAATCAAACACAGTCATTTTATTGATTTATAATGTGTTTTAAGAGTTACAACTTTGATTCAATTAAGATGGTTTCAGGTGTCCTTCTCTTTCGTCCATTATAAGACTGTTAGTGCCCTAACTGTTCATTAGAACACTGCGAGAAACTAGAGTAGAACATTAAAGAAAGAGCTGACAGTTGGCTGCTGGTGGATCTGGATGTTTCACACAGAAAGTGAGACTTTTTTCTCACACATCGGAGAAGGATAATGGAAGCTCAGGATTCAAGCAAGCCGGGCCGAAGACGGCTGAAATGCCAGAAACCGGTCCCCGGAAGCTTGTTTCCTTCCCAGTGTAAGAATTGGCTTTTGTAGTCTGGTCTGCCCTGTTCCCATGATGCACTGGGCCAGGGACAGACTAATTTGCATACAGCCAGGTTTTGAAACTGGGATGGTGCAATGAGCTAAAAAACGGTGTTGGATCTAGCCCTGATCTCTTGACTGGGTGAGAGTACTCTGCTTAATTCAGAGACTCTGTCCATCACCACCCCTTGTTGTAAATAATTTTGTCCACCCTAAGCGTGGAAGGGTATGCTCAGATGTGAGTCCCTTGCTCATTGCACCATCAGGATTCAAGCAAGCCGGGCCGAAGACGGCTGAAATGCCAGAAACCGGTCCCCGGAAGCTTGTTTCCTTCCCAGTGTAAGAATTGGCTTTTGTAGTCTGGTCTGCCCTGTTCCCATGATGCACTGGGCCAGGGACAGACTAATTTGCATACAGCCAGGTTCTGAAAATGGGATGGTGCAATGAGCTAAAAAACGGTGTTGGATCTAGCCCTGATCTCTTGACTGGGTGAGAGTACTCTGCTTAATTCAGAGACTCTGTCCATCACCACCCCTTGTTGTAAATAATTTTGTCCACCCTAAGCGTGGAAGGGTATGCTCAGATGTGAGTCCCTTGCTCATTGCACCATCAGGATTCAAGCAAGCCGGGCCGAAGACGGCTGAAATGCCAGAAACCGGTCCCCGGAAGCTTGTTTCCTTCCCAGTGTAAGAATTGGCTTTTGTAGTCTGGTCTGCCCTGTTCCCATGATGCACTGGGCCAGGGACAGACTAATTTGCATACAGCCAGGTTCTGAAACTGGGATGGTGCAATGAGCTAAAAAACGGTGTTGGATCTAGCCCTGATCTCTTGACTGGGTGAGAGTACTCTGCTTAATTCAGAGACTCTGTCCATCACCACCCCTTGTTGTAAATAATTTTGTCCACCCTAAGCGTGGAAGGGTATGCTCAGATGTGAGTCCCTTGCTCATTGCACCATCAGGATTCAAGCAAGCCGGGCCGAAGACGGCTGAAATGCCAGAAACCGGTCCCCGGAAGCTTGTTTCCTTCCCAGTGTAAGAATTGGCTTTTGTAGTCTGGTCTGCCCTGTTCCCATGATGCACTGGGCCAGGGACAGACTAATTTGCATACAGCCAGGTTCTGAAACTGGGATGGTGCAATGAGCTAAAAAACGGTGTTGGATCTAGCCCTGATCTCTTGACTGGGTGAGAGTACTCTGCTTAATTCAGAGACTCTGTCCATCACCACCCCTTGTTGTAAATAATTTTGTCCACCCTAAGCGTGGAAGGGTATGCTCAGATGTGAGTCCCTTGCTCATTGCACCATCAGGATTCAAGCAAGCCGGGCCGAAGACGGCTGAAATGCCAGAAACCGGTCCCCGGAAGCTTGTTTCCTTCCCAGTGTAAGAATTGGCTTTTGTAGTCTGGTCTGCCCTGTTCCCATGATGCACTGGGCCAGGGACAGACTAATTTGCATACAGCCAGGTTCTGAAACTGGGATGGTGCAATGAGCTAAAAAACGGTGTTGGATCTAGCCCTGATCTCTTGACTGGGTGAGAGTACTCTGCTTAATTCAGAGACTCTGTCCATCACCACCCCTTGTTGTAAATAATTTTGTCCACCCTAAGCGTGGAAGGGTATGCTCAGATGTGAGTCCCTTGCTCATTGCACCATCAGGATTCAAGCAAGCCGGGCCGAAGACGGCTGAAATGCCAGAAACCGGTCCCCGGAAGCTTGTTTCCTTCCCAGTGTAAGAATTGGCTTTTGTAGTCTGGTCTGCCCTGTTCCCATGATGCACTGGGCCAGGGACAGACTAATTTGCATACAGCCAGGTTCTGAAACTGGGATGGTGCAATGAGCTAAAAAACGGTGTTGGATCTAGCCCTGATCTCTTGACTGGGTGAGAGTACTCTGCTTAATTCAGAGACTCTGTCCATCACCACCCCTTGTTGTAAATAAGCTTTTGGAAAATAGGCTCTTAAAATTTAGGAGAAATTCTTAAAAGGAAACCATTTTCTCTCAAACACTAAACACTAAAGAATCACCATTTTTCAACGGGTAAAGTCACCTTTGCACACACTACCATATATGTACAATTAGTAGAGCATCATCAACAAATGATTTATATTGTGACTAAAATAAGTTATCTTCATTCTTATGTGTTCCTTTGTGTGACCCTATGAAAAAGGCTTCTAATGCAATGCACCTCAGTGAGGACCAAGACCCCACGTCATTTATTGGCTCCCACAACATGTTTGGCATGAATGGATGGTCCCTTTTATACCCACCATATGTTCCTAATCATCAAAGTATACTATCTCTTTTTTGATAACATGCAGAATGTGCTATTCGTGTCAACGCCAGGCTTCATAATCTCAAGCTACATGACAGGAAACTTCAATACATCAAGTGCCGTAAATCTGGGATGCATTCAGCACTAAAACTTGAATTGCACACCAAGGGAAATTCATACGTCAAAGATGCACAATATCATATGCGACTACTAGGACAAATAAAAACATGAATACGAAAGAGTTTAGCTAGTTGTACAGTCTGCAGTTCTCTCTTGAATCAATCATGGGAATATACTACCATTAATTTGAAGGTGATGATCTTAGATTGTGATTCAGTAAACAGCCCCAGTGAAGAAAAAGATGGAGTCCTTTTTAGGTTCCAGCCTGTGGTAGCATTGATAAGGCATAGCACCATGTCCCAATAATGTGTGACGGTCAGGCAGTCTCCCACCATAGGGTAGACATCTGCTCCACCTAGCTGGCATCTTGGACAAGCCACCTGTGCTCCCAGGAACATCCTATTGATGCACTTTAGGGTTAAGTGTAGTCTGTAAATGCATTAGTTTTGAATCCACTTAAAACAGGCATTGAAAGGTGATGGAAATGATCCAGCACATGGATAGCCTCCTCCATGTCGGAATGTTCACCCGCCTGTACAGGAGAAAATAATCGACATATAACGAGACATAAAATGCTGACCATCTATCCCGACAAACAAAAGTGGGGTCTGATGTGGAGCTTAAAGGCAAGTGCCTCCATTGCCTTCAAGGAATGCATCGACAACAGCGCACACAACAGCAAAGAGCTTTTTAATATCGTGAAGGAACTCGCCAGGCCCAGCTCCAGCTCCAAAAACATCCCACCATCACAAGGTCTCTCTGGCTCTCTAGCCTCCTAAGTTCACCGCAAGATCACAGACATCCAATGCAGCTTCAGCACCCAAACCTCTCCGTCAGCCGCTGACAACCCAGACTCACTGCCCCCCAGTTACATGGGACACCTGAACTCCTGGAACCACGTCAACAATGAAGACACCATCAAGACCATGAATACCATCCACTCCGGCTCACCATCACACCCGTGCCCCCACCACATCTTCAACAAAGTAAGCTCCTTCATCGCACCCGTTCCCAGCAAAAGACATTGAGAAGATCATCAACAGACAACTGACCCAATTCCTCGAAGAGACAACACCCTGGACTCGTCCCAATCCAGATTCCGCAGCAACCACACCACCAAAACCATCCTCATTGCTGCCACCAATGATATCAGGGCCCTCCTGGACAATGGCGAAACTGCAGCCCTCATCCTCCTGGACCTCTCAGCCGCTTTCAACACCATCTGCCACCACACCCTACGCACATACCTCTACAACGTGGAGATCTGCGACAAAGCCCTGGACTGGATCACCTACTTCCTCACCGGCAGAACACAGAGAGTCCGCCTCTCTCCATTCCTAACTGAAGCAACCAAGATCACCTGCAGCGTACACCAAAGGATCATCCCTCAGTCCGACCCTCTTCAACGTCTACATGACACCGCTTGCCAACATCATCTGATCACACGACCTCAACATACTCTCATATGTTGATGACACCCAGCTGATCCTTTCCCTTACCAAAGACCCCACCACTGCCAAAACCAACTTCCACACAGGGATGGAGGCGGTTCCCGAATGGATAAAGAGCGGTCATCTAAAACTGAACTCAGACAAGACAGAGGTCCTCATCCTCGGCTCCACCCCTTTCACCTGGATGAATCCTGGTGGCCAGCCTCCCTGGGAACTGCGCCGAAACCCATCGACCACGCATGCAACCTGGGGTTCTTCCTGGACTCTTCTATGTCAATGACCCAACAAGTCAACGCCGTCCCCTCTTTCTCCTGCTTCAACACCCTCCGCATGCTTTGCAAGATCTACAGATGGATCCCCTCCGAAACCAGAAGGATGGTCACCCAGGCCCTTGTCACCAGCAGGATGGACTACGGCAATGGTCTCAATGCTGGAAACACTGCCAAACTCCAGAAGAGACTCCAACGCATACAAAACACCTCTGTTAACCTTATCCTCGACATCCCCGCAACAGCCACATCACCGCCCACCTGAAGGAAATACACTGGCTTCCCATCAACAAGAGGATCACCTTCAATCTCCTCACCCACACTCACAAAGCAATCCACGACGCTGGAACAGCATACCTCAACAAGCGACTCACCTTCTACACCACCAACTGCCAGCTCCGCTCCTCCGACCTTGCCCTCGACACCGTCCCATGCATCCACCGGCACCAGATCCTTCTTCCACCTCGCCGCCAAGACATGGAACACTCTCTCCATCCACTTTCGACAGACCCAGGACCTGCTGACCTTCAGGAGACTCTTCAAGACCAGCCTGTTTGATCAGTATCTGATTCCCCCAGCTCCTTGAGACCTTTACAAATGTGTGATTGATTGATTGATAGCCAAGGCAAACAGAAATGCTGAGGAGGTCAGTCCTGACAAGTGTCCCTCTCAATTAGAGTACCAATCTTTACATGAGCCACTGGGTTTGTATATAGCAAATGGCTATACGCAATTGAGGAACCCGCTGCCCTACCCGTACTTGCTAAAGCAATTTATAGGTAATCTCAGCATAAGGAGTCAAAAGCTTTTGTAATATCCACAGTGAGTACTAGAGCTTTGAGTAGCTCATCCAATGATGCATGCATTACATGCACCAAATGTTGAATATCGGTCACTGTGTTGCAAGTTGGAATAAAAACCAATTGATCTTCAGGACTTTGCTCCGTATTTTAGAGTCTATATTTAGGATGGAAAGGGGACTATAGGAGGACACTGTTTCATATATATTATCCTTCTTGAGGAGAACTCTTGTATTGTTAGAGAAAGATAGCCAGAGGTGATGGGCTCATTAAATAATGTGGTTAGTACAGGGAGAAGGGTATCAACATTTGCAGGATAACATGAGTTGAGTAATCCATTAATGCCAGAACTTTAGCTCCTAGACTAATGCTTTCTGTACCAGAACATCCAATTCTTTTAGGAGGTCCTCATGCTGTTTGATCTCTGCATATAACTGAGTCCTAACTCAAACCACTTATTTATTACAACACCACTTGTAGTGTGGTCTAGGCCTGGTTTGCACAAATGCTATGTTAGCATGGCTTATTAGAAGTTTAAACACCATTTTCCTTTTTCTGCTACTGCACACAACACTGCATATAGCTGTTTTTGTAAGTTACGCTGTGCAAACGTCTTCACATGAGAAAGGCTTGTTTTCGACATCCTTAGACTTACATCGTGACCCTAGTCTGCACAGTGAGTGCTGAAGCCATCAAGGTTATCATAACACAGTAGCTGTTGTTCGAACTGATCTGCTAACGTTTTTAGACACAACAAATGGCAGGTGCGAGTCAACTGAAATCCTGGTGCCTTTATTATTACACTGCAGCCATGATTTCACACACTTGGAAGATTTTCGATTCCAGGGATGCAGAGAGTTTTAGCTGATCCTGATGTGATTCACTCTTTCTGAGATGAGAGGTAATGGGGTCCCCCGTACAAGCCTAAGAGACCTTCTATAGTATATAAACATAGTTCCTAGATAGGGAGGGTGTTATAACTAGGTGCTATAAGACCTGTTTTTACCATCATTGTAATATGAATTCTCTCTTTGTGTTTTATGGAATTGTAACAATGCTGATCATATTATTTCTAATCATATGTCTGCTTTTGTTGGCAAAGATACTGCACCTAAGAGCACATTGTTAAAATAAATATTTTAACCTTTCCCGTGTCCTTATTTACTCCAGTTGTGGACTGGTATGAGAGTATAACGAAAGAGTGATCTCACTTCTCACCATTCCTGAGTTTATCCTAATTCGCATGTTCTAGGTTGTCTAATCATTGGTTACTTTGCTCTAGGGCGAAGAGCAAATGTGGCACTGATGCTAGCTGTTTGGGGGTTATCCAGGTACTGAGGTGAGTTTCTGGTACACCACAATTTACTAAGGTCCAGGGTCTCTGTGCACAGTGCTGTGTAGGAGCAGGATCCTTGCAACACACTGAATGCCTCCAAACTCTACAAAGGAGAGGAAGCTGTGCCATCATTCTCAGTAAAGTAATTGCAAATTGTGTTCCCTTAGTCCAACCAAAAGACAGGGTCATCTTGAGTAATAATATTTAGTTTCCGGGGTGGTATGGGGCCTGGTTTTCCCTAAGCACATTTCAGTAACAGTAGATTTTGGCCAGAATTAGTTTTTGCAAGGGTTTTAGTTTGAATCATTCATTTGTGAATGTGGAGCAGAGTATACGAATGTGTCCAGGTGGAAAGATAGATTATGTATGCCACAGTAATATGAGTAGGTGGTGCCCTATGTATTATAAGCCCAAAAAGTTCAAAGACTGAGGTTTCAACCAAGCGTACCCAGTCAGTTATTTTTCAGTGGTCATCTCGAAAGAGGCTGTGGTCCACCATCAAAGAATGAATTTTGTTGTTTTCAGGAATTCCCTAGTGGAGCTGATAACAGCCAGGGTTCCAATGAGTGTATTGCCGGTGTCAGACTCACCTAAGCAGGTGTGAAGGAGGCCTGAAAATTGGTGGTAGGACCATGTCATACGTCTGTAAAGTTAGAGGTAGTCATGAGAGAGTAGGTTGTAAATAGGTAGGACTTTTTATTTGTGGTTTCCTTGCTCTGTACTGCGCTTGTCAGGTAAATGGTCATCTTTTTTTATAATCTTATTCAAGGTCCTCTCCACAGGAAGCCTCTCATGGTACACTTGACATAAGGAAAAAACTGGTAAGTAAATATATCCTTAAAAATATACTTGCATTCTCCCCTAGTTCTTATAGTGCAGTGGAAGGGTGTTAGGGAATGTTGCTCAAAAAATGTATGCCCGTGAAAAAAAGTATTTTCTGCCAAGCAGTAACCTGTGGTAAAAGGAGGGACGTGGCCACTGGGCTCGCTCCATCAGAGGTGCTTTGTAGGGTGCTGTATACTACCTACAAACCGACCCCAACTCAGAAGGTGGTCATGTACCCGTGTTAGCTGTACACCTCCAGGTACATAGCTAGTATTTTTCGTGAACCGGCGTGACTCTGTCAGAGTATTAGATAATTGTTGACTCCTCTTGCCATCTGTCAGCACGGCTCCCGGAATATCAGGCAGTTACTGCTCTAGGAGTCTAGATTTTCTGGTGCCTGAAGTTCCATCTGGTCTGGTTTCACTTTGGTGACTATTCTGCACGGGTTGCACAATTCCTGACATAGTCTGCTTGAGCCGAATGTTAAGACCTGCCCCTTCAGCTCTGAGGTGTATTGATTAAAGAGACTGGGCTTGGATAAACCAAGTAAGCAAACAAAGAAGGTTTTCTTCGCATCCGCATGGAAGGTGCCAAGTTGGGAGTTATGGGAGCATCCCACTGACTCACACATCTCCCCCAGGTTTTTTATAATAAGGGAAAAGGGGAAGAAAGGAGAGATAATCTGCATTTTCCTCATCCTTGCCCCTTCTATAACACACTTCAAACTGGTTGGGTTGGAGGATCAAAAATGAATGGAGGACCCAGTCATTGCTGCCTTTATTCTGATAGATGTAGGATGAACAGGAGGGAACCCATAGACCAAGTTGGGATGGGTGTAGACTGTAAGCATAGACAATTCCCAACAGGTATCAATAGGAAGACAATTCAATGGGTGTATGCAATATGCATTACAAAAGAAAGAACAAAGGAGTCACTGTAAATTTGAGAACAAACGGGTATTATTCACCATTTAGAAAGCAAGGCAGGTCTTATGCAAAATCATACAGTTAAACAGCACTGTATACAGTAAATGGGGTGACAACCCGGTGGCACTTGGTGCAAGTGATATATACATAAATATATACAGTGAATAGTGATGGAGGTGCAAGTGCAGGGGTGAAGACAGCGTGGTCGGCGCGAAGCGACAATGGAAATAGCAGAGTAATGGCTCCAGAGATTTAAGTAATAATCACTTAAAACAAGATTCAATTTCAGGAGTACAAAACACGTAGAGCCTGATAGAGCCAGGTAAGAAGTGCATGGTCGGTGTATAAATCAAAGCGCCTTTCTTCCAGGGAATAATGGAAAATCCTAACACATTTCAGAGCAAGACACTCCTTCTAGACATTCAATCCCTTCGTGATCCAGCTGTGATAGGACCACCCAAATTCCAGCATCAGAAGCATTAGTCTACAGAACAAAGAGCTCTGTGAAATCGGGTGACATTAATAAAGGATCGGTAGTGAGGGCGGTTTTCAATTGTGGGAAACCCATGAGTGCTGAAGGAGAGGGCTGTGTGAAGGATGAGGAGGAGGCTGCTCTCTGCAGCAAATCAGTTAGCGGGTCAGACAATTCAGAACATTGAGGAATGAATCACCCATGGTATCCCAAGAGGCCTAGAAAGGCTTTCATTTCTCTTTTAGTGGTAGGGAAGCGGGTCTGTAATATCGCCTTGACATTTTCTTATAGAGGCTTGATGACTTCTTCTCCAAGAAGATATCCCAGATATTTGACCTTTTGGTATGCAAATTTAGATATTCTTGGCATTGATTTGTAGATGAGCTTGCTTGAGCTCCGATAAAATCAACTGGGGATGTCTTAGATGTTCCGACCAGGTATTACCATACATAACAATGTCATTCAAATAGGCTGCTGAATACCTTTGGTAGTTTTAGAGTAGAAGCCTTTGGAAGGTGGCAGGAGCACCATGTAGGACTAATAGTAGGCCCATCAAGGGTGGCAAAAGCTGTTTTCTTAGTCTGGAGGGTGAAGGGAGACTCGCCAAGACTCTTTGGTTAAATTGATGGTGGTAATAAATTGGTTATCTACTAGTTTCTAAACCAGTTTATTCAGTCTTGGAAAGGAGTATCCATTCATTTTAGATATTCGCTTGACAGCTCTAAAATAAATATAAAAGCTCAGGCTCCCATCTGCTTTTGGCACAAGTTTGAATGGAGTACACCCATCTCTTTTTGAAGGAACAACAACTTCCATATACAACATTTGATCTATTTATACCCGAAGGGCGGTTTTTCAGGCTGCTGGAACCCAGTATGGTCGCTGAATCACCACAACACCAGGTTGGTCCTACCTGTTCGTCTAAAAAAAACATCGGAAATTGACTGTTGTCCTTGCAAAAGGCTTGTCCTTTCTTCTACAAAGAGAGTATTGTTCATGTTGGTGTTTACTATAGTATGACAAGAGGATTCACAGTTTATACTGCTTTAGGGGGTGGCCCTAGCCATTTCTTTAGAATGTTAGTATGGCATATCTGAACCCTCCTTAGTGAAAGCTGTAACTGGTAAGTCACCTTTCTTATCTTTTTGCTTATTTCATATAGTCCATGCCAGTTGGCTTTCATCTTATCGGCGGAAGAACCAAGACTCATTCACCCACTGTGTACTCCCTCCTCTTTTCCCTTTGTGATAGAACATTCTTTGTTTTTGTCTGCTTTTTTCTTAAGTGTTCATGGACTAGGGCCCTTAGTTTACACAATAGGAGATTTGAGTTGATTGGTATACTCAAGAAGTGAACCTGCCTCCTCTTAAGCATCCCTCTCTTATGCTTCTTTTGTGATTTCAAAGTGGGTGTAGGGTTTTTGGCTAAAGAGTAATTCCAATGACAAAAGTCCTAGGCTATCTTGTACTTGGTTTGCAAGACAAACAGCACCAGTGGTACCAGCTGTTCCCGGTTTTTACAATCCCCACACAACAGTATGTTTAGGTTCAGTTTGAGGCTTCCCTTATATTCCCTGTCCATCTGGGGATGATGCGTCTTCATATGTTTTACGTCTAGTTGCTTGCAGATTTGTCTCATCAACTTTGGAACCAGGGACGTACCTTGATCTGTAAGGATTTCCCTAGGAAACTCCATTCATGAGAAGACCTCTATATGATGTTGGTCAATGACTTGGGTAGAGGTAACCAGCAAAGGATACCTTGTGACATAGTCAACTATGAACACCTCAGTCATATGTTTCTCCTTGTGAACAGATAGCATTTGAAAGAACAGCACATTTAATCTCTGCTCAGAGTTCAGTCTATAACTGGTTCCGGTTCACGAACGCCAGCGCAACGAGGGCGATTCAGCCACTTTGATTGTGGAGACAAGCACCCATTTTTCAATTTATCCGGACCTGACTTAACGCTGTACTTTTTCCGTGTGAAACTCACAAGAGGCATTCTGATGATCATTTCAGCTGCCGAATTTTAGAAGTACGCTGGTTTTCCCATTAACTTTGAACTTCACACCTATCGGCCTTACCAGGGGTCCCCTTTCTTTCACTGTCCTATTCTAGACTGAACTCTGAACTTGGTTACCCTTCCGGGTTGGAATTATCACCGGAATTGGGCCTTACAGACCTTGGATACAGCCATTGAGCTCTGAAGTGTTGTAGGAAATCTTTGTATACCTACAACGAAACACGTGTTGGCTGGCTGTGTATTTTCCTTACGCTTGATGACCTATTAAAGGGAGAAAACTAACTCCAAAACCTTCGTGGGACTTATCCGTTGCTTTTTCTTGCATTTACTTAACAGATTGTGTTTTGACTTTGTTTAGAGTGCGCATGAATTTGTGTTTCTTTGTGTCAGTGTGAATTTGTTTCACACAATAGACGAGGGATTTAAGGGTCTCCCCTCACCTGCTTCCACAACGTAACTGACATTTCATTAAGCACCAAATACTACATATATATTGCTAGAGCACCAATTTTCCTGCATACTGAAAACCCGTTTCTGCTGCAAAAAAAAAACCTTCAAGACAACCAAGTTTTTCATCAACACAGAGATTTACCCTCTAATCTCATGTTCCACAACCAAGTGCCCTGCAAATACAGTACATCCATGTCAGGGTTCCTGCCACAGCTTACCTTTTTGTTGACTATCACAATATACCAGCATGACACACATCATTCCTTCCAACACTTCTGAATGAACAAATACCTTGGGCCCTGACTTTTAACTATATTACATGCGGTTGGTATTACCTGGCTGTAGTTCACATTACCCGGATTGTTTGAAAAGGCTTAATAGCTCCTACAAATGTTTTACCATGCATATTCAAGTTAAGGTTTAAGGAGCCACAGAAAAGTCCAGAAAATCTACCAGAATAAGTATCAAGCAACCGGCATAGATGACCTCAACATGAATCCTCCGGAAGAGAACTCTCATCACATTAATATCTTGCACCTGTTCCTTGTCACACACAATTAGAATGTGACCTTTATGAACATTCTAAAGCAGTGGACAGCGGCAGTGTCCCTGAGTCCGCTTGTGGTACGGCAAGAAAAGCAGCAACTCCTTTTTACATTGTAATACTGGGCTTTGTAATATATGCTGGGAGTACCGTGTTTGTTTTAAACGTGTGGGGAGATTTGCGTGTTAATCTCTGTCCTACCTGGGCTTGATCACTGGTCTTCCTGCCTCAGTCCGACGTGCTGTTCTACCGTTGCGTGGAGGGCGGGGAAGACAGAGCCAGGTACTTCCAGCTGGTGCCGGTAGCTCTCTAGTTGTTGGAAGAGCTTTCCCTTAAATTCTGAATGCCTCTGTGGCCGTGCAGCGGGGCGCGCCACCAGCGTGCCGGTAAAAAAGGGGGTGGTGCCAAAGGCAAGCCCACCTGTGCCCGTCAGCTGCCGACTGGGGCTAGGGGCCAGAACCCCAGCTGGATTTAAATTGGGCCGCCACTACAACGCTCAGATGCTTCGTGCACTCTGCCCTACTATGGATGAACAGTGCAAACACAGCATAAGATAGAGGGTAAGAGTTGGCAATGTAGTCACTGCACGTTTAGGGCGGATGCACTAATAGAGTATAGGGAGGGAGGCCCCTCACTCAGGCTCTCTCTAATTAATTGTAGATCACTGAGGAAGCATAGAATCGAGATCTGTGACCATCTAATGGAGGGTCAAGCAGATGTATTGTTTCTTACCGAGACCTTGTTGGATGCAGACTCTGCACCAGAAATTCTGGAGGCCCTCCCTAGTGGATATGGGATTATGAGTGTGGATAGACCGTCGGGCAAAGGAGGGGGCATTGCAATTATCTACAAACATGATATGCAGTGCTTTCTCGAGCCAACTGATATAGCAGACAGTGAGGCATTTTTTTAATGATCAGGATAGCCACTAACTATGTCATCAAAGGGCTACTAGTCTATAGACCTCCGGGACCTATATGAGGTTCTCACCTAGTTTAATTGACTACCTCATTCAACCTGCACTACGGTACGAAAAGTTATGGGTGTTGGGTGACTTAAACTTGCACTTTGATGATGCACTCAACTCCGGGGCACAAGAGATCCGCCATGAATTATCAGTGCTACTACTCTTAAAGTCTGTACTTCCCACACATAAAATGGGTCATTTTCTTGACCCTATTTTTGCCAACTGGGACATGCTGGAAGTGGAGTCCCCGCTTCCGGTGTTCTGGTCGGATCATTTTCTGATTCCTTTTATGATAAAGCTTCCCATGCCTAAGACACAGGAGAAAGTTAAGACAGCTATAAAAAGGAGGAAGTGGGCTGTTTTCTCTCAGGGGTTTTTTAATCACCTTGTGGCCTGGATATAAACCTGGCTTGCGAAGCCCTTGAAAGACATATCTTGATGCCCTGGTCACAAAAATGTCTACTAAAAGACTCAAATCAGCTCCCTGGTTTGGTATAGAGTTAAGAACTGCTAAGTTAGCATGCAAACGCCTAGAAAGGCGTTGGAGGAAAGCTTTCTCAGTCCACTTGGAAATGGAATAGACAATCAGCTTCAAGAGCTACCACTCGCTTATTAGAAAGGGTAAGCCAGCCTATTTCAAGAAAAGGATTGAAACAGCTGAGAATTCTACCAAAGAGCTGTTTAAGGTTTTTAAAGAAATATATTCCCTGACAACTACTGCACCACCTATTGTAGGATCTGAGGAATCCTGCAATCGAGTAGCCGAAGAATTTGCAGGAAAAATGGAAAACATTTACTCCTCTTTTCCTGACTCTGCTTGTGATGGCAAGGGGGTGGAGGTGGAACCCATTGATGTTCTGGAAATAGAGTGCCTTCACAAATTTTTCATGCCTACCCATGACACTCTTAAACAGATAGCCATCAGTATTAAATCGGGTTCACCAATGGACCCGGCTACCCCTGGGGTGCTTAGGGAGAGTTTTGAGACACTCAAACCATTTATGAAACATCTTTTAGAGCTGTCTTTTAGCTCAGGAGTGGTCCCAAAAATATGGAAGGAGGCAGTTGTTCTCCCTCTACAAAAGAAACCCCCATTACTGTTATTCAGCTCGACAACCCGCGTCCTATCTCCCTGCTCCCTTATTTTTCTAAGGTTGCGGAGAAGATTGCAAATGTACAACTTACAGCACATATCTGTAAAAACAAACTTCTCCATTCTACTCAATCTGGCTTCCCAGCCCTTCACTCCACCGAATCTGCCCTATTGTTCTCGACTGAGACCATTCAAAGGTATGTGGACAAAGGGCAGACAGCGCTCTTAATTATTTTAGACTTAAGTGCCGCTTTAGACACTGTTGCCCATCATACCCTGTAGCAGGACCTAGAGCAAGGTGGTGTAGCAGGTGGGGCCCTGAATTGGATGGAATCCTTTCCATCGGAGCGCAGCTTTCAAGTCATGCAGGGTACTTACCACTCTAGGACCATCAAGCTGACACAAGGGGTGCCTCAGGGTTCTACCCTGAGCCCAACATTGTTCAATCTATATGTCGCCCCCCCCGGCATAAATCTCAGATACATTTGGGATCAATACCATGTCCTACGCTGATGACACACAGCTGGTGGTCTCCCTCACCCAAGCTCGGGCTGGTGCTGCCTCCAATTTTGTGTCCTGCCTTCAAGAACTGGCCGTGTGGATGGCAAATAATTGCCTGAAATTGAATGGCAACAAGACTGAGGTGCTGGTAATAGGGAAGGCCCCTTCAGTGTGGTCGTCGGCACGGTGGCCCCAGACTCTGGGTCCCACTCCTACACCTTGTGAACAAGCTAAGAACATTAGTGTATGGGTGGACGACAAGCTGTCTTTTGATTACCATACCAGGCAGGTGGCAGGCACCTGTTTTGGTATCTTACGGGGTTTAACAAATTCTATCTTCCATTTTTTGTTCTTTCAGTGCACTCTGCCTTAAACCAGGGAGCTAGAGACGCTGGCCCACATATTGGGCCCCAAAGGTTTTAACGCCCACAAACCTCCTCCCCTCAGTGCAAGAAAATGGACAATAGAATAAATAGGCAATCAGGGCATGGGGCTGTTCCAAGAGTACAGTGCTTAGGAGAAAACCTCAAAGGAAATTTAGGGCCTACACACATACTAGTGGTGGTAGTCAAGAGTGTTAAATGGTTTCTTTTTCACATATTTTAATGCTTTTTTAGATCTTTAGAATAAAACATGCATCATTCACTTAAACAGTTACACACATTTTTTTCTTGCTTTTTTCAGATTTTATTTCAAGATTTCCTATTACATAAAAATGCAGTTTTGAAAAATTATCTTTTGAAATCATTGACCACAATGAACTTTAGAAAAGGACAATATCTGGGGGGCGTGGCTTACTGTGTTGAGGAATGGCCGCTCTGTGAGTGAGCTCCACCGGCCAGGTAGCAATCCTTGGAACAATCTTAAAATTGGAGGGCTGCTGTGGCGTCTCTAGCTGCTGATCGGACTGCGGAGGGGCCCCTGATCCTAAAGATGGTTCTCCGGGGATCAGGGAGTGTGGGATGTCCAAGCAGTGAGGTGTGCTGAGCAGCGGTTGGACGGTCGGACCCCATTGCTAGAGGAAGCCGGACTGCCCAAAAAATCTGCGTGGCTGTGGTGTGGCCTAGTGTCCTGTGCAGGCTGGGCTGCGGCATTAGCATCCGCATCATCGCACGAGTAGAACTGCTGGCAAATTGAGGACCTGGGCTGTGGTGGAATACAGTTTTGGGCCCGCGAGCAGCGATGAACTACATGTGAAGGGCTGCATCACTTTTCTTCAAAAGGCTGCCATTTTGTGGGAACGGACTCGGTGTCAGAGGTGAGTGGAAGCGGATAGGCGCGTGTGCCTGGAGTGCCCTGAAACCACCGCAAACGGTGCAAGAAGATAGACGGTGAGCGGTTTGCAGGGGGCAGAGGTTGGAGGAAGGAGTGTCATACACGGTGTGGGTCCTGCTAGTGAGGGATGATTTGTGGACTTGCTGCCCTACTTCTCTGGAACCAAATCACTGGCAGGGTGCCGTCATACTGTGGATTGGTGTCTGCTTGCACTTGTCCCTGGATTTATTTATTTATTTGTATTTATTAAAGTTTTGTATAGCACTAGCTGGACCCGAGAGTATCAGAGCGCTTCACAACACGTACAAATAGGCATCAGAGAGGCAGTGAGGAAGGGGAACAGAGCAGGGAGCACATGGGTGAAGAGAAATACTTTACAATAGTAACAGGAGCGCAAAAACAGGGTAGAGTCAAAAGCAAGTCATCCGGCTCTTAGACCGCAGAGAAAAAGGGCTTTAAAAGTCAGACGTGAAGATCTTACTACTATCCAGAGCGCTCAAGGAAGAGGGCTTTGAGTAACATCTTGAATTTCGGGAAGGAGGCGGTCGGTCTGATATGTGGGGGGATGGCGTTCCAAATCTTTGGAGCATTGCCCGCAAAGGATTTGCTGGATGTTTTGTGTTTCTGGGATTTCAGAGGAATGAGTAGAAGCGTGTTGGAGCTTCTGAGGTTCCTAGATTGACCGGCCTTTTTGAGCTTGTTGGCCAGATATTCAGGTTTGCCTGTATGCAGGGATTTGTGAGTGAGGCAAGCTGTGCGGAAACTGGCTCGCTGGGCAATAGGGAGTCACTTCAGATCCTTAGGAGCCGGGGAGATGTGTTCGTATTTCCTGGTTCCCGTGACCATTCTTGCTGCGGCGTTGAGGGTAGAGGTCAGAGGACCCAGGTGAGATTTGGCTGATCCAGTCAGCGTAGCGATGCCATGGTCAATTCTGGAGAGTACCAGAGCCTGAGTGGCCTGTTTCAGGTCTTTCGAGGGGAGGAAGGGTTTCAGTTTGTAGAGGAGTTTCAGGTTCAGGAAAGCACTTTTGGCAGTTTTTGAGATGTGTTCTTTCATGTCCAGTTTAGGGTCAAGGGTGATCTCTAAGGATTTTACGGAGTTTGTCGGAACAAGTGGAACATTCAGGGCGTTTAAGGCTTTGAGCCATTCTAGAATTTGGGGGTTTTCATCTTTGTTCGAGATGAGGAGCACTTCGGTTTTTCCTTCATTGAGTTTGAGGTTGTTGGATGAGAGCCAATGTTGAACTTCAATGAGTGTGCAGTTCAGTCTGTGGATGTCTGCGATTGAAGTGGTTTCCAGGTAGAGTTGTGTGTCGTCCGCGTAGAGGTGGAAGGGGATGTTGGACTTCCTTAGAATTGACGTGAGGGGCTCCTTGTAGATGTTGAAAAGTTGAGGTGAGAGTACTGACCCTTGAGGCACTCCTCTGGTGATGGGGAGGGGGTCCGATTCAAAGCTTTTAATTTTGATTCTTTGAGTGCGGTTGTTGAGAAAGGAGGAGAACCATTTTAGGACCGTCTTTTCCATATCTGCTCTTTCCTGGAGGACATTGAGTAACAGGGCATGATCCACTGTGTCAAATGCAGCCGAAAGGTCTAAGAGGATGAGAAGGCTACATTGGTTGGAGTCGAGCGACATGTGAAGATCGTCCAGGACATTTAGGATTGCGGTTTCTGTACTGCAGCCTTTTCTAAACCCTGATTGGTGTGGGTCGAGAAGATTCAAGCTTTCTAGGTGCTGGGAAAGCTGAGACAGCACGCATTTTTCCAGAATTTTCGATAAGAGTGGAAGGTTCGAAACTGGTCTGAAGTTGTTCATGTCCTTGAGGTCCAGGCCGGGTTTTTTTAGGAGTGGAGTGACTTGACCAATTTTAAGGCAGTCAGGGATGGAGCCCTCGCTCAAAGAGCTGTTGATGATCTTGGCCCAAGTTGGGGCTAGAGTGAGCTTCAGGTCTTTTGTTATTCTCGGGGGAAGCTGATCAAGGGAGTGGGATGAGGGATTGGTGGTGGCTATGGGATTGCTTATCACTTCAACCTGGATAAGCTGGAAGGAGGACCAACGAATGGCTGAGGTTGCTTGCCTGCTGTAGGTAGTTGCGGAGGGAATGGCTGAGGGCATAGCGCAGAGTGAGCGATCGATTTTGGCAATTTTTTTGTTGAAAAAGATGGCAAAGTCATCACATTGAGATTTGGATGCTACCCTGTTGTCTATCACAGGAATGGATGTTTGGTTCCTGATGATGTTGAAGAGTTCTTTTGGGCGGTTTTTAGCATTGTCTAGAGCGGAGCAGAAGAAGGACGACTTTTTATTCTTGATATGGTTGTAGTAGATTTTATGAGTTGCCTTGAGTTGGTCCCTGTTGAGGGAGGTGGGGTTGGTCCTCCAGGATCTTTCCATGGATCGTAGGTGTCTTCTTTCTTCATTGATGTCTGTGGAGAACCAGGATCTGGAGGGGATGCTTCTTGTTTTTTTTAGTTTCCGCGGTGCCAGCTGATCTAGGACGAGGTCCAGGTTGGCGTGGTACAGCGAGGTGAGTTCCGTGGTGGAGAGGAGTTCCGTCGAGTTCGAGAGGAGTGAGCTAAGTCCCTCTTCTAGCTTATCAGGAGGAATTTTCGAAAAGTGTCTGACTCACTTGGGGGAGGTTTGAGTAGGTGGGAGGGACGAACCGAATGATTGATATGGAAGAGAATGGCGTGAGGGTCTGACCAGTCCACCGGGATGATGTGGTCGATCGAGATTGTCTTTTTATCCGCGATGATTGCATCAAGGATTGCTCCTCTATGGTGGGTTTCCTCTGTGCAGTGTTGGGTTAGATCGTAGTCATGTAGAAGGGAGGTGAGAGATTGGATGAGTGGGTTATTTGTTACATTCCATCTTATGTTGAGGTCGCCAAGAATTATTCTGAAGTCGCTATCCAGGGCGGTTTGTGTGATCAGGTCCGTTAGCTGAGCGCCAAATTCGGAGGAGTTGCCCGGAGGATGGTAGAGGAGAAGGCATTGAAGTGGACAGTGGTTTGGCGAATTGAGGCTGACCGAAAGGCATTCAAAGGATTTGTAAATGACGGAGGGAGATTCAATGATGGAGAGATCATTTTTGTGGATAATAGCTATTCCGCCCCCTTTGTGTACGGGCCTGTCTTTGTGGATAATAGCGAAACCGTGTGGCACTAGCGTGTCCATGATGGGAAGGGATAGAGTGTTAAGCCATGTTTCGGTGATCAAGGCGACATCCAGGTCATGGGAGAGAATGGTTTCTGCAATTTCTGTAGCATGTTTGACGGCGGAGCGGCAGTTGATGAGCATACAGTTAATCGGGCGGTCAGCCTTCGATTTTGGATTGCCAGAAGTAGCTCTGGGTAAGGAGGAGAGATAGGATGGTGGTCTGGGAGCTTTTCGGGGGGGCGGGTCTCTTCCTACTCTCGTGATGACTTGAATCGGGACGAAGGGTGAATGGGATTGGGGTTGAGCTTGGGCTGGCTGGGTAGGAGGGGATTCGTAGGAGGCGACGAGGGAGCTCACTTCTTGGGGCGAAAGGGAGGGAACAATTCTTCTAGGACTGTCAACTCATGGCTCAGTCCTGGGTTTGGTGGGAGGAGGTTGTGAGCCTATGGGGGGCCTGGACCCAACTGGAGGCAGAGAGTCACTCCTAATGGGAGGTGAGTTGAGGAGGGGTGGCGCGACGGAATGGGCGGGAGGCAGGAGTTTCTCTAGGGAGAATAGGGTTTCCTTCAGGCCAAAAATCAGGGTAGCGATCTGGGCTTCTATAAGGTTCAGGCGTTGCGTTAGATTGGGTGCTTGGGGGTGGAGGGGGGGAGGGTGGGTGAGGCTGGACCTCGGGAGAGAGGGGCAGTGGGTGTGCATCCTGTAGGCAGCTGGAAGGAAATGTGTGCGCGATGCAGGTGTGGCGCAGGAAGACCGGGTGGGACGATGTTCTGCAGTGCCCCTGTGATCCTGGGAGCCTTGGAGACATATACCCTTGCTCTGAGTGCTGATTGTCTGTCCTTGCGACTCATGAGCTGCGGTGACTGGGCCCGAAGCAGCTGTGTGTGAGTGCAGTCTACTGCCCTACTCCTGACGGCCCGGCTGAGACACTGGGCGCTGAGATGCAGGAGAGGTGATTGAAGGGGCCTAGGGGCAGAGTGTGGGTCCACCATGTTGCATTTAAGGGGGAGGCCGGTGTGCTGACTCAGTTTGCTCTGTGTCATTCGTGGTCCGCTGCCACCATGGGAAAACCTGATGCAAAGCAGTCCAAACGGTCAATCGAAATTAAGCACTCCACAAGACAGACAGACCTGGACCCGGAAGCACAAGGCGTTGAACACCATGAGATGTCGACGGACGACCATGGGGAAGACCTGCGGACCCTCATTTTGGAGATGCATTCCAGTCTGCGAAATATAGACACTAAATTGGACATCCTAACTGCACAATTGGATTCCGTCAAGACGCAGATGGCTTCACATGAGACCAGGCTGGCTGTCCTAGAGAATTGGTTCCACGAATTTCAGGTGGACACTAAAGAGCAACTGCTGCACATGGACAAGCTGCTGGGCGTCATTAGGGCCAAGAACGAGGGTTTAGAGGCAAGGTCTCAAAGAAATACCCTTGTATTAGAGGCCTTCCGGGGACCACAGCCATTTCCAAAATGGAGACCTTTGTGGTGGACCTCCTCCACAAACTATTTGACCCTCACCTGTCGGCAATTTTTGTGGTGGAGAGGGCCCACAGATCTCTGGGGCCGAGACCTCCAGTGGGTGCGACACTTAGGCCAATCCTTGCCAGAATATTTAATTATCAGGATAGAGATCTTATTCTGCGACTGGCTAGTGAGAAGGGTCAAATATCTCACAAAGGTAATAATATTTCCTTTTATTCTGACTTCACTCCGGCTGTGCAAGCGGCGCAATGGGAGTTCATTCCAACCAAGCGCATCCTGATGCAGGCACAGATTCCGTACTCCCTACTTTATCCGGCCAAGCTGAAAGTCTCACATGATGGCACTGCACACTACTTCACTGATGCGAAATCTGCTTTGAAATTCGCCAAACATGTTGGTGGTAAAAAGGCAAAAAACTCCAGTTCTGCTGTGGGGCACTCATCAGGCCATTTATGTGACAATGACTATCTTATTGCCACGTATCTGCTCTGTCCATCAATTGGCCGGGTTGAGATGAGCAGGGGACAGCCTGAGGAACAGGTTTACATGCTCCCCCTCGTTGTTGTCACACTGATTTGCATATTGATGTTTTTGGGGCCTGAGGCCCGAGAGCGGTTCTGCAACACTCTCAGCAGTTCACCCAGCCACCCTGTGAATGCGGGGAAGTTTGCCAGTTCCTCCTTGCCCCCATGGGAGATCTCCCGCTGTTATTTCCTCTGTTTTCGTATATGATTTATGGGGTGGGTTTGCTGCAACCTGATTGGGGGGTTGGCGTGGGTGGTGGGTGGTGGGTAGAGGACGTTTCGTTGTTTGGAGCCAGCATGTGGGATGAGTTGTTTACCCCGACATTCTTTTGCTGTTGGGTGTCGCCATGTTCTTCTAGTATATACTGTTCATGTGAGATTGGTTTGCCAGACTACACGCTGTTACACAAAATATTTGGACGTGGAACATCCGTGAGTTGAACGATAAGGTGGCCGGCCTGTTTGGGCTCTACCCCTGTGCCTTGCCAACAAGCAAAAAATCTGGGGGTAATGTTTGACTCCGGTCTTACATTTGCTCCCCAGGTAGATCGGGTAGCCGGGATGTGTTTTGGTATTCTTAAAAGTCTACGAAAGATCCTACATTTACTCCCGGTTGGAGCAAGACAGACTCTTGTGCACGCCCTGGTGACATCTAGATTGGACTATTCCAATCTCCTCTACCTGGGAATAACAGCAAAAAGCCTCAACCGCCTCCAGGTACTGCAAAATGCCACAGCTCGGCTGGTGCTAAGGCTCCCTAGAAGAACTGCCTCTAGAGCCGCTTTAAAAACTCTCCATTGGCTCCCGGTAAGGGAGAGGATAACTTTTAAAGCTCTATGCGTATGTCAACGCATCCTTAATGGCAAGGCACCTAATCCTTTACGATCCCTCATCATTCCCTATAGCCCAGGACACAGGCTTAGATCCTCTGGTACCGGGCTACTTGTAGCCCCCAAAATACATAGGACCCGAATGGAAGGTAGATCCTTTAGATTACTGGCAGCGAAGAGCTGGAACATGCTTCCGATGGAGCTGCGTCTTGAACCTTCCGAAGCAAAATTCCGGAGAGCTCTAAAAACATACCTTTTTCGCTCAGTTTTAGTGTAGCCTCCCCGTCGTGTCTGTTCATTCTCTCTCTTAGCGCGGGGACACGCCGGTGTGCGTAATGCCATGCGCTTTATAAAATTCCAAAATAAATAACAGAAAGGCCAGATTGGTGCATGCTTATCTAACTAGGCATAACATTGATATATGTTTTCTACAGGAAACCCATTTAAATGTTAAACCGTCGCACAGACTGCGCCATAGTAGGTGGGATCATGTGTATTCCTTCATTTATTCTAATAATGCTCGAGGTGGTGGTGTTAATAAGAAGGGGGGTTGACAGGAGACAGGCCCACACATTTGTTGATCTGGAGGGCAGATTTCTTCTCATTTATGGCAGACTGGGTGCCATATGGCTGATCTTGATCGCAGTATATGGTCCTAATGTAGACTCACCCAAGTTCTTTGGCGACATTTGATCTAAGATCAGAGCAAATGGATGTAACACAATATTGTGGGGAGGATTTTAATGCTGTGTTTGATGACACGCTTGACCGGCAGGGCACGGCTCGATCTTTGCACCCACATGCTAGCACTGCTCTAAACGCCATTATGACAGATGGGGAGCTCCTTTATATCTGGCGGTGCCGACATCCAGAACTCAGGGAGGGAACATATATTTCAAGTCACCATAGTGCATGGTCCAGGTTGGATTACTGTTTGATATCGCGAGACACTGCAACCTGGACGTTAGAGGCCCGGCACTTTGCACGCTCTTTATCAGACCATGCCCCTGTCTGCTCAGCCTAACACTCCTGGGTACACCACCACAGGCTTTCTCCTGCCGTTTACCTCCGCATGCCCTTCTTGACGAGGCATTCACGGAAATCTGTTCTGATATTACAGATTATTTTGCTCTCAATGCTGGCTCAATTAATACTGAGGCTTATACTGTGGGAGGCGTTTAAAGTTGTGATAAGGGGCCAATACATTGCCAGGCAGGCCGGGGTACTGAAGGCTATTGGGGGTTCCCTCTCCGTGCTGGAAAACGAAATAGGAGACCTTGAAAACCAGTTCTATGCCACAAGTGAGCCTGGAACTGCTGCCTCTTCGAAAACTAAATTACTTGAATTCGCAGGGAAGTCCCAACGGTAGGTGAAATTCCTGGGAAAATATGTCAAGGTCCGCAGGTATGGCGAGGGCGATAGACTGCGTCACACATTGGCTGGTCTGATCTGTCCTCCTAAAACTGCAATGTTTGTGCACGAAATCTGCACCGCAGGTGGGGATGTAAGTAGAGGTCAAACCAAAATTTTGGATGACTTTTCCACACTTTATACAGCCACCCAGCAGACATGCCCGGAGGGGATGCAGGAATTTTTGGATTCTGTTGCCCTTGTTTGGTTCAATAATGTACATAGGGAATATATGGATCTCCCCATAACTGTAGAGGATGTAGCACAGGTCATTAAAAGTCTACCACTTGATAAGGCCCCAGGGCCAGATGGCCTTACTACCTCGTTTTTTAAGACTTACTCTGACTCCTGGCAGTTTACAAGGAGGCTTTGTAGTTGGGGTTATTGCCCCAGTCCATGCGAGAGGCGATAATAATAACCCTGTTAAAGCCCGGAAAGTTGGAGACAGAGGTAAACTCCTATAGACAGCTGTCCCTAAAAAATGTGAATGTGAAAATACTAGCTAAGTTAATTGCTAATAGACTACAGCCCTTACTTCCCATGATTGCACTTCCAGATCAAACAGGGTACATTCCTGGAAGGTCGACAGCACATAATCTGCAGACAATGTTTTTTTTTTGTAGACGCCACAAAAGCGTTTGATACGCTTGAATGGCCTTATTTGTTAACTATATTAACATGTATGGGACTAAGCCGGCCTTTTATAAGCCACATCAAGTTACTCTATACATTGCCGGTGGCCAGGATCAGGGTGAACGTTCTGATTTCTGATCCATTCCCCATATCGTGGGGCACTAGACAGGGGTGTCCTCTTTAACCCTTGCTCTTTGCCATTGCAATGGAACCTTTAACAGCCCGGATCCGGCAGCACCACAAGGCCTGGTATATTGGATTTAGCACACAAAGCCTCCTCATTTTGCTCTATGCGAATGATGTGACTTTGTACATCATCAAGCCCGAGGAAAATCTAGACCCTGTACTTCGAGAATTTATTTGTGTTGGGGGCTTGGCGGGTGTTTCAGTCAACTGCTCCAAATTGGTGGCGTTTCCATTGACGGAAGGCATGCCCCAGGTGGCATCTGAGTTCCCTCTGAGATGGGAAGCTGTAGCAGTTAAATATTTGGGCGTGTGGCTCAGTCAGGACATGCACAAGATATGGAACCTTAACTTTGGAAGGGCGGTCGCCTGGTTGGAGGACAACATTGTGCTCTGGTCCAAATTGCCTCCATCCGTAGCTGGGAAAATAGCCCTGCCCAAAATGGTGATCTTACTGAAGTTTCTTTATCTTTTTGTAAACGTGCCAATCCCTCGCACAAAACATTTTTTCAGTGCCCTTAGGTTGCAGCTGATTTCCTTTGTTTGGGCTGCTGGGCAGGCCAGAGTTGCCTGGGATTTATTGACTCTGCTGTTGAGACAAGGGGGCCTAGGTGCTCCAGACATGCATTTATATGCTCTATGTGCTCAGGCCCAATTTCTGTACTTCTGGGTACATCCAACGCCATATCAGCCCCATGTGGCAGTAGAAATGGATGGGGTGGCCCTGGTCCCACTTAAGGTGGCGCTCTATCAGACCTCTTGGTGCCCCCGTGGGGACGTGGACACAGCAGGCACACTACGGTGGGCGTGGGCGAGCTGCAGAAAATGGGTGACATCCCGCTAGTTTATACCCCTTCCATTCCGCTAGCACGTAATCCCATGCTTCCCTGCATCCAGGATGGGATTAGCAGTAATTTAACTCATAGCTTGTCATTGCACACGTTTGCGGATCTATGTTCCGACAACACGTTTAGGTCCCATCCAGGAGGCAAGCACAGATCAGGTGTCACCATTTGCCGGCTACTTTCCTGCATGTTGCATGGGAATGCCCACGGATTGCAGACTTTTGACTTAAGATCTTTACAGCAGTGAACCAATTTGTATTGTTGGTAGGATGGATGCTCCTTCACTGGAAATGGGACTTCTGGAAAGGGGCGACCGCCAGGTCCCCCCGAACGTATGGATGGGGGCCCGAACCTCCCGGGAAGCCATTTTGGGCGGGGTGGGCGTGGCCCAGCTGGTATGCCCATAGCGGCGTAGCCGGAGCGCGCCTTCCCCCGCCCGAGAGGGGTTGTCCTAGACACCTTGAAGGAAGACCACGCCCAGTAGGCGTATCGGGGACGGGTACACGCCCTCCCGCAGAAGGATAAAGGAGCGGGAACCCTGAAGATCGTCCTCTTGTTCCTCGGATCGGATGGCTGCACCCACTCGTTGCTCGTGAGCCCTCGACGGAACAAGCAGCAATTTTGAACATGGTAATCTTGTTTTTTATCTTTCAGTTTCGACACTTGATTTCAGGACCTCGTGGCTCGACCTAAGGCGGAGGACTCGAAACCATGCCTGGCAAGCAAGCAGGAAAGGGTTCCGAGATGGAGAAGATGTTACGCCTGTTGTCGACCCGGATGGCGTGTATGGACCAAAAGCTCGGTCAAGTCCAATCGCTCGGTAGAGGTTTGGCGGAGGTAAAGAAACAATTGGCTGCAATGAACGACCCAGGTCAGCCGAAAAAGGTAATAGGCCCGGCCTTGCCGGGAGTGGTTACCGGGTTAAGAGGGAAGCGGGTCAAAGAAAGGGCAGTCTCGGGGGGTGTCCCGGCACCGGAGGTGCCGCCCATCATCCCCCTAGTACCGGCTGGTAACCCGGTTCAGGCCAGCCTATCCCAGTGGTGATCACCTCGACCGAGGATGACGAAATGCCCCCAGAATTGGCCGCACAGTTGACCGCATGGCTGAAAACAAAGGTGGGGGGCACAGCGACCCCGGGAGATCCAGACGAAGAGGCCAGAGTGTTAATGAAGCAGTTGCGGCAATCGAGAGATGTCGCAAGGGCGAGTGTTCCTCTTGTTCCCCCACAGGTGGCGCCAGGAGTACCAGCAGCTGGTCAAGAGCAGGCGACGGCAGCAATAGCCGATCCGGGTAAGCTCGTATTGCCAATGGTGGGGGAGGGCTCGATACCCTCAAGGCGGGAAAAGGTTGCACAGCACGTTCCCTTGGCCACGAAAGAGTTAATATGGGGAGACAAGTATGTCAACATGTTTTCATTGTTAACGGACCATCGTGAGATGGAGTATGCTAAAACGCAGAAAGATTTGTGGCACCCTAGTGTATGGCGCGCCAAGATGGCCGAGTTCAGGGTGGAAGAAACAGTGACGAATTGGGTTAAGGCCTTCTCTATATTTACCGCAGTTATGGGGGAACGTAAACCTGGTGTTATGACTGAGTTGGTTTGCTATCAGAATCGCATTATGGATTTTTATTCAATGTACGAGGGGGAAGAATGGAAAGGCTATGACATGAAGTTCCGTAAAGCAAAAGAATTTGATGCTTCTCTGTCTTGGGATTGTTTGGACTCGGTGTCATGGCACAAGCAACTCCTGCCAGGGGCGACAGGTACGTCCTCGCCAGGCGGGAACGGGTCCGGAGTTGTCCGCCAAAAGCCCGGGGTGCCCTTTCGAGCAGGCACAGGTGGGGGCTATCAGCCTAGAGTTGGCGGGAAGGGCGGACAAGGAGGGGTCTGTTGGGGCTTCAATCGAGGCAATTGTAACAGACCACAGGGGACATGCAAGTTTAAGCATGTGTGTGCCGCCTGTGGGAATTCCTCACACCCGGAAAGTGCTAGTAGATCAAAGAATGTCGGGGCGGGTGGAAAAAGGAGGACCTAAGCAGGAGTGAGGTGGACCTTTGTGACCGATTGCCTACACCCGTTGATCTAATGGTTATGATTCCGTGGTTAAACAAGTACCCTGATCATGTGTCCGCTGGGGTGTTGAGGAAGGGTTTTTTACATGGCTTCCACATCCCGGTGGGGGAAGTTCGGGGGAACTCCTTTTGTAGAAATCAGTTATCGGTACGGCACAACCCAAGCGTGGCAGAAAGGAAAATAGCTAAAGAAGTCAGTTTAGGACGAGTGGCTGGCCCCTTTTCCTGCCCGCCGGTGGCCGATTTCATATGTTCCCCGTTAGGGGTGGTCCCGAAGAAAGATCCGGGGGAGTTTAGACTCATACATAACCTTTCTGCTCCCAGGGGTTCCTCGGTGAATGATGCCATAGACCCAGAAGTTTGTTCGGTACGATACGCATCGTTCGACGATGCCGTGGCCATTTTGAACCACCTAGGCCCCGGGGCGCTGATGGCGAAATGTGATATCGAATCAGCATTCCGGTTGCTTCCGGTGCACCCGCAGGATCAGCGCCTGCTAGGTTTTGCATTTCAGGGAAAGTATTACATGGATAAATGCATGCCCATGGGTTGTTCCATTTCATGTGCATATTTTGAGATGTTTAGCTGTTTTTTGGAATGGGCATTTACAGAGGCCACAGGGCATAGACATGTTATGCATTATCTGGATGATTTTCTGTTTTTGGGGGCAGCCGATGATATGAATTGCGCACAGGCGCTGTATGATTTCTGCATCCTCATAGATGAATTCGGTGTCCCATTAGCACCAGGTAAGACGATCGGACCATCTACTTCACTGGAGTTTCTGGGTATTGAGCTCGATTCTGTGGAGGGGTGTTTCCGACTACCAGTAGACAAAGTGACCAAGTTCCGGGCTTCCTTGATGCAATGCCGGAGCGGGGAGAAAGTGACCCTGCACCAGTTACAACGAACAGTGGGTCAGCTTAATTTTGCCCTGAGGGTGATTCCTATGGCCCGCCCGTTTTCGCGCTCTATCGCGCAGGCTATGGGTGGTCTCAAAGAGGCTCACCACCGTACGAGACTGTCTGGAGAGGTTCGCCAGGATATGCGGATTTGGTTGGCATTTCTGGCGGACTTCAACGGTCGAGTCGTCTGGAGTTCCCCGCCAGAGTCTTCGGTGGAATTAGGTCTATGGACCGACTCGGCTGGGAGTGTGGGTTTTGGCGCCATTTTAGGTGATCGATGGTCGGCACCAACATGGCCAACATGGTGGCACTCCGATGGCCTCACTGTAACATTGGGTTCCTGGAGTTATTCCCCATTTGGGTGGCTCTGATGACATGGGCTGATGATTTCAGGGGCCGCTCAGTGGTGTTTTGGTCCGACAATATGACTGTCGTAGATTGCATTAACCAACAGGCAGCACGCTGCAAAATGATTTTGAGATTGTTGAAAGAGATTGTGCTGCTGTGCATGAGATTGAATGTACTGTTCAGGGCAAAACATGTGCCAGGTGTACTGAATCTTGCGGCTGATGCACTCTCGCGTTCACGTATGCAGGCATTCAGGGGTTATCTGCCCACAGCAGTCTTAGTGGCAGCACCATTCCCAGAAGCAATGTGGCTTATCGGTGCCTCGGATTACAAGACCTCGTGGCAGCGAGTCTAGCCCCCAGGACAAGGAAAGCATACGAAGGAGCGTTTCATTCTTATTGCACATATTTGGGTCCTGTAGGGAGTCTGCATTGGGGGCAGGAGGAGTCCTTCCTGGGGTACCTGGTTGCACTACACAGGGAGGGCCGATCAGTGGCTACGGCCGGTAGGCATAGGGCGGCCATTTCCTTCATGGCCCAGGTACAGGGCATAAAAGATCCTACAGGTTCTTTTTTGGTGAAGAAAGCCCTTCGCGGCTGGCAGCGCCTTGAGGGTTGCAAGAGAGATACGAGGCACCCGATCGGCTTAGACAGACTGTCTCTGCTTTTAGCAAAGCTGGATGAGACGTGTTCCTCCCATTACGAAGCAGTTCTGTTCCGGGCAGCGTTCACATTGGCATTCCATGGGGCCATGAGGGTGAGCGAACTTGTCGCAAGGAACAAGAGAGATATGGAGGGAGGTTTGTGCAGGGATCACATCCAGATAAGGGGTGATTCGATGGTGATCATGATAGCCAGGTCCAAGACTGACCAGGGGGCTATGGGAGATAGTGTGGTCGTACAGCGCAAGCGTGGGTCCCCCGTCTGCCCGTTGAAGTGTATTGAAGACTATTTGGCGCTAAGAGCGGCCACTTGGGGGGGGAGCTTGCTCCGACACAATGATGGCACCCCACTGACGAGATTTCAGTTTCAGAGGGTGCTGGCACTGGCAATCGCTGACGCGGGCATGGACCCCTGCGATTTTGGGACCCACTCCTTTAGGATAGGGGCTGCTACTGAGGCTACAGCCAGGGGTCAGAGTGCAGAGGAAGTGAAACAGTTGGGCCGTTGGTCCTCGAATTGCTTTAAGAGGTATGTGCGATTGCACATGTTGTAAGTGATCAATTGACATTCACTCACGTTTTCTGTCTTTTGTTTACTTTGCAGTTTCGCGGGCCTGCCATGCAGGGCGGAATTGGAGGTCGACCCTACATCAAGTGACCAGCGGTCAGAGATCACCGACTGGGGAGAGGATGGTATGGGTCGTGGGCCACTCATACGTGAGGCGCGCCGGTGACGTATTCAAGGAAGGTGACGCGATTCACGCACCTGGGGAATACGGGTTCAGAGTGGCTTTCCATGGGAAAGGTGGGCTCGTTTTTGACAAATTTGAGTCATTTTTCGAGGGACTTTTAGGGCGGCATAGGTCACCGCCATCTATAGTCATAGTACACCTGGGTGGCAACGATTTGGTGACACTGGGTAGACGAGTGTTACTTGAACGAATCTTGTCAACTGTTAGCTGGTTGGCTAAAAGAGTCCCGGGGTGCACAATTGCCTGGTCCCACATGATTCCTAGAAGGAGGTGGCAGGGGGGCCTTTCGGTGTCAGCTCTGAACCATTCAGTAAAACGGGTCAATAATAAGATTAATAGACTGTTCCGTTCTGGACAGTTGCATGTTATTCCTCATGGGTGTATCTGGGGTGACCATATGTATTTGAACGATGGGGTTCACCTGTCCAGGGTGGGGAATGACTTACTAATAGGAGATGTAGTTGCATGGTTGAGAGGTTTGAGAAAGCATGACCTATAGGAGGAGTTGGGGGGACCGGATAGTCGGTCAACTATCCGGTCTGTGGCGGTAAGGTCATGATCGGTGAGCAGGAATTTAAAGGTCCCTAGAGTGGGGCGCCACCCACAATGGATGGGAGCGCCCGGGGGAAGACGGCCATTGGCCCCTTCCACGGGGAGGCAGCACCCACTAAGGATGGGGCGCCTAGGGGGAGATGGCCATGGGCCCCTCCCAGGGGGGGGAGGCGGTTAAATGCCCCTCCTGACTAATTTCCCGGGGGCCGGATATCCGCGACGGCGGATAGAGAGTATGGGGTGGGGGGGAGAGTCCATGCTGTCCTTCCTACAGAGACCTCATACGGGAACTCGGACGACCCTTAAGATGGCGTCGAGTAGAAAGGGGGCCCCCACCACGACAAGGGAAGTTACAGTTGGCAATGAAGGTAGAGCCCTCTGCGCATGCGCCGCTCACACGGTGAGGGCGGGAGTTTGGTAGTAGGGATCTGACACCGGTTAAGACCTTGCCGTTGGCCCTTAATGCTAGGATGTACAATTTGAAATAGAGTGTATGCATTTTCAGGATGTTAGCCAAAAGTACATGACTGCATCGAAATGTAATAAATGTCAAATTGTACATAATGCATAATGATGAAACTTTTAATTTAATGTTTTAAATTTTGTTTCATATTTTAATAAATACGGCCGGGAGGGTGACTCCCTCCCGTCTTCCAAAAAAGTCAACTATTGTCCGACTTCCCCTCCTTGGGGATGTGTGTTGGGAGGGGGTGGCGGGCATCCCGGCCATATGGGGTATGTGAAGGACACACCACCCAAGCATCGAAAGTAACATGCACTCCTGTTACTCTATGCTTAAAGGCAGGTTGCACTTCGCTGGGGTAGGAAAAGGGTTCCCTCAATTAAAGACTGGTTGAGTGATGTCACGTAAGGCCACACATACCTGAGCAATTTTTGTGAACTCATGCCCCCATCCTCGAGGCCGTGTGACATATGGGAGCAATTCCTGGACTGGGCTCGGAACCAACCGGGCCTTCTACATAGGATGCCTAGTTATGCTTGCCCCTTACATTTTGGCATGGTCTGTTCAAATAACACAATACCTCCTTGGGCTCATGTTGTAAATGAGATAGTCCTATCTGTGCCCCTGGTTCATACACCCTCTAAGGGTTATATTGCTATAATGCACAATGTGTTTCAGATGGATGCCTGTAGGTCTGGGAACATTACAATATCCGTGGAGGTGGGTATATGGGACGCCTAATAATGGCCACTAATTGTCTTATGTTCAATTACCCGGAACTGTAATTTGCTTTATAATAAGAGATAGTATGCTGGCTGATTGTATTGTATTTGTCCGTTATTGTGTTTCTGTATTGAAATCATAGATAAAAAGTAAAAAAAGAAAAGGACAATATCTAGCAGACAAAAAAGTCATTTATTTAATGGCAAGTAGAGCAAACCCCAGACCAAAAAAATGTGTGCTTTCCTAAACATGCCTCATCTTATTGCACCATACTACCTTAACATCACACTGTCGTACCCTAGCCTTTTCCCTGCTTCATCTAATCTTCACCCCGTGGCCCCACAATGTTCAATCCTCCATCCAGGGCAGGGCAGGGGTATTCCTCTCCAGCAAATACCTCCTACACAAGTTTCTGGGGCAAGGCACTGTAAGGCACAGTAGCAAACTACTGTGGTACATCCATCCTACTGTATGCCCCAGCCCAATCCTCATCTTTTCAATCATTTTTGTAGTGGGTGCCCACAGTCTCAAGCTCTGCCAGTGTCCTAGTCTCTGGGATTGGTGTTTCATCCTCAGTAAACTCTGGTGTTACTGTTTGCAGCTCATGTCAGTTAGTGGTGGCAGGTGTGGTAGGAGCCTATGGGTCCATCATATGCTAATATCTCTAAAGAACTCTGTATCCTCCCCTTGGATGGACAAGACTTCTGCTACTCAAAACTCAAGGGTTGGGTGAGCAATGTCTCGGCGTTGTCATAGGATGCTCAGCTGGGTCCTTATGGTAACAGCTCCTCACTTAAACACAACTAGAGTAAGCTCAGCTTTGTCCGGAGATATACGTTCCTCACCTCAACACAAAATATAAATCAATATCTTTTTAGTATTGTACCTAGTGATGTCCTTGGAAAAAATATTTTATTTGCTAAATTTGACAAATGTTCCTTCCATGTATCCTCAGTAGAGTTTCACGTATCTCCTATAGATATCACTATAAACTCCAAAAAGTAGAAGCCATTACTGTTTGGACAACTTTAACAAATGTCCAGTAAATTCAACAGATACTTTGGTTCCCCAATTTTTATTGTTGTTTCATCCCGCACTTTCAGAGAAAGTGGAACCCATAACACAACTGCTAAAAATTGGGCAATCATTTGCATGGTTCCCAGAATCCAATCAGGCATTCCAACTGTTCAAAATGTAATTCACCACTGCATCCATTCTTCGGCATCCCATCAGCCCTATTACATCAAAGGCGATGCTTTACAGGTAGACATCTGAGGAAAGCTATCTGAAAAAACCTAAGAATTAGCCACCTGCATCCCATAGACTTTTATTCCCCAAAAACTCTACCAGCGGAGTAAAACTGCACAGTGGCTAAAAGAGAACTTCTGGCCATTAAACCGGTGTTCACTGGGAGGAGGCCATGCCTACAGGGGGCTAAACATACAGTCACAGTATTCTCAGATCATAAAAAAGTTTACATTCATTAGCTCTGTTAGGGCTCTCACCCCCCCCATCAAATTCAATGGGTGCATTTCTTTAGTGTGTTCGAATTCATCATCACCTACTGCCCAGGGACCAAGCAGTCACAGTCTGATGTTCTTTCTAGATGTGGGGAATGTTCACTCTTCCCAGTACACATCAGACTCCTCTCCTGTCATTCCACTGGAAAAACTGCTCACAGTCAACAAGGGTGACACCTTTTTGGTGGCCTTAAATGAATAATGTAAAAAACTAAAGGTTGACGAATGGATCAAAACACGTTACAGCAGTTCCTTCATGCCCTGAAAATGTACATCGGTACTGTAGTATTAAGACGTCAGGCAATTCAATTGAATCATGACACAGCATTAGCAGGGTACCCTGCATTAACTGAAATCCTGAAGAATTGTCAAAAAACATTCAGGTGGAATGACATGCAAAGGAATATACTAGAATATGCATATGTTTATCCAACTTGTGCACAAAACAAGAATACTCACACTGCACCTGCAGGTCTATTCTAACCTCTGCCCATACCCCCATTAGTCTGTATTGTATTACTGACCCTCTTACAACCAATGCATTCACTACCATTTTAGTAGTTGTTAACATCTTATCAAAAAAGCCACATTTCATCCCCCTCAAAAAGCTGTCCACCGCTGCAGAATTTAGTCAAATATTCATTGATCATGTCATAAGACTGCATGGTCTTCCAACTAAAATCATCTTAGATCATGATGTTCAATTTGGAGAAAACAAACTATGTGATAAGTTAGGAATAGGTGTAGCCTTGGTATCTGCTTTCCACCCACACACTGACGGGTCAAAGGGTCAAACAACCCCTAGAAACCACACTAAGATGCTGACTATCCATTTACACAGGACAATGGGATCAGGCCTTACCCCTGGCTAAATTCACTCACAATGATAGCACACACTCAGCCACAAGCTACACACCCATCTGTTTCATGTCAGGACAATATCCTAGGGCCCTTCTCATTGATATATCACTAGTTTCTACTACACTAACTTCCTTCACAGAAATATTAAAACAACTGCTTGAGATTTTTAAAAAAACAATAGGACAAGTTTAGCAAAAGCCAAATACAAGCATAGAACTCCAGGACCTATATACAAGGAAGTAGACAGGGTATGGGTATCAACATAACACTACAACGGGAAAGCCCGAGGAAACTATAACCACAGTTTATAGGTCATTATTGCATTATCATGATCATTCATCAAGTTACCGTCTAGCTATGGCTTCCCCCTGATTACACTATCCACCCAGTGTTTCATTGATCAAGCCATACCACCCCACCACCACACGGAAAGATACCCCACCTGTTCTCATTATTGAGAAAACAAGATTATGAAGTTCATTAAATCCTAGGTCCTAACTGAGGTTCCCCGGATTGTTTGAAAAAAGCTTAATAGCTTTTACAAATGTTTTACCATGCACATGCAAGGTCAGGTTTCAGGTGCCACAGAAACATCTGGAAAATCCACCAGAATAAGCATCAGACAACCACCAAAAATGACCACAATCTGAACCTTTTAGGAGACAGCCCTATTCAAATTAATCCCCTGCGCCTGATCCTCACTATAGGCAATTAGAATGTAGCCTTTGTGAGCATTTTAAAACACATTCTAGAATGCATCCTCGTCAAGTTAATTATCAGCACCTGTTCCTTTTTATGAAATAGAATGTGATCTTTATGAATGTTCTAAAGCAGTCTTTTTTCAAGACCATCCACACTCCTCCCCTTCGCTTATCCTATTTCCCTGCCACTTATCTGTTTTTCAACTTCTAGGACTCTGTCTCACCAAGTCCCTTGATCTTCCTGCTTTGACCTCACCACAAAATACATCCTGCATTAGTCATGGACCTGGTTAAAAAAAGAAAAAGAAGAAAAGGGAATATGCATTAACAGACTTGGGGCCAGGTGTATGACCTTTTTTTTTGGTCGTAAATGGGAAATCGGCCCGTTTGCGACTGCAAAAAAGGGTCCTGGCATGTACAAATACTATTTTGCAAGTTAGTGACTAGAAAAAAAGTGTTTGTAACTCTTGTTATTACAAAGGGGCGTCCCTTCCTAATAGCGAGTCACAATGGAATGTACCATTGTTTTGCAGCTGCAAAATACTCGCAATTTATCACCTACTTTAAGTAGGCGGTAAGCTACTTGCAAACGATAAGGGGTCCCCAGGGGACTCCTTCTCCTTTGTGAGTGTGTGAAAAAATATTTTTTAAGAACAGGCTGTGGTCCCAGGGCCTGCTCTTAAAAAATGAAAAAGAAACGTTTCATTTTTCTGTTTTAAATGCACCTCATTTTCCTGCATTTAATTTCCTGCATTTAACAAAAAATGTTACATTAAAAAAGGAGTCACACACATGGTGGTCTGCTGACCCCAGTAGGCCACCATTCCTGTGAGTGAAGCCATTCCTAATGGGGTTGCAGATAGCACCTGCCTCCTGAATAATAATGAGGCAGGGAATTTGCGACCCAATTAGGAATCGCTAACAGTGTCTGCGAGTCACAAAATGAAAGGGTCGTACTTCTGGCCCTTGATTTTTCTCCACGCTGAGCTCAGTGCCAACATTCTGCAAATAAAATTAACTAGTGTTTTTGTTCAACTTGTACATACTGTTGGTAGGGCTCTGCCACAAAATACTTGGGTGAAGCAAACCCGTCCAAATGTCCTTGTGGGTTTGATGCTAAAATCATACTCACTACAGTTTCAAAAAGTTTGATAAAGGAGCCTCTACAGACAATTTAAATAAAAGCAAAAACAACAATAAAACTAAAGGTTGGTTGAGATTTGAAAAGCTTTCATGAGGTGATACCTTAACCCCTCCGCTGCAGCGGCTATTTCGCCGCCGCGCTGTGGTACTGAAAATTCTGACCCGTGTCATAAACATCGTCGTATCTTGAGGATTTTATTATCAAAAGACCGAGAATGACGAGTATACTATGCACGAGTATTTTCGTCGTATTCGAGTCACAAGATCACCCTAAAAACTGAGATTCCGTCCTGAACCCTCGGGTTCCATTTTGTGTACGGCAGCCATTTTGTGGGTTGCCCTCACATAGGCTAGGGACTAAAGCCAAAACGAGTCTGAAGGACAAGTACACCTTTGCTGACTTCTGTGTGACCTGGACAAGCTGACTCCACTGCCTGAAGCCAAACCCGTTCGGTCAGTTCCTCTCCCAGTGGCCGAATGAATTTAGTATCAAGGCACAACACATCATAAACATTTTCACCGCACACGAACAATGCCTAATCTAACACACACCTGTCTCTGTTTCTTTCTTTATGACCTGCTTTACGAGGAGGAGGTGCCCGTTTTTATTGTGGGTCCACCGATATCTGATGGAAGTTCTGGGCCTTGCCGGGTAATTAATTGTGGGCTGGACAAACTGAAATATGGGCTTGTCATCGTGACTCTGCTTTTTCTTTGTAGTGAAAATATGTGAATGGTCAACTGTAAAATAAGGAATGTTTGCCTAAAGCATAATATTTTGTATAAAAGAGAAGGCTGGCTGTGTAGGTTTGAGCAGTCTCCTGAGAATATACACCGTGTTGTACTTCTAGGATACCTGTTACTGGCTGCAGCCAATAAAATCGATCTTTGACTTCACCTAGAAGACTCTGTGTTTCTGTCGTCTGAAACAGGAAGAACTCAAAGTCTTAGGGTGTTCTCCCTGGCACCGCTGGGTTCCGAAAAACCCAGTACTTCAGTTGGCGCCCCCCCTGGGGCGATATCAGCGGTACCGGTCCAAGCCAGAGGTTCCTGAGGAGCTTCGTGTGAAAATTCTGGAGGAAGGCCGCCACTTCATCGACCCCTGCATGTCGACGTGGTCCGAAAGTCTTTGCTGCGAGGTTTCCTGCTTCCCGACGGCTACGAAGGACTGCTGCCCTGACTATCGCCCTGTTTTGGACCCTAGATGATTTGTAGAGCGAAACGATAGACGAGTCTTCTGGTGACCTCATCGATACCTCAGTTAAGTATAAGTGGAGCGCCTCCCAGTCCTTAGTTTGGTTCTTAGATTGGGTATCCCCTTGGGATCTTTGATTTGGAACTTGCAAGTACCAAAGCCGAGGGACTCGTGTATTCACGAGAATATCGTATTCGATAATCCTTTGAAGTTTGAAGCTAGACTAGTGAGCGAAGATGCCTGGTCTTAGCAGACTTGAAAATTTGTTTTGTCTTGGTTGTAATAGGGATTCCCGATTGGAGGACTCGTGTCCGGTTCCTCCGATTGGAACTCCAACCTATGAATTGTATGTGAAACATGAAGTAGGCCCCATCACATACAATGAAGTATGGATCCGATACACCAGAAAGGATGGTGTTCTAAAATGGCCCCAATATGGTAGCTTTGACACGGAAATCTTAGATAATCTGGAAGTTAAACTTTTTAAGAAGAAAGCCCGGCCGGCGATGTTTGACTCTTTCCGCTTATGGCGAAAGGAAGCCAAACAGAAGGAAATTAAATTAGCAAAGAAAAATAAAAGAGAAAAGGGTATTTCGATAATGCAAGCTGCTACGAAGTTTAAAGATAACGAAGAAGAACAGTTGAGTGAGCAGTTGCATAGGCAACGTGAAATGGTGACCGATAAATGCTACCCTGTTTTGCCGCTTCTCCTGGAAGATGCAGCGAAGGAAGTTGAAAAAGATCCTTTAATCCTTATGTGCAGAGTGCTACAGCACCTCTGCAACCTCTAGTTGTGCAACACCCGGTTGTTGTGCCTCCTGTTCCCCCACAACCACCAGCACCTCTTCAGTTGGCTCCCACTCTTCTGGCCCAGCCTTCTCAAGGGCCACTGACTATGCTACCTGCTCCGCTACCTGTTCCGCCTTCAACTTCTGTAACTTCTCCACCTGTTTTCACTACCTCTGTTACTGTTCCTACGTTGAACTTTTCTCAGTCTGCTTTATCTCCCATCCTGTCGACTTCTCCTTCTGTTCGACAGAGGATGACTGACACTGTTGCTAGTCTTATATTTCCTCTCTTTGGGTCATCTGGTGTGACACCTGATTCGGAGCGTAAACAGTCACGTAGTCAACTGCCTGATTCTCGAGAGAGAGAAATGTTTGACCGTATGGCGCGTAAATGGGTTACCGACCCCACAAGATATGAGTTAGAGTCTGTTATGGATGTCTTCCGTCAATGGGAAGCACCGAAACAGAGTTATGTTTTTGAGAAAATGTGTGTTTTTCTTTGTGAAGAATTGGAGGATAATGATTTGGAATCCAATCCGCCTGAGTTGTTCCATGTACGGTTTGAGTTTGCAAAGGGCACGATTGTGGGTTCAGATGTTGAGAAAGCAATTGCGACGTTGTTGTCATTTAGAATTGAGGGTATCTCTCAGTCGTTGTTTGAGCCTGATTCCTCTGTTAGAAAGAAAGACAATATCCCATGAGAGAAGTTCCCCCACAATGGAGAGAAGGGACCCAAATGCTAATCCAGCCATTCCGCCACATTTTCAGCGTGTTTGGGTACATGTCCCATGGAAGCGAGCTGAAGTATTGGCCCTTAAACAGACTTTACCTGACCCCCATAAAAGTCCTGCAGGGTATTACAAGGAATTGTCACAGACCGCAGGCTCTTGCATTATGAATTTAGCTGATATAGACATGTTGTTTGGAAATGTTGTTCCACAGCCCTTATGGGGAAAGATTCGTCATGCGGATCATGATCAGGAGTTAGGTGACACGTGGGCTAATATTAGTGCTGCAGATGAAAGACAAGTTGGTGGTGCTAAACCCGAGCCTTTAGTAGCAGACCTTCCTGGTAGGATCATTAATTAAATGAAGACTTTAATGCCTGCTATGCGTGTGAATTGGGACAAGTTGTCTGCATGTAAGCAGAAGAAAGATGAAACAGTGTCTGATTTCTTCACCAGGTTTGAAGAGACGTTTGTCGACCACGGTGGTCAAGATATGAGTACAGAAGGTGGTCAACGGTTGTTAGTTGACAAGTTTGTGCATAATTTGTTACCCGAGTTATGTAAGAAATTGAAGGTTTCAGAAAGTTCTTGGGCCGTTTCCTCTTCAGCGCAGATATTGGCTACTGCACAGTATTATGAAAACAGAGATAAAGATGAAAAGGATAAGGCAGACAAGAAAACTAAAGAGTTAAAAACGAAGGTTCTTTTGCAGCAGGCGTATCCGCCTCGTGGTGGTCAAAATAGTTATCAGCAACCTCAACAGTTTCAGAGAAACTCACAAAGGTTCGAGTATCCTCAACAGCGTGTCCCTGTAGGCCCTAATCAGTGTTCGTATTGTAAAGAAGAGCGTCATTTCAAGTAGAGTTGCCCTGCTTTGTTACAGCGTATGAATGGTGTCTCCGGCGCAAGAGGTCGAGGCATTTCACAAGCACCTAGAGGTAGAGGACGTGGAAATTTCACCCAGAACACGCGTTTCTTTCCGCCTCAAAATTCAATGAATAGCTTTGATCAGCAGAATAACGCGTCTGGTAGGACGGCTCAGTACTATACTGACGACTACTACGCAGAAGATGAGAATATGGAAGGTAATGATTGCTAGGACAGCCATAGACAAAGAGAGGGAGTTGTTTCAGTTCCAGTAGATCAGAGTGGACCTTATGTTGAGGTGATTACATCAGGTGTCAGAGCTTTTTCTGTTGTATACTGGTGCTACAAAGAGTTCTATTATGCACTCAAAACTCCCTGGCGCACCTTTGTCTGGCGAAATGAATGTTTCAGTAGGTTTTTCTGGCGCCCCGGTTAGGAACCCGATTTCTAGTCCTATGTCCCTTTCTGTTGAACCTTGTGAATTCAAAGCACCCCTTATTCTGACGACAGGTTGTGGTGAAAACTTGCTGGGATTGGATCTGTTGAAAAGATTGTATGCGACATTGTATTGTTCTCCTTCGGGAGTACAACTTACACTGGGCAAGAAAGTGGTCTCTCCAATGTATTTGTCGAAGGATAAGCTCCCGACAGAATTGTCGTTTCTTCCCGATATTCTATGGGCTACTGGTCCTAATGATGTGGGTCTCTTGGAGATACCGCCATATGTTGTGACTTTGAAAGCCAATGTTAAAATGCCGCGCATTCCCCAATACAAGATTTCTAGCGAAGGTGAAAAAGCGTTGCTAGCGATCATTTACGACTTGATTGAAAAAGATGTAATTGAAGAAACAAGAGGTAATGTTTGCAATAGTCCTGTTCTGCCTGTTTTGAAGCGTACTGATCCCTCTCAGCCACCTGTTTACAGGTTTGTGATCGATCTTAGAGAGGTGAATAAGATTGTTGTGACACAATTTCCAGTTGTTCCTGATATCACTGCCCTATTGACTATGATTCCAGCTTCTGTGACCTGGTTTTCGGAGATTGACTTGAAGAATGCTTTCTTCAGCATCCCGATTGCCGAGGAGAGTAGGGATATTTTCGGCTTCAGTTTGGGAGGCCGAAGCTTCCGCTTCAAACGCGCTCCCCAGGGCTACTGTGAAAGGCCATTGATATATAGACAGGCTTTAAAAACACAGCTTGATAAGATTGTTTTACCTGATGGCGCTACACTTATTCAGTACGTTGATGATTTGCTTGTTGCTGCAGATACTGAGAAAATTTGTAAAGAAGCCACGTTGTCATTGCTGCGTCATTTGTCTGATCTACACCACAAAGTGTCTCTTTCGAAATTGCAATATTGTCGACAAGAAGTGACCTACTTAGGTCATCTCTTATCGAAGGAGGGAAGGAAACTGACCCCAGAAAGATTCCAGGCAATCGCGAAATTGAGTGTGCCAAGAACACAGAGAGAAGTGCGTGCTATCCTAGGCATTACATCATATTGCAGACAATGGATACCAAATTTTTCTTTGTTGGCCAAACCTTTGGTGGCATTAACTTGTAAAGATAGACCGAATCCCATTCCATGGTCTGAAGAGTGTCAGAAAAGTTTTCTGAATTGCGTGATGCATTGTGTTTGGCTCCTGTGTTGGGTACCCCCGACTACAGTAAGCCTTTAACATTGTATGTCCATGAGAAAGAAGGTTGTGCATTGTCAGTGTTGACACAGTTGTTCGGAGACAAGCAGCGTCCATGCGCGTATTTTTCGTCGACTTTGGATCCGGTAGCTAAAGCGTTGCCGAGTTGCCTGAGAGCCACAGCAGCAGCAGCTGTTTCCATTCGGCTGTCTGCTGGTTTAGTGATGAATAATACATTGATTGTGATGGTTCCACATGCAGTAGACACGTTGTTAAACAGGACCAAAACACAGCACTTAACTAGTGCTCGACTGTCGGGTTATGAGTTGACACTGTTAGCGAGTCATGTGCACATAAAGAGATGCAACACGTTGAATCCAGCTACGTTGTTGCCGATTGTAGCAGAGACGGATGCTTCTGAACAGCATGATTGTTTTCTCAGGACAGAAGAAGAAACGAAAGGGAGAGTAGACCTAAAAGACACTCCTCTTGTGAAGTGTGATGGTACCTTATGGGTGGATGGTTCATGCTTCAAGCTTCCGAATGGAGATACGACTGCAGCATATGCTGTCACGACTTTGCATACGATTGTTGAGGCTGCACGTATCCCACATAATTCAGCTCAAGCAGCAGAGTTGATTGCACTTACGAGAGCGTGTGTGTTGTCGAAAGGAATGAAAGTGACCATATATACCGACAGCCAGTATGCATTTGGTGTGGCTCACAGTTTTGGACGATTGTGGAAAGAACGGGGGTTTCTGACTTCGCATGGAGCTAAGATACAGCACGGCCAGTTGGTGAATGAGCTTCTTGAGTCACTTACTTTGCAGTTGCAAGTTGCGATAGTGAAATGCAGTGCACACAAGAAGGTTACTGATGATGTTGGTCGTGGCAATGCATTTGCTGACGAAGTCGCAAAAGAAACAGCAAGGGATGTGATGAGTCGAATGTATGTTGCAGGCCCTACAAGATGGGTTGGTGATGTTGGAATGTGTGAAGACACGATAGAGAGTGTGAAGTCTATTCAAGCTGAAGCTACAGAGAAAGAGTTGAGTGTGTGGACAGAGGGTAAGGGTAAATTGGATGCGAATGGTTGTTGGGTTGAATTGTCAGAGCATCAGCGATGGTTGCTACCTGATGCATATGTGCTTGCAGTGGTTACAATGGCTCATGGAATGGCTCACATCAGTGTGAAAGGGATTTGTAAGTTGTTGGCTCCAGTATGGCAAAATGCTGGAATTCCTAAGTGTGCAAAGAATGTGGTCAAGAATTGCATGGTGTGTCTGAAATACAATCCTGGTAGGGGAACCCCAACTCCAGCTGGTCATTTTGCGCCTCCTACATATCCGTTCGAGGTTTTGCAGCTAGATTTCATCCACATGGAAAGGTGCAACAATTTGAAATACGTACTCGTTGTTGTTTGTGCCTTTTCGAGATGGGTAGAAGCATATCCCCTGAAAGACAACACTGCCTTATCGACAGCTAAAGCCATTGTCAAAGAATTCTTCCCTAGATTTGGTTTGCTGAGAATGGTCTGGAGTGATAATGGGAGTGAATTTGTGGGTCGAGTGATGAAGAAAGTATGTGAAGGGCTAGGCATCCAACAGAAATTCCACGCTGCAAATCACCCCCAATCAGCTGGACTAGTCGACTAGTCGAGTGCTACATGGCACACTAAAACTAAAATTGGCCAAAATTCAAGCAAGCTCTGGTCTTAAATGGCCTGACGCTCTGCCTTTAGCACTCCTATCAACAAGAATGACTGTGCATTCGCGAGTGGGACTTAGTACGTATGAAATTGTGTTCGGCCGTCCGGCCAACATATGGGGAGTGCCAAGGCCGACAAAATTCAGTGAAATCGAACACCCTGTACTGCTTGATTATTTGTACGAATTGACGGCTAAATTGCGTGTTTTACACCAACAGGTTCACGATACTCTGCCTCAGGTCTCTGAAGCTCCAGGACAAACGATCGATCCTGGATCCTGGGTGCTGGTCAAGAATTTCTAGCGAACAAAGAATGACCAGCCCCGCTGGACCGGCCCCCACCTAGTCCTTCTCTCAACGAGATCAGCCGTTCGAGTGGAAGGGAAAAAGAACTGGATCCGCGGCGTACACTGCAAGAGGGTCCCTTTGCCTCTGCCGTACGACCGGCGACAACCAGGAGGGTGTCGCTGACTCAGAGACTGAAACTGTGCCTCGTTTCCTGCCTTTCAGCGATGCACGTGTGAAAGGAACAATTTCTGAAAAAGAAAGTGACAGTCTTTTGCAGGAAGCTGTGCCACCGTCAATCCAATTGGACACTACAGAGCCTGAACTCCTGTTTCAAGACCAGACATTACCTGGAAAAAGACGCTATAGCCTGAGGCCGAGAACTATAGACTAATAAAAGATTTTTTTGTTCCCTTTTCTTCGCTATTTTCAAAAGTGCAGCTCTCTCATCTGAGAAAGTTTTTTTTTTTTGTTTTTCGAACCACCATCCGGGTTCAGCTGTAGGGTCATGGTTGCCCAAGTCTTTGGGGTGCAGCCGAAGACGTTAGGTCGACGGTTCTGGTCGGTCTAAGGGAGTTGCCCTGGACAGACAGAAACATTCCTTAGCATAGAACACCCTACCACCGTGAGCAGCAATTACAGAGGATGGAGTAACCGCTCCGTCACGGCCCTCGGGTGAGCTGTGTTTGTGACGGAACGGTTCCGTCACGGCCCCGCCCGCTCTATAGAACGTCAGCGCAGGCGCAGAATTCGCACTGCGCAGGCGCGGCGAGCGGGCCATGACGGAACCGTTCCGTCACCAGCACAGCCCACCCGAGGCTCGTGACGGAACGGTTCCGTCACGAGCATGGGAGGGGTTAAGTGACAGAGTTAATACTAGACTAAAGTATTATTATTTGTTTGTTTATAAGTACCACATCTGCTGGTACCATTCATGAGACTGGCATTAATGCCTGCTGCAGTTTTGCTGTTGAATCAAAGCATGGTCTCAGATTCTCCCAAGATAGGCCTGATACTCCCACTTTTGTGAAACACCGACAAGAGTTTGATGATCTTGCCCACTACCCGGCTATCACTCACCTACCAGCCATTGTAAAATCCATATAAACAGAGGTCCTAAAATCAACCTTTCCACCATGGCTATCAATACATCTTCAGACCGCACTTTTGCATAGCAACACTACCTTAAAACTTAAAAACAATGCCCTCTTGACCATAGATAAATGTTACGCCTGTCTCTGATATTGCTGGACCTTTCAGTCAAATCCTGTACATCTTCAACAATTTATTCACAGGGACACGTCCGGGTTGCAGAAGATCTCTTTCCCCTGCAGACTGCCCCAAATGTATCCATCTTACCCTTCATGACATTGCCCTCTATCTGTGCTTATGAGTTGCTGAGTCGATGATCATTGAAGCTCAAGTATAGCACATAGAAGAACATTCTTTCTTTTACATAAGTGACATCAAAACATTGACTTTCTTCAGCTTTCCCCCTTGCCGTGAGCAAATCAGAGTTAGATCTTCTCCAACAAAGCAGCACAATCAAAAATGTAAAGACATGCCAGCACTTTATCTTTTTACTAACAAAAATAGGGGAAAGTTCCAAAGTATGTGCCTGTTTGGTTGTTAGGCTAGTATAACTGCTGGTTGATGTGTCTGTGATTACCTGCTCTTGTGTTTCTCTAGAGATCTTCCAGCAGGGCAGCTACTGAAGGCGGGCCATTGTTTCGAAGCAAGACCTGATGAGGTTGTTTACATCTGATCTAGGCCATCTCTGGACTGGTGAAATCTAATCAGTGTCACTGCTGGAGGGGAGAATATACAAGGCCTAGTTTATGGAACTACCATGATTTAGGCAGAGGTGATCAACTTATCTTGAAATTAATTTTGGTATTCATAGCAAATACTTTAGTTAGTACATTATGCTTATATGCCAAGTTAAAGATGGGAAAACTATTTACCTATATATAACTGATACAATAGTTGCCAGAAAGTCCCATTAGGAAGGGGACATGATACATGAAATATGGATTATAACACCCAACGATTTCGGTAACACCAATTTATTGGCCATCAAGTACCTGCAGAGGTCACCATCTTGTGGTGGGTGAAATGCACAAGATTGGACTCTCGGGAGCTTATTTCCACACCTCTTATGATTTCCAATTCATTTGTTTTTGGTCAAGTGGTGAAGATCTTTATGTTGCATTTTGCATCTCTGCAAATGTCCTGCAATTTGTCACCCTATCCATGAAGTTGTTGCTTACACTAGTGAACATTTCTGGGGCCATATCTTTTACGGCATGTACTTTCTCCTGTGCCTAAAAACATTAAGTTAATCCAATGCTTCTCTCTATTGGTGTTTTTTTTTTTTTTTAAAACACATTTCAGAAACAGAAAGAGGTAACCCTTGCTAATGTCCTTTGGTCTGTCTATCTGTCAATTGGGCATGTCATTGTGGGGGTAAAATTGGGCATTCTCATATTGTCTGGTGTTACATTTGAAACAACAAAATTTAACATAAACAACATTTCTATTTGAGTTGGTCTAAAATGTTTCGATGTTGTAGCTCTTTCACAAAATAAAATAAAAACGAAGTTGGCCAAGCTACAGACCCTGCACTTTTTTTTATTATAGAAAAAAATGTCAATGACAACCAAGATACAATCCATGTGACCATCATAGTGACTCCACTGTGAATGATGTACTTATAGGTCATGAGGCAGGAGCACATTGAGTGCATCCAATGGATAGATGCTGTATCCTGTTATAAAGAATGCCAGATTAAGTGAGTGAGGATTCATCATTTAAAATAGTAATCCTATAAAGGTTTAGTAACCAAGTGGAGGATTGTACTTTGTGTATTTTCACTACTAAAATAGGGCAGGTGACATCAAGCCAAAACTTCTTCTCCTTATCACTCCTACTTGTATTCAACATTCATCACACAGGATGAGGACATGAAGGTACCACTGAATATTTGGCTGCATGGAAATGGTGGACTGATAAGATCTTGATTGAACTTTTATTAGGACCTAGAACTAGTATGGATGGTATTTGAGCATTATTGTAAGGAAAACTATGTTAAAATGGAATCATTGGTAGCTTAGCAAGACTTTGGTTTATATGTGTTTGTTAGTAACTGAGTCGGTGATCATAGAAGTCCAAGTAGAGCAAATAGAAGATTATTCCTTCTTTTATAGTTCACAGCAATGCATAAAAACTTGTATTTCTTTTAATTCTCCCCATGCCATGTCTGCTCCACTCTATGAGCATTAATTTTCTTTCAAGGAGATCTAAAAGAAGAGTCAGAATACAGTAGGACGGTCTTACTAGAGAGCAGGACTCTTACCCACAGCCTTGAAGCTCACAAATCATCTTTATTACATGACTCCAGTCCAGGGCATCAGGTTCATTCTTCAGCCATTTCTGCATCTCCTGGATGGAGTTGTCATCTGCGCAGCCAAAGGTGATCTTGTTGAAGTAGTCAGAGATTGGAAAAGTGTAAAAAGGAAAGGGACCAAAGGAAAGTGCAATCACGGTTTCTCCTTTAAGATCACCTGTGTAGATTAGAAAAAGTTTCATGCTGAAGCAAACAGAAAACCTAAAATGTCACATGTTCTTTCCTTATCAGCAAACAACAATGAATAGATTTGTGAAATTGGGTTGTAGGTTGAGGGGGGTGTGAGCCCTTTAGAAGCAACAGGCACAGTCCTTGTCAGGGTGAACTACAAAACTCAACAAATTACATGTGCTTAACACTCTTGCAGCTTGCCGCAAAAGCTGCCAGACTTAATTTAGCTGCATTTTGTAAAGCATTTATGCAATGCTTAGTCAGTAATTTGCTTAAACACATAACAAGAAAAATCCCAAACCAATTCAGAAAAAATAGAGTACATAAATTGTGTGACACTGAAACTATAAAAATACAATCAGTAGCACTGAAGTTAGAAATTCTTAACGTTTTAAATGAAACATATCATTTAAAAGATCAAAGCACCAACTACAATGGATCACAGTTGGGATTCATAAAGGGGATTCTTAGAAGTAATTTCAAAATAAAAAATCTGATTAGGTAAAATTCAACGAGACAAGGTCGCCATTGGTGTTTGAGGAGGAGGCCTTGTCATCAGGGAGATACTGGAGGAAGTCACAGTGAGGATTTATACGTTCTGACGAAGTCACTTTTTTGGGAGTCAAAAAACTCCTGTAGGGTGAAGTTGGAGGGTTGGTTGGCAGTGTACAGTATACAACAGGGTATGGGAAGGGTTGAAATCAGAGTTACACATTATTATTGCTGTGAGAGCATTAGAACTCAAAAAAGCTCAGTTTCAAGCCTATGATCTCCATCTGATCCTCAGAAGATGTGAGTGATCTACTGGATCAAATGCTGAAGACAGGTCACTGAATATTCTTTTTATTTTAAATGCTTTACATGCCTGCTCACATCCAAGCTACCCAGGGCTGAACATGGGAATAATGTATTGAGACCTGTACTGAGCCCTAGACTGGGTTAGTTGTTTTAACGCCAGTGGTAGATACACATTCACCACAACTAATAGCCCACATTACAGCAGTTGTGTTGAAAGTTTTATTTTAATGAAACTTCTTTTGTTTCAGTACCAAGGTGCTGTTTCTTCTAGTGGATTCAACAGATCATTCTAGCTTTTGTGCTGTGTACCTTGGGGTATTGCAGTTTAGTGCTTTATGGGTCATGCAAGCAGTTTCTAGCTGTATCCTTGCCTCCTATAGGAGTGGAGTAATTTAGAGCTTTTAGGTACGGGGTGATGTCTTTATTTATTTTAGTTACTGTGTTTAGCCGCAGCATTGAGGGAGGCCCCTAGATGCGCCATTTTTGATCTAGGAAGGCCACAAAGGGTTGCACCTCTGTAGTCCAAAGTGGGAATGACTAGGGATTGAACCGCACACTTTAAGTCATCATGGGAGAGGAAGGGTTTTAATTTCCTTAGAAGGTTCATCTAGTAGTTTACACTTTTAATGGAGGTACCGATGTTTTCCAGCATGTTTAGGTTCTTGTCAAGTGTTATTCCTAGAACTCTTGTGGAATCAATAATTTGTGGTGAGCCGTTAAGCGTTGTTAGACAATTCATCCATAGAGCGATATTGGGTGAGTGATTGGGTGCGACGATTAGGAGGAATTTAATTCTGAAGGCCTTTAGTCTGAGGTGGTTGTGAGTTAGGCATTTTTTTTAAAGAGTTGTATTGAGCATCAGAATATGTTCTGGGAATACATTTCCATGTGCAGTTGGGTACCTCAGCAAATGTTTGATACTGGGTGTTGGAGGAACTCGAGATTTCCTCTAGAGGCTGCGTGAAAAGTTTGAAGAGAGTAGGTGATAGAAAGGACCCTTGTGGGACCACTAAAATGACTGGTGAGGAATTGGACAGGGACTGGTTAACCTTTATTCTTAAAAAAAATTCAGTGCAGAAATGAGGTGAACCAATTTAGTTAGGACCCTGAAAGCTCCATCCTCTGCACAAGTAATTCAAAGAGAATGACATGTTTAACTGTATCGAATGCAGACAATGAGTCTAGAAGAATTAAAAGGCAGGATTGTTTCTGATCCAACATTTTTAGCAAGTCGGCCACTATGTGTGTGTGAGCTAGTTCAGTGCTGTGGCTTTGACGAAAGCCAAATTGGAATTGGTCTAGAAGTTTTAATTGTTCTACGTGGTTGCAAAGTTGTACCTAGATACATTTTTCAATGAGCTTTGCTAAAGTCGAAATGTTGGAGAAAAGGCGGAATGGACAGCACATTTCTAGCCTTTCCCATATGTGTAGCCCTTTTAGCCGCCTCTGAAATGTGCCTTTGTAACATGCATGATTGTTTTTGTGTAGGAAAGGTCACCTTCCTGCACAAAACCTATAGTGGGAGGCATATTCCTGTTTCTATGTATGCTTCAAAGTAGAGTACGCATAGACAGAGGAAAAAATAAAGAGAAATGTAAGTACTTCTCCACTTTGCATCTCCCCTGCTAAGATGTAAGATTTTGTAAGATTTTGTGACATACCCAGGTTTTTTTAAATCTGTGAATGCATCAAAATCCATGAGAGTTGTGTGGGAACACAAATGCAACTCCCATTGAATGCCTGGGCAGAGGAACGCAACACAGCGATTTGCAGGGTTAACCTTGCACCGTTTTCCCATTGCTCACTTCCTGTTCCTCCTAAACATTGGAACTGACTATCACTTCATGTCTTTAATTTCTCATAATAAAAAATATTTTTCTGAAATGATTTCCCATGAGACTACATATGGTAAATAAATAAAGAATTAATGAACTCGTTTTTATTTTGACAAATTTCTTAGTGAAATTCTTTTTTTCCCTATAATACATGTGGGATACTCTGTGCTTGATCTATAACAAGTGATAGTGTAAATATAACTGCATGGCTGCAATGTGTAGTGTGACAGTTTAGGAAGCTGTTTTTTTCTATGTGATCTATGAATAATCTAATATACTGTGTAAACAGTCTATGGATTTTCTTACTAGTGGACAGGGGCTTGCTATGATTGAAATAAACTTATTTTTAAGCATCCTCCTATTACCTTGTGTTTTAGGTGTACATCTCTAAGTGACCAAGCGTGTACCCTATGTGGGCCCCCTGCTCGCTGTGCCACAGTAAGCAAGCTACACCTCACTAAAGAGCCTCAAACAGGTTGAAATAGTTCTTAGTTTTGGTTTGTGGTCTGGTTCAGAAATGACCTGACTTGGCAGTTTGTGAGGTACGAGTTGGACTGAGAATGATTTGCACATACCTGTGTCTAATCTGAAGTGGCATGGTGTTCAAAAGTACAATGGGTTTGAATGCTACACTCAGTGGGTATTCCAAACATCCTCCCATCACTTTTTGTGTGTTTGATATGCCACGCTAAGTGGCCAAGGGTATGCCCAGATGTAGGTTCATTGATAATTGTGCCATTGGGATTAAGCTATACCTGAATGAAGAGCTGTTTAGTCATATGCAATTGAGATCCTGCCCAGGCCTAGCTCAAGCCCTAGATGGCACTTGGGAGATGCAATGCTGCAACAGCTAAAAAAAGGGCAAAGAGAGGTGGTGGGAGCTCCTATCACTGACCAAAAAAGAAGGCCCGGCTACCTCCCTAAACCTTTGAAGGTTTGATAAAATCCAGGAAGGGGTATTTGTTGAATGGCACAACTCAGCATGCTTGACAATAGAACTTAAGAAATAATTTTGCTCTATCAAGTTGTGAGTATATATAGAGAGAGATCCTTAAATAATTTTCACATTGACAAACACATGATTGCATGTATCAAACTCTTGTATGTTGCCCCACCACCAGAGCATGAACAGAGTGCTTCATCTCAGGCGGGTATGCAATTACTAGGTCTGGGCAAAATGTGCAGAGTTGACAAAAAGCTCTACAGAGTTCCGCAAGTGGCAAAGTGCAGGATGAACTGCTGTTCACACTGACCTTCCTGCCACACGACTAGAAATTCTACCCGAGTGGCAGCTCAAGCTTGCCAAATTACCATTGGCAAGCAGGAGTTGGGAAAAACTCTGCTGTGATAAAACTCTGTGAACGGAGCAGTGTTCACCATACAGGCCTTGAAATCACCATCACATAGAAACTGCTGAGCAAGATGAGACACTGACGGCCATCATGGGGTATAACACTAAAAGATATTACATATTATTGCCCAGTTATGAGGAAACAGGTATGTTGTATGGAGTAGTTGGGCAACCTCACCATGTAGTACACTTACTAACCCTTTTAGGACCAGTTAGTTTAACCTGTAAACCCCTCAGCTCATTCTAGGGTAGCTGTGGCACTGAGAAGAAGGTTTTAGATAGAAGAACTACTGGAAAGCATTTAAACAGCATAAAAGGACTTGCAACCACCACGATGAAAAATATTCACTGGGGGTTCTGGTGATATATGTTTTGCAAGTAATAATAAATGAAAACACTTTCACTCAACTGTGAACAACCCTTAACAAATTGACACTTGGAAATGTGTTCAAGGTAAACTTGGGTAAGAGCCAATGCAGTCGACCGGAAGTACTTGGGGTGAAGAACTCCAGCTGGGAGCTAGTCAGAGGGATTGGTAATGTCCTTAGAAACAGTTTCCTCCACAGAAGAGCAGTCCTCAATCAGTTTCAGGCACTTTATACATGCTGCAATGAATTCCTATGGAGTGGTCCTGATGCAAGGGATAAAGGATGAGTGGGATGCTATCAGGATGCAGCAGATGCAGTGAGGTCAATTGATGTCTTCCTGCAGGTGCTGCTCAGTTCACAAAGGTGATTGCACAATGGATATTCCATGAGGTCCTCTCTGTTCTATGCAATGCCCAGTCAGTATTGGAATGCTAGTTGCCAATTGTTGCGGTTACAGGGTAATCAGTCTTGGTTTGACTGCAACATCATTCCCGTCACTAAGGTATAGCTCCATGCATTGGGTAGTGCTCCCAGGTGCTGCACAACGGCAGTGGTAGTGGCTTGAAGACCTTGGGCTCCCAAATTGCTACAACAGGATTCTTCGGCTGTTGAGTCCTTTTTCTGCAAACGGGAGGCCAGCCAGCTGGCCCTTGGGGTCTTCTGGCATTACTGAGCTCTTGGGACGGTTTTTCCTTAAGCAGAACACTTAAGGCATTGTTCCTTCCTCCACCAGACACAGAAGGTACACTCTTTTTCAGTGCAACCTCTCTTTGTTGGTCCCTCAGTACAGCCAGGGGTGCCTTCTTTATGACCGGTAACTTCATTCACAGGTGACTGCTGCTAGTAGCCAATGAGCTACCAGGTTCCCTCTCACCTGGTTACTACTTCCTGTGAGTTTGGCATCTGGCTTCTCCAGGATGCTCCATTCTGCCCACAAGATGTTGAAACCCCTATCTTTGTGTTCAGACCTATCTAGCGGTGTGGCTACCTTAAGGCTGCACACCCATAGGGAAACAAGTTTGGCAACTGGTTTCCCCTCTCCGCTCCCCGAGCCGGTCTGCTTAAATACAGGGGCTTCCCTCCTCCCTAGTGGGACACATCTGACTTTTAAAGGCAGCTTCTCTTTTGCAGCTAACACCCAAGTTGCTTTCTGCCCTCCAGATATGAGATATGTTAACACATCTCTCCAGGATGACAGAGAGCTGTCTCGTGGAATAGGCGCCCTCTGTGCTCTGAACAGCACATTAGTTTGAAAGAAAACAAAGCAAATTGCAACAAGTTACATTAATTTTGACCTGAGATACAAGTTGCGCTTAATTTAAAGTTGTTTTATATGTTGGATTGCCAACTTTAGTCAGTAAATTCAGGAGTTGCAAAGCTGGGGGGGGGTACCACAGAAGAAATTTTGGGTTTGTATGTTTACTGTCAGGACAAGCAAAGTAAATGTCCTGCCCATGTCATATGTTGCACCTCGCCATAAGACTCGGTAGGACTGACATATGGTTGACTTACTAAGATTTTCTGGGGCATGTAGTGGCTGTGCTATTGCCTTTAATCGCAAAGGCCAGCAGGCAGTGACCAACAGCTCTGCCAGTCTGCAATGGTGGACTAGGGGACTCATTTTACTATGGGAACCTCCAGGGTGGCACACCTAGTTCAAATCCTGGATTATCTATCTAACGTACATGCCCTTGGTAACAGATTACCACATGCTAGGGACTTACAGGTAAGTTAACCATTTTAAATTGGGAATAGCAAATTTGATATATATCTTACGGCCAGGGCAGTGACATCGTGGTCTAGTTTGAAGGCCTGAGTGCACTGTCAGTGTCAAGTAACTGTGCCATTAGCTGAAAAACTTGGGGCCGATCATACAGATATGATATGATGTTTAGGAGGTGTGGGGATAGATTTGACATCAATATTTGATACTAAGCACAAATTTGGGGAGGTGGCAGGACTTGTGGTCAGTTATAAGCACACACAACAACAATGATAAGACAATCTGGGTGTTTTGATGGAAACCATGTGCCTTTCACAATTGGAGTGTAAATCTATACCATCTGGAAGACATGATAAAGGGAAAGATACACATAGCAATCAGATCACTGAATTCACTGGACATCTTTTAGTCCATATTCCCAATGTTTGTGGCAGGGTAAATAGCAGTGGATAAAAGGACAATGCATCCCCAATTGTTTTAATACTTGACAAACATAGCGTTTATACTCTAGGCAAAGATTTTCAGGGAGCTGTACTCCTTAGTTGGACTTTGAATTGGGGGTGCAGGGCAGCAGGGAGTGTTATTGACCAATAGAGGTGGAATGGGAACTTCATATTTTAGATGGTAGTATATCGTGGTCCAAATACAAGGGGTCACATATTGTTTGCTGAACATCACCTAGGTAAAACAAGGCTCACAAATATAAACCTTCATGAAGGATTGCTTCAGGTTCTACTGCTCCCATATCCCAAAACCAAGAAAGACCTTCCACTGCTGGGCAGAAGAGCACTGTGATGTCTGAGATGGAACACTGTCTACACAAGGCCAGTGATGTTATACATGCTAGTGATATCCTTGAAGGGACTGTGAACTATGCTGGCGCACCTTATCCCTCAAGAGACACTTATTCCATGCGGCCAACCTTGGTAGATGAATGGGATATTCACAGATGGTAATGCCTCCTATTCAGTAGGATTGGGCTAGCTCTTACACTATTTGAATATCAATACTACCAATCCCCCCTTAGGACCCTGAACCCATACAAGGGTGCAGACGCTATGCGAAAAATTACCGAAGAGTAATATAAGGCACACAAAGACAAATGGGAAATCTTAATGTCCCAATTCTAAAATGCGTCTCAGAATATCTGCAGAAGGTATCTTGTAATGCCCACTTTATATACAACCAATTTAATATTTTACATTGGGTTTACCTTACACTGTATACGGATAGTTCAATATACCCAGATGCCCACACTGACTGCCCTAGTTGCAGAGATGACACAGCAAATTTACTAAACAAGATATGGAGCTGTCTGGAAATATAAAATTGTTGTCATGAACTACTGGACTGTGTGGTGAGTGCCATGGAAGGGACTGGTTTAGAGAGCATGGACGCTGCTTGTTAGGGACACACCCAAACCACAACTGGCCACAAAGTTTGTTGAGCCAAAACCATGAGATGGAGAGCGGCCATGTGTCTAGTTCTTTTGTAAACTCAGGCTTAAACATCACTTCTTAAAAATAACTTCTAAACCTACATTCTCAGGAAGTGGACTTAGGCCCCCTTCGACATTCAACCCTCCCACCCCCTTTAATGCTCCCAAGCTTTTAGCATACAAACAAGTAGTGATGAGGGATGTGAAAGCAATACATGCATCAAGTACAATGTAAGCAAACTTGAATGAGAAGCCCTGACATCCTTAAAGACCAACATGGACATTGTCATAACACGTGCCGATAAGGGGGGGCTATTGTGGTACAGAATGTTGATGATTACAAAAAAGAAATACTCTCACAGTTAGCCGTCGGAGGCAATTATGAGCAACTCAGTAAGGACCCAACCAAAGACATTGGTAAAAGGATAGCCCTGTTGACCCAGAAGGCACTTGAAATAGGTTACCTCAGTAAGCCGGAATTCGATCACCTCAACAACAAACACCTGCGGATGCTCACCAGTTACACCCGGCCCAAGATCCACAAGAGCATGCAGGACCCCCCAGGTAGACCAATCATTTCGGGTTGTGGATGTTTCCTCAAACTTTTATGTAAATATATTGATGTGTTCCTTAAACCAATAGCTGAGAGTACCCCAACATACCGCAGGGACACCATGGAGACAATCCAACTCGTAGATGCACGCACACATAACGTCAACACCAACTTGTTAGCTACTATTGATATATCTGCCCTTTACACCAATATCCCATTAGCCTCAGCCCTCGATTGCATGGCAGTAGTGTTAAATTGTAGTCCAGTCCCCCCGTAAGGTCCCCACTAAGTTTATCATTGACCTATTGAACATAGCAATGACAAAAAACTTTTTCTATTTTCAAGGGAATTACTATGAACAAACTAAGTGCGTGGCGATGGGGGCAAGATTTGGCCATCATCTACATGTCCGAGTAACGCAGCGCAAATCACTGCATTGACTTACACTGATTCAGGAGTCGTTCCACGTGTGTTGCAGTTGACTTTCCCAAGCAGCCTCATTCGCAGATGTGCAAGGACTGTAAATCTGGGAATGCGTCAAACTTGTACACCTTCCCGGGCCAGGTGTAACAAGGAGAACGATCTTTACTACGCCTCGCATTTACCATTTCTATTTGTGCTGCATTCTGTATCACACATAAAATGAAGAAAAAAAACTTCCATGGATTGTTTTTCCTGCATAAAAGCTATCCTGCCAACAATGCAACATGTAGACACACTTGAACCATGGTGCAAAGGTGCCTTCATTGGTGCTAGGCACAACATTGTGTGGCAGTGCTCCCTGAACGGACATAAATGCACTCTATCTCATAGATATGGTGCATTCTTCCCTTTCAGTTTTGCATAGGGCTGCACAGCAAAAATACTTGTGGCAGGGCCATACGACTAATCATTTCAAACAAGGGACTTAGCGGCTTGGTTGCCTTGCGTCACCTTGAGTGACGCAAGGGCAGTGTGAGCCCTTTGTAGATTTGGGCCTCTGTCTTTAACACAAAATACCCGCAGAGAAACTCATACTTGTTTTGGGCGGGATTTAGTTTTAAGATTGCTTCAACAATACAATGTGCAAATTATTGGCCTCATAACAAAGAGTATAATTTAATGATACATAATAAATTATAAATGTATACGTTTATGCATAGGGAATTATTTCTGCGTAAAATCATATTGCTATTGCATCATTCCCATTGGAGTAGTTGGAAAACTTGAACATTTTAATAAAAGGTTTTAAAAAATAACGGTATAAAAGCCATTAGGAGCAGTATTAATGCCCGGTTGATCCAGGGCTTGTTCTCTAAGTAAGTCTGTCAATCTTACCTTAGTTCTTCTATTCCTCTTTTCCAGAGCTGAAATGAGTTCACTTTGGATGTCCTTTCTTTCACTTGCTGGTATTTTATACTACCATGCTCAAAAGAGATTTACAGCTTCAAACATACAATGCTGCTCCATAAAAATATAGGGATTATTTGGACACAGAGTATATGACAGATGACTGTTTTACTACTATATCCTGGTACAACACCCTGAGTTTATATGTTGCCAAAAAAATAAAGAAAGACATCTACTGTCTGTGGATGAGCAGGACATGAATAGTACATACCTGATGACAAGAGTTTGATGACATGAGAAAACATTTCGGCAATGGTATTCTCAAAAAAGCTGGAGTCCTTGGTGAAATAGGTCTCCCTAAATGCCCTGGCATTATAATACTTTTCATGGAGCTCCTTCAGGTCCATGGTGGAACTCTGGTTTAACCTTCTGCAACGTTCTGCCTGAGTTACTTGCACGCATGCTATATAGTCTGAATCTGACATTTAAATGATCTTCAAACAAAGTGATCTCTGTGTACACATGCAACAAATGACTGAGTTTTAACAATTTCAAAGTAAACATATTTTATGTAAATCATCTCAAAAGTTCATTGGTAATTATGTGCCTGTATCATGTCGGTTTTGAGTATAATCCTCTGGGCATGATGGAGCCGAATAATAGTTGTGGTGCTATCACACTGTCAAAGAGTATCTATGTTCGGCCACCTGTGATGGGATGGAACTTGGCCCCCTGGCCAATGATAGCACTTGTAGAGCAAGGCACTGTCACCACTGGGGGTATCTATGCACTGGGGGGAGAGTTCAATATCATTCACAAACAGAAAACCTTGTGCACCTGTTCTTGGCCTCCTTACAGTGAGGAAAAGGTTGTTGCATCCACACTAGGCCCATTGCCAACCTGACCTGGTCCACAAAGCTACTCGACCCTAACAATCACCCATGCACTTCACTGCTTCCTGAGCTGACAGTGGAGATGTTCTTAATCAGAAGGTAAGGTGCTGAGAATCTGACTCAGTGTCCCCGTCTACTGCACCCTGACCAAGATGCCCAGCATTCAACCTCTGCTCCGCAACCTCAGGGATTCTCTTCCACTGACACTGCTGTCCATTGGAAAGAAAAGCTGCCCATAGCAGCAAGATCTAGAGGCACTGACATTGTCTGCTATGAGGTGCAGCCATGTCCCAGGATACACTGCTTGACCTCTCCAGTCGGAGGTGATGGCTGTGACTGGGTAACTTTTCATAACAAAAATCATTTAAATTCACCATTTAGAGTTCATTGAGTGTACTGTAACTCAGGCCTTCTGCATGCACTGATTATGGACTCACATATTACATCACCCATGACATAGTACAAGTCCCTAAAATATGTGAGAATATCCCCTGATTTATTACACAACCTGTCTCAAACATACCTCTTCACTTGTTAGTATATGAGTACAGTGTTTACCATGTTTTTCTGGAGTGTTGTTTGCATTAGACAGCTTATTGGTAGTTATAATGTGCACCTATTATCTCTTGTCACTTGTCTTCAGGCCCATGCTTCAAATTTAAATCTTAAAATAGGTTATTCATTTTATTACTTTTCACTTTCACATGTTCCATGTTCAAGCTGTACTCCCTGGGAAAAGTCTTTGCATATAAGGTGGCTGACCACCTCAGGGGGATTGGGTGTCAGTAAGGAGTGGGCTGTCCATGAAGAGTTATGCACAGAGTGAAGGCTGTGAGTGGTTTTGCCTTCCAAACTAAGAAAGCGTGTGTTTATGGAGTGAGGGGGCTCCCCAGACTTTTGCAGACAGGATCAAGGCTGTAGGGAAAATTGTTACTGTCCAATAGAATATGAAGAGCTGTGGACAGTCTAACATATAACAAAACAAATTCCATAGGAAACAACCTACAATAGATGCAATTAATTGCCTTCACTTATTTTTTTGTCTCTAATTGTTATACAAATGTACCATTGTATTTTTAATGTATACATTTTTGATGTATTGTAATTTTTAAACGAATATCTTGAGATTTTGCGGTAGATACTTTTGGAACAAATAAATCATCTTTTTTAATGCATTTCTTTTAATACTACATGTACTATAATTGACCAGAAGGGTCTAGGGTCTTTTGAGTGATTGTGTTTGATTGAGGCACTGTGTCGTGTGGGAAACACAATAAGAGGATTAGTTGTCAGTGTAAATATTATTCTATTCTTTTTCCAAGAAAACCTCACATTTCATTTACCTGTGGTACCCCCTCTCTTGGGCAGTGGGGTCGCTCCTTTCTTTTCAAAATATCCCAACTCTTGTGGAAGTGTGAACTGCGCTGGTTAGAGAACCCCAGGGTCCACACCTTCTGTAGGCTTGGAAGACATGGAGAAACAGATTGTCACAACTATTTAGGTGACCATTGTGTGATAGTTATGAAGCAACTTGCCACCCACCACAGACATACAGAGGCTGCCCCCTAGAATCTGGTTGAGCAAGGACATCCTTGGTCATACGTTATGTGAGGAGGCATCGCCAGCGTCCACAGGAACACCATCCGCATAACGACCGACTCCAACGACACCTTTGCTGCAGCCGAGCATCTCCACTTCCAGATTCACACCGACCCAAAGACGACCCTCAGAGGCCCCCTCGTCTACAGACCCCCGGGACCGCGCACACAATTCAGCGAAGACATCACCGACTTCATCAGCCCGCACGCCCTCCCCTCCGCTGACTACATCCTCCTTGGAGACCTCAACTTCCACCTGGAGAACAACAAGGACCGCAACACTGCCACCCTACTGGACAACCTCGCCAACCTCGGACTCAAGCAACTGGTCAACACCCCCACCCACTACGACGGCCACACGCTTGACCCCGTCTTCTCATCCAGCAAGCACATCACCTTCAGCCACTCCACCGGACTCCACTGGACCGACCACAGCTGCGTCCACTTCAGCTTCAGAAGAACCACGACCCACCACCACCCGCTCCAGGTTCCCCACAGAAGCTGGAGTAAGATCACCACCGACCAGCTCACCACCTCCATCAGCCAGAACCCACCCGCCAGCGCAACGGACCCCAACGAAGCAGCCCGCAACCTCACGCAGTGGCTGACCGCCTGCGCCGACGACCTCGCACCACTGAAGAACCCTCCCATCAGACCCAGAAGCAAGAAGGCATCCTGGTTCATCGACGAACTCAAGGACTCCAAGAAGACCTGCCGCACCCTCGAGAAAGCCTGGCTCCTCGACCAGACCACCGACAACATGACCGCCCTCAAACACGCCACCCGCAAGCACCACCAGCTTATCCGCACCACCAAGAAGAAATCCCTGAAGGAACGATTGGACAACAATGCCCACGACAACAAGGAACTCTTCAGCATTGTCAAGGAGTTCTCCAACCCCAGCACCAGCAACAACGACATCACTCCGTCACAAGACCTCTGCGACTCCCTCGCCTCGTTCTTCCACCGCAAGATCACCGACATCCACAACAGCTTCAGCGCACCATCCACGCACCCCACCATCGAACCAACGCCCCCCCCTCCACCCTCCACACCTGGACCACGGTGACCACCGAGGACACAGCCTGCACGATGAACACCATCCACTCCGGATCACCGACCGACCCCTGCCCACACCACATCTTCAACAAGGCCGACTCCACCATCGCACCCCAACTCTGGAACATCATCAACACCTCCTTCAACACCGCCACCTTCCCGTAGAGCTGGAAGCACGCCGAGCTCAGCGCCCTACTGAAGAAACCAACAGCGGACCCCACCGACCTCAAAAACTTCCGCCCCATCTCGCTCCTCCCTTTTCCTGCTAAAGTCATCGAGAAGATCGTCAACAGACAGCTTTCCGCCTTCCTCGAGACGAACGGATCCCTCGACCCCTCGCAGTCCGGTTTCAGAGCCAACCACAGCACCGAGACCGCCCTCATCGCAGCCACCGACGACATCCGAGCCCTGCCCCACAACGGGGAAACTGCTGCCCTCATCCTCCTGGACCTCTCCGCAGCGTTCAACACTGTCTGCCATCGCACCCTAGTTCAACGCCTCAGCAACATCGGCATCCAAGAGAAGGCACTGGAGTGGAGCACCTCGTTCCTCGCCGGAAGAACGCAGAGAGAGTCCGCCCCCCCGTTTCGATCCGAGGCTACCGAAGTCATCTGCGGCGTTCCGCAAAGATCCTCACTCAGCCCCACCCCTTCAACGTCTACATGAGACCTCTTGCAGCCATCGCACGCCAACACAACCTCAACATCATCTCCTACGCCGACGACACCGAGCTGATCCTCTCCCTCACCAGCAACCCCGACACCGCCAGAACCTGCCTACACGAAGGGATGAAAGACGTCGCCGAGTGGATGAAGAACAGCCGCCTGAAACTGAACTCAGACAAGACGGAAGTCCTCATCCTAGGACCATCACCCTCCGCCTGGGATGACTCCTGGTAGCCCCCCGCCCTGGGCACCGCACCCAAGCCAACCGACCATGCACGCAACCTGAGCTTTATCCTGGACTCTTCCCTTTCGATGACCAGACAAGTCAACGCCGTCTCCGCATCGTGCTTCAACACCCGGCGTATGCTCCGAAAGATCTTCAGATGGATCCCGACCGAAACCAGGAAGACGGTTACCCAAGCACTCGTCACCAGCCGACTAGACTATGGAAACACCCTCTACGCCGGAACCACAGGAAGATCCTTCTCCTACCTGGCTGCCAAGACATGGAACTCCCTCCCCATCCACCTTCGGCTGACCCAGGACCATCTCGCCTTCAGGAGACAACTCAAGACCTGGCTGTTCGAGCAGTAGCAACCCCCTTCCCCCAAGCGCCTTGAGACCCTCCCGGGTGAGTAGTGCGCTATACAAATGTTATGATTGATTGATTGATTGATTGATTGATTGATTGATTGATTGAGGGACCATGATGGACAATATGCCATCATGAAATCCTCTAGACAAAACTCACTGTGTCTGACTCTAAAACACCTTTAAAGCCAGGCCCGTTGCATTGTGGCACATGGTACATAGGGCATAGTAAGGTATTCAACACAATATGCACTCCCTAAGGTGAAATTGTAAGGGCTGGCATTTGTGTCAATCAGAGCTAGTATGTTTGGGCCTGTATATAAGTGTGCACTGCTCAAATGCCTAAACTTGTCTGTAGTGAGATGTGGCCTTTTTATATTGTGTCTTCACAGGACAGCCCTTTAGCCAAATGTGACACTCTAACTAGGATGTCATTAACATTCTCAGCAGCATGTGGAATGTGAATGGGGAGACATTGTTACACATCTGACCCTCACCACAATATCATGCCAATAGTAGGATTGCATTGACACTACATGTCTCAGATGTGTAAGAGGGGAGTTCAGCTGAAGCTATACAATCTGAAAAGTGTCAATACACCTGTGCGAATACTGGGACAATCATAAGTAACAGACACACATAATAATTGTGGATAATATATTTCTCACTTACCGCCCCCCCCAATCACCCATATTATTTCTTTCTGAGTTTCAGGAGGTATTGGCCACCCTTACGGTCAATAACTCCTCTATCTTATTATTGGGAGACTTCAATTTTTGGCCTACAGATCCTGCAGAGTGCCTGTCCTCCAAAGAGTTTTCAGATACTCTCCAATCCCTCAACTTTGTATCCCACGTCCATTCCCCCACTCATGTCAAAGGGCATATTTTAGATCAGATTTGGTCTCTAGATTGCCCGGTAAAATCCCTAACTATCTCACCCTGCACTTGGTCTGACCACCACCTAATTTCCTTTTCCCTTCCCAATAACTCCACTACCGGGCCCCCACTCCCCAAAAATGTGTGGGTCCGATCATGGAACCGAGTGGACCTTGAGAAACTATCCACTTCTTTAATTTCCTCCGACCCCACTCTACATGGTTTATCCTCTCACTCCCAGGCCTCTGCCATTGAACATTGGCTATCCTCAAACTGTGACTCCCTTGCCCCACTGAAGAGGGTAACTTCTAAACGGGAGAAGGACGCCAACTTGTGGATTAATGAAGATCTCAAAGCCTCCAAACTAGCGGTGCGCCGAGCTGAGCGTGCCTGGAGGAGGAATTACTGCCCCTTACTTAGAGCTGAGTTTACTAATACTCTGGCCCAATACAAGAAAGCTATCTTGGCTGCCAAAACTGCTTATTTCTCCTCTAAGATCCTGGCAGCGGAGAACCAATCAAGGGAAATCTTCTCGATTGTCCACAATCTGGCTTTCTCTGATAGGACATCCCTAAAACCCACTCCCTCCCAAGACCTTTGCCACTCCTTAAACACTTTTTTCATAGAGAAGATTGCCATCATCAAAGCCAATATTCCCCCTCCCTCCTCCTCTTTTGTTGACCCTCAATGCCCTCTTCCTAAGGGACAACTTAATGCCCTTCCCCCCCTGGCCAAGGAATCCCTGCTTCGAATAATCCCTCTTGTTAAAACTGGCTCCCCACTAGACACCTGTCCTGCGCACATCCTCCGCCATATTTTCACTTTGTGTCCAGTCCCAGCTCTTCTCTTCATTAATAGCTCTCTTACTCAAGGGGTTGTTCCCAGCTCCTTGAAGACAGCAGTCATCGTCCCCATCCTGAAGAAACCTGGCGCAGACCCCTCGGTCCCTTCCAACTATCGTCCCATCTCTCTCCTACCATTTTTGTCCAAAGTGCTCGAACGTCATGTCACCAGGGTTCTGAACACTTTTGTGGAGGAGCATGGAATCTTAGCCCCCCGCCAGGCTGGCTTCCGCCCCGCACACTCAACTGAAACCGTTGTACTGTCGGTCCTTGACACCCTCAGGGAGGGTATGGATACCAACCGGACCCAGGCTTTGATCCTCCTCGACCTCTCAGCCGCCTTTGACACGGTTGACCACATCATCTTGCTTTCCCGTGTCAGGGCGGCGGGGATCGGAGGGACCGCCCTGGTATGGTTGTCCTCCTTCCTGAGGGAGCGCACCCAGGCTGTCCGCCTGGGTGATTTCTCTGCGGACCTTCAGAAAGTTCAGTGCGGGGTTCCCCAAGGTTCCTCCCTTTCACCCCTTTTGTTTAATCTTTACATTTCTTCTTTGATTTTTGCACTACAGGAAATGGAGGTCGACGTATATAACTATGTGGACGACCTCCAACTTGTGTTCAATCTTTCCCCTTCTTCTGCCTCCATTCTAAACTTTCAGTCTATTATGATTTTTATCCGGGACTGGATGAACCACAATCATTTGAAACTTAATCCGGACAAGACCGAGCTGGTGTTGACGGGTGGTTCATCCAGTCCCTGGTCCTCACTTTTTTGGCCCCCTTCCCTTGGTCCCCCCCCCGTCCCCTCTACCTCAGTCAAAACATTAGGCATCAAACTTAACTCTGACCTCACCCTTCACTCTCAGGTTAGCGCCGTGGTGTCTTCTTCCTTTTTGTCACTCCGTACCATACGCAAGGTATCCCGCTTTTTTTCTGTCGATGCCCTGAAATCTATCATCTTGGCAATGGTCATCTCCCGCCTGGATTACGGCAACGCCCTATATGCTGGCTTACCTGCATACAGTTTAAGGCGTTTGCAGTTGATACAGAACCAGGCGGCACGGCTGGTACTCAACCTCCCCAAGTTTCATCATGTAACACCCATCCTCAAATCCCTTCACTGGCTCCCTGTTCGTGAATGTGTCCAGTTTAAGCTTGCGTCTATCATCTGCCAAGTACGACTGGGCACGGCTCCGGCCTTCATTACTTCTGAGATAGTTCCCTACGTTCCTACTAGGGCACTACGCTCAGCCTCGCAAGCCCTTTTGACAGTTCCCCGCTTTCGAAGGAAGAAATGGGGAGGCTCAAAGTTTTCCACCCTTGCACCAACCTTATGGAATTCCTTTCCTTTAGAGCTTAGGTCCATTCCTCTTTACCCCCAATTCCGAAAAAAGCTCAAAACCTACCTATTCACCAAGGCCTTTAGTTAGATCACTCGTTACTCCGTTTTCCTTCATTTACCCCTCCCTTTCCCTACCCCTTGAGGTTGTATGTTAGCGCCATGAAACCGCTGGTGAAAGTGCGCTCTATAAATAATTTTAAAGTAAAGTAAAGTAAATATTATCTATCGCTTGATGGCTTTCAGCTCAGTCATCATCACTCACACTGGATGGATTACTGCACAGATGGTAGTTTAGGGTTCTGACAAATGTGACAGGGAACAGCTAGACTAAAATTACATAGCAATACGCATCACTTTTCAAACAAAAATCATGCCTTGCTCCCTGTCAGCAGACACCACTCATCTCCTTTGTGCCTCAGTATACCAACTTTCTAAACTTATCTATGCCCTCAGCCCAATAGACATGTATTAGGTTATATCTGTTGACATTGTGAGGATGATTGTGATTTTGAACCACCTCCCAGGGAACATGTGCACCAAGTGCAAATTGGGCTCAGTCGTCAGTGGAGCAGTACAATTGGCAAACCTCATTGTGTCAGACTCCTTATTGTAAGCAGTCAGGGCCCATGGGAAAAAAGACGCCACACACCATTGCACCTTAACCATGTAGTCATTGAATCATAGCCATGCAGAGAGCAATGTCTGAGGTAAAAGCATCAAAGAGAGTTACACAGATGCCAATGGGGCCATCATTTCCACAGGCTCCACAGACTCAAGGGCAACATATACATTTACAAGTATGGCCTATGTTGGGGTCCTACAATGACTGTATCCACATAGGCTTGCACTCTGAGGCACACACTAGTCTACAGTAACTCAAGCTAAGCATTCAAATGTTGTCAAAATAGAAACATTAACATATACTGATACCTCTGGTGAACCATGCAGTCGCCCGTACTGGGCAAGAACCTCCTCCACCAGGGGCTCCAGCTCCTCTGGAGTGAAGGGACGGGCCCTTACTGTCTCAGGATGGGCCATGAGTGCTCCCAGAGGTTACAAACAGCTGCAGGTGATGGTGGGGTATAGCAAGCAGCAGTGTTCGTAAGTAAGTGACAATTATTCCTAATGACAACCTCTAAATAGGTCACAATGCAAGTGTCAGTGCTAGACTGGCATGGACATTGGTCTGTGTTAGACACATTTTACAATATGGGCCCATGGCAGTATCTGCCTTGGCTGAGCACGCCTACCGCAAGGTTCAAAACTGCAAGCGGTGACTGAGATAACAGGACCCATTGGCTGCCATAGTAGTCACATAGGCGGGTTTTGACCAAGGGAGTAACAATTTCTCTCGCGTGTTGTCCGTTTTTTACAATATGGGCATATGGCAGTGCCCTCGGTGGCTGAGCACGCTTACCGTGAGGTTCAGAACTGCAAGAAGTGGCCTAGATAAGCGAGCCCATTTGCTGCCACAGAATTCACATGTGGTGCGCCAAAGAATGATGGATTTTACTATGGAACTCTCTGCCCAACCACATGCAACATTCTGAACCACTCTTCAGGAAAGCTACAAAAACGTGTCTCTTCAGTCTTGAATAATGTTGTGGAGCTTGCTGTTTGTGTAATATTATCAATGCGGGCCGCCTGTTGCTTCAGTGCCAGGACCACTCTGATGAAAGTAGCTGTTCTCACTTTATAAGTGTCAGTATTATTATTATTTAATACAGTTCCTTGTTACTGGGTTGAATGCTTGCATTGTCCAGCTTTCCGTCCATCAATTGTTTCTTTTGCATATGTCATCCTAAGCGGGAAGGGTATGCCCAGACATGGGTCCCGTACTTAGTATACCACTGGATTCAGCTAGCCTGGCTGATGAAGGGTGATGCCCTGAATCCGGTCCCTGGATGCATTTCACAGTTGATGTCACAACCGGAGAGGGCCTGACTTGTTGATGAGTGCGATGAACCCATCTTTTTTGTGTGTTGTGATGCATGCTGTCATTCTCTGCAAATGTCTGAATCATGATTGGACATATGTAGGTCCCAATATTAGTGATTGAATGCACCCCAAAATTACATTTTAATCATATATTTGACAATGCTCAAAGGCAATATGTAATGCATGCCAACCCAAAATGCGATCCGCCCATGCGCATATGCATGAATGCAAACAGTAGCTGGAGCCTCGTCAGGTTCCCCAGGTCAGGGTGCACAGCAAAAATCTTCCCAACAAATTTCAAGTGTTAAGTCCATGTTTTTTATTATAATCTGATATTTTCACAGGTAATCCAGTTTTCAACCATACATCACTTTCTCACAGTTGCTCAACAGTACAACAAGTGCCCTTAGGCTTCGCTTCAAGACGCTGCTGGTTCTTGATCCCACATAGTACACTCATTCGATGGTACTCCTAATGTATTTTGGGCAAATGTGCACTTCTTTAGGGTAAACGATAATTTGAGGAGAATCACATGAGTACCATTTAACGTCTAGCTGAAAACAAATGATTAATTCATTTGTTAAAAACTACACTGCAAACATATCATGTTATGTCAATGTCCGTCTATAACCCGTTTTTTTGGATGCAGCATTTTATGAATTCACCACAGTCATGACAAACAGAGGATAGTGAATTCATAAGATATACCATCCAAACAAAACAGGTTTGAGTATTTGTTAAACAAAATGACCAGTATCCATAACTGGTGACACAAGGGGGTCGATTCCGAACCGGTAAAATTCTCGGCCGTACGATTCGCATCTGGAGTCGTCTCTGCACGACTCGTACACACACCGTACGACTCGACGAGTACGATCTGGACTGGGGTATCAGGACGCGATTCATACGGTCCACGTCAGGTAAGGGCGATCCGTACTGAAATTCACATATTCACATACACACCATATGGTGCGTACCACCCCATGATCGCAGGGGTACGCACCGCACCCCTGTGATCATGGGGGGTACGCACCGTACACCCAGCGGACATGGGGTACAGACCGTACACCCGGCGTCCGTGGGGTACGGTGCGTACACCCCAAGATCACAGAGGGACAGTGCCTACCCCTGCAATCATGGGGGGTACACACCGTACCCGGGGGGGGGCGTTCCGTACCTGTTTCGGGCCGGACTCTGCTTTTACGGCAGTTTTCAGCTCTCGTAGCAAAAGAGCTGTACGGAGTGTCTTCAACACGGATCGTACTTCCTGGTACGGATCACGCGGTCTATTTACATTCGGACGTTGCGTAAAGCGTCAGCCGGATGCAAATCGTATGTACTTTTGATTTGTACGGAGTTTTTTACGAGTTGTACGGAGTGACGCGTTGGGCTGGGATCGTACTTGAAGATTCGTACCGGGACGTTTACGAGTACGATTCATACGGGGATAAATGCTCCGTACGAAGAATCGGACCGCTTTTTACCCGATTGGAATCGGCCCCACGGTGTTCATAATGTCAGGCATTTGCGTTAGATTTGGTACATATGTTGGCCGGATGCCCAGAACTTTGGAGACATTAATATGAGTTCATTGTGTTTTTAGATTAAAAAGTGGGTGTTATTTGGGGTTTACAATAAAATTGTGCCCAATTATGCACAAGCTTTTATGTTTTTAGAAATGGTAGTTTTGAGGCTGTGTTTAACAACAGCATGGCTGGACCCTAACCCTCAATTTATATCCTCAATGGTTGGCATGGCTTTGAGCAATATACCTTATGGAAATGGCATTGTATTCAGAGAAAGGTAAAATAGCTCTAAGACAAGGGCTGCAGGTATGGGTGCCTTGGATTCTTTTAGGTTAGATGGAAATTGGTTTGGCTGGTGGATCTAGTCTATGATTTTATGGTTCACGGCTTGAAATATTGACGAAATGCATGAGTCACGCTATAGTTTATTTTGTATAGGTTGTCATGTGGTACAGAATGTGTAATTATTAATGTATTGCACAAGCCACTTTATGTTTTAATATGTAAAGTATGTTTTATATCTGAGACATATATGAATTATGCATCTATTTGTTGTCGCTTTGTGATATGATGTATTTGCTTGAAATGTCTGCTTGGCTTGGGGGTATACTTTTTTAAATGCAATAAAAACAGTTCCAAATAAACCAAACATGACATATCCCCACTGTTATACAGTGGGTAGATGTATGCCTTGCAGTAGTGGAAAAAAAAGTAATAATGTTTTTAATACCAAGGCATACACAATCTAAACATAGATGTCCTACTTTTTACATATACTGCTCCATGCCCTTTGGGCAGTCCAGTGCCTATCTTATGCGTGACTTATATGTATTAAACAGGAAGTTTTGGTCCTGGCAAATGGTTTGTGACAACTGGGGAACATGACAGTTTAGAAATGTACTTATGCTGCAGTGTCTGACCTGGGACATGTTTTAAGGTGCTACTTAAGTGGGTGGCACGATAAGTGCTCCAAGCACACTTTTAGCATTTAATTTACAAGCTCTGCGAACAAGGTATACCACTCTGGAAGGAACTTGCAAGTAAATGTAATCTGCCAATTGGGTATATCCCAGTTTAACAATGTTTTAGGGGAATAACCTCAAGGACTTTAGCACTGGTTAGAAGTGGAAAAGACCTATGTCCAAATACAATGAGTTCAGCAAACAATGGAAGAGAAGCCAATGTTTTGTGGTGAACCAGCAGGGAGGGCAAGGTGAAATAGTAATCTATCCCATTTCCAGAATAATGCCAACTATTCATTAAATAGTGAATCATAGTTAAGACCAATAGTATCCTTAATCCTAGATGCAATCCAAATTCCCATATAGATGGCAGAACTGATATTTCAAGAATCTAGAACTTCAGTAGATATATTTGGTATAACCTGGGTCTTCTTGATATTTACCTTTCCTAAGATCAGTTATAGTTGCTGGTGCATTTGCTACTGCTCCTTGGCAAGTTGTTAACTGTGGCAGACACACTGCCATTGTGGTAGCCCTCAATCAATTATTGTGTAGGGGAACACTCCTTGTGATTTAGGGCTGAAAAGAAATCATGAAAAGCATACAGGATTCCCGTTGTGCCTGTTATTATCTCACCATACACATTTTGGATACTAGAAATTAAAGTCTTACAATCCTTTTTTCTGAGATGGAATGATAACAAACAACACATGCATTCACTATCCTCAAAACAGCATGCATGTAACTTGAAAATACACCACCTTCTAGACCATAACCATAGCAATGAAATAGCACGCATTGCAGCCACATATAACATGTTAACCATACTGGACTGAGGATAGACCACAGCCTTAATCCTGCTCAACCTCCCCATAGCAAAGTCTCTCACCATTCAGTCATCAGAAGATTTCACGATATCAGCATCAAAGGAACGTCCCACCACTGGATAGTCGGACTACCACCCTGCACATCTGGATCCAAGAACATGATCTGCAGGGTCCCTTAGGGATCATCTTTCAGTCCCACCCTGTTCAACATCTATGCTCGCTTGCATCATCAAATCCCAAGGCACAACTATCATATCCGAAGCCAATGATGCCCAACTCAGCCTATCCCTGAATAAGAAGACAACTAGGGGTGGGCATAACTGGGGTAATTCTCTTTAGTGTAAAACTGAAAAATTAATTTGATTATATGTGAAGTACAATCCAGCATCGGGCTCTATTCTCTTAGTGCAAAATGCACCATTGCATCCAAAATGAACCCTAGGAATCAAAAACAGTAGAAGTTACAGGACATGGAAAGCAGTAGCCAGTTGCAACTTTCTCTCCTTTAGTTCATTAATATTCTGCTCCTGTGGTAGGAATTTTACCCCAAATGACGTCTACTTTCTTACGCTGTGTAATTGGACAATGTTGGTAATTTTGCATCACAATAGAAACACATAATTACTAACATTACTCCAATTACTCCGAGGTAGTTAAAATTTCACCCAGGCCTAAAGCCAAACACCCCAGAACCAACTTCACCGGCTAAATGATCAATGTAGCATAATGGATGAGAGCCAGCTGCCTGAAGCTCTGGTCTGACAAGGCAGAAGTATTGGGTTTCTGAAGAAGGCTTCCTGGGATTCTACTTCATGGCCAACAGAGTTCCGACCTACAGCAATACCCACTGATCATGCCGGAAACCTGGGAACCCCCCGGAATAGAAACTCAATATAAAAGTTCAAGTCTCCTGGTTCCACATCCACCTATGCTACCCAAGAATAAGATCTTCAACTAGTTGCCCCCAGTATACCAGATGTACCATGATACAAGACTCAACTACTGCAACACATTCCATGCTGCGATCTCCAAACTGCTCCTACACAGATTACAGACCTTCTGAATACCACAGAAAGATTATGATAGCATTGCCAGACTGATGAATTTAAAGATTAAATGTGAGCACAAATAAACCCACTGATGTTTAATGGATGGATGGCCAACCTACGGTTACATTTGGATATATGTGCGTGGCTTTACAATCAGACTTGGGTATCACATGATCAGCTACCAATATTTCTGAATAATTATCAATTGCACCACTTACCATTGTTGTAACATTTTGTAGTCATTATATATTGTTATATGTAATGATAAAACTGGAGTTTAATGAATAGTTTTCCCACTCACTGTTACACTGATTATGTGTGCCGGGCATAGCTATCAAGCTTAGGTATCACATGGTCAGTTGCCAATATTTGTGTAATACACACCATCATTGTGACACTTAAAGGCATTGTATGATATTTTATTTTGATGCAGAAGGTGTAGTCATCATTCCTAGGTTATTTACATCAATTATTCATAGGCATTGTGTGCATTAAAGTAAGCATTGCCGGTTAACATACTTTATGAACTGGAAGAAACAATACATGATTAACCTGTATATTACTTTTTGTGAAGGCAGAGTGTTAGAAGGTTGTTTAACAGTAGATGCAGGTAGGTACCTACAGCTAGTAATAACACTACAAACCCAAATAAGGTCCAGTAAAGTCTCAATTCTTTAATATTTGCTCAACCTTTGGTAGGTTGGCTGATGAACAGTCAGGCTTTATTTAGGAGACAGGCGTTATAAAGCATTTCACATCACAGAAAAGAGTAAATGAGTCCAACACAACATACAATAAAAATCAAACGACAACTAATAAAATTAGTAAATATTGTGTATGATTAAAATGATACCAAAATGACAAAATGCCAATGTAGGGTACCAAAAAAATACATTTGTAAAAATTAAAAGTAAAAAGGTGCTTTCTAGTGTTTGAAACTATAAAGCACCCTGACCCTGACAAAGTCAAGGTTTTAGGCTAGAATAAATGCCTCTATGAAGGGGACCAACTTTTACCTGAGGGGCCACTCCCCGACATATAAAAATATATACAATCTCTGGTGTCTAGTAGCTTTCTAATATACTTGGGGCAGATGGGCCTAAAATATGGCTGTTCTGGCACCAAGGGGGCAGAAATGGCCAAAATACATGCCCTAATAAAGGGGAGGAACCCTTGCACAATGGCCACTCCCCAACATACAAAAATGAATAAAACACTAGTGGTTCAGTGTCTTTTGTTCCTTTTGGCGGCTGATAGGCCTAAGAATATAGCTGATCAATGGGCAAAATATAGGCCCCTAATAAAGTGGAGCAAACCTTGCCCAAGGGGGTGCTCCCAAACATGCACAAATCAAAAGATCCCTCTTAGCTAGTGTATCCTAACCCACTTGGGGGCAGATTAGCCTAATAATATGGCCAATATGACCAAGAGGGGCAAAAACAGGCACAATATATGCCCTCTAAAAAAAGGCCCCATGCTCACTATACCACAGGATTTCAGCTAGCCTGGCTGATGAAAGGTGACACGCCAAAACCAGTTCCAGGATACTTGTTTTCCGGTCCAGGGGGGACCTGCATGGCAGGTCAGGCTGGACTTTTTCCATGGGAAAGGCGTCAAGACTGATTTGCATTAGACTGTGTTCAAACTGGAGTGGAGTGGTGAGAAAAAAAGCAATGATTTTAACCCAATCCTCAACTTCATTTGAATGTTTGATTTATTCTGCATTTTATTCATCATGTGTATATTTTTTTGCTTTTTCACAATAAGTGGGTAAGGTATATCCAGAAGTGGACTCCGTGCTCATTATATCACTGGACTCAAGCTAGCCTGGCTGAAGATGGTGTCCCAAATGCTTGTTTTCCGGTTCAGGGTGGACCTAGCCTGGCATTCTGGCACAGACTGTTACCATGGGGAACGGGGTCAAGACTGATTTGCATGTGGCCAGGTAGAACTGGGGTGGCATTGTGAGCAAAATAATGATGGATTAAACCCAGATCTTTGACTGGGGGTAAATGTTTTGCCATTGTGCAACCATCCGTCCTCCATCTTGTGTGTGCAAAGAAACAATTGATTCAACCCGGATGAGTCTGGGGTGAATGTCAGATTGTTCTACCAATATCCCTTAAAGTGTACTCCACCAAGCGTATATTTCTATCTATTCCAATATCAGAAAGATTTTCAGTAGTTCACATTTAATATTTATCTGGAGCCATGATAAGTCCCATCAAAGACGCCAAAAGTTTCTCCGACCGCAGTTTCCGTAATCAAGTGTCTTTAAGGGATATTGAATGTTACAAGTGTGGGTTGACACAGTGCTGAACAACTTGGAAATCTGCCTTCAGAAAGTCTGCAGGGGTCTTAAAAAAAGTCAAGAAGAAACTTTTTCACCTAAAGGTCAATGGTGTTAATGGGTCATATTCACTATATGTGCAATAATTTGACCAAACACTTCAAAACCAGCATGACACAATGGTTTTGAAAAAAGTAGTGGCAAAAAAGGAAGAAATGTACGGAAAAAAAAGAAAGCTTTTTCAAGTTTAATGCATTGGCTCTATTAGCAAAAGATCAGTAGTCTGTATTAGCAGATCATTAATGCTACAGCTGTGTTATACGATGGTGACAGCAAGAGGGCAACCTTTGTCTTTACAGCCAAGGAATCAGTGGTTCATTGAACAGCATAAATATATACAGAACAAACTGCATCAAAGGGCAAAAGTACTCAGTGACACAGAAATGGACTGTAAATAGTTCTTAAAATCGGACAATGTGTACATCATTATTTTATATGAAAATAGGAGAAGGATCCAATTTTAAGAACTGGTGGATACAGAATACTTTAGTCCATTGTTGTGTCATCTGACAGAGGGAGAAAGACTTGTCAAAGTCACCTGCCAAGGAAGGGGATTTGTCTCTTCAATACAGGAAGTTAAACAACTGCTCACCACAGATATGGGTTATCATTGGGTCCATCAGATATGCTGTCTTTCTGTTGTTTTAGGTTTTTTGTTTTATGTGGACCGGATGTCCCAGTTCTGAACAATAAGTGCTTTTTTCCTGTACAAGGCAGTTCAATTTAATTTTGATCCATCTATTCACTTTCTACACCAAGTACTGCTACCTGTTGGTGTGGATTGTTTTTGTATATACTCATAGGGAGTTACGATTTGGTGAACAGTGGATTCCCTTGCTTGATTAATGAACCATCGTTCCCTTGGCTGCGGAGATGACTGTGCCCCCTTGTTGTCACCATCATATAATGCTGCTATAGTATTAATGCACGAGGCGTTTTGATTTAATTTTGAACCGTTCATTCACTTTTGCACTGAGTTTGGGTGACTGAAACATATGTGACCTTGGGTGAATGCATGAGTCACTGTATCTGTGAGTGATTGTGTATATGTGCTGTATCAGTAGCTGTAAATGTGAGTTAGTTATTGTGTCAGTGACAGTATAGAAGAGTGACTGGTTGTGTCAGTAGTTGTATTAGTGAGTGAATTGGTGTTTCAGTGGCTATGGAAGAGTGAGCTGTATTTTGCAGTGTATGAGTAGGTGTGCGAATGGCTATAACAGTGGGTGTCTGTATATCTCAGTCGCCTCTGTGTGTACCTTGATAATCTAAGTTTGTTGAAGATCACAAAATACCTAATTAGAAAATTGCATTTGTCCAATAGGTATTTTGATTTATATGTATTAAAAGATAAACCCATAAATATAAGTTAGTATAACAATTTACAGAGTTACACAATAAACTTTCTGTGTGTAGAATAAAAACAGTAGACATTTCCTAAGTTCTAATTGTATTCCATTTTACATTAAAGCATTTCAGTTTCCTTTTTTCACTGTTCTCAGCTTTCATACCTCTTCACCATAAACAATGGTCTGTATGAAGCATCACGCTCGAAAATTTGGGAAAAACAATCAACGAATTATAAAAAAAACAATTCTGCACAGTTTATCTATTTGAATATATGACACCATGCATTCCACTCACTAACAATTCATAAATCTGTTGTTTCATCTGCAGTCACACCATAATCTAAAAAATCCTGTCCAAGAAGTATGCTGCATATTATCATATCAGGTACAATACTGGAATTACATTTTGAGCAGTCTTTAGTTTTGGAGTTGCTGTGGAAATCGTCACCCAACGTAAGTCAAATATACAAACTGCTGAGAATACATATACATAAATTCTCACATTGAGGTTTTTTTTGCGCAAATAAGTTGTAGAGGTTTGTTTGGAGGAATAAAAGAGATTTTTTTTTTAGTTTTGAACACGCTTTGTGGACTCAACTTAAGGTTGCTGCAATTAATTATTTCCATACAGTTTCATACTTTAATTAGAGAGTATAGAATTTGGATGTTATATTAAGTTATTTCTAGAACATAAAAGTACTCTTGACATTTGAAGAGCTTTTTAAAGACATTACCCCAATAGGTCCAATAATTTCTAAATAAAATAGATGAGCCATGTATAAGAAATACTATTAACCATTATTTCATCAAGAATTCCTTCATAGAACTTTCATTGAAGAAAGAAAAGATTTGAGTTTGGTGAGTTGAATGGTAGCTTTGGTTTGATTTTTAAGTTGATGTCATTGCATTGTGTTCATCCAGTTTTGCTCTTTAAATACACAGCATAGTATCCAGAAGTTGTATTGACTCTTTTGTGTAAGATGATAGCCAAAGGAGTGAAAGTTCTCCAAATTGATATTTGCCCGGATTTGAAATATGTTATTAGAGTTTAATTTTTTTAACCATCTTCTCTGCATTGTTATAGTATTACTTTGAGGTATTTTCCAGTTGCTCATAGAAACAATGTAGATTTAATGTCTGATCCGCAGTTTGGGCAGTCAATATTGTGGCTAGTGTTCTTGTCCAACTTCTCAAAAAGACACACTTTCAGAATCTGGTAATGGTAAATACTGAATTTTTTCAGACTTGATTTCCGAGCTACTTCTGAAAGTGTAATCTTCTGAGTCATGGTTCTATTTGTAACTGAGTCCAAATAATTCATCATCACTTCTTGTAATTCTAACACTTCAAGGATGGTCTTGTTGCATGTAGACAGTAAATATTCGTGATCCTCTGCATATATGTAAAAGTTCTCAGATGCCCGATGCAGAATGTAACACACTTTTGTCAGTCACTTAACACTGGAGCAAATAATGTAGTGCAGAACACATTGTTTTATCTGTTTCTTTGTTCGATTTGATGTACTACATAAAAATAGGGTAATAAGAACAGTGCATTCAGAACAATATTAGCATATCACTAGACTGTTTAGTAATCACCCATTTTGGACAGATTTTCAATGTCTCACTGTGAGGAGGAGCCCGCTGCTGACCCCGGTTTGAGCCCTTACCTCGACATTGCCGATGACAAGACTCCCTCAGCCACACAGGTGTTAACTAACCCGGACTTCTCTCCTACACAGGAAGAAGAAAGCCCGAAGACAGAACAGGACCAATCGGAACTGGCCCAGGGGGCGGGGCTGGCTCCTCAAAGGAGGAAGCAGGAAGAGGACGGAGCACGCAAGGAGCAGGAAGGAGAAAGCCGGGAGCAGACCGAGGATGCGGAAGAAACATCCCGACCCGAGGACCGAACGTCCAGCAGCACAGACTTCAGCAGCATTGAAGAAGAAGACGCGGGACCCGATACCTGGACTGAAGACTGGTGGATGCCCCCGGAGGACATCTACACGCCGCCGTAACTCTGGAGAGTTACAGCACTCATGGTACATTCACCAGGAGAAGGGTGGGAAGGGCGTGAGGGAGAGAAGGGGATGTTCTCAGTACATTAAGTATTCCCAAGGAGCGGGGATTATATTTTTGTTGTATTTAGGGGGGGGGGTGGCTTTGTGGCTTACGGGCACCCGAGAAGGAAACCCCGAGAAAGTGAAACCATTTTGCTTTCATTGTTTCATAAAGTGCAAGAGACCCGCGAACAAACTGCCACAGGGCAGTTCCGGTCCAGAGTTAACCTGCATGTGGGACTTAAATCCTCATTTACTTTAAAGTGACTATTGACGTTAAAAGAGACTAACAATTCATGGATATTTTCTTTATGGCACTAGAGGAATCTTTGACTTTGTTATAATCCCCTACCCCACACTGTCCCTTAATATTTTCACTTGGGTGTGTTCTTACCCTTTTTCTTTCCTGGTGACAGCCCTATCATTTCACCAGCCTCTTATTGTGGAAACTAAATACTTGTGTCAACCATCTCTTCTTTCTCTTCGGTACCCCGGGGACGTTACACCATTCACCTGGAGAGAGATCATCTTGAAGAACTTGAGAAAGAAGACCACCAAACACCATTTGTTTATTATTTTATTTGACTTGTGTTGATCTTCAATAAACCAAGCCATCATTGATCCACGTATAAGACCTCCTCAATTATTTTTCCGCCCATCCCCCTCAAACTCACTAATTGGGTTCCGGCCTAAATGAAGAGCATGAGGACTTCTCAACCAATTGTACTCTTTTATGCAGCATACAGCACTGTTACCTTTTCTTCTCTTCGTAGTCTATCAGAAGCAACCAGGACAACGTTCTAATTTGCAATAATACTACATATGACATAACTTTTTTAAATACAGAAATTCCGACATTAAGCTGCATCTACGCTTAACCATGTGAATTATGGATGGTTCCAGGAAACACTTGCAAGAGTGGCAACTGCTTGCACAGCATACATCTCTATTTCAATTTTCTGAGAAAGGAAGTTTTCTCCAAAGCCTGGGAGCAAGACATCTGAAGTAGCATCTGCCAGCTCTTACCTTTTTAATCTTACAAACCAGAGGACGGTTCTGAATCTCAGAGCATAAAGTTAATTTGGGGATGTAACACGTGATCGGGGGTTGAATGGGCTGGTGTTCCTATTTTTGTACAGGTAAATGGACTAGACAGAACTTCTTAAAATGTGTTCTCTTCTGAAATATATGATTCTTTCACTAGCAAAAAATGTACATGCCCTGGCAAATCTGTTTGACACAGTCAATTTGATTAAATTTTATAGCCAAGTATTTAAGCTCATCTCTATTTGAAAAATTATTCCACCATTTACTAACCCTTCCTCTACATTTAAATTATGACATAAAAATACCCCACACTTTTGGCTCCCACTTAAAGGCTTCTCTAATCCTGCAGTTATGGACACCGACTTCTCCAAAAAATCAATTTTTGCTTTCAGTTTATCTGTCAGTAGGATATTAACTCACTGATGTTCCATTGTATCAGCAGCTGTAATTTCCAGAATATCTTGCTTCTCTAGTTGTAATAGTTTTTCATTAAAAGTATGGAACTCTTGAAACATTGGCATTAAACAAACTCTTGATTCGTTCTGCTGTTGTAATATTTCATGAGAATGCAATTGTTTAAATTGAATTTTTATTAGGATTGTGCATTTGCATTACAAATACATAAATACCAAGAATATTATTCATATTGTTCATATTATTCAAGTACCAACAATAAATACAGTCATAATAACCTAATATATTCAGGGTAAGTTTAAGAAATAGTATTGACTGAAACACTCCTTAACAAATAGTTACCAACAAAGAGAATAAACAAATAAATACTAAAAATACAGCTTCTCTTTTGGGATGTGCAAATACGAGTTCATAAAGGGCCTTAAGGGGGTGCTGCACAAAGGATAGCAAAACATCCTCATCAAAACATTTAATCTGACCGCCTCTTTTCAGGGGAAAAACCATACCCAGAGTTTTTGAAATTTGTCTACCCCGACAATTCATATTGCATATAATTGCCCTGTTTCCAACTGGCCCCTTTTTTGCTGCCAGTCCCTCATTGTGGGGACCAGCTGTGCTTGCCATTTTCAGAGTAGAAGGGACTGGACCACAGCTATCGCTACATATCATAACTTTATCAATGTATAAGTTAGACTGAGCGTGGGAAAGTACCCTATACATTTTAACCAGATGCTTATGGCTAAGCTGGTCTGCAATTGAGTCTCCAGATACTGAGATATTGCATTCCAGAATCCCTGGATAAAAGAACAGTGACTGATTGTGTGGACCCAATTGCCAAAGGATCCATCAGAACTTTGAAAGCAGTGTCCCTGAAGACCGGGAATACTTTTGCTAAAAAATATGGGGCCCGATGTAGGTAATCTCAGATTACCGATTCTTAAATACCAAATCATACCGATTCGGTATTTCAGAACTGGCAATCGGGATGTAGGTAATTTTACCGATTTAATTACTGAATCAGTATGATTCGGTAATTACCAAATTACAAATGCTTTGTGACCTAAAAGTACATTCCACACCTCTCTCTCCCTCTCACACCTTCAAATGCAGATCCCACATGCTGTGCACTTGGCAAGACCTTTGCACTCCGTGACAGCTCCCACTAAAAGACAGCAAGATTACAGGACAGAAGAGAAGCAGGCATATTAAGGGTAGGGTAAAATTACACACTAAAGTCTGATAAAATGGTGGTGGTTGAGGGTCATAATAGTGTGACAAAATCACAAGAGCTCTTTCACAACACCATCTCTGACGGCTAAAAGATCCAGAGAAAGGACTGTCCACACCGCCCAGGAGGAGGACTTGCCATCGCATATAAGACCCACATCCGCCTCTCCACATCCAGCATGAGTGACCCCCACTACAACACAGAAAACCTCCACTTCCAGATCCACACAAGTCCCAGGACCACGCTATGCCGCACCCTCATCTACAGACCACCAGGAACTCGCACCTACCATGCAACTACCATCACCTCAATGGACTACATTCTTCTCGGTGACCTGAACTTCCACATAGACAATGGCAACAACCCCTACTCCACTGCTCTCCTCGACAACCTTGCCAACCTAGTGTTGAAGCAGCTCATCAACATGCCCACCTTCAGATCGGGCCACACTTCAACCACATCTTCGCACCACACCAACCAGCCCCTCTGGACTGACCACCACTGCGTCCACTTCACCTTCAACACCACCACCATACCCAAACCCGCCCTACACCTGCCACAAAGAAACTGGAGCAAGGTCACAGAGGAACTCCTAAACACCACTCTCCTCCAGATTCCCCCCAGCGCCATGACCAACACCAACTCTGGAGCCAACGAATTCCACTGGTGGATCTCTTGCTGCACAGACAAGCTTGCACCCCTCTACCACCCCGCCAAACAACACCCGCCCAATGCACCTGGCTCACCACAGAACTTCAAGAAGCCAGACACTCCTGCAGATGCCTTCAGAAAAGCTGGCGAAACCTGAAAACTACAGAAGCCATCACCAAGGAGCTGCTCAACATCATACAGCAGCTCGCTAAAAACCACCTGCGAAGCCTCCGACATCACACCATCCCAGGAACTCTGCGACAAGCTCAGTTCCTACTTCTATCTGAAGATCAAGGCCCACTACAAGAACTTCAGCAAACCAACGACAAGCACCACCCCACTAACCACCGCCACAAATAAGTCGACCATCATGTCCTGGGATTCCGCGACCATCAAATTCATAACTGCGACCATGAAGATACCCACTCTAGAGCCCCTACATACCCCTGCTCATCACACATCTTCCTCAGGACCGCCACCATCATCGCACCCGAACTAGGACGCACCATCAACACTTCCCTCAGATTCAGCATCTGCCCAGACAACTGGAAACAGACAGAAGTAAAACTCCTCCTCAAGAAACCATCAGCCGACCCAACAGACCTAAAAAACTACCAGCCCATCCCGCTCCTCCCCTTTGCAGCCAAAGTTACAGAGAGACTCGTAAACACCCAGCTGACCACCTTCGTAGAAGAGACCTCCATTCTGGACGCCTACCAGTCTGAATTCCTCAGCAACCACAGCACCAAGACTGCCCTCCTCACCACCACTGATGACATCTGCATGCTACTAGACCAGGGACACACCGCAGAACTCATCCTTCTAGACCACTTCGCAGCCTTAGACACCGTTTCACATCGCACTCTCACAGCCAAACTGCACGACGCGAGAATTCAAAGGGCTGCTCTCGACTGGATCCAGTCCTTCCTCTCTGGCAAAACCCAGAGGATCCGACTTCCTCCTTTCCTCTCCAAACCCACAGAAATCAGCTGCGAAGCACCCCAGGGTTCTTCACTCAGCCCCACTCTCTTCAACATCTACATGGCCCCCTTCACTGCCAACGTCAGACAGCATGGGCTCAGCATCATATCCTTCACCAATGACACCCAGCTCATCCTCTTACTCATGAATAATCCCGAAGACACCAGACTGTGTTTCCAGGAAGGCATGAGAACGTGCCAACCTGGATGAAGGGCAGCTGCCTGAAGCTAAACTCAGAGAAGACCAAGGTCCTCATCCTCGGTCCCTTAACTCTGCCTGGGACAGCAACTGATAGCCCTCCGGCCTTCGGGGCCCACCCACCCCAACAGACCATGCTCGGAACCTCAGCCTCATCCTTGACCCACACTGTTGCCTCCACTAGATTCAACTGCCTTTGCATCCTCCGTAAGACCTTCAATTGGATCCCCTCCGATTGCAGAAAGACCATCATTCACACACTCATTACCAGCAGACTAGACTATAGCAACACCCTCTACTCCAGAGTCAACAAAACTCTCTTGCACAGACTCCCGAACATCAAGAATGCTGCAGCCAGACTCGTCCTCAGGACACTGCACCACCGGCACGAGGCCTCCACTGGATCCCCGTCAAGAAGATGATCACCTTCAAACTCCTCACCCATGCCTACAAATTTATTTCACTACATCGGACCCAAATACCTCAACGAGAGAGTATTTTTCCATGTACCCAAGAGGAATCTCTGCTCCACTGACCTCATCCTGGCAGAGGTCCGCCGCATCCACAGACACAGAACCGGCGGGAGAGCGTTCCCCTACATCGCAACCAAAACGTGGAACAAGCTCCCTGTGAATATCAGATGCTCCCCGACCCTGCACACGTTCAGGAGGTCCTCAAGACCTGGCTCTTTGACTGATCTGGAGCTGCCCTTCCCCCACACCTTGAGACCCTCATGGGTGTGTAGCGCACTATATAAACCCCTGATTATTCGATAGCCAATGGCCTGATGAAGTAGGCAAATAAGATGGGGGATAGCGGGCACCCCTGCCGGACTCCACACAATACTTCTATTTTCCCCGCCTCTTTTGCATTAACAATAATGCAGGGCTGAGTGATATTGGCTCCTTCTTCAGTTAGCGTTGGAATATCAAAATCCTTTAGAAACTTACCCAGGGAGTCTTTATCTGCCAAAAACTTTTTGGTGATTTCCCCTACCTTCTCCGGTTCCCTACTCCTAATTCCAGAGGCTGCACATTTCTATGCATCTATCCTTTTTTTGGCTGCTTGCTCACGTGCCTGACAAGCTAAAAATCTCCCCACACAATTGCTCTCTTTAAGCAATTTTGCAAAAAGACCTGATTTACAACTTCACATTTTGTGGAATATGCCTCACTCGGTGTCTGTCTAGCATTATCACATTACTTTTTCGTTGAACATGGATGCATTTCCTGCACATTAAATTCTAAAATTTGCTTTTGTATTATTGCTTTTTTTGCTATTGCCTGCATCCTTAACCATTACCCTTCCTCTAATAAATGCCTTCAGAGCATCCCATACTATACATGGTGTGCAGCTGTATATTGGTTAATTTTCCAACATTTCTTTATATCCTCTTTACAAATTTGCACCCACCCTTCCTCCTGTAGATATTGTTTATTAAAAAACCCAACATCTTAAACGGACCAAGGATTTTCCCACAACTATCTCCACAATGCATGGTCTGAAAAAGCATTAGGTAAAATAAAAATAAATTTCATAAAGCAGGGCTTTTGAATTCAGAAAAAAATCCATACCCAAAGAGCTGGGACATCTCTCTGATAAACAGGTGTATTCAGTTTTTGTAGGGAAAGCCGTCCTCCAAGAGTCAACAAATCCAAATGTTTTCTGGTAATTTTGAAAAACTTTCCAAGTCGTCCGTTTTTTATTTATTTATTTATTTATTTATATGTCCTTTATTTCGATAAAATATCATGAAAGGTGCAGATAAAATAAAACATTTCATTTTACATAGTCCATTGTAGGTAGCTGTATGAATAAGTATCTATTAGAGGGAGTACATGTTATATTAAAATAAGTGGATAAAAACAGATAAAATCAATTTCCATAAAATCAGCAGTAATTTCCAATTGGTTTTGCATCTTTTTACATTTTTTCACCCGCTTTTCTCCTAATAAAATATACGGCAAGCAGGTACCTGCTAATACAAAAACTATAGCTTGTCGTGTGTCAGTTGCTAAGATTCTTTCTGCAACTCTATACATCCTAACACCAATATTCAAACAAAGAGGTTTGATCTATTTTTTCCTGGCTGCCAAATATGCGGGACAGAAAAATAGTATGTGTGCATTGTCCTCCTTCATACCTTCACTACACATGCCACAGTTATCGTTGCCGTTTGTACTCCACTTTGCTGTGCGACTTTTTAGCATCAATGATCCATATCTAAGCTTTAGGTATAGTGTTTTTGCTAAGGGAGGATTTACTTCATTCAAAAAGGGCTCGAAACAAGACTCTATTTTGAACAGGTAAAATTCTTTGGTCAAGGAGCCATTCGATAAATCACTGGTTCTCCTTTCATTCATATAAGCCCAAAAGGAGATTTTTAGAATCCTTTTTGAGTATGAGGTTAGTGCAGTTGGATTTGTCCAAAAATGGGCTAGTCCAACCCTCTCCAACCATGCTCTAATATGGGCATACCATGTGATGCGTGTAAAAGCATCCAGTTCTTTTAACTCCACTAGAGCTATTCTATAATGTATCAGCTCAGGGATGGTCCATAGCCTAACCCATAACATTAGTGGTCTTAATATGGCATGATGATCTGTCTGCTTCCTGTTTAAGTCAAGAAGCATTGGTATTATTGGGGTATGTACTGGTAATTTCAGGAGTGCTCTATAAAAATCATTCTCCTTGACCTCAAAATATTTTTTGCAGAGGGGTCCCCACAGCTCGGCCCCGTATAGTGCTGCCGATTGTGCTTTAGCCCGATAAATTTCGAGTGCCGGTAGCACAGCTTTGTTCCACCTATCCCTATGCCTTTTTAGTATGGGGCGACTATTCTGTGTTAGCACTAGCTTACTTTTTTCTATTTGTGATTTCCACAGCATTTTGGAGTCAAAGGTTACACCCAAGTATATACATGTTACAGCTTTTGATTATCTAAAATCAAGTTTCCCCTAAAGGAACTGTGTGGATTTATTGCCATATACTTGGATTTGCTGGTGTTTATCTCGAGGCCCTTTGTGTTACAGTATGAGTGGAAAGTATTAAGTAGTGTTTGCAACCCTCTACACGTTTGGGATATCAGGATGGTATCATCCGCAAACAGCAAGGAAGACACAGTTTCGGCCCCTATTTTTGGTGAATCATTTTTACACTTGCCTAGGAAGGCGGGCATGTCATTAACAAACAGGGAAAAAAGAGTTGGGGCAAGGACACAGCCCTGGCGAACCCCCCTTTGTATTGGTATCTCTTTGGTGAGTTCGCCATCTGGACCCCACCTCACTTTCGCGAAATTTTTATGATGGAGTCTTTGTGCCTGCTCCAATATATTTTTTGGTAGACCCTGTTTGGCAAGCGCCTTCCATAACAAGTGTCTGGGGATGAGGTCGAATGCGGCCCTAAGATCAACGAATGCCACATACAAATAGCCCCTCTGCAAATTTACGTATTTCCAGCAGACCCTGAATAGCCGGTCTATAGTGCTAACTCTTGCTCTGAAGCCCGCTTGGTATTTGCTAAGGACATCATCTTCATCAATCCATTTGTTGATCCGATTTAAAAGGTGCCTGGCATAAATTTGTCTATTAAGTTATCGGGCGATAGTTTGCGGGATCGCTCCTGTCGCCCTTTTTAAAAATACAGATGATTACCGCTCCCCTCCAAGTATCAGGCATGCTAGCACCCGCAGCTATATGATTGCACACATGGTTGAGATATGGTCCCCAAATTTTGACATCGTGCTTGAACAAGTCTCCTGGAATGGAGTCGAGTCCCGGGGCTTTGCCAGATTTTACACAATTAATGGCTATGTCTGTTTCCTTAAGGGTGAATTTTAAGATAGGCTTAAGTGAGTTTAGAGATGTTGGAGAATCCAATTCGATCCCTGGGTCAAATGCTGCATATAGGTGAGGTGATCAACCCAAGTCTCTTCTTCCAAAAAAACATCTCTAGTACACTTTGCCTCCCTATTCTTGTTTGCAACAATTTTCCAGAAGCGAAAAGAATCCTGGCTCTTTACTGCGGTCAGCATGTCTGCCCATATTGCCTCGTCCCAGATCTTCTTAGCAGTCTTGAGTGTTGTTTTCTACCCTGCCGTGCTTCCCTCACCTTGGAGCTATGGCATTTGGTTTTAATTGCTAATACTAGCTCGGTTTTGGCACAGCGGCAAGCAGAGTCTGATCTAAGTAGCTTACAGCCTGATTCATCAAGCCGAAATCGGCTCGCAAAGGGCCAGATTCTGAGAATCTGGCCCTTTGCGAGCGCTATTTTTGCATTTGGGATTCGTCATCCCAAATGCAAAAATCGGTAATAGCGATTTCGCTATTTTGCGAGGAATTACATTTAAGGAATCTCTATTTGAGATTCCTTAAATGCAATTCATCATCCATTTAAAAATTGCGAATTCGCAATTTTGGCCCGCTATTTAGCGCGAGGTCAAACCTAGTGGTAAATAGCGAAAACTTAGAAAAATGCTTTTAAAAGCATTTTTCTAAGTTGCATGTTGCACACACACATGTTGCACACACACTATTTAGCGCGAGGTCAAACCTAGTGGTAAATAGCGAAAACTTAGAAAAATGCTTTTAAAAGCATTTTTCTAAGTTGCATGTTGCACACACACATGTCCTTTGGACATGTGTGTGCGCAACACCTGTTTCAATTTGCATTTAAGGGGTGCTACAGGGTGTCCTTTGGACACCCCTGGCACCCTTTAAATTGCTATCTTATTTGCGATTAGCTAATTGCTAATCGCAAATAAGGAATACTCCCCATTCATTCCTATGGGACTTTTGGCCCATAGGAATGAATAGGGAGTATTCCTTATTTGCGATTAGCAATTTGCTAATCGCAAATAAGGAATGAGTAGGAATCGCATTTCTTTATGCAATTTCTACATGAATCCCGTTTTGCAAGTCCTTAATAGCGATTCGTTATGAATCGCTATTAGGGGCTCGCAAAACGGGAGAATGATGAATCAGGCTGTTAGTTATTAGTGGGGTTATTTCTAGTATAAATCTTTTATGTAGTTCTAAGAATTGGTTCCCCTCGAATTCTATTTCTGCTACTATATAAGTAGTGAAAATGTTCGCAAAAGTGTCATAGATTTTTGCAAGTTTCGTGTTGTTGTCCAATGTGTGTGCCCATTTAAGGGCATGACGATTATTAGTCACTGTTATGTTATCACTAATATCTAGAGCAGGAGATTTATAATCCAGAGTACTAGATATAATATCTCTTTTTAGTGTTAATTCGAGTGGCAGATGATCACTTTCTACCCTTTTCTTGACTTTGAAGTCTACTACATATTGCCATAGGTCAAGAGACAGGACTACATAGTCTATCTTACTTTCCATGTCCTTCTTAAAGAATGTGGGAACCCTCGGTGTATCAGAAGTATGTCGACCATTACATGCTCTTAGCCCATGCGTGGTCATTAGACTTGTTATTTGAAGCGCCAGGGATGTGCATGCAACCTGCTTCACGCTGGATAACTCAGGGATCTCATTTACGACATCCTCATCCTCGTGGATACAGTCCAACCCTTTTATTGGTTCATACTCACAGTTGAAATCTCCCCCTAAGATTAAGCCTGTGCCTGTAGGTGTTTTACTTATGATCTGCTCCAATGGGGCAAATACCTGTGATTCCTTAGACGCCAGACCAGGGCAATTGTATATGTTATAAATATTCAAGACTCTGTTGTCGTTGGTCACTATTTGTATGCCTAGTATGTCAAGGGAGTTTGTCTCTACTTGTTTTATAGTACCATTAATGGTGACTTTTGCCCTGATCAATAGGCCCCCTGATGGCCTGCCTTTTTTGGACGCAATTGCACCGATACAGAAGGTTTTATATCCTGCTCGGTGGATCGTTTTGGTGGCCCAGGTTTCCTGTAATAAACATATGTCGCTTTTTTTCGACATATTCATTCCACCCCGGGTCTTTTGTGTTCTTTCTCAAACCTGCAATGTTCCACGAGATTATTTTTAAACTATCTTTTACATAGTCATGTGGTCCTTTAGTCCCACTTGGGATAGTGGCCAAAGCATTTGTAGACGCGGCATCTCCACGACAATTACAACCAGTTTGTTCCCTATTGCTATTTATAACTTCAGATGTTTTGTAATTTGACCCTGTGTCTTCTCCTCCCTTCTCCTTCGGTGGGCTTTTCTGTTTAAGTGGCGTGGGCAGTCAATCCCCTCCATCTAGCTGTGACAGCTCCTGAAATCTATTTTGTGTCACTATTGAAAATGCCATACTATTGCTATTACCTTTTGCCTCAAAACGATCATTTAGGGGCTGCTGGGATAGGTTTCTATAAAAGTATCCCAGTGGTCTAAGTGTGATACCCTGATCATTTTGGGGCAAAGAGGCAGCTCTTAGCAGTGCAGTATTGGCAAGGTGTTGGTTTCTGAAATTAATAACACAGTCGCCGTTAATGTTCTTGTGAGATCTACCTATCCAGGAGACTCTTCTAGTGGTTAGGATCTGGTTTGATAGGGCCACTGGATACCCACACTCTTGGTTAAGCCATGACACAGTTTTATTTTTCAGAGAGTCGTGGGATTCTGACTTGCTTGGGTGACCGGTCACTCTTACTGGTGGAACATTAGTTAAGACTGCCACAAACGGTGATCATTCTGGTGGTAAGTCTGGTTTTGAGGTAACCGGGCAGATATCACTTGCAACTACTACACCTTGTTTTTTTCTCTGAGCCAGTTGCTTGTAATGTGTTTTTGCGCTCAGGTTTTGGGACTGCAGATACTACGGGTACTGCTGGTTCTACTGTGCGCGATCCCCCATTCAAAGATTTAAGAGTCTCATTATTGTCCCCAGAACCCTTCGCAGCAGCGTTAACACTACTAGTTACATCAATGTGGGGGCCCAAAAGTGCTCCTAATCTCACTACTTCCGCAGAGATTAGGTCTAATTTGACCATTAGGGGCTTCACTATCTTGGCAATTTTTGTATCTATAATGCCAATCAGGAGTTCCAGTTGTTCCTTGTCTATTTTAACTACAACATTGTTGACAACTGGTTCGATGTCCTTTCCAGTACTAGCAGGATGATTCTGCTCTTTTGTTATTACGGCCCCCACCCCATTTAGTTTGTGTGTTCTTACGTGTTCTCAGTACTCTCTGTGTCCTCGGGGGCAGGGTGCACTGTGCTGGAGGGTCAGGGGAAACAGCTGTTTTTTCCTGGTTAGGTGGTGATACTATAAGCGAGGGGGTTGCGTCCGTTTTTATTAAGACTGAGAAATCTAGGTCGCAGCTATTGTCCAGTGTGGAAACTGGTACCAGAATAGGTGATGTGGGTGGTGAGGCGGAAAAAACCCCCGGCCTAGCGATTTGCGCCGTTCACTATTTATTTTACTCACAACTCTCACAAGATAGTTGTCTAAGGTGGCTGGTGCAGATGAAGTTTTTGGTTTTGACTACTTCTTAACGGAAGGGTCAATTTTTGGATTCTGCAATGAATTAAAATCCCCCCAATTATAAATTTGCTTGAATTATTTTGCAATAATGACTAAAACTATTACTTTTTTTTTTTTTTTTTTTTTTTTGTAAGACCTTTATTCACACAATGCAATTGACACAGCATGAGCCTACAACCCGGAGGCCGGCTCGCCACCCCACGTTGTTTGTTCAATACATCATATGTTAGTCCTGATAAATCAGTGTTTGTACTTCCAGTGTATCTTCCACGCATGTCCTACGTAGGTCTCTTAGCAAACTGTCAATATGAGTCTTCCATTTTTCATTTTATAAACAGTAAAAGACAACATTCCCCAACTTAAGACCTTACTGTACCCTCATATACACCCTATACAGTGAGTGAGATCGTGTCTCGGTATCCCTAGTGTAGCCCACAGTCGTCTCCAACTCTCATACCAGACAGCACCCATTCCAGCACAACCAGTGTATCAGCTAATCTTCCTCAGTGTCCTGCAAGGAATTCAGATAGTCTGTCAAAAAACCCCATATGTCCTTGGGTTTTGATTTTGCTGGTAATTCCTCCTCATACGTTAGGATTTTATCCCGACAGATGGACATGTCATGCAGCCATACTTTCGTGGTTGGTACCCTGCGGCTGTGCCAACATTGCGCCACCTGCCTTTTGGCTAACAACAAGGCGACAGCACAAAATTTCCGTTTCAGCGCCCTGAATTGGGGCATAATACCTAGTAGACAAATCTGCGGAGTGCACTTCACCTCATCCTCTAACATAATCGTCCAGTAATCAGCCACTTTCGCACACTTCCATGCCAGGTGTACAAAGTCTGCCCCTTCCCTATTACAACGCTTACATCTATCTACCTCTTGCAGCCCAAATTTACGCATTTTCACAGGAGTGTAGTAAGCTTGGTGCAAGAACTTGAAATGAATAATCCGCAGATTCCCATTTGGTGTCAGTATCTGCGTTAGTGCGCATGAGCTGTACCATTCTATGTCTGTTAGTGGATTATCTAAAAGCTCATCCCATCTTCCCTTAGCCTTAAGTGTGCGTCCCGCTATTTCGGATTGTGCAGCAGTGTACAGTCGGGACACCAAGTGAGAGAGGTCCCTTGTAGTGATCAGCATTTGCAAAGGTGCTAGGGTTTCTGGCTCTGCTGGGAATGACGGGTAGTGTTCCCGTAATGCCCTCATCAGTCTGTAGTATGTGAATCTAAACATGGGGGTCTGGTTTTGGATATAAGTCAAGTCGCCAATGTCCAAAAATTTGCCTTCTTGAAACACATCACCCATTTTGTCGATCCTAACTCTGTGCAGCAGAGACATCCCCACTTTTTCGTTAGTGACTGATAAAGCCTGATGGTTCCGTAGTGGCATGTCCGGTGCATATAATGGGGTTTTGTGAGCCAATTGCCCTAGTTTGTGCCACGCTTTGATTGTTGTGTCTACAGTGTTGATATCTTTCGTGTGGAGCGGCGGTCTTTTGTGTGACAATATCGCAGATAGGGGGACAGGATGGGCATCTCCCTCCTCAATGGCCACGTGAGTGATATAGGGGACCTCATGGTACCAATAAGCTGCGTACTGTGCCTGAGCACAGAGGTAATATAGTAGCAAATCAGGCACCCCGAATCCGCCCTGTGCAATCGGGAGTGTTAGTGTCTGTAGATCAATACGAGCTTGTTTACCCGCCCATATCAATGTTAGAACCAAGGACTTTATGCGACGGAAGACCTCTTGTGGAGGTGTAATAGGTATGTTATTAAAGAGATATAATAACTTGGGCAAAATGTTCATTTTTACGATCGCTATTCGATCAGCTATAGACAATGGTAAGTGGATCCAGCGATGGACCTTGTCTTCCAGTCTGGAGAGTGCCACACCATAGTTCGCACGCATGACTTCGTCAGGATCCCTGTGGAACATGACCCCCAGGTAGCGGATCGGGTCTTGTTGTCATTCTAGTGGGTAGTCCACTTCAAAGGAATCGGTGGCATCAGTGAGAGGAATGAGTGAGGACTTGGACCAATTAATCGCTAACCCCGAGTGGCCCCCAAATCGGATGTACTCCCTAAGTAGCGGGTTCAGATGTACCTCCGGGTCCCGTACATACAGCAGCATATCGTCTGCGTATAGCGATATATGCAGCGGCCTGGACACAAATTGCAATGCCGATTCCTTGTAATTTTGACGCACTATGCACGCTAAGCGAAGCCAAAGCGAAGAGCAGAGGTGACAGGGGGCAGCCCTGCCTCGTTCCTCGTCCAATATCGAAAGGAGCTGAAACATAGCCATTGATTCGGACCCTCGCACTCGGTTTAGTATATAATAAGGAGATCCACTGGACAAATCGTTTAGGGAAACCCATCCTATTGAGGACAAGTAGCATATAGCGCCATTCAATGGAATCAAACGCTTTCGCAGCGTCGAGCATTACAGCCACCGCCTTAACCGAGGGCTTCAGGTAGTGTGCCAGTGCAAACAGGGATCTGGTATTATGTGAGGTGGATCTAGTGGGAACAAATCCCGCCTGGTCCGGTAGCACTAGTCGAGTCATCAGAGGGGTCAACCTAACAGCTAGTAGTTTTGCGAGTACTTTCGAGTCTACGTTTATGAGGGATAGGGGTCTGTAGGAGTCGCAGTTTTCAGGATCTTTGGATGGTTTGAGGAGTGCTATTACCATTGCCTCTCGTAGCGTGGGGGGGAGTAAACCATTATCAAAGGAAGTACCATACATATCCACCAAGTATGGGGCAATTATATCCACAAATTTTTTATAAAATTCGGATGTGTACCCGTCGGGACCTGGCGCCTTTCCATTGGGGAGCGAGGCGATCACCTCTGTGACTTCCTCTACTGTGATTGGCCGAGCTAGATATTCCCTGTGGGCATCCGACAGCCAGCCAATTGCCACATCATGTAAATAGTCGAACGTTTCCTCTGTTGTAGCTGTGGGTTGAGATTGGTACAGTGTACTATAGGAGTCCACAAAACAGTTCACTATATCTGTTGAATGTGTTCGGAGTATACCCTCCCCCGATTTGACGCGGAGTATCGCCGATTGTCCCCGCCCCTCACAAATTTTACGCGCCAGCACTCTTCCTGGTCTACCCCCTTCGCCAAAAGCCCTGGCCACATGTTTGCGATCTAGGTAGTTGATTTCTGACGCTAGAAAGTCAGCATGTTCAGTGTGTAAGTCGCGCAGCTTGGGTAATAGCAATACGTCCTGTGTTTTTTCGTACTGCAGTTCTAAATCTCTCATTTGACTTTCGCAGCGGCGAATTTGGCACCTGATGTCCTTGAGTACTCCTATGGTAGTGCTGATGCAGACGCCTCTCAACGTGGCCTTAAAGGCTTCCCAGAGGAGACATGGGTCATCAGTAGTTTGAGCATTATTAGCAAAGTAGTCTTTGATCGCCGTAGTCACTGCGTTAACATATATTGGGTCTGTGAGGGCTTGGGAGTTGAATCGCCATTGAAAGGGGGGGGGTGTGTAATGTGGGATATCCAGCTGCAATAGCACCGGGTTGTGGTCTGACAATGTGCGCGGTAGCACCTGTACCTTACTTGCCCACAGAGCTACGTCCTTAGAACCCAACCAATAGTCCAGTCTGGACCAACTATTGTGAGATGCGGTGATGTGTGTAGCGCCTGGGTCGTCCGTGTGGTGCAGTCTCCAGATATCCGCTAGCGCCAAGTCCTCCAACATGTGACCCACCATTTGCCTCGACTGTGCTGTTCTACTGACTGTAAAGAGCGGTCCAGACCGTCCTGTAGTGTCACATTCCAGTCTCCCCCGCATAATATGTGCGTGCAAGCATGTGTCTGTAAGTGTCCCCAAATCTCACGGTAGAATTCCGGTGCGTCAATATTCGGGCCGTACACATTAAGGAGTGTTATGTGTTGGCCCCTCAGTGTACCCGTCACCAGCACATATCTGCCAGTAGGGTCCTGCAGCACTTGCTTCTCCTCAAAGTCGATCCCTTTCTTGATCAATATAATCACCCCCCTTGAGTAAGATGAGTATGAGGCTCTGTAGGATGAACCTGCCCACCTCGATCCCAATGTAGCGTGAGTGTTCGGCGCTAGATGTGATTCCTGCAGGAATGCTATATCAATATTCCATCTAGTGAGGCTGGCAAATACCTGTCTGTTTTTCTGAGGGCGTGAGAACCCCCGTATATTCCAAGTAAGAACGTTCAACCCGTTACTGCCTTTACTTCTAGAACCTGGTGTCCTCAACTGATACAATACCACTCATACCTGCACTCCCCAATAACACACCCGGAGCCCGACCCCATCCATCAAATTGATCGTAAGTTGCATTCACAACACTTCTCAGTGTATATCCAAATAATGTGTACATTTGTGATACTCTCGGTCTTCTTAAACAGTCAAACACCCCCCCACCCCTCATCCCGCCCACTCCAGCATCCCCAACCTGCCGAAGCCATATCCCTTCAGAGCACATTCCCCTTAACCATTTAAACAACAACTTGGTGCTCATATCAAAACTCGTGTCGGGTATTACCCTCATGGAGGACCGCCAGTGGCACATCTCTACACCCGGTGTACGGGTGCGGGCGATACTAGTAAGAATCGAAATAGTCGCAATGTATGTGTCCATTAAACCATTGACCCACCAACCCACCCACATCCCACACCCAGATGTAGGCAGTGGAGCAGCCATTAAGGAGATGTAGCCGTTCTTTGCAACGAACATATGCCCATGGAAGGGACCAGACTTAGTAACGCCAAAGTACAGCACTCCCCCCACACCGCCATTGTCTGGCCACATATAGTACGGTTATCAGTATCTTGCAGAGGCTATTCGTCTTTATTTGTCCATGCCCTGCAACGTGAAATGCATCCCAGCGTTCAAAGGTTTGCCACCACCTTCGCTGTCACAGTTCAGTCTAATGTGTCTGCGAGCATACTTCATATAACAGGCCCTGACCCGGCGTAACAGTGGCGGCATTATTGTCAGTTTTAATCGGCCGCGTTACCAGTTATCCAGCGGGGAAGCGCAGCAGCAGTGCTCAGCCAACGGCCACCAACACAGTGCAATATAGTATTGCGTTATCTTCACCTCCCCTCTACTGATCACCACCCTGCCGCTGGTCAATGTCAAATGCAACACCACCATCTCACCTTCAATAGACTCATGCCAGTCAGCCCTGCTCAGTCCAGCCGAGGACGATACCGCACCCGGCCTTTGCATTCATTCGTGCAGTCAGTCTTACCACTGTTCGACGATGGACATTACCGGCTGCATCAGTCTGAGTCTCTGTTCTGATCGTTCCGGGATTCGGACCTCGCCTCACGCTGTATCTTCTTGACAAATTCAAGAGCTGCTTTTGGTGTCGCCAGAACGACCGTCTGTTCCTTCCACACCACTCGAAGTCGCGCAGGATACAACATAGAATACGCAACGTTTAACTCTCGTAGTTTAGCCTTCACTGCGGTGTACTCCTTACGTGCTTGCTGTACGGCGACCGTGTGATCAGGATAAAACTCCAGCGAGTTGCCTTGATGGATGATTTTGCCCTTCTCCCTTGCCAGCCGGAGGATCGCGTCCCTGTCACGGTAGTTTAGGATCCTCGCCACAATCGGCCTGGGCGTAGCGCCGGGTGGCGGTTTGGGGCCCAACGACCTATGGGCTCGTTCCACAATGAAGATCTGCGATAGGGCCTCCGCTCCAAAAATATCCCTACAGAGACCTTCTATGTATTGTTCCATGCGTCCCGTGTTGGTCGATTCCGGCAGGCCTGTGATACGCACGTTGTTGCGCCTCGAGCGCGCTTCCAAATCCTCCTCCTTCGCTCTTATGACCTCCAGAATGCGTTCCATACCCGCGCATTTAGTGGTGGATGTGCGCGCTTCATCTTCAACAGCCGATATCCTCGTTTCGGCCTCGTCCAACCGTTCGCCATGCTTTTCTTGTCGGGCAGCCATGCCATCCATCCTGCACGTCAGATTGTCCAGCTTGCCATTTATGTCCTGCAGATTTGATTGAATCGCTATTAAAATCTTCTCTATGTTGGTAGTTGGCGGTGATTCTGAAGATCCTCCGGCCTCCGCCATGTCGTCTGTAGATTTAGTCGCTTTCCTGTTGTCGAAGGAAAGTTTCGGTTGCTGTTTATCAGGTTTTCCCATTGCGGTTGTCGGTGAATGCACCTTCCGAACCGTGGGTCCAGACGCCCTCGTTACCCTGGCCGTCGCCGCCGTTTTTCCTCGTTAGCGGTGGCCTGCAGCTGCACGTGGGTCAAGTCCGCTTCCAATAGGGCCGCCCGCTGTTGATTCACACCAGCGTATAGGGGGTATGGATGTGGGTGCGGACTGGTCACTCCAGCATTGCCACGAAGTGTGGTGGATGGGTTCGCTCTTGGCTTGGGGGGGGCATTTTTTTTTTGCAATCAGCCCCATAGATGAGACGACACCTCGTGCGTTATCTCGCTCCCGATGACTGCCCGTCACATGGGCGCGCTCTCTCCCGCTAGTCAGTTCGAGTGGCAGCAGGACGTCTGTGTTGTGTCTTCACCAGCCTCTTATGACACGACTATTCACCGGCTGTGAGCACAGTACGCCGAGTGTTTGTCCGCCGGTGCTAAACTGCCGAGCCCGCCTTTCCAGCAACGATCGCCGCCATCTTGTCAGGCATCCAGCCGGAGCACTTTCGAGTTCCGCCGGTAATTGTCGGGGACAAATGCAGCGCAATTCAGCCTCGCCAGACCCGGCAGCATGCTCTCACCTCCGGTAACGTTCACTTGGATGCCTGGACAGACCGCCGCTGTTAACGCTTTTGCCCATAGCGTTTCTGTCTGTAACCGCCGGCCATATTGTCAGGCAGTCCGACGTTCGCCGCGAAGATCTCGGTATTTTTCAGCATTGCAGGGGCAGAACCCGTTGTTGCATAGGTCCGACGCTGCTCCACACCTTCCCATACCAGTACATAGTCGCGCAGCGTGAGTTGGCGGGGTTTGGTGGCAATGGATCACATCATTCGGGATCGCCCGGCGGAGCTGCAGTTCAGGCAGCCATTCCGCTGTGCGCCCCCTAGTGCCTTCTCACTAAAACTATTACTTGTAGGGCATAACATTTTTTTCAACTGGAGCTTAAAAGCTGTCAAATTTGAGATTTCTTTACATCACCCTGCAGCTCAGCTAGCACCACTGACTGCTCTTCGGACTGGCACTATTTACTATTTCAGCAAGCAGCTCCTTTGCCAGAAAGGTATCAGTCCCCCCTGTTTGCTGCTTGGGTGGAAGAGAACATTTTATATGCTGCCCTGTTTTTAAACTTTGTGAATTGTAAAAATGGAGTGACGGTCTCCTGGATTAAATTCACAGCTGGGTTCTCAACTAAGAACCAAGTTTCTGATGCCCATGATTTCTTTTTTATCATTTAGGCCATTAACTAGAAAACTACCTTCCAGACATTCTTCATTGTCAATTTACTTTTCTTAGATGACCCATACGTACAAGAATTAAACTGTTACTACTCACCATCCAGCACGTTCTGCGGCATATCAAAATATGTAGCTACAGTTTTTCCAAAGGTAAACCCTTGAACTCCAGGACTTTTCTGCTGAATATTAAAGAAAAGATCCACTTGCTAGCTGGGCACCTCCTCATATGGGATTAGCATTCCACTCTTGGTGCCTGGTATAATCAACTGAAAATGTGGATCCTTTTTTAACAAATGTTTGCCCCCACACCTCCAACTATCCCCTCACCGTTAGCCCTAATGTCCACCTCTCTAAGCCACAGTGAGTAGTTTCCCATCAAAGTTACACCTGATATGCTTATCCTCCCCCAAAAAAACCTTGCACCCTGACCGTGTGCCGATATCTATCGTCCAACCCCCTCCTGCCCCTAGTCTATCAGGATGTTAAGGAAAGAAGAAAACACCCCTAAATATACACAGTGCATCAGAACTTAGGGCCTGATTATGGTCCCGAGAATGGGGACTGCCCACCTATAAGGCGGTAGTCCCACATATGCAATTACAATGTGACTGCCACCAGAGTGGTAGCATTTGCTATATTTAACCGCTGCAATGTTAAAGATGCACCTTTTCGACATTTCCCTGCACTATGTGGCAGGTACCATGCGGTGCCTGCCACATGGTGCAGGAAAATGTATGGGGCACCCCATAGGTTCCCCTCAGTGCTTGAGCCCCAGAGCTAGGGAATAAGGGGGGCCCGCTACAGGCCCTCAAATCTTTTTCTGCCTCCCATTTTGTGGCAAGTTGACTGCCGTGAAATGACCAGCTGAAAAGGTTTATCATAATCCCTGACAGGCATCGTCCCCATGCTGTGCAATGATACTACTCCGACAGGTGGTCAGAAAATGAGCATTGAAATAAGGCCCATAGAGACTGGCAATAATCGCTAAGCTTAAGACTTATCAGAGATTCGCAACATACATGTGCTAGGCACCCCCTATGGAGAATAATTCAAAAGGTCAGGGAACAGGGGGAAACAAGACCAACACTGTATATACAGTAAACCCTCTAGACCTAAATTTCTTTAGTTACTGGATTCTAAAAGCTCTAAATTGGGGCATACAAAACATGATTTTGTCACACCGACCAGATGATCCTTCTTACAAAATGTATTTCATTTATTACTTTTTAGTTTTTACTTTTTTATCTAGTATTTCACGTTATAAAAAGTATATAGCGTATTACACTTGATATCACAATATTTAATCTTCATAGTTCAGCTAATGTTATACATATAACAATATCTTAGAAATCACAACTGTCTACAAAAAATAAATAAATCAACACACCCCCACACATACTCTCACATCTTACTACTCCACAGTCATAACCTTGCACACAAAACTCTCACACTCTACACCCCAGAACAACACTACATGCACAGATGAAAAGAGTATGGTTGAAAACATCAATCCTCGGTTGCTGTGCTGATAGATGTGGTGTCGCACTCTTGCTGGTCAACGCACGTTTCAATGGCATTGATTCATTTCTACACCATCTTCTTCAGGACCTGTTATTTTATGATTTATAACAGGTGGAAGGAGGGAGGGACAAGGTCTGTGAGCACTAAGTCTGACAATTTTCTGAGGCACACTAGTCCACTATACGAGCATTCAGATGAACCTATCCCTGTGGGGGAACAAGTTTCACAAAAAGTGTTATCCTGGTTATCTTTGTTGTTCATCTGCCAGTGTGATCGGGGATCTTAATAGTTGTGAACTACTCCCAATAGATTCTTTTGTTGCCTGAATGCGCTATGAGTTCTATTCCAACTAGTCTCTACTCATATGCTCATTTTGGTTCTGATATTGCAGTCCTTTTTATTCATGACGCCACCTTGTGGTATAATCCTTGAAGTTATGTCACTGACATGCCATGGATATTGACTCAAGGATAGTTTCTCCAATAAGTTTAATCTACAAGTTCTTTTCTGTAGTAAGTAATTAGTGGGAGTCAGGATTCCTAGAGTCTGACTTTATTCATGGAGACGACACATTGCGTCCTGTGGCATGATCTTGTGACAATACCAACTTCTGCAGGCGTCTGTTAGTATCAGAGATTCGCTTTTTCTCTACAAGAACATCGCAAAAGATATGATATTGCCCTTTTTCCAGTTCTTTCAATTTAGATTGCTGCACAGTCATTTCCTGCGCCCCCTGTAACTTGAATAGATAGACCATTGCTACTAATCGTTCTGTCTCTTGAAGGCTGAGGATGACATATCTGGGAATATACTGAATAATGGGACTTCGGTGTATTAAACTGTTTTTGCTTAATTGCTTTCATTAACACTTGTTCTTTTTCCATGATAGTCTCCAATATTGTCAGAGGAAATTTTGATTTTAAAGGTTGGTGTGCTGGCACATGAGGGGCTCTCATAAATGTCAGATCCCCATCATATTCAGGAAGAACGTGCTTTTAGTAAAGGAGTCCACCCATTGGAGTGTTTGTTCTCCCTCAAGTGCCTCCAGGATGATACAAAGATTGCTACTCCTCTAGCCATTAAAGACTTTTGTTTTTGAAATGTGGCTACCCATGCCTGCATTGTATCAAACTGGTCAGCTAGCTTTGGAATCCTTGATTCTGCCTATTTTAGCCTTTCAGGGATCTGGGCCATAGTATCTTGAATGATTGAGAGCCAGGTGTGCACAGCTGCTATCTCTATGCTTTGTGGGGCTATAAGTTCCCTTATTAAGTCCAAAATAAGATTAAGCTCTAGGCTTCCCATTGCATAATGAGTGGTGTGTCTACATGTTTATAGTAATGCTATTTTTTTTACCAGTTATAATGTTGAATTTTCTTACTTTAATAACATCTACTAACTCTTGCCATATCATTTGCTCTTGTAGGGACACTGTTGATTAGAATTGTATGTTATCCTTCCAAATATTGCTATACCTCCCAGTTTCAATGTTCTGATTGAAATTTAATGGCTTTCTGGAGCTCAGTTGGGGGCAAACTTCATGTTGAGGACTCCATACAGACTATAGCTTGGAATGGATCCACACATTGTCTAAGAATAGATTCATAAATATTCATATCTATAATATTTATCACTTGTTATATCCTGCTGTAGCAGAAATGTTGTTTTCTTCTAACTTATTGTATAAGTACTTACATACAACTTGTGTGGACAGGTCAAACCCTTCCTCTACAAATAAGAACATTGCAAATTGTGGTCACATATAATTTTTCTATCTTTCACTTTTTAAATTAAAGTCAACAGTCTCAGTTTGACTTTTGTTGTGAGTGTGTTGGCAACAAATGGAAGCACACATTGGTTTCCCTGGAGAAACAATGTTAACATTTCTAATCTCCTCTTGAAAATGATTAACAGTAAGGCTTGTGTCCTGTTCCAATAAACCTGCAAATAGCACATCCTAATTTTCTCTACAGTTCTGTTCAGGACAAAAGGAACAAAACTGCGAATCATTGTAAACCTTTTCTACCTCTGCTACAGCACAATAGCTGTATTCATGTCCCCTAAAGATAAGGTATGAGTTTTCACATAGTAAAGCTTCCTAACTAAGGTACACATACATTCTGAAGTGATGAAAGGTCCTTTGATACACTTTCTTTGAAAGATATCATAATGAGTGTCCCTATAAATTACTATACTTTCTTACAATGCATGGATCTTATCCTTGCTATATTGATATTTTTTGTTTCAAACTTCTGTAGGGAAGCATTCACAGGAAATGTCTTAATATCAATAGATGATTTTGAATTCTAGAAACAATGCTACAGTCCCATTTATACACAGAGGCCTGCCTACGCCTTCCCAATACCTCTTTAGCTATGACTTCCTCTACATTTCTAGCTACCATCACCTCTTTTGCAATAGGTCTAATGTAATTCATCTCTTAATATCATCCAGATCCATTAACTGCTTAAACACATGTGTTCTCTTGGAAGCAGATTTCTTCATTAAAGAAAGGCTTAGTATGTTAAATACTTTATTTTGGCCAAAGGCTATAAATGTTTCGTAATAGTACAAGCATTCACAAATCACTCCAAAATACATCCAGCAATAAATAAATATGCTCAGTAAAATGATCCTCACTCTTTGAGCAAAACAATTTAAACCGCTTGCTAGACGTTGCATTTCATCCACCCCAATAACTTTTCTTTTTATAATTTAGTAAGAATGTCATATTACTGATTGTTTCACGCAAGCCAAGCTATTTTCTCAATTAAGGGTACACTGATCACTTCAAAATCACTGCTTTAGCCCCATTTTCCTTCTTGTGTGTTCAACTGCAAACAAGTATCGGGATAGGGCAAATATTGCATGTGGTGTGGTGCTACTTGTAAGTACCTTCAATGCCTCCTGGTGCTTCCTAAATCCCAGTGAGTTGCACAATGGTTGAATCCATTTCCTTCTTGCCCTGTCATATGCCGGGCAGAAGAATAGGATATCTGCTGTCTTTTCCGTGGACCTTAAAGTGCGTGTAGTGCATAAAGTGCAGGAATGGTCTCCCTTTATCCCACAGTTTTCTGTATGGCTCTTGGTCTGTAAGATGTTAATACTAGAAAAAACAGGTGTGTGGAGGGTCGTTAACCTTAACTTCAAATACATAATTATTGCTAAGTACAGTTGTACATTATCAAAAAAGTCTGCAAAACTTGTGTTTGGTCGATTATTAAGGATTTGAGATGTTAACCGTCACAATCTTAGATCGCATTGAAATGCATTCAGAGTATGTAGCCAATAAGTTCTCTTTAGTATGTCTTTACAACTGGATGTTAGGCTATGCAGCTTTGTCCAGTATGAACTGAGGCCTAACTCTATGAGCCATTCCTTTACAAATCTTTACCAAGGGAAGGAGAGACAACTTCTCGATATGCCTCTAGTTCTGGTGTTGTCCGCAAGGGTATACAATTAAGCACTGGTCGTAATGATGCAATTTGCCCTTTACGCCTCATGTTTAGATCATGGAACATTGGGATACGTGGTGTAGATGAAGGCAGCCCCATTAGTCTTTGTGCAAACTTGTTTACCCCAGTTGTTAATTGTTTAGTGTGACCAATGTCCCATAGCTTAGATCCATACAATGCTGCCACCTGGACCTAGCATTTATATAGATCAAGGGCTGGTGTCACGGGTTTGCTTGATGACTGCCGGTACTTCTTAAGGACAGCCCCTGCCCCCTGGGCTAGTCATAATGCTGATAATTTACCTGCTGCTTCCATGATAGTTTAGAGTCAAGTAATACCAAAATAAGCAAAATTAGAGGTGTGTTCTATTTTCCAGTTGTTTAACTAAAAAAACATTCTGAAGCCCTTTTGTGGATTTATGACCATGTACTTTGTTATACTAGTGTTTATTTCCGGGCCTTTTGCATTGCAGTATCTATTAAAATTATCCATCAAAATGTGTAAACCAGCTGGAGCCTGAGAAATCAGGATACTATCCTCTGCGAACAGCATGGCCGGTACCAGGTTCCCGTTCAACTTAGGAGGGGCAATTTGAACTTTTTTGGAGGTGGTTAACCACGTCATTTATGTAGAGCAAAAACAGGGTGGGAGCGAGTACACATCTATGTCTCACTCCTCCATCTATTTGGATTGGTTTTGTTAGTTCCCAATTCCTACCCCTGCGGACTCGCGCATAATTATCGTTGTGCAGCCTTTTTATCTGTGTTAACACTCTAGGGAGAGCTTTTTTTATGAGTCCCACAGTAAGCATAGGGCTACGAGGTCGAAGTCCTCCCTCAAATCTACAAATGCTACATAGATTCAGCCCCCCTTTACCTTGACGTATTTACAGATGATGCATAGGAGTCTAAAGACTTGATCTACTGTACTTGTGCGTGATCTGAATACTGCCTGGTAAGGGGACATTATATTGTTAGTTTCTATCCACTCATCGAGCCTGTTCAGTATTTTTCTGGCGTAGATCTTTTGTAGCACATCTTTCAGGCTGATTGGCCTGTAATTCTCTGGTTTCTGTTTGTTACCTTTTTTGTGAATTGGGACAATTGCAGCCCCTTTCCACATTGAAGGTATTGGTGTGCCTGGTGCTTTTGAATTACTAAGTAGGTTGACATATGGGACCCAAACTTTTTTATCCTGTTTGAATAGGTCTCCGGGGAGCCTGTCTAGTCCCGATCCTTTTCCCTGCTTGATGGCGTGTATAGCATAATCAGTTTCTTTTAATGAGAAAATAATCACTTCTCTGTCTCCCTCTGTACCAGTAGGCTCACTGTCTTCAGTAGGAGTGGGCCGGAAGTTGGAATGCAAGTTAGTAAAATGCTCTGTCCAAACTGCAGAGTCCAAATAATGTTCACTTCTCTCTACTTGATCCTTACCCCCATGCAACTATTTTCCAAAACTCTGCTGGATTATTGTTTTTTGCTGCCTGTAGGAGGTCAAACCAACTGTTCTCTTCCCAATTCTTCCTAGCAGTAGCCAATGTACTTCTGTGGGTATCCTTGGCCCTCCTTATTGAGAGTGCATTTCCCTGCTTTAGATTTTCAAGTAGGCTTTTCTTCGTTCCTCCACACTCTGATGTATACCAGGGATTTGTGTTTAAGTCCATCTTCGAATTGGGCTTCCAGTGTTTTTAGTAAGTAGGGGCTCAAACTTTTGCAATTATGAGAGTATGCATTGGTATTAAGGACGTTTCATTTGTCTCCACATAGGCACCCACTACCACTGCAAAAGTATTGTAAATACTTGTCATTCGCTCTATATCACTTGTGACCCTGGGCCACTTTATAGACTTACGGTTGTTCACTATTAGGGGGTATATGATTTGCATACAAGTATCGGGTAGATTGTCCATTGATACCGGGCCAATTACTTCCAAGCATAATGGCCGTTGGGCGCGGTCCTCCCTCGCCTCTATTCTCAAGCTCGCTATCCTGTACCAGCTATGTATACTATGCATGATGTAATCTATTCTCGACCATGAGCTTCCACGTTTAAATGTATTGAGAGTGGCCTTTTCTTTCCCATTATTAAACACCCTTCCATTACATGCCCTTAGATGGTATTCGATTATGAGGTACATTATCTGTAGTGCAGCAATGGTGCATGGTTTTGGTGGCCCATCCTCTACTTGAGGCAACCCGTAGCCATATTCTCTTCCTCTGGTAAACATTCTAGGTCATTTAGCGGCTCATAGGTAATATTGAAGTCCCCGTATACAATCATGGTAGCACTGGGGTCCACATGGTCCAGGGAGCTGCCTAGTATTTAATTCAACTCAGAATTGAAATGTTGCTTGATTGGTATATTGTAGATATTATATAGATGCAGTTTTTCATTGTTGTATTTACATGATGATCTTCCTCTCTGTAATGGAATACCGTTCTTATAGTATGTTTTATATCCCAATTTGCCTGGAGGCTGAGTAACTATGGGCCAGATGTAGGTCGGTCGGTAACGGCCGAAAATCGGTATTTTCGGCCGTTACCGACCGGTATTACAGATTTGGCATGTAGGAGCACAATTTTACAGAATCGGTAAATTTACCGATTCGGTAAATTTACCGATTCTGTAAAATACCGAATCGGTATTTTTACCGATTCGGTAAATCTCAGATGTAGGTGGGACTCTTCAGAGTCCCAAAGGCCCTACAAATTCGGTATTTTAACACCCAATCCAATTGGGTGTTAAAATACCGAATCAGGTGTGCATGCACCTGTGTGCATGCACACCTAGCCATGTGACAGACAGACATGCCCTTAGGGCATGTCTGTGTGCCACATGGCGCACATGCCTATTTTTGGGGTGCCAGAGGGTGTCAAAGTGACACCCCCTGCACCCTTGCTAAAATCGGTATTTACCGATTTTGTAATTACAGAATCGGTATTGCCCATTGATTCCTATGGGCTTCACAGCCAATAGGAATCAATAGGAAATACTGATTCGGTATTTCCAGATTCGGTAAATACCGAATCTTAACGATTCGGTATTTCCACATCTGGAAATACCTACATCTCCCCCCTTCATATTTACGACTTCTTAAATACCGAATCGGTAAAATTCGGTATTTAAGAAGTGGTAAATAAGAATTACCTACATCGGGCCCTATGTCTCTTGGAAAAGACAGATATTGAATTTGTCTATAAAGCTGTGTCAATCAGGATCCTCAAGTTTTTGTTTTAAACTGGCAACATTCCAGGAGACTATAGCTATGGCTGTTTGTCCTTTTGCAAGTGCTTTAAATGTTTGGATATTATAATCTGTGCAGCAAGGCACACACCCCGACCTGTTAGGATTACTAACAGCGCTACTTTTGCCTACTTCTGGTAGGGGGCTATCCACATTTGAGTTAGGAACTTCTGTTGAGACATATAACTAGACATAGTTCCTCCATGGCAATAATGGGAAGATTGTGGTCTGAGGAGCTGATAGGCAACCTCCAAGAGTCAGTCATTAAACTCTAGTCTTCCATCCGATGGTAGAAACATGGATGACATGTGGGGAATAGAGTGCTTGAATTGAATAGAAGAAGAGTTAGAGGGGCATGTTTGGAACTTTAGGGCGGGGAGATTTTCGGCTCAATTGAGTCTAATGGTTGGCCTGGTAATGTGCATCTACACGCCCTGATGATGTCATATCGAATTACCCAACGGCAGCCCTTAATGTGACGGATCCATTGGATCCATTTTTTTGTTCAGGTCTTTCCTAGAGAATCCTTGCCTCACACCAAGTTTAGGAACATTAACCATAAAGACTTTATTAATGAATGGCAAGCTGGGAGGGACCAATTTTTATAGATGGTTCCTGCAGTGTTGAAACAATGGCTGCCTTTGAGACAGACTATATTTTCCCTGCTGACTGTGGGAACCATGAACGCCTGCTGAATTAGGTGGGTGATTGGCAATGTTGACACGGAGGTTGAATGACTGTGGAGGCCCATGGGTGTTGGGTTTCCCTTGACAAGTATTTGGCTGATTGGGCAGGTGATTACTGCTTTTGCATTATGTTGCAGACTGTGTTAGGGCTCCCAATATGTGTATGGCCAGAGATAGAGATGGTAAACCATTATGTAGTATAGAATTAACTAATGTATTAAGGCCATCAATCATCACTCTTAAGTTTTCTTCTTCGCCTTAGATCGATAATAGTCTGGTAGGCGTTTTTGGAACAGCTATAGTCGCACCCGGAGGCTTGGACCAATGTCGGAATCGATCTTCCATGGATTCGTCGGATAGGTCCAGCAGGGGAGTGTACCTGTTACTGCAGGGAATGTTGGATTCCAGCTATGCCGATTTACCACAGGGAATTTTAAGGGAATTAGAGTTAGAGCTGCAAGTGGCAGGAAGACAGTAGGTCCCCACTATGTGCGTTAAGTTCTCCTTGTTTTGTACTCAGGCCACCCTGTAACATGTCTTTCTAAACATGGCTGGAATTAAAGAGGTTATTTACAACAAGGGGTGGTGATGGACAGAGTCTCTGAATTAAGCAGAGTACTCTCACCCAGTCAAGAGATCAGGGTCTGCTTAATTCAGACACTCTGTTCATCACCACCCCCTTTTCTGAATCGTTTTTGGCCACTATAGGTGTGGCAGGGTATACTCAGACATGAGTCCCTTTCTCACTGCTCCATCAGGATTCAAGCAAGCCGGGCCGAAGAGGCTGAAATGACAGAAACCGGTCCCCGGTAGCTTGTCTCCTTTCTGGTGAAGAATTGGCTTGGTAGTTTGGTCTGCCCTGTTCCCATGATGCACTGGGCCAGGGACAGACTAGTTTGCATATAGCCAGGTTCTGAGCTGGGATGGGGCAGTGAGATAAATAACGGTGATGGATCAAGCCCTGATCTTTGGACTGGGTAAGAGTGGTCTGCTTAATTCAGACACTCTGTTCATCACCACCCCCTTTTCTGAATCGTTTTTGGCCACTATAGGTGTGGCAGGGTATACTCAGACATGAGTCCCTTTCTCACTGCTCCATCAGGATTCAAGCAAGCCGGGCCGAAGAGGCTGAAATGCCAGAAACCGGTCCCCGGTAGCTTGTCTCCTTTCTGGTGAAGAATTGGCTTGGTAGTTTGGTCTGCCCTGTTCTCATGATGCACTGGGCCAGGGACAGACTAATTTGCATATAGCCAGGTTCTGAGCTGGGATGGGGCAGTGAGATAAATAACGGTGATGGATCAAGCCCTGATCTTTGGACTGGGTAAGAGTGGTCTGCTTAATTCAGACACTCTGTTCATCACCACCCCCTTTTCTGAATCGTTTTTGGCCACTATAGGTGTGGCAGGGTATACTCAGACATGAGTCCCTTTCTCACTGCTCCATCAGGATTCAAGCAAGCCGGGCCGAAGAGGCTGAAAAGCCAGAAACCGGTCCCCGGTAGCTTGTCTCCTTTCTGGTGAAGAATTGGCTTGGTAGTTTGGTCTGCCCTGTTCCCATGATGCACTGGGCCAGGGACAGACTAATTTGCATATAGCCAGGTTCTGAGCTGGGATGGGGCAGTGAGATAAATAACGGTGATGGATCAAGCCCTGATCTTTGGACTGGGTAAGAGTGGTCTGCTTAATTCAGACACTCTGTTCATCACCACCCCCTTTTCTGAATCGTTTTTGGCCACTATAGGTGTGGCAGGGTATACTCAGACATGAGTCCCTTTCTCACTGCTCCATCAGGATTCAAGCAAGCCGGGCCGAAGAGGCTGAAATGCCAGAAACCGGTCCCCGGTAGCTTGTCTCTTTTCTGGTGAAGAATTGGCTTGGTAGTTTGGTCTGCCCTGTTCCCATGATGCACTGGGCCAGGGACAGACTAATTTGCATATAGCCAGGTTCTGAGCTGGGATGGGGCAGTGAGATAAATAACGGTGATGGATCATGCCCTGATCTTTGGACTGGGTAAGAGTGGTCTGCTTAATTCAGACACTCTGTTCATCACCACCCCCTTTTCTGAATTGGAATTAAAGAGGAGCAGCTGAGGCTAGTACTAGTGGGTGTGGGGTAGGGCATGTCGGTCAGGTTTAGAGAAGGAGTGTAGGATTCTACATCTAAAGTATCTTCACACTCAGTTATCAGGATGCAGTCTAATACTCAGTTAACGGCTGGGTGTTTTATGGACTTCCTAACCTTTATCCCTTTCCCAGACTGACCACCACTCGTACCCTCCATAGATTTTATCTTCCCCATTCCCACATTTTCAAAAACCTCAAAGAACTCAACCGAAAGTAAGGGTAAACAGCGATGACCTATGCCCTTCTCAACACAGTATAACAACCCATCACAATAATGAGATGGTGGAAGCTGCGACTAGCCCACAAATTGCCTATTCAAACAAAGAAGAAGCAGGTAGAAAGTAAAAAAGTAGCTCAACCCAGCAAGATGGTTAATAAAGTAGTTGGGTCAATGCAACAGAGCTATCTAGCAACTCTCTCCCTGCAACAATGACAATATTTGAAGCCTGCATGGGCTCCCCAGGTAGACAGCCACTAAAGAGGAAAAAACGAGTAGTTTTGTCATTCGAGTGCCAGTGTCTATATTCCAAAGTTTTGCCCAAAAACAGCAAACCAGAGGTGCAGTCCTTCCAAGGTCTCTTGCGATAAATCAGCAACACATAGCAAAAAGAAAGGCAGTACACAGTTGTTTATTGCGTCAATAAACCAAACCTTGCCCTTGGTCAAGACCAGTAAAGAAAAGTTACAAATGACACAGTACATCATGCATGCATCATCAGCCTGCCCAAAGCTTCCAGTGACCTGATGAAGGAGGGATGGCCCTACCCTGCATCTTCCTGATAAGGACGGGCAAGGATGGGCCCGCCCTTGGCCCAGGCTTCACCCAGGAACGGCCCACACAGGGGGACCTCCTAAATTATTCTTTGCACCTCCTGGCACAGAGAGCACCAACAGTGGTGTGGGGCAGCTTGGGAAATGGAGTCCACGGTCCTGGCTCACCCCTGATATGGCAAAACAAGTTTCCTGTGCAGTGGGACCTCCTGATTTAATGTATGCACCTCCTGGAGCAGAGAGCAGCAACAGCGGTGCAGGCAGCCTGTGAAATGGAGTCCCCTGTCCTGGCTCACCCCGATTCGGCCAAACAAGTGTGCCTCGCAGTGGCAGCTCCTGGATCAATTTATACGCCTCCTGGCATATAGAGCAGGAATAGCAGTGCAGGGTAGCCTGGTAAATGCAGTTCCCAGTCCTGGCTCTTCCCCGATATGGCGAAACAAGTGTCAGGTGCAGTGGAAGCTCCTGAATTAAATTATCCGGTACCTGGCACAGAGAACACAACAGCGGTGTGGGGAATCTTGGGAAATGGAGTCCCCGGTCCTGGCTCACCCGGATGCAGCCAAACAAGAGTCCCGCTCAGTGGGAGCTCCTGAATTAATGTGTACACCTCCTGCCACAGAGAGCAGCAACAGCGATGCGGGTGAGCCTGGGAAATGGAGTCCCTAGCCCTAGCTCACCCCCGACATGACCAAAGAAGTGTCCGGCGCATCGGGAGCTCCTTGATTAATTTATGCACCTCCTGGCCCAGGGAGCAGCAATATCGGTGTGGGGGAGCCTGGGAAATGGAGTCCACGGGCCTGGCTCACCCCCGATACTGCCAAACAAGTGAAAAGGCTTAGTACTCAACAAATGTCTCTATTCACCTCTAAAACCTTTTCAAAGGTTAGTTCTTGTGACAAGTCTTTTCTTTTGGCTTTGTCTCTGCATAGTTAATACTATTTTGCTCAGTGTCTTTATTCTCTTTATAATCAAAATAAATAGCTTCATCTTGAGAACAAATGCCTTATTGACTACACCCTCAACATGTTACTTTTGCCTAACTACTTCTCTTCTTTTTTCTATTTCTTCATACTTCTTAATCAATTCTGAATAACTCCACTACAAAACATTCTAACTCTGATTTACTTAAACTGTGAGTGCCTCCATGTTAAAGTGTGTCCATTTTTTTAGATTTCTTATTCCTCTTTTCATGTATTTTTTCTCCTTTCTTAGTGGATCTTTATTTTTTTCTTTACTCAATTTCATAAGCATTCTAGTTATGTACAAATAATTTTCAGAAATGTGCTGGTCCTATTACCAGACAATTAAAGAAAATAACACAAGAAAGGCCTGTATTGATACACAATCACTCATACTTTCATTCAAAGTTCAACTAATTACTATGATTTAAATTCTTAATTTAGATTGTTTGTTTTGTTTAGATGCAAAACTTTTATATATTTTTGTTTTAGTTCATAACATTTTTTTAAATAATACGACATCCACTAGAATTACAACAAATAATAATAGACATACATATTACATAACACAATACATTATCAATACACATATAAACCACATTGGACAAAATGACAAAAAAAAACATGTATAGCTCAGGTTATGGATACATTTGCAACCACAATAATATCATAATACCTCTGGCTAGTGTCTCTCTTGGTTATCTTTCTAAATTGGGGCCAAATAGTGACCCTACTACACTCACTCTAAACATTTTTATAGGTAGAAAAAATTGGTTGTGAGCGAAAGTGGTAGCACATCAACATGAACACCTATTTGGCCAATGGAAAAACTGTTAACGTGTTTAAAACCCAAATGAGTTTCTTGAAGGATTCTCCTCAGCACACAGAACACTTGGAGAGCTTTATGTTAAAGAAAAAAGAATGCTGATGTTTAAAACTCAATCTTCATTATCACTCATACCCGTTCCACTCATTCCGACTGAGCGCAACACACTTTATTATACTTCTGTCTTTAGTGGGTACTTCAATATAATTGCTTCTGATAGTCACTATTCTCATTCATATAACAATTGCCACCAATGGCTCCAATCTAAAAGCGAGACAACATAAAAAAAGTTTGTTATAGTTAGTGTGTCAAATGAAATTTGAAAGGACTGTAAGGAAGCCCTGTATTGTTGATAGTAAACTCGATTTTGTGGAAAGGCTCAATCACTTCACGCGCATTACTTCAGTTTTAGAAACTATTCAATTTGAAATTATCTGTGGATGAAACAAAGGAAATGATCTGGAGTGATTGCTGTGTCGCAGTTGCATAGTGTTGACTCATGCTTGCTGAAACCAGCTGAATACCACATTCTCTTGGAATGGAAATGTCAAGCAGTCACAAGTTCTGGAGTTCTGAAAGTTTATTGAGACCATTAATTGCAGTGTTGAATTGAACAATTAGGAAATTCTCCATCTGGCTCAAATGACAATCCAAATCTCCACCTCTTTCATTTTGTTCAATGGACAACATTCCTATCCACTTCAGTTGAGTGTCTGTGTGTTTTTTTCCATCCAATGGTTTACCAGAGGTGCTGTGACAATCTATATATGAATTCCTGATTTGTGTTGGAAAATACGTTATACTGTTTTCTGGTTGGTTTGCACAATGGATAGCCTATTGCATGGGCAGATTATACCATACACAACATTTTCTGTTTTGCAATTCATGAATGTATTATGTTTCAAGTGTTTGGACTGGCAAGAAAACAGATTTCGTTCAATTATCTGGTTGCAACAAACACAGGTTCCACACTTGTGAGGTCATTGAATTGGAGGTAAGTTAAAATACTGATACATGTTCTTTTTAGGTGATGGCTTAGGGAGGGCTGAAAGAACAATTTGGTTGCCCACACTCTTCTCCTTTTTAGATTTTAAACAAAATGTGGACACACATACCAATTGTTCCAGATGTGATTTTGTTTTTTAGTTAGTTTTATCTCACGTGGGGTCCACCAGGCTCTTTTCATTGAACTTTTGAGAAGTCGTTTTGGGGAGCCTCGATCTTTCAATTTTGAGCAAGTTATTGGCATGGAGCTGGTAATCGTTTTTTTTTCTATACAGTTTGTTCTAAACCTTAAATACTTGCTGTATGGGAGATTGTCTCTTTTACTGTGAGGATGACAACTAGCATAGTATAGGGCCATTTACCAACAGCTCTTTTTAGTTTCACCACTTTTTCTACATTTTGCCACTTTTCTTTTTCAATTCTGTGGAGATACTGTATTTGTTATTGTTTCTTTCTGCTCTCAGTTTTTGATGGCATACTGTAGTTACTTAGGTATTGATGTTTGAAGAGAAAAAAAGATTATCAGATTTACATTTGTATTATGGGTATCATAGAACATGTTTTAAGTATTTAAATACCAACCAAAACTGTCCTCTCATTCTAATATAGCTAATATTATCATTTTAAGTTTTCAAGTGGGTCTGTAGAGCAACATATAACTCACTGAAACTTCTGAGCACATGCGTAACATTTTCAACACATACAAATCTGTCCTACGGTTTATTTACAGCCTATGTTAGTGGTGACTTTTATGTGTTAGAAGAAGAGTTTGTGCCTTGTCTTGGAATTGTAAATAAAAAGCTTGGCCTAACAGTAAAAATGCATGCACAAGCTTACATGTGGCAGGCCTGAGACATAATGCTAAGGCTACTTCACTCGGCGGTAGACTGAATTGGCCAGTTCTTCAGCATATATCTGATTGAGTTGCTCTGGCACTATGTGGGGTTGTGTTTGTATATGTATATAAGTATGTTGTTATATAACTGCCTTTCTTTGTGGCATCTATGATTATCTAAATGTGTATGTAAGGGGATTGGTGGATTGCCTCCTGGGTGAGTTAGTGACTATTGGGTTAATTATGTGTGTGTGTGTGTGTGCAACCCCCTCCATTAGTGCTAGGTATATATTAGTTGTGCCTGTCTGCATTAGTGAATGTTTACATGCTTCTGTCATTGCCTGAGTCTGTATTTTAGTGTCTGTTTGCTTTTCTACTTAGCTATGTGAGATTGAAATCTGGGTCGCAGAGTGGAGTGCATACAGCTCACTAAAACTTCAAAGTACATGTATTACCTTTTAAGCACATAGCACCCAGTGCTGTTTCCTAAGCAAGGGATCTGAAGAAGTTGACTGTACAGTATGCCGATTCTGACTGCGAATTCCACTAAAAAAAGGTCAGGATATCAGTAAATTCCTACCCCATTGGATCCACATGTCTCTCTGAACACCAGAAATGCCATTGTGTCCAAGCCTAGAGATATATCTTGATGGTGCCCATAAGCCATGCCTGCTGGATGACGTCTGTAGCCTCTTTTGAAAGATGATCCATCAGTGTCGGGAACCATGCTTTTGACTCCCAGATCGGAGCAACGAATACCTTGCAATGTCCTCTGCCATGTGACCTGAGCCGATACTCTGAAAATCATCATGAAAGGAGGAAAAACCTAGAGTTGGTTCCTCAAACAATCCTTATATGTGTACCCTATGTAGGGGCAAGTAACAATGCAACCTTTCACCTATATACTTCCCTACATTACATACATTACGGTTCTTAGGGACTGACCTTTTACCTAGATACAACACTGCATTCAGAATGTAGTTTGAATCTCATACAGTATTCATGAGGTTTCTTGGAAGCACAGCAGTACTACTATCTCCTGTATAATATCCCTGTATAAATTTCAGGCCCATTGTCATCCTTTAAGCCGACAGAGTGAAACAGCACGGGAGGACCTCTACGGAGACCTATGGGTATATATACATCACATCTTGCTTAGAAAGGGAGAGGAGACCAAGACTTCCCAGCTGACACACTGACCCGAGACGTTGAGATTCCTGCATGCAGACACTACAGCTCGCAGTGGTCTAACATCCCTCGCGGGGTGTCCAGCTCGAGACCATACTGCATCCCATATTCTCTCATTGTCAGGTAATGGTGTTGACTTTATCCTAGAGGGATTCTTGGTATAACACCTACACAGATTCTAGGTACAGTTAGATACATCTAAATAGGGAGCCTCATTGGAGTATGCACTTTTTATCATGTGTTTTATGTACTTGCATATATTCATGATTAGAGCAAGATTATAGAACTTTACCATCCCTTTACTTTTATAGTACTTTTAATCATATATCTCTGCTACTGTCTAATGGTTGTTTCAGCTCATCTATTCTACACTAGAATAACAGCTGTTCAATAAATCCTTATGGAAAACACCCAGCCTGTTTATTCTGTGTATCTCTCTGAGACAAACTAAGTGAGCAGGAGTGACTGAGCGAAAAGTAGTATATTCTTTATACGATCTGGAGAGATCAGGGTTGTCATGCTCTGAGGTTGGCAGAATCTATTCTCTCCTTGCTAGGAGGAGATTATAGTGGTACTGTGAGCTAGCTCATACAGACAGGCTAACATATCCTGTGGTAGTGCACAGAATACGTCTGCCACCAGTCCCACAGTTTATGTTATCCAAACAAGCTGATCCTGCATAGGCTATATAGGAACTACATGACATGGTGCCGCCAACGTTGGTTGGGTACTTATATAACAGTAGAATCTGAGTAGTTTAGTCATGCTATTCTCAGAGACCCCTACTCACAACACACCAGAGATGACTGGAGTAGATGAGCACAGACTCCGCCACAGCTCCGTAGGCAAAACGTCCTTGTCATTGACTGTTAGTTAATCAAGCTTGCAGGACACATTGTTCGTAAATTGTGCATAAACAAGTTATCTCAGTTCCCTTGGAAAACTTCTTCTTTGCAAAAATGACTGAGACCAGAGATAACGCAGTAGTAGATCTAAACCTCTCACCCAGAGAAGAAGATGCAGACGCAATACAATTTGCAGAAAATTCAGAAACACACTCACCATGAAACTGCTAGACCATGGTTTAACAGTTAGGGGTGGCATAGTAGCTTTCTTGTTTGAGGCACACAAATCATACAGAACAGAGGTTTTTTATTTGTGCGGTACATTCTCAGCAGCAAATGTAAGAACACAGATATTTCCCCAAATAAGAAGAAGAGTGAGACGCTGCCCACTCAGAAGAAAAGGGGCAACATGGTCGATATTAGCAGCCTACACACCACATCCTGACATTGAAACAATGCCAGTAGGAGACTTACCCACCCAACACAAAGATGTATTAAAAATCTACTGAAACTTTACACAATTTGTCATGAGGACACTTACCGTCCAACCGGCAATAGTTGCAACAAATGGAACTCAAGCTCAGGGTACAGCAACTGAAGTCACAACACAAACATTACACACAGCTAGAGGCAGTATTCCTGAATACTACCCCGTATGAAAAACACAGAATACTAACAATCTGCTTGCACCTGGTGAAAACTCCACAAGTAGAGGATTGTACCACTTGAGGTACAGTCTTTGCTACCATATATACCAGAACTCATGGTATCCTGCCATTTGCAGTGATACCAAATGTATTAAGACTAATACAGAGCAAGTACAGAGCAGAGCCTGCTCTGTACTTAGGGATGAAGTTACTAGGTAACTATGCCTAGGTATCAGCCATAATATTAGCTAATATTAAAGGAAAAATCAGCTTCAGTGACTGTCCGCCAACACCTAAGGGAGTTCAGTCTTTAGAACAGGAAGACAAACTACCAAACATAATTGGAACTGCATATGCAGAATTAGGCAGAGACAGTTTAGGGGGGAAAGATTTAAAATCACAACTGATGGGCAGTCCTGAAAAGGACATGTCCAAGCAGATACCTTCTTCAACTAAGAAGAAATGGGAAAATGAAAAACAACAACACTTTAAAGGAAACAGATCTCAATCCAGAGGCAGATCTCCTCCATAGGAGCCCTCTGAAAAGATGTATAACCTTAGGAATAGGGATAATATCAGGATACTGATACACATTCCTCTCGTTCCTTTCAGGGTTCATCGAAAATCTTAGAGAGGAAAAGGGGGTCAGACAGACAAGAAGAGAGAACAAAGTCCAGAGACAAGCACCCCACTCAATATTACACTTCTAAATCAGAAGGGAAACCAAAGTAAAATCCACAGTTCAAAAAGAAGGAGGTTGCAGGTCTAAAGATGCCCAGAAATCTGAGTACTCAACAAGTGAACGGCGTATGGGCTCTGACGATGCTAGACAGTACGGCAGAAGTAACAATAGCTCGCCAGAACCTGATGGAACTTCTGGTGATAGAAGACTTGAATGATATCACAGTAGAAATACCCAATACAAGGGTAAGTGTCCCACATAAAGTATATGAAATAAGGCTCCAGGTGGATGGGTACAAATGTAGAACAGTGAGAGGAGGACCTGACATTTGTCTATGACATTTTGTTAGCTGAACGAGATTGGCCACCAGCATTCGTCATGGATTGTCCTAAAGGGGAAACAGTAATTCTACAATCATTCTCAGACTATATTCCCAGGCACTTTAAACACACATATGTGCAGAAGTGAGCGGTAGCCCAGGCTCCAGCATTATACAAGTACCATGTTGGATGGAGTGAGGATTCAATCCACCACATAATTCCTTTAAAAGTACTCCAACGGCACAGAGGCAGTATCCAATAAAGCAAGAAGATAAAAAAAAGGTCAGAGAGTCGACTTGAATACCAACTTGAATACCAAAGGGTGATCGAAAATTTCACCTCATCAAATAATAATCATTTGTTTCCATTCATGAAACCTGACAATTCATATTGGCTAGTTTTAGCTTACAGACGTTTAAACACCTGCATTAAGACATTTGCAGTCCAAAATGGACACTGTGCTGCATTATTGAATAAACTTGTGCGGAAAAATATAAAACAACCCTTGATATCTCAAATGGATTTTTTTTACCAAATATAGTGCTTGAAAGCAGGTATCTAACAGCATTCTCAGCACTAGGTTCCCAAAAGCAATTTTTTTGACTTCTCCATGGGTGTAAGAACAGCCTGGGGTTGTTTTCGCCTAGGGTAACTGAGTTACTTCAAAATTTGGATGACAAGTCATTGCTGTCCTATGTGGATGATATTAATCTAACGGACGATGATCTAGAGGAGCACCTGAACAGAGTGAATACCATAATTTTGGGGTCAGCATCGTAGGGCTAAGAAAGCAACTTTAAAAAATCTAAAATTGCCCACCTCAGTGTCTCGTTTTTAGTATATGAGCTTTCAAGTGAAGGTAAAAGCCTAGCAGCAAATGTTTAGGAAAATGTGCGCTGCTTCAACCACCAAAATCATTAAACATCTTCAATCTATCCTGGAATTCTTACATTTTGGTAGAATATACATTTTAGATCATGCAGAAAGAGTAAAACCTGTCTACGACTTATGCTTTTTCAGTAAGAGAATGGACACAGGAATACACAGATATACTTTATTCCCTGCAAGCTGACATAATAGCTTTTAAATACTTACAGACATGCATAAACGTTTACAACTTGGTGATCCGTATAGTTGCCGGTCAATCTGGGTACACCTATCTAACATATAATGAAGATGAAACAGTACCAATTGCATACAAGTCACATTTGTATGCAAACGCTGGGATGCGCTTTGCATCTACAGAAAACATTCTGCCAGTGGTACGGATTACTGTAGTGAGAGACAAAGCGCTGGCTCAGAGGAAACAAATAGTAGTAGTGACACCAGTTCCAGCCTTAGAGGCTGCGACAAAAGCAAGTGTTCCTAATGCTTTAGCCTCACATACGAAATGGATACAATGGGCTAATTCTCTCACTACAACACATGTAGAATACAGGTACGACCCACATCTAAAGACATATGCATTTCTGCAATACGAACAAGAATATCTTTACCAAATGATATAATGCCTCTAGATCACTATGCACATATTATTTACACTGACGGATCTGCTCAACCAGCTATAGGAAGTAAGCAACAATATAGCGAGGCATGTCCAATCGTTAAATGTTGCATGCGGGATGGAAAGTTCCATCCAAGTTGCACAAAAATGCAATCTCTAGGAGACTGCACAGCACAGCTGGCAGAGTTAAAAGCCTTGATATTGGCACTGGTTAATACGGATTGAGAATTCTAATTGTGTGCACTTCCTTTACTGTGTGCAGTGATATAATGAATATTTATAGCACTGGATTCAAAAGGGGTTCAAAGATACTAAAGGAGGCACAATTAAGCACAAAATGCTACGGGAACAGGTAGTGGAATTAAAAAACAAACTGCAGAGGGCTCACGTGATACATACACTGAATCATCAACGTGATGGCGTTCACGTTGAAGGGAATTCATTGGCTGATGAAGCCGCAAAGGCGGCTGTATGCACAGCTTCCATAGCTGCAATCACTCATTCTGAAATGAGAATATACAGTGAGATTATGGTGGCTGTCATTGCTTCACGCAAAAAATGCAAAGCACTACCAAAAAGGTTTCCACTCAAGTACTCCTACAAGTTAAATGCCAATAACATTCCATTTGCTCAGATTCTTGGAGTAGGGTATATTCCACACAAGAATAGTGGGCTAGATTTAATTCTAGCAGCACATAAAGTAATACATTCTGCACATGCAGGAGTTACTGCAACTGTTTCTTCATGTCTTGAAATACAACATCTGCCAGCAGTTGAAAGGTTCCACTGTAACATATCCAGAGCAGACACCATTATTAATATCTGACAAACCAATAGTGTTTGTTTAGTTGGACCACTGCGGTACTTTACAAAGAGATGGAGCTTACAGAAATATCATGGTTGCAGTGGATTCCTGCTCAAGATTCTAGGGGTGTGGCCCCAACGCTAGGCTGACGCTCGAACTGTTATGAAAGGTTTGCAAGTCTTTTTAGGGGCATACGCAATTGGCATATTACATTCTGACCAGGGCCCTGTGTTTAGCTCTCGGCTTACAAGGAGCCCATGCGAGGATTCAGTGTAGCATTGCAGTACTCCTCTCCATACCATCCCAAGATTCAGTCATGGAGAGGAAAAACCAAGACTTAAAGCAGTCTTTAACAGCTAGAGTATTAGGACAAAATGAGAGTTGGTTAAACATGTGTATGGAGTGTAGTGCAGCAAGCTTTGAACAACATGCCAAGAGGTTCACTGGGGTGGGTCACTCCTTATGAGGTCCTATATGGGACAAGAATTCGAGTACCTGATATTGATTGTGAAGGCGCAGTGGAGGATGAAAAACATTTTGACATCCATGAACATCCACCTGAAGCAGACCACCACTGGGGAAGTCATATCAGTCACAGCAAGACCTGTCTGGATCCCAAAAGTCGGGGATCTGGTCAGAGTGAAAATAGTGAACGAGAACGAATTTGGACCACCATACAGAAAACCTGTACAGGTCCTAGCATTCGAAGGAACAAGAACTGTACTTCTACAGCCTCTTCCCGGAAAAATAAAGAAAAAATTTGTCTCAATTGACCTATTCAAACCACACTCTGTGGCCGATACTGAGTAGTAGGCCACATGGACCCCAAAGTAGCAGACGCCCTCCTCTCGCTACAATTCAAGGAGTTCAAACGGAAAGATTCATCACGTTTAAAAAGTCCCCTGCACGGAATGTTGGACTATGCAATAATGCCAGGGAACAGGTTCCTTTTGAACCTGAAGTTCAAATGCAGAATCAAAGTGAAAGACGAATTTCAATTCGACCAAATACAGATGTCTATATCAACATGCCTCAACAAGAGCAAACTATGATTTCAACAAATCCTGATGCAATACCAACAATTGATCAAGCTGCTTCTGGCTACTTCATACACTATGATATGTTTTCTTTTGATCCAAGCGAAACAATGCCAGCCCAACAATGACTCAAGCAGCAAGTTAAAGTCTTACTGAACTTTCTTCAGAAGACTTACCTAGTGTCACCTTGGGTAGAACTATGGGTCCTCACCAGGATACTTTTCTATCCTTTCTGGGTAGACTTAGTAATAGTTTTTAGCATGCTTATTAATGGAAAATACCTTCGACAAAGCTCTGCAGCCAAAAAGGTGAATTTGATTTTAAAAGCACATCAATCATCAGTGAACATTACAGCAGTTCCTATACTGGATTGTATCGTATGAGACAAGGTTGATTTCGATATATTTGGCTCAACCAAACTTTTAAAAATTCCTCATTTATTTAAAATATTGTTGAGTGATATCATTACCTCAAGTGCATTTTCCGATGATTGGGACAAAAATCTGCTGCATTTTCTAATAGTGAAACATTGGAAAGCACATCAACTTTCAGAAAGATGTATTGTTTTCAACATTATGGTCATCACTGTTTGCATAACTCTGATAATCCTAGAAATGTCTTCACATACCACCAGTAGGAACATTGTCCAACACCGTCAAAAGGCAGTTCAAAAACATTTACACAAAAGTTTCCATATTTTTCAGGGTTTAATGTGTTTGACCCAACCTCATATTATTAAAAGGTTGAACCAACATCAGCACAGAAAAATATTTTAACAAATTCCATACAGATGTATTCTTCTTCCTTTATTGAACAATAGTCTGAACAACGTTTCGACTTAAGGAACAATACCATAGACTTAAAATCAATCTGGGGTACTAGAGAATGACAAGTTCAGGGAAAAGAAGCTTTGTTTAGAGCATGCCTAATCCCTCAACATAGTATGTTTTTGAACATGACAGTGATACAGACGTCTTGCCTTAGACTAGCCAAGAACAAAGACTTGAACACACCTCAGCTGCCAACTCCATCACACACCGATGGTAACAAAACATCACAAAAAGGATTAACATTAGATGACAAATACAATTGAATAGAATAGACCCCGATTCAAAGAAATTTTGGATTTGCCCCACAGACACCAATAGTTGTCAGACAAGATTCATGGGTAAAACCAAAGGGTTTGCTATCCATACGCCAGATCAACGTACAGAGAGGACATCTAGGAGTAGTGACATCCTACAGTGTTGGGAAGTTGTGCCTTGATTGTCTAGCAACCTCTTCACTCACACAGGTGAAACAACACTTATCCTTGCTGTCACAGGATGTAGATCTTAGGGATTTTCTACTAGGTCCGAGGAAGCCAAGCAGAAATATTTCATTTATGCAGGTATTTATGCTGCCTACAATGAAATATGGAAAATATCCCAACAAGAAGCCGCAAAGAGATTACGGGAGATTGACCGTACAAATCTGGAGAAATCGCTAGCAGTGCTGGAAAATGAGTTAATTACATTAACCTCCAGGATATATTCCTTAAGCAACATTGTATCTTCAGCAATAGACACACTAGAACAAGATTTGGCCATATTACGACACAGGCAATCTCAATTATGTTCTATTAAGTTGTTAAGCTGAACGCTGCAATCTTTGCTTGCAGGCTATGTCGCTTGGTGTTTTATCAACAGCACTTCTCTGTTTTCTAAATACAAGATAGAAATGGCACAAAGGGGAGCAAAATATAAAATGCTGTACATCGAAAAACTGGATTGATGACCATTTATAGTGACACAATCACTGTCCACAAATCGGCTCCTCCATGGCCACATAACTGTACAGGTCCCTACTTTTCAGTTTTAGTATTACCTTGAAAAAAATCAGGCAGGCAGATATGATAAAATGGGTAAGGAATACATTAAGGAATCTTGGGAATTACCACACAGATTTTGATGCCGGACTGGGGATTGAGAAGTGTTTGTAAGCGGTACAAACTGTGAGAACAATTTAGGTGGATCACTCATATCCCAGGATATAATGCTGCACAGGTCTTGTAATGATTCTGTAGCAAACTTTTCCTATCATGTGAGGGGTACTCCAGCTGCAGTGATTACTCCAGCCATTAGTCTACTTTCAAATGGGAGTTACTTGATGCTGAACAGTCAAGGCTGCTGCAAAATGCTCCCGGGCATCGCATGTCCAGTAACCGTGAGCTCCAGGGTTACTTCTTGTATGCAAGTAATGTTTCCACTGACACATACAGTCAGGGAAGCTCAATTATGGCATTCACTGAATGTTTTTTTTTTAATACGGTTTGATACTCTAAGCACAATGAAAGCCATCCTTTTACAGTAGTCTGTGCCCTTAAACTCCACTCAAGAGACTTTTGATCTCCAGATCGCAAGGTCTTCGGCAGAGATACAGGAGCTTATCAATACAAACTGTCCTTTCCATTTTGCAAGAATGTTAAATCGTATCTTTAACATGTCTGATACGACGGGCATAGTCCACCTACGTAAGAACATAGGTTCTGGACTTCTGAGCACCTTTCATATGGTACTTGGAGTTATACCAAACTTAATGCACACCGTATTCAGAAGCATCTTTGGAGGACTTCTGTTAATCCTGTCTGTAATAGCAGGTATCCTGATTGTTTTCTATCTGCTACGCAATTGACGTCCCAGTCACCAAGGAGATAGAAAAAGTACATCTGGAGTGTAAATACCGTGTCCGCATGGTACAAAATCTAGGCATGCCTCACTTGAAAGAACAAACTGCATCTTGGTTCTTGGCATTTCGACCAGTCTAGATGGACTGTATATTTCCTGTTTTGCAGGGAAGAATAAGTATTAGACCTTGGTTTGACGCTCCCATCATGTGCACAACAGGATGTGAATGCTCTACTGGACCCGATAACGGCCCATGTTTTGCAGTGTCCTCAGCGTATTCCAATGTTTATGAATATTCTTTGAGCCACCACAGGTAGTAACTGCACCTGTTGGTATGGACACCGGCTCCTCCACTGACACCCAGGCTTTGGATGGAAGACATGCTGCCCCAGTACCGGCTGTGGACAGCGTGGAACATCATCTATGCTCAATTAATGTACTCTGCGAGGTGCTACAAGGGCCATCTACTGCGGAAGCAAGCAACAAAAATGTTGCGTCTTCCAGCCAGCACACATAAACATTTGAATCATTTTGGCTTGTTGTGTGCTGGAAGAAATTCCCACTTTTTTAAACTAGCTGAATTTTGGAACTCATGAACAACATTGACATTGACTTTCCTTTCATTAATTGGGCATTCATGGCTTTCTAATGCTTATAGTTGTGTGGACTATAATTACGGGCATTTTAAATCTATGGTTTGTGAACATTTAGTTTGAACATGTTTAAAGTTTTTTAATTTTTTTTTACGTTTTTAAACATTTTAGAACTTTGAGCATACCTATATCTAGTTAGGCTAGTAGTACAGTAATAAGTTACATATGTGGTCCAGTCAGAAGAGGAGAGGATGTTATATTCCATATGGGTACCCTTTATAGGTGGAGGTAACATTGCAACCTTTTGCCTATATCCTTTCCTACATTACATACTTAAAGGTTCTTAGGGACTGACCTTTAGCTGGATGCAACCCTGCCGTGAGAATACGGGTGTTTCCCTAGTTCAAATCGTATACATTATGCATGAAGTTTCTTGGAAGCACAGCAGGACTATCATCTCCGGTATAATATCTCTGTATAAAGTTCAGGCCCAATGACATCCTTTAGGCCGACACAGTAACACAGCAAGGTAGGACCCCTGGGGAGACCTATGGGTATGTGTGCATCACAGTTTACTTAGAAGGTGAGAGGAGACCAAGACTTTCTGGCTAACACACTGACCAGAGAAGCTGAGGTTCCTGCATGCAGACACTACAGCTCGCAGTTGTCTAACATCAATCAATTCGAGACAAGGACAGTGTTCCATATTCTCTCATTCTCAGGTAATGGGTTGACTAGATCCTAGAGGGGTTCTTGGCATAACACCTACACATATGCTAGGTACATTTAGGTACTTCTAATTAGGGAAGCATTGTAGCAGTACACACTTTTTATTATGTGTTTTATGTACTTGCATATATTCATGATGCAAGATGGTAGAACTTTACCATCCCTTTACTTTCGTAGTACTTCTAATCATGTACCTCTGCTACTGGCAAATGGTTGTTTCAGCTCATCTATTCTACACTAGAATAATAACTGTTCAATTAATCCTTATTGAAGTTGCCCAGTCTGTTTATTCTGTGTATCACTTTGAGGCAAATAGGTGAGCACAAGTAACTGAGCGAAAGGTAGTATATTGTTTCCGTCCAGGAAAGACATGGCTTGGCAGTTTGGGCTGGGCTGTTCACATGAGGGTCAGGGCCAAGAATGATTTTCATATAGGTATGTCTGACGAGGGGTGGCTAAGTGAGATTAAGAATGATGCTGGATTCAACCCAGATCTGTGACTGGGGGTGAGTGTCTGAAAAGTTTTAGCACTCTGTCCATCATCTCCTTGTATTTTCTGTATTCTGTGTGTGTGGCAGGTATTCAGTCATTACCAAAATCTGTTTCTGCAGGCAGTAGTGCTAAAAGTTTTTTGCCAGATCTGACATGGTCTTTGAGAGAGTACCGCCACAACCAGCTGACATATTGTACGGCCAAACTGTTGCCCATCAGCAGCAGGATACAGCAGGATATCTTGTCTCTGGAGATAGATTTGTTTGCAATGGATTCGGCCAGGAGTTCTAAGTACTTGATGTATAATTGCAGCTCCTCCTCTGACAATCTGCCCCCATAGATACATCGTCACTCAATTTCATTGACAGTGACTGTTCCTACTATCAGGCTGTAAGACAGCTCATCTGATCCTTGAATCCACGCAGGAGACTGCCACTTTTTGGAGCCTGCTCTGTGATTAGCGTTATATCAGTTCTACAGGCATTGCTTCTTATATCTTTTTTCTACTCCGGAGTCAGTTTCTATAAAGTTATGACCCCATCTGCAGATCTACCCAGTCTATCCTAGGTCATTCTTAACCTATACTTGTGATTTTAACATTTGCAGACAAGACGCCCCTGAGTGAGCATATACTTCCCTACTTCCTATATATTTGTATTTGGGCATTAGAGTAGTAGCAGTTGTTATTTATCGTTACTTTTCAATCAGGGATCATCAAGTAATCACTTCCCATCAATCCACTCTCTTCTCACACCGCAGATCACCATTTTATACTAATTCCGTTGTATTAATGTCCCTTTATGCATATAGCCTTGAGGAGACCTATGTATCACAAATATAGGTGGACATTTTGTCGACATAGAGTACAAAACAAATAGATTGCTAATCCAGTCACATGGAATGATTGAATGTTTATTCATGACAACTGTTGTTTATTATATAGTCATTGGCTTTATTGTACACTTACCTTTCTTATTTTGTTTTTGTTGTGTGTTCTTTGCACTGTAGGCACAATCACTGTTTTGCACGTTATTATTATATTGCACATATGGAATAATTGAAAAGATAAAAATATTCTCTTTGTTTTATGGGTAACTGTGATGGTTGCATTTGTACGTGAAATTATTTCCATTAAATCACTCAAAAGTTCTTTGAATAAAGTTTTTTGCCTCTTCATTTATTATTCTGCGTCAAAGGATGTCTTGTGCCTTTTACGTTCAAATAATGAAGAGACATCATTGCAAGGTTTATCAGTCAGAAAACATGTAATAGCTGAAAAGGGTGATTATATTACATTAACCATTCCAAGAGTTGAAAAGTGAGGGGCCTTGGCAATCCTATTTGCATAAATGTGCCTTCATTACATCTTTGATCTCTTCTATATATGATTTGTAGTATATAACATATGATTCTTTGAGTTCTAAATCATAGGACCGCCTCCATATCCATTCAAGCTGGTAAGATTGTAACTTTAATTTGTGACATCAATAAATTTCATTAATTTTATTTTTGTTCTACATTTCTTTTACTTGCAACATTTTGAACTAGAATGTTGATGTCCAATTTCTTGATCAGACATTAGTTGATTAAATGCACTGAGGCCTCTGGATTAGTACTCTCAGATCAACTGTTATTTTTAAAATTAAGGACAATTCGAGATACCACTACTTTAAGTGAGGGAGCTCAACATTTACAATTTCATATGATTAGAAGGATGATTCAGTTGTATCTAGGATTGCTTTTGCCAAAATAAAATTACGGGGGAGTTGTACCATAAAGGTTTCACACATCAATTGAGTAAAAGAAAAAGTGCTCAGGTTTCTGCATGCAAATCGAGACATTTTCAAATGAGTTGTAAAAATGTACAGGTACAACTCCCCAGTAGCATTTTTCTATATCACCTACCTCGATCCATATGATCTAGATTTTCCGTTGACAACAGAATTGGTGTAGGGGTGGATAGGACCAACTATCACAATGGAGCTCTAGGAACGTGCTGCATGAAACCCCACATGTCTGAGTCCCAGGTAAGGCGTTGTCTCAGCGACCGACTAACTGCATTTATGGTGTTTTCTTCGATGATCACTCCGGGGCCTTTGATGGTGTGATACCTGTAAGCCTGCTGTTGCAATGAACATACATACTGGTCTGGCTGATGTGAGGCGAGGTAGCCAGCTGAGTCGGCATATTTAAGGGAAGTTCTTTAAGGAATGACTGGTCATGTTGCTGATGCCAGGTCTGTAATCTAGATGAAAGGTAAGCGTGGTGAGCTCCTGGACATCCACTATGTGTCTCTCTGCTGAAGGTCACATCTAGAGATGGGCTAGGGAAGTCTTTTTATGGCTCCTGTTGATGGACCTGTGTGTCTGGCGTTTAGAGGAGGTGGACAGAGGCAAGGCCCCTGACTCCATCAGTGTGAGTCTCCCTGGCCAGATATTGAATGGACCATGGGACCCATTGCCATTTGAGAATTTAAGAAAACAGCCTGGGAGTAGGCAAGAAACCTTCTAAAAATAAGTAAACATGTTTTTTTAAACATAGCTTATTTTCTCCTAAGAAAATGGGTTGCATTATTCAATTAAATGTGATCACAACCCAGTGATCTGCTGACCCCAGCATGCCACCATCAATATGATGACTTCCAAAAGAAGTAAGTTGGAATTGGCTAACTTTATCATAAATATTCTTGAGGAAGGCTGTATTGTGATCCAGTTTGAATGAGAATGTTGAGAGCCAACCTATTAGAGAACATGTTAGTTCACCAAATTTGGCTGATTGGACCAGAATTTTACCCATCCTAGATTCTCTGAATTTTGGGGTCGCCATTTTGCTCTCTGGTATTCTTATAAGGCTGTGCATAGGAGGTGATTCATGTTTGTGTTTTATCTCTCTCAATCAGCTGTCTAAGCATTTTAAAGCCGGACAACGCTTGCTGCCTGGCATGGTGGATATGTGTACATTATGAATTAATTTTCTATTTCATGGGTTTTCCAGTCATAGCCAATATCCTGAGGGAGCATCACATGAGACTCAGCACAGACAAAGATCTGAGCAAACACAGTGAGATGTGACTAGGCACAAATATTTAGTTGGATATTTTTATGATGAGTCTTGGAATGTGGAGGTTAAATGGAGAGTGTTAGCTTCACATTATGAGGACCGTGTTGTATATTTTAATGATGTCTGAGGCTGTATGAAACTGTTCAAACATTTATACACAAACAGGACCCAAGAAGGTATATTCAGATCCTAACCACAGTCTCTCTGAGACATGTAGTCTCACAGGCCTGAGCAGGTAGACCAAAGGTTGCAGTGTGTGGATACTGTTTCAACATTTTTATTTTTATGTATGGACCAAAAACTGGAGTCTTCATTCAGGTGGTGGGTGCAGACAGAGGAGAGAAGAAGAAAGGAATTCATGAAGTTATATAGTACTGTTTTGAACAAGCACAACGCTATCTTCAAATCAACTGAGCAACTAACTTTGTTCCAATGGTCTACTTACACTATGTTTTACTGTCAGTAGGGACTTTCAAGTATTCCACAAAGATGGACAAGTAGGGCTAGTACAGGGGATTCCCCAATTAAGGGGGATTCAGGAGTGCATTCAGAACCCTATTGCTGCCAGGTGGAGAAGAAATAGCAGTAATCAACATGGTGATGCATGTTGCAGTCCGCAGGTTTGTTCCCTGTAGAAATGTACTGAATGAAGTGAATTTTGCAACGTAACTACAGACCTGTCAGCATATGATAACTCAGGCCGTGTATTGTTGATCCAGCATCTGGTAAAATTTCTAGTTAATTGCATGGCCACAAACAAATGTATTTTAACCTTGCTATATCATTTTAAAGCGGTACGTGTATTAGATTTGTTCTCCAACTTCTTCAAGTTTATATTCTATAATTTATAATGAACACCACATCTATTTTCTATAGGCACCCTAGATAACACATCATTTTCAGCAAATGTCAATTTCTTTACATCTCTCGACCAGTTCCGAAATGTTGATGCAAGTGGGGCCTTCCAAAACATGACTGTATTGTACTTCACCAATACTAGTGCTCAGTCCACAAAAGCATATACATGTTTATTCTTTTGTGTGCGTGTAGATAGACCAATTAAGTAAAGTGTTGCCTCTTTGGAACCTGCCTACCAGTTAACTCTGTCAAGTAGGTCAGTAACTCATGCCATGTAATAGAGTTATGTAAATTGGATGTGTAGAGTTGATTAATTTGCCCCAAATACTACCCCAGCATTTACGTCATTTGTCTTCTGAATGTTCAAGAATTAGTTGAGCTTCCCACTATATTTGTTGAAGTTTCATTCACATAGCTTGTAACAACAATACATTTTGTGGAAAAACTATGATCACTTTATATCCATATGCACGTGGCCATGCTACACAATATTCCTGAACAGATATTAGGGCCTTTGTGTACAACATCCCATATTCAGGATGTTAGTAATTGGGTTGTAGGTTGACTGGGCGATGAGTCAAACCGCAACTACAGTCCTCATCAGGGTAAGTGCCAGACAGACCCTAATTAAACCGTATGCTCACCCTCTGGTAGCTGGGCAGTGAGCAATCATGCCCACAGTGAAAACATCACACAAAAAGAAACCTCTATAGGTTAGAAAACTAGAACTTAATTTAGTAAAAAATACAAGACTAAAACAAAAAATCTAATAGGTATAACATTAGATATGAGTTTTAAAGAAAAACACTGTAAAATAGTGCTTAGACACAATAAGTGCATACTTAAGTTATCTGGTCCGCCCGATCAGGTTCAGTCAGACTGCAATGGAGCGTGGGCCAGTTATAGAGACATAGTGCCTTGATCTTGGCTGTGCCAGGGAAGATGCAGGGTGGAGCCGGGCGTTGCATCTGTGTTCACACACAGTAGGGATGATGTGTTGATTCTCTCTATGCAACCAGAGCAATGCACTGGATCACAGGTACAACAGTTCTGAAGATAAGGTCCTGAGTTTCTCTATGCAGTAGAGGTGAGCATCGCTCTTCTCCATGCAGTGATGGTGAGGCATTGCATCTGAAGTGGCTGTTTCGAAGGTGTTCCTGCAAAAGCAATGTGTCAATTCTGATAATGCAGCACAGAATGTGTTGGTTCTGATGGTGCAAGCACCATGGACCCACTTCCAAGGTACAGGACTGGGGTGGAACCAATTTCCAGGGTTCATTCATAGATTGCTGAGCCAAGGTGTAGGATCAGGAGGGTGGAAGTCTTTTATGCCCATGAATCTTGAAATCAGGAGGCAAACCAACAAGCCCTGGGATGCAGTCTGAGATGAGGTGATGCAGATCCAATCTTTCTCACCCAGGCAGGGGAACATCAGGCAGGAGGGCAGCAGAGTGGCAGTCCTTCAGCAGCACAGCAGATCTTCTTCCTGGCAGACTGTTCACAGAATTAGATGTATACTGAAATGATGGTGTCAGAGGTCTATTACTTATACCCAGTTGACCGAAAGCGGGCCTAAGGCAAGCCCGCCTGTGCCCGTCCACGCCAGGACCGCGGCCAGCGCCAGACCCCCTGGCCCTTGCTAATGCCATGATGCCAATCACCGCTACGATGCTAGCACCCTCCACGCACTCAACACCGGACGATCACACACCTGCTTCCTGGCCACCCTGAAGCGTACCCAAGGACCCTTCTCCTGCTGGAGCTGGAGCTGCAGCTACACTGGCCTCCGAGCCACCAAACCGCCCACCGAGAAAGGACGCAACCACCTCAGATGCATTCTACTCAACACCCACTCTGCCCGCAAAAACACTACATCGAACTCTGAGACCTACTTGACTCCAGCTCTCAAGAAGTCGCCTTCCTGACAGAGACCTGGATGAACACCTCCTCAGCACCCGACATCACCATAGCCATCCCTGACAGCTACAAGATCACCCGCAGGGACCGCACCAAAGGAACAGGAGGATGAATCACCATTATCCACAGAAACACCCTCAGAGTCTCGACCAGCACCGATGACACCATCAGCACTGCCAAACACCTGCACTTCCAGATTCACACTGATCCTAATACCACCCTCAGAGGAACCCTCATCTAAAGACCCCCCGGCCCCTGGCCAGAGTTCAGTGACTCCATCCTTGACTTCATCAGCACGCACACCCATACCTCGACTTACTATATCCTCCTCAGGGACCTGAACTTCTACCTTGAGAACAACAACATCACCAACTCCTCCACCCTGATTGACAACCTCGGCAACCTCGGACTCAGACAGCTCATCACAACACCCATCCACTCTGCCGGCCACACGCTTGACCTCATCTTCTCCACAAGCTCCCCCGTCACCTTCAGCCACATAACCGAACTCTACTTGACCGACCACCGCTGCATCCACTTCACCTTCTGGAAACCCACCACGCACCACCACACTCAACAGATCCCCCATTGCTGCTGGGGCAAAGTCACCGAAGACCAGCTAAACACCACCCTCACCCGAATCCCACCCGTCGACCCCACCGACACCTACACCACCGCCTGCAACCTCAGGCTGTGGATCAATGACTGAGCCAACACTCTTGCCCCAATCAAGAAACCCTCCAACAGATGCACCAATAAGAAGGCCAGCTGGTTCACTGCAGACCTCCAGGCCTCCAAGCAAACCTGCTGAAAACTAGGGATGAAATGGCACCTCGAACAGACACCTGACAGGCAGCAAGAACGCCATACGTAGACAAGTCACCTCATCAGATCCACCAAAAGGGCCTCCTTTAAAGACCGTCTAGACAACAATGCGCACAACAGCAAGGAGCTCTTCAACATCATGAAGGAACACTCCAATCCCAGCTCCAATGCCAACAACATTAAGTCCCTTGTCACCTTCTTCCATCGATGACATCCACAACAGCTTCAGCAACCTGACTGCTCGACAGCCACCAAGACCTTTGATCCCACGGCCACCACCCACATCGTCCTCTGCTCACCTGGACCAACATAAACAATGACAACATCATAAAAATCATGAACACCATTCACATCGGGTCTCCATCAGACCCATGCCCACATCACATCTTCAACAAAGCTAGAGCCACCATCTCACCCCATCTCCGCAAGGCCATCAACATCTCCTTCAAGACAGTGACCTTCCCAGAGAGCTGGAAGCATGCCGAGATCAACACCTTACTAAAAAAATGCAAGGCGGATCCCATGGACCTCTGAAACTTCCAACTCATCTACCTGCTGCCGTTCCTGGCGAAAGTCATCGAGAAGACCTTCAACAGAAAACTGACCCGCTACCTTGCGGAGAATAGTATCCTGGACCCGTCCCAGTCCGGTTTCCGCCTCAACCACAGTACCAAAACTGCCCTCATCTCCGCCATTAATGACTTCAGGTCCCTGCGGGGATGATCCGCCCGACATCCTTGCAGCAAAGACCCCACCATATTACAATGGCTGGGGGGTCCACGGCTGACAGAAAAACCGTCCACCGCCTTCCTGCCTGGTCGACAAGTCGACCGGGCGGAAAAGGGTACAATGTGGTAGCGGTGTCTGTTAAACACTGCCAGCCATATTATAATGTGGGCAGGAACATGCCTTTCCATGGAGGCATTGCCGCCACAGAAAGGCATGTGTAATCTGCTTGCGGGGGCCCGTTACGGGCCCCAGGGTACTCTGGGGAATGGAGGGTACACATGGGGGTACCTATGGCCCTGCATTTCAATGAACAACGTGGCAGGCACCATGCAGTTGTTTTGAGCCACACCTTGCTGATCCCTTGGAGTCGTGTCCTGACATTTGTGAGTGCCCAACCCCGGATGGTCCCTTCCCCAGTCAATCCACCTCCTCACCGGGCTGTTGAATGGGTGAAGCCTATTGTGGGCAGCACAGCTACACTTGTGTGGGGGCCCTTGGCCAACGACTGGAAAGAAACAAGGGGGAACACAGCTTCTTGATAATGGCTATTGTTGTACATAAAATACATTCAGGGGCCGCAGACTCATGACTGTTGTGGCAATATGGCAGTTACTGAGAGTTTTAAATACGTTGGTCACAGTGTGGAGATTTTTAAAATGTATAACTACACACTCACCCGCATCGCTTTTTCCCACCCACCCTACTCTTCAAATCATTATGATTTCTCCTGATCTGGTGTAGTTGAAGTGCTTGTGTCTTGCAAGCCAGAACAGGCATTTATTTCTCAGCTCCAGGTGAGTTTCCTTGGTGCTGGGTTTGATGGGCGGGACGCCTGTCAGAATGGCTGCATACGGGGAGCAAGCAGGCGGGAGGTTTATGTCTGGGAGGTTTGGGCTTGGGCAAATGTTCCTCCCCTCGCTAAGACCCTGTGCAGGTTGTCCACTCTCTTTTCTGTTAGTGGCTCGATCTTGAGGAGTAGGTGCGTCTCGGTGTCTTGGTCGAGGTGACTTATTGTTAACTCTATTTTCTAGGCCAATGCTCCTATCCTTCTGAGGCCTGTGAACACTTTGGTTCCCTATCTCGTACCTAGTAGCGAGGCCCTTGTGTGCTTGCCCCTCCAACCAAAACGGGGGCTAATGTCATACTCCCGCTGAGCGCCGCTGACCTGCATGGGACTACATCTCCCAGAATGCCAAGGGGAAGCAGGAAGTGATAAATGAGACCTACAACCTGAAGAGGGCATCGGATATTCGTGTTCCTACCTGGATTGTTGTGGTTTGCCTTTGGATGTGCCTGTTGTTCCTGCCTTTCCGTTTGGCACTCATCTGTTTTTGGCAATCAGACGGCTGTCTGATACTTCGTTCTGTTTCCCGAATTGCCCTCCGTTGGGGAGCCGTCTTGGCTCATGCGGAGGACGATTGTTTGTGCTGCTTCCTGAATGTGTTAGGATCTGCACCCATTCTGTACCGCTGTGGTACTGCGCCTTACTTCCTTGGAGAGCGCATGTTACACAGGGTGGATACCGCAGTATTTCTAGCGTCCCTGATCTTGGAGGGAGCGCACATCTTGGTCTACATCTGCCAGTGGGCTGTTGCTCCTTTGCCCTCCGTTGGGGAGCCACTCTTCTGGGCTCTTGCGGAGGACGAAATCTCTTCTAAGTCCCACCGTCGTTACCAGGCTTGGTAACTCCTCTGTTGGCTATTTGGAAGCCTGGCGTCTTGATACCCCGGCTGGGGTTCTTCTTTGGAATTATTTGTGGACAAAGTATTGGAAAGTCAAGGGGGTGACTTAACCTTCTTTGCTCAGTTCTACGTGCTTCTTGCCTGAGAATACAAGGTACTGTGTTGACAAGTTTATTCAGGGTGCCTTTAACCCACCACCTTGTGTTGTTTACTCAGACATTTCTCTGGGCTGCACCTCACAGTTTTGAAGCCCCTTCTACGTGGTGTTTAATAAGAAGGGGGTACGTACGCATTACAGATACACTATATATCTATATTGGCTCATTCAATCACCGTATGTGAATGTATTCATGAAAGTGCGATTGTGTTCACAGGTGTGTTGGTGTGGTCCCTATAGTTATTTATGCTGAAGTGGCTACGGGTGAAGAGACGTATCTTCCCAGGAGACTTGGTGTTCTTTATTATTTACAGGTATATGGTTAGAGTTTCTAGTATTTATGGTTTTGGTTCTTGTGTATGAAACACAACAAAGGAAGAGGTTTTTACTTTCCTTTTCTTTGTCATTTCAGATCTCCCTCCCTGCTGTTCCCTCCCCTTCCCCGCGGGCTTTATTGCCCCCGTCTGATCCTTCCTTAACCCCTGGCTATTGTAGCATTCAGGGTTTGGATAGATCAGGAGGTGGCCTTTCTTTACATCACGCTGATCCTGAGGACGTATCCGGATAACAGCTAAAACCCATGCTCTCCAACTGGCAACATGTATTGATCCCTCTTGTAGGCTTGGAGGTGGGATGGTTAGGTAGGTAGGTTAATCTGGCCTCCCCTGTCGCCAGTGCTTTCTCCAAGTTATCTAGATGACTAACAATGAGGTGCCAGTTGTTCTGTAATGATAGCCCTCAGATTATACTGCAAATCTACCATTAAGTTTAGTGCCCACAATGGATATGTCTTGTCTGTACTAGCTGGTAACAGCCTACCCGCGCTGAGTTCTCCCTCATCACCCCCTCTATACTAGCAGTGTTGCCCTAAAAGTGTTTCTTTTTTTTAGGTCCAGTCGCGGATGTTAATTTGCAATTTCCGTTCTTGGGGATGCTTGTAGTGTTTCTATTCTTACACAGTGCTTTTTTTGTGGGTTTCTACCTTGGGAAGTGGAGGGGGTTGAATTTCTATCTGGATTTGGGGCGAGTTTGGCTGCGTAATCAGATTAGGTGGGGGATAAACAAATCGGGGGTGAGTGATAACCACCTTTCTGTTAACTCGATCTCGGAATCCACCACCCCTATAGCCCTCTACAACATTTTTTCTATATGAGACTTTCTGTTCCAGATCATAGGATAGCCTCCATTTCCATTCAAGCTGGCAAGACTGCAGCCTTAGTTTTGAGTGTATCAATATAACTCATTGAGTTAAATTTTGATCCTGTTTCATTTACTTGCATCATTTTGAACTGGAATGTTACTGTCCAATATCTTAAGCAGATGATAGTTGATGCAATGGACTGCAGCCTCTGGATTATGATTCCCAGAACAATCTGTATGAATACATTTTAGAAACAATTGGAAGTCCACTACTTTCGGGCATGGGGCGCAACATTTCCATGTTCATATGGGATATGGGATCATCCCCCTCTGCCTGGGATGACTCCTGGTGGCCCCCGGCTCTAGGCAGCACACCCAAACCAACGGACCATGCACGCAACCTGGGCTTTATCCTAGACTCCTCCCTCTCGATGACCAAACAAGTCAACGCCGTCTCATCATCCTGTTTTAACATCCTACGCATGCTCCGGAAGATCTTCAGATGGATCCCCATCGAAACAAGGAAGACGGTCACCCAAGCACTTGTCACCAGCCGACTGGACTACGGAAACACCCTCTATACTGGAACCACAGCCAAACTGCAGAAAAGACTTCAACGCATTCAGAACGCCTCCGCACGACTCATCCTGGACATACCTCGACACAACCACATAACCGGACAACTGAGAGACCTGCACTGGCTCCCCGTCAGCAAGAGAATCACGTTCTGTCTCCTCACTCACGCACACAAGGCCCTCCACGACCTAGGACCCAGATACCTTAACAACCGCCTGACCTTCTACACCCCACCCGCCAACTGCGATCTTCCAACCAAGCCCTAGCCACGATTCCACACATCCGAAGAGCCACCATGGGGGGGAAGATCCTTCTCCTACCTTGCGGCCAAGACCTGGAATTCCCTCCCCACCCACCTCCGTCGTACCCAGAACCACCTCTCCTTCAGGAAGCAACTCAAGACCTGGTTATTCGATCAGTAGCAAACTCCTCTCCCCTAAGCGCATTGAGACCCTCTGGGTGAGTAGCGCGCTATACAAATTTCTGATTGGATTGGATTGGCATATGTATAGGGGAATGATTCAGTTTGATCTAGGACTGCTTTCGCAAAAATAATACAGCTGGGGAGTTCGACCTGAAATGTTTCACACACCAATTGATTAAAACTAAAGGGCCTAAAATGGTGCCTGCTATGAGTTAATGAAACCCCATAGACCTCAGTGACTGACCAAACTGATCTTATGCTGTTTTCCTGGAGCATCGGCCTGCTGCTCTCTGGTTAAAGAAACCTGTAAGGATGCCATTGCTTTGAATATCCTTGGTGGCCTGGCTGATGTGGGGGAGTCAGCCAGCTGAGACAGTGGGTGCAAGGAAAGTTCTCAACAGAATGATTGATGGTGCTGCTGAACCCAGGTCTGCAATCTGGCAGATCCGGAGGAGAGGATCAAGTGTGGTGAACCTTCACTATGTGACTCTTTGCTCAAGGTTGCAAGCAGAGTAGGACCGGGGAATTGCTTGTAATGCTGCTGCTGATGGACCTGCAGGTTAGACGTTTAGAGGTGGTTAATAGAAGTGAGACTCCTAACTCAATCAGTATGTGTGCCCCAGGCAAGATCTTGTATGTACCACAGAACCTCATCCATATTTTAGAAAAAGTTTGGGAGTAGGCAGTGTGACAGAGGAGCATTTCAAGCTCTCAAACAAACAACATCGTAAACGTGGGTTGAATTTATTTTCCAAAAGGTTTGTTTTTATAAAATGCCATCGCAGACACACTGGTCTGCTGACACCAGCATGCCACGACCCTTATGATGACATGCAGTTGAAAAATGTCAGAATTTGTGACCTATATGATGAATATTCATGTGAAAGGCTGAATTGCAATCCTGTTTGAATTACAATTTATAGAACCATCCTATTAGTGCAAAGATCAGTTCACAAAATTCTACTGGCTGCAATTTGTGACTAGTAATTTGTGACCAGTGTTTTCTATACCATCTAGATTCCTTGAATTTTGGGGTGGCCATTTTGATGATTGATGTTCTGCATTGCATGGTTGTGCACAAGAGGTGATTAATGTTGATGTAGTATCACATGGATTCAGATCTGCATTTTGCGGGGCACTTCATCGCAGCCAAAGCCCCGATAAAGTTATCACCTCATTCACAAGCTGGTGATAACAGCCCATAGCACTAGTTTACCAGCAATAGCAGCCGCAAAAATCAATGCCACAGATGCACAGATCGCTAATGAGATGCAGAGTAGGCGTTCCCTTGCAAAAAGCCTCAATACCACCACTCTGTTGCATTCTTAATTACCAGCCAGATCAACAATACAACCACAAAACATGTAATAAGGCACGTTAGCAGCAGGAAATTAACACCTGCACTGGTAAAAGATAGGGTTGTCCCTTATTGATTGGATGACAGGATTACTGGTTTTAAACTTGGTACCACCCATGTTAAGATGTCTGTTTACGCTGATGACATACTTCTATATCGTCTTAATTGGGATGAATGTGAAATTCTCACTTTAAATGTTCTTTGTTTGAAACAGGATTTTACCTCTACAGGTTTCTCTTGGAAATCCTCTAAAATCAAATATTTAGGATTATGGTTTTCCGCTACTATTCCAGAAACTTTAAAAGAAACCGTTGAAGTTCTTTCCAAGAATCTCTCCACATCTATTGACCAATGGCATCCACTTTTCCTCTCCTGATGGGGTAATCTCGACTCTATTAAGATGATGCTCTCCCCATTAATTCTTTATCTCTTGTCTATGACCCCTGTGCACATTCCAGTTTTTATTTCAAAAAAATGGATTCAATCTTAAACAAATTCCTTTGGAAGAATAAATCTCCCCAAATAGATATTAATGTTTTTAAAGCAGACAAAACTTCTGGTGGTCTCAAATTTCCGGACTTCAAATCGTATCATTGTGCTTTTTCTCTAAGACCATCCTCTCGTTGGCTTTCTCCGGATCAATCTGTTCACCCTCCTCTTTGGTTGGCTATTGAACAACACTTTATAGCCCCTTTTTTACTGTAATAAAGTTCTTGCTTTCACTAATAATATCTCTTCTTTCCGCCCTTTAGTTATGTTATGTTATGTTAATATGTGTCTTGTATAGCGCTCAGCTACTCCAAAGAGTTTCCCGGCGCTTTAGACCCCAAAGAGGACACGGAAGTGGGAGGAGATGGCAAACCTGCTGTACAAAAAGCCAAGTCTTAAAGTCTTTCCTAAAAGCTAAGAGATTGACGTTCTTCCGCAAGGACAGAGGCAAAGCATTCCACAGCTGTGGTGCCAAACGTTTGAAGGAACGACCTCCGATGCGCATTCGTTTTATTGCCGGAACGGAAGCCAAGGCCAATGAAGATGACCTGAGTGACCGAGAAGGCAAATAAAAGTTCAGTCTTTTCCTAATATATTTGGCACCTGTGCCATGAAGAGCTTTGAATGCTAGATTGAGCGCTTTGAAAATAATACGCTTCCGAACTGGAAGCCGGTGGAGGGCCTTTAAGAGGTCTCTCGCACTGGATCTCCGATAAAGACCGAAAATTGCTCTCGCGGCAGAATTCTGCACAGTTTGCAGTCATGATAGCAGGAATTCCGGAAGGCCAAGATATAACACATTGGCATAATCCAGGCGTGAGCCTATCAGTGCTTGGACCGTAGTTCTTCTATGGGCAAAAGATAGTAATGGCAGGAACTTTCAAATCATTTTAAGGAGACCAAAGCACTGACCAACGAGGCCGAGGATCTGAGGCTTTAACATAAGACCACTGTCTACTTTCACCCCAAGGTTTTTGGCCACGGAGGTGGCGGCCAGAGGTGGAAACATGGCCTCTGGCCACCAGGACTTCCAGCCCGCATCGGGAGGGCAGCCGAAGAAAAGCGCCTCTGACTTATCAGAATTGCACTTGAGGTTATTAAGTTGAAACCACTCGAAGACAGCCCTGAGACAACCCCTGATACTTTCGCCGTTAAACTCCGAGTTCTTATCACAGGAGAAGAGGAGCTGGTTATCATCGGCGTACGAAACAATCCGGGCACTGTGCGACTCAGCCAGCGCCGCCAGAGGGGCCATATAGATGTTAAAAAGAGTAGGGCTCAAAATTGAGCCCTGGGGAACTCTTACCTCCAATGGCGGCACTACAGCTGAGTATGGGGGGGCCCAGACCGTTTGTTGGCGATCAGCTAGAAAGGACTCAAACCAGCTGAACACCGTGCCCCTCAGACCAATCTCACGGAGTCTTAAAAGGAGACGGCTGTGGGGGACGGTGTCAAAAGCTGCCGAGAGATCCAACATCACCAACATCACTTTTCCCCCAGAGTCCAAAACCTCCTTGATTACCTCAGTAACTTCCAGCAATTCAGTTTCCGTGCTCAAATTTGCCCGGAAGCCCGACTGGGTGTGATGCAAGATGTCATTAGTCTCCAAAAAATTGGAGAGAGAAGAATGAACGTGCTTCTCTGCAATCTTGGCAAAAGCTGGGAGAAGAGAGATAGGTCTATAGTTGGCTTAAATCATAGGATCAAGGTTAGGATTTTTCAACAGAGGGAGAATAAGGGCCTGCTTCCATACCTACGGGACAACTCCCGGGCTGAAAGAACGATTTAGCACTGGGTTGATTAAGGGATTGATCACGTGCGCTGTTTTGGTGAGAAATTTGGCCGGACAGGGATCCAAAGGGGAGCCTGACTTCAACTTAATAAGAAGGTCCAGCGAAGCCGTGTGGGAAAGGGAGGGAAAACTTGACAGAACTGGACCTTTGGCAGCCGAAGAGGGTGAGAGGGGAGTGTGACCGGAAATTACAACATCACCGGGAGATGAAAAGGACACCTGGATATTTTTAATTTTGCTGGCAAAGAAATCAGCTAATTGAGAGACCCATAATTCAGAATGGACAAGTTTGGATGTACTCGAGGAAGGTGAGGTAAATTTCTTTTTCTATTAAAAAGATTTCTTTGGTCGTATTGGTGGCTGCATCAATTCTCCTCGCAAAATTGGATTTTTTCTCCAAGGTGAGTTCACTATGATACCTCTTAATGGAGCCCCTATAAGCCTCTTTAGACAGAGGATCGTAGTGCCGACGCCAAGCTCTCTCAGCTATCTTACATTGCTGTCGACTCTCGGTCAGTGCATGAGTAAACCAAGGGGCAGAAGCCCGCGAGGAATTTTTATGGGTAGCCAAAGGGGGAGCTAATTCATCCAAGCGCTGTGCTAACCATGATTGCAAGAGGTCCAAATCGGCCTCGAGATCACCCGATAGCTGGCAAGGATACGATAACAAAGCCTGCACCAGCATATCGGATGAAACGTGATGGAAGGCACAGGAAGCAAGAGATTGGCAGCCATTGGCACTCGGAGATATTCTGTCGAGTCAGGTAATCTGAAAGTTCACCAGATAGTGATCCGACCACAGAACAGGTACTGGAATAGTTGCGTCAATAGGGATAGTAGAAAAGACTTGATCTAAAAAGTGGCCTTTACTGTGAGTGGGGGTAGATAGGTAAGGGGTAAGCTCCAGAGGGATGGTTGTATCCATGATCTTAATATTATCAACCGCATCCATCACGTCCATGTGAATATTAAAATCGCCCAGAAGCAGGCAATGTTTGGATCTCAGACACAAAGGTGATATAATGGACTGGAGCTCCTCATGGAAAGAGCCCATCGGCCCTGGGGGCCTGTAGACCAAAAGCCCAGTACAGGATCAATAAGGTGAAAGCAACCGAGAAAATCCCAATACCTCTGCCCCCTGAATGTCATCCGTATGAATGATTGAGCAGGCAAACCGGTTGTCTACCACCATTGCGACTCCACCACCCCTGCCGTTGGCCCTATCCTTCCTATAGATGACGCAGTTGGAAGGGAGTACAGTGGCAATATCAGGGCCTGAACAATCTCCCAACCATGTCTCAGTAAGAAAGAGACAAGTGGGTTTAATCTCGGATAGTAAATTAAATAGATCTAGTGCATGTTTGCTAAGAGACCTAGTGTTGAGAAGTAGGCAAGTGCAGTAGATAGGCATGATCTCTGGGATGGATATAGAGCCATTACCTGGTAACCATCCACAACCAGGGCAGCGCCTGTTGCCTCGAGGTCTACTGGGAAATACAGTACAGCCGTTGATGGCATTACCCCTAAGTGTGGAGAGCTCTGTAGACGTGTATATCAGCATCCTGCCCCTAGAAAAGTGGCCTTGATCCTCTTCCCGCCCGCACCCGACCGACTCTGGGACGCTCACGGGCACAGACGGGCTTTCCTTAGGCGCTCCTTCGGCGCGTAGGAGGCGCGTCCGCTGCTCGTGTCCGCTGCGCGGAGCAAAGGGCATCTAGATTTATAGCGTCGCCTGCGAGAGGCAGCAACACTAGTCCACCGACCAGCGAGCCTGCCTCCCCCTAAGTTAGCCACTGAGGAAGTTGACTGCCTACTAGTCCCAGAGTACCCTTCAGCTCCAAGTCGGCTGAATGGGTGAGGGACGGTAGGAGTGGCACGCTAGTCAAAAGGTAGAGGAGTAAGTATGGAAATTGCAGTAATGATAGCAGGTAAGAGCCTAAGCGTCACCCGGCTTTTCGCCTCCGGCAAAAGAGATAGAGCAGGAGAGTACAACACAAGTTAAAACAACAGAAACAAAATGTGAAACAAAAAATGATTAAAAGATTAAAACCAGCTAGTAGTCAGCATGGGTTGCACAAGCTCGCCCGCACCCGGCTTTCCGCCACAGGATTTTTGGGAGCGAGAAAAGGTCAGTGTTTAGTGATCTCTCATACACGTAAATTATTGATTCCCCTTCTTCCATCCTCTTATTCTTCTTCTATCTCGTTAGATCAACAACCTATCTGGCATTATCAGTTATTATGCATAAAAGGTCAGACTATTTATTGGAAAACTTTGAGGCTTAAGGGTTTATTCTGGATTTCACAACAAGTTTTTAATAATACACCTTTATCCTTTTCTGATCTTCAATTAAAATTCTCTTTACCCTCTCCCTGTAATTCTTAGTAAGATTCCCTTCTTCCTTCCCTTTCTCAATATCCTTTTTCCTTACCACCTACACCCAATATCCCTGCTAGATGTTCTACTCTTTTCCCTTTATTGTCTACTACTACATCGGCTTCTTCTCTCTATAGATCCTCGTTCTTCTCCTCGGATAGAACCAAGGCGAAGTCTAAATTGGCATGGGAAAAAGATCTTTCTGAATGTTGGCCCACTTCTATCTTCTATAACGTCAAGAGCGGCTAATACTTCTCCGACTCTTTATGTTATCTATAAGTGCCTCCTTTTTACTCCAATGAAGTTATCCTCTTTTTCCATTGACTTTTCTTCCACTTGCTGGTCATGTAAAGAACCCTCTGCTGATCTAAAATACATGATTATCGATTGCCCCTCGCTTTCTAGTTTTTGGCGGTTAGTTTGGTCCCAAATTAATACACTTTTTAATACCCATACCCCTTTTTACATTTCCAACATCTTTCTGGGCTTCCTATCACCTTCCTGGCCATTTTAAACTTCTAACCCCTCATTAATTGACGTTTTGCTTGCCATTGCCCTTCATTTAATCACTACAAATTGGAAACAAGCTGATAAGGTTACTTTCAAATCTTGGTGGAATGCTGTTTGTTTTCATCATAGATTAGATACCAACAATGTTACACCTATTTCTTTACCCATTAAAAGGGATCTCTTATGGCTCCCCTTATCCTCCCACTTAACGAACATTGCTTCCTCTTTGGCCAGTTTATCTCCTAACTCGGATGCAGTTCGAAAAACTCCATGAATTATTTGTTGTCTTTACATCTTTTATTTTTCAAATGTACTCCTTGTTCCTACTCCTTTTATCTTTCTCATTATTGCAAAGTTTGAATTTTTTGCCTTATAGTTGACTTGATACTGTTTCTTGTTGATGTATTAAGATTTATGATTCAGGTATTTTTCTTATTTGTACTGTTTTATTTAGATACTCCCCCGCCTTTCCCCCTTTAGCAATTATCAGAGTATATTTTTGTTCTTTACTGTATGATATTATTCTTTCTATGTATATTATACCTTTTCTTTCAATAAACTTTAAACTTAAATAAAAAGTGAGAAAGGCTGGAGCCTTTGTAATGATGCTGAGTTGGTTTTTAAACAACGTTGGCCTTCTGAATTACCAAATTTCTACCTAATATTTTTAAAGCCAAAGTTTTAGGAAGATAATTCAGTCTCTGAGGAATTTAATATTATGATTTAATTGGATTACCATTGTACAATTTACATAAAAATGACTGCAAAAATACAATTTGGCCTCACGGAAAGGTATTTCTTTGTATTATGGACTTTTTGTTGCATATTGTCTCGGTGTATAATTTTAACTGGCATCATTTATAGTATTTATAAATTTAAGTTATAACATTTTCTTAGCAGTAATCATTTTATATATGTGTGATTTGTATTATCTAGTGTTTTACTATAGATGGATTATATATTTTTTTAAACAATCTAATTGATTGTTTTTTTTGCCCGCTGTTATGTGATGAGTACAATTGAAATCACTATTTCAACTGAAATTCAATATATTCTGAGAACAGCAAAAAAGGCAAAGAAATTACTTTGTAAAATGTTAAAATTATGCTCTGCTGTTAAAAATATATTATTACATGTTATAGCTATTTTTTCTTTTTTTTTACAGATCTTAATTTTAAGATATCACATTTATCACCATTTAGATTATAAAAAAAACAAGTGAATAAAATGTACCACCATTTAGATTATAAAAAACAAGTGAATACAATGTGCACTCTAAAGACACGCCTCCTAGAAGAAGGCCCTTGACTAGACCACGTCCTTCCTCTCCGGCAGAACCCAGAGCATCCGCCCTACCCACCTACAGCAGACCCAAGACCTACTCGCCTTAAGAAAACTCCTCAAGACCTGGCTCTTTGAGCAATAGCAGCACCCCCTCCCCTCAGCACCTTGAGACCCTCACGGGTAAGTAGCGCGCTTTACAAGTACTCTGATTGATTGATTGATTGTACCGTTTTGTACGTGTATTACTGTTGAGGTAAGTTTTAGTAAGTCTTAAAATGCACAATGGACTGTGTTTCCACACAGTTGAAGAACAGGAACATGGATGGACTAGACTTCTGTCGGAAAATTGCAATGCAAAAAGGTATAACATAGGGGACAGCTTCAGAACACCTGTCTGCAAGATATATGGTATAGTACAGAATGGACTAACATGGTTGTTTTGCAGGTCTTGATTATTTCAGAATTAAAAGGAATAAAACTCTTTAACTTAAACCACATCATTCAGTGTTTTTGCACATGTCATATTAGATCACATCCCTTCCCTTCAATATTACATAATAATGTCCTATCAGTTTCCTAAAACGTAAGTAGTTTTAAATGTATCTTGTTCTTTGTTATCAGTTCAGCAAATTTACTCCTATATTAACAATTGGCCTAGCCAATAACTCTCTTTCTTATTTATAAGGTGAGGAAAAGGCATTCTGTATACCTTTTCTTTTCCATATAAATATAATCTCATCATACACAGTACTTTGCGTTGAAAAGTTGTTCTATAGGTTTTGCTGTGCGTGTTTGCACAGAACATACATAGAACAAGACACATCTCCAGATTCATCATAAATCATGAATCTGGACATGTTTGTGAATGCTACACCATCCTCCTATTGGTGTAGCAAAGCACAACAAGGAAAATTGTTTTCACTTCTCCTCATTTTTTCACTTTCAATATATGCTGCAATGAACAGCATATATTGAAGGAGAAAAATGCCTTTACTGATTGTTTTTGTGCTGGAAGGTGACCCTTCCTGCACAAAAACAATGTACGCACAACACAGACATCCTTGCACCATGGTGCAAGGCTGCCTGTGTCACCACATGGCTGCAGTTTGTTCAGAGGAAAGCACAGAGTTGCAACATATGTATGTACATATATTACATCTCTGTACTTCGAAAATAACACAGCATGCTGTAGTTAAACAGTTTACTGTTTCATGCTGCAGCACTTCCTTATAATTCTGCACTTATGCATTCACCACACATCAGAAATGTATTTTTACTGTCAATGATGTACTACACATACATTCATCTCAACTTCCACACACTAGCATACTAGTTTAGATCTTACTTTAACCAGAGTAGTTATTTCTGAAAAGAATGTTTTTGTTGTTTTTTTTTGGTGGATTTTTTTAACGATTTTGTATTATGTTTGTTTCTTTAAAACAGGGGAACAAATGAGAACTGGGAAAAGAGAACTAAAAACTGTGAGGAAAGGAGGAAAGAAATCCAACAATGGTGGTGGTCAACAGCTCAGCGCACCAGATACACCGACTGCTCTCCATATGCTATCAGCCATCCGCATTTTATACAGCTCATTCTAAGTTTCCTAAATTAGGGACGAATATCAGGCTGTGCGGTAGAGGTTGATGGTGTTGCTCCACTCGTACTCGGGCCTTCTTATGAAGCAGGAAGAGCCTCTCTCAATCTCCTTAACTCCTCCCTTGCAAAGTTGACTGGATGCTTGGATTGCAAGTGCTTCTGCATACTTGCAGTTCCGCATGTGTACTTTTTGTTGGGGTCTCCCCTTGAAAGCACTTCCTTGCATATGCGGCAAGTAACTTTTGTTGCATTCACCTTTTTTAAGCCTGGTGGAAAGGTGAAAAGTTTCCCGACAATGCTGGTATATTTTTCCTTTCGTGGAAGTTCAGGAACAAATTCTTGCTCTGATGAGTTCTCTGAATCAGAGGATGATGGTGGATTAGCAGCTTTGGTATCTTTAAATGAACCTCTTCTCCAAAAAAGAAATAGCAGCAGATCTTCTCAGGAGGTCTTTCCCTAAGAATAGTTCATAGAGGTCACATGGGGTGCGTGTAGGATGCGCGAAGGATGCGCGCACTCAGCACGTACCCTGCTCGCGCCGTGCACGCACCCAGCATGAATTCGCGAAATTGCATTAAAAAGTGATGTACTTTTTATAACAATATTCTGATAATCTCTTGTCTTAATATTTATATTAAATATATACGTTTTTCAACATAAAAAAATCGCAGAAGTCACACACCTAATGCGTCCGATATGCATATGACGTAAAGTGCTACCGCGCGATCGTCACATCGCGTAATATGTCTATCTCGCGTATGCACCAGAAGTTGCGTACAAGTCACTTAACAACCGCGTTGGAAAAGGCCTATGCGTCGCACACCCTATGCGGATCCTAGACAGCGACCCTAAAAAGGAAAAAATAATAAAAATTATTAAAGTATATTATAAACAATATAAAATAATGAAATCAATATTTTTATGTAAAAAAATCTTTTTAAAAGAAATGTGTAATGTAATTTAAAACATAACGTATCTAAAAATAAAAGATTACAAAAATGTTAGAAAATATTAAAACGATAATTTAAAAAACCTTTGAAATTCACTAAAAAACCATAGGTTTTGCTTATGTTATAGTTAGGAATTAGCATTTAAAAACCTTAGAAATTCACTGAAAAAAACATGGTCAGTGACATCACTGATGACATCTAAAATGAGATCACTGATTACATCATCCAGTGAATGTGGTTTAGTTTGATATTTAAATAAGTATTATATATATAGCAATCTGCATTGAAGACTGAGTATATGTATATTTGTCTGGATGGAGAATTTAGTAGCACTGTAAGTGACGAATTTAAAGTGTCTCACTAAATATCTGGGATAGTGTTAAACTGTGTGAATATCTGTATCACTCTATGTCTTGTGTAAATTACTACATAAGTTGGTTACTAGCTATGTGAATGTCTACATTAGTTATTAATTACATAAGTGAGTATTTCTATGGGATAGTGAATGAATGTGTGTGTGGTTGGGTGGGACGTGTGTGACTGTCGAAAGATGTGTAAATAGTTCATTTATCTAGTAAATGAGGTTAAGACTGTATGTGGAAACACTTGTTTGGGTGAGTGAATCTCTTTATGGGTGTTGTGATGAGTAACTATATTTCTGAATGGTATATGTCCAACAAACCAGAAACATAAAAGGCAATCTATGTGACAGTTGTTGTATATAAATAAGTATCTAGAAGACTCAGTGATTGTATGAGTGATGTATGGATAACTGTATACTTGTAATAGTGATTTTATACCACACTAAGTATGTGTTACTATCTATATGAATAAATAAAGTGGTGTTTGTGTAAGTGTGTAGCTTAGTAAATATAAGTATGATCAATTGTTTGCATAAGTGAGTAGTATGTCTGCATAAGTGAGTAGGATGTGTGCTGGTGTGTAATATTGATGAAGATGTAGTAGTATATTTAATAGTGTTCTATTGATCTTTGTTATCATGTATGAGCGAATCTATAGGTAAGTGTTTAGATGTATGTGTAGATGTAGGAATCACTGAGTGGGATTTTAGAAACTTGTATTGGTGTGTCAATGGTTTCTAATATGGTACTTCATATTTTATAACGAGTGTTGAAAGTATATGCTACTGTATGATGAGGTGTATCAGTTTGTCACATGGATGATGTCATCAGTATTGTGATCAGTGATGGCATTTGAGATGTCATCACTGATGTTAATGACCATGTCATGAATGATGTAATATGTCGCATCATCAGCAGCCACTTATGTTCCCAGGGACCCCTTTTTTGGGGCCGGGCCTTTTTTTAACCCGTTTACTGCAGGGGTTATTTCGGCGCAGTGCGGGCATTCTAGAGAGTGGGCGGGGCCGCGTCAGCCGTTGAACGTTTGCAGAACCAGCCAGGAAGTGTTCCGAACGTTCAGCGGCTGACGGCAGCTCTGATAGGGTTACAAAATTAATGAAATGTTCCTTTTGGGGAGAGGGGCCGCGTGGCCCCCCTCCCGGGCCACTTATAGCCCCAGGGACCCCAACCCCTCGGGGCTGGCCCTTACCATTGGGGACCATGGGGGGTCCCCAATCCCCCCACGGTCCCGCCGGCTCCCCGCCTCCTGTGGGAGCCGGCATTGCTTTTTCATATGGGGAGCAGCTAACATGCTGCTCCCATATGGTAAAGCAATCTGCTTTGCTTCATTGAAGCGAGGGCAGGTTTTCCTGGGACACTGCAGGAGCCGGCCCTGGGGGTTGTCGGTCCCCAGGGCCAATGAAGACTCCCATATTTTTAAGAATCCCCGTGGGTGACGGTCCCCAGGGCTGGGGGGCCTCAGAGCCCCCCTTAGCAAATATTTTAAGCCCCGGGGGGTGGCAGTCCCTTGGGCTGCAGAGGGCCTGTGAGCCCCCCGCATACAATAAATTCAAGCCCTGGGGGTGGCAGTCTCCAGGGCTGGGGGGCTGGAGAGCCCCCCACCCATTTCTAAGAAGCCCCGGGGATGGTGGTCCTCGGGGCTGTGGGGGGGGGGCCGTGAGCCCCCCCACATTCATTAAATTCGAGCCCCAGCGGGTGGCAGTGCCCAAGGCTGGGATGGCCTGAGAGCCCCCTACCCATTTCTAATAAGCCCCGGGGGTTGGCAGTCCCCTGGGCTAAGGGGGGGGCACCCGTGAGCCCCCCACATACATTAAATTAGAGCCTAGCGGTTGTGGTCCCTATGTTAAGGTAAGGTGTATTGAAAAATCAGTTGTTGTATAAGTGTGTGGGTGGTGGATGTAATAGGTGTGTGACTGACTGTAAAAGTTAGTGTATAAATATATGTCACTGAATGCATGGGTAAGTGACTAAACTGTGTGAATGTCTGTATCATTATCTCAGTTGCCGTGTAAGCTGTTGCATGGGTTGATGATTAGGTACATTACTATCTTTATGGGTTACTTATTGGTTGCCTGAGTATCTGTATGGGTTACTCAGTGTTAGTGTGTGTGAGTGGGTGGGGGGGTGATTTTGTACCTAGATGTGTGAGTGGATCATGTACTGGGTGTATGGGTACAATAGTGCATGTGGAAATAGCTGTATAGGTGAGTGAGTGTGTGTATCAGTGTGTTGGTGAGTAAATGTATGTCTCAGTGATATATTTTTTGAGTAACTACATATGTGAAAGGCAGTGTATGTGAGTGTTGTAGTATAAAATGACTGTATGTGATGGGGATTAATTGTGGGAGTGTTCATGAAATTATTCCCATTACCTCACTCTAGCATTCTTTGTATGAGGTTATTTGCCCCTATTATTCTTCATCAAAAGATGCCTTTTGCTGTTTATGGCCAAATAATGAAAGTAATTTGTGTTTTTGATGACAAGGATGGATGAATCTAATTAATCATTCAGAAGAATTGACAAGTGAGTTAACAATCTACACAAAAATGTCAATGTATTTAACTGATTTGTGAAAATGTCCAGGCTTCATTTTTCTCTATCTCCTATGTGGGTTAATTTTGATTTATACTTTCTATTGTCAACAGAATGATCAGAGGGGCTAGACTCGAGCTGCAATCACATTGGATGCTCTCTGAATGTGCTGTGTGGAACCCCACAGATTTGAGCTCCATGATAGGTCTTATCTCAGCAAATGACCAACTGCTCTCATTCTGTTTACTGGAATGATTGATGCTGTGCCTCAGGTGGCAAGAAACCTGCAAGGCTGCTGCTTGGAACAGACATGTTGGCCTGGACGATGGGGGTCAGCAAGCTCAGTCGATGTGTATGAATGACTGGTGATGTTGCTGAGCCCGGGTCTGAAACCTGATGGATCTGGAAGAAAGGAACCACTGTGGTGAGCTCCTGGACCTACACTATGTGTCTCTCTGCTGAAGGTCACAATCTGAGAAGAACTAATTAATTATTTGTAATGCTGCAGCTGATGGTCGGGGGGGGTGAGAAGTTCCGAGGTAGTGGATAGAGGCGAGGCACCAGACTCCATCAGTGTGTCTCTATCTTCTTAGATCCTGTATGGACCATGGGACCCCATCCCATTTGTGTTTTTTTTTTAAATCTTTGTTTGGGAGTAGTCAGTCCCTTCAAGGAGCATTACAATCAAAGAAACTCTAAAAAAAAGTCAACTTGGGTCCCATTTGTTTAAATAAAATATTATTTTAATAAATCCAATCACAGACACAGTGTCTGCTGACACCAGCATGCCACCATCCCTATGATGACGTCTAATCAAAGTAAGTTGAAATTTGTAACCCAAAACATTAATATTCATGTGAAAGGCTGCATTGTGATGAAGTTTGAATACAAATTCTGAGAACCAACCTATTAGTGCACAGGTTAATTAAAAAAATGTCACTGGTTGCAAAACAATTCTCACAATTTAAAACCTGTGTTTTGTGACCAGTGTTTTGTACATATACCCTGAGTTTTGGGCTGGCTATTTTGATGTCTTGTGTTCTCTTTTGCATGGCTGTGCACAAGACTTGATTAATGTTGATTGTTTCTCACACGTTTTCAGATCTGCATGCTGATCATTTAAAGCCAGATGTCACTTTCTGCTTGGCAGGGTGTATATGTTTACATTTTAAATAAATGTTCAATACCAGGGGGTTAGCAGTCAGAGTCAATATCCCGAGGGATCATCACAAGAAGCTCAACACAAACATAAATATGAGCAAACACAGCAAGATATGACTGGGCAAACATATGTTGCTGGATATTTTGATGATGAGCCTTGAAATGTGGAGGTAACACAGAGTGTTAGCTTCACATTATGCATGGAGCGTCTTATATTTGGATGATGCCTGAGGCTGTCTGAAATTATCCAGACATGTAGACACAAACATGTCTTAAACAGATATATTCAAACACTAAATACAGTCCAATTTTCCCACTGGGACATGTATTCCCTCAGGCCTGAGCAGGTAGGCCAAAGGTTGCAGTGCTTAGATCATGCTTGGATAGGTTTTAGACCTAGATGTGTAACATTGTTGTATACTGTAATGTCTTACAGTAGTAAGTGATGGGCCACAACCTGCAATCCTCATTCAGGTGGTGGGTGCAGACAGAGTATAGCAGAAGGAAGTGTTTTAAATGTATTATATATAGTAGTATTTTTACAGGCACAAAGTGACCTTGAAATCAACTGAGCAACCATCACGGTTTCAATGGTCTGCTTGTGTTATAGTTCATTGTCATTAGAGATTGTCAAGTATTCCACAAAGCTGGAAACAGGTAGAGGGAGTACAGGATATTTCCTTGTTGAAGGTAATGGAATAGTGCACTTAGATCTCTTGCAGGCAGCCCTGTGGCTGCCAGATGGAGCAGGAATATCAGTAAACAACATGGTAGTGCATGCTGCTGTCTAAATGTTTGTTCCCAGTAACATTTTATTGAATGTGTTGAATTTTGCAATGTCCCCACAAGGGGACAGATGCCATTAAGCCATCAGTGAAAGTGTGTGTGTGAAATGTAGTTTAGCTAATGGTTTGCATGAATGTCATCATTTGTGCTGGTAATTTTGTATCTTTTTTATTTTATTGCAGAGTTTTTTGTTTTGGTTTGCACTGGCATATCTGTGTAGTTGCAAGAATTTGGTAAGGAAACTTTTATATTGTTTACTCCAAATGAGTATCAATGACCTGCATGAATGTGTTTTTATAAAATACTGTAATAATAGCAGCTTATTTAGCTTCTGTTTGAATGTGTGTGAATTATTTCTTGTATTTGTGTCTTGCCTTGTATGGTATTTTCTTTTGTTTTCTTTTTTAGTAGGATGTCATTGGTGCTTGCTGTGTCTGTGCGGATTCAGTGCTGCTGAGCATAGTGGTCTCTTACAAATGAGTGGTTAGACATTTTTTATACAGTTTATAGGTCTTTCTGTGCTTTGTATTGATTGACTTTACATTGCAACTGCTATATGGCAGTAGTTTTTTCTTTTTGTTTTATGAATCTGCACTTTGTATATTACAGTGTATATACAGCGCTGAATACTGTTGACTTGTTTGTCAAGTTACTTGTATAACTAAGGAGTTTGGCTAGCCAATGGATGACTGCTCAGCATGTTGTTGATATGCTTTTTGAGTCTCTTCTAACCATGATTATGAGACTGATTCATCTGAAGCAGAGGAAAAAGGCTAGGATAAAAGCAGACACTTTTCTGACCGAGAGGAATCATCTGATGATGAAGCCATGAAGCGGATGAAGTGTGGCTTTTTGAGCAAGACATTGGTGTGCCACTACTGCAGCAAGAGGCATCTGGATTACATCCTGGGGCTGCAAGGCTTTCCAGTGGAAGTCCTGGAATTTGGGTTGACCCAAACATGGTGCAGCTGGTGTTGCCTGCCTTTAGTGCGGCTGCAGGTGAATAGTGAAAAGTGAATAGTGAAAGTTTTTTGTTGTTTATGGATGATGGGGCATATTACCAAGGGTGGTGATAGGTAATTATTGCCGGTTTGGCGGCTGTTTTCGGCCGCTAAGCGGCGATAATTCTATCGCTCTATTAGCAAGCTGTCACTAACTGATGTTAGCGACAGCTTTTAGGCGATAGCGAGCGGTTTGGGGCCCACTTTGTATGTCAGCGATATTTATCGCTAATGACATGCAAAGTGGGCGTACTCAACCAGTTAGCGACTGAAAGCAGTCGCTAACGTCGCTATCACCTATTAGCAAGGCAGGCGTAGCAATGGAAATATTCGCGCTATCGCCAAAACCAACGCCTGCTCAGACCAGTTCTTAGCCATGTTATCCAAAGGGAGGTGGATAACATGGCTAAGAGCATTTCGTCGCTAATGTGTGAATATCGCTGTATTCTCAGCGATATTCACACATTTCGCCGCAATCGCTGGATATTTTAGCACAATGGAGAAAAACGTTGCTAATAGGATGTTTTCTCCGCTAACATATCCAGCGATAAAACATTTGTCACTAAGCCTATTTAGCGATAATTATCGCTACTTGTTGGTAATATGCCCTGATGTATTTTGGGTGAGATTGTTGATCAGACTAATTTGTATGCTGAACAGTATTTGAGGGACTACTATGCCAGACGTTAGCCCCACTCTAAAGCTATACAAGGGACGCCCTCAAATCTGAATGAGTTGAAGACATTCTTGGGTTTAACTTTTTTGATGAGCCTGTTGCTGTCTTCATATTGGTCTTCTTATCCCTTGATGGCAACTGCTATATTTCCTGCAACCATTAGTTGTCATCAGAATTTGCTTCTACTTTGGATTTTTTTTTTAAGATGTATCGTTGCCAGGGGATCAACCTGATTATGACAGTCTTTTTAGGGTTTGGCCTGTCCTTGATCATTTGGTAGATGAATTTTCAGAGAGCTATGTGACATGCGAATAAATCGCTGTGGTTAAGTCTTTGATCCTGTTCAAGGCTGATTAGTTTGTATGCAGTACATTCCTAGGAAGAGGGCATGTTATTGAATTAAGATGTATATGCTGACTGGGAGTAGTATTGGATATGTTTATCATTCCACCGTCCACACTGGTAGGGATTCCAGTTTTGACTCCCTCTGGTCGTCCACTTTGGAGTTACAGAGAAAATTTGTGTGGGAACTTGGTAGAGGACTCAAATTTAGCTAAACAATCATACTTTTATCACATTTCTGTGTGGTATTAATGCACTTGCACACATTTCCTACCACTGACCATTCCCTTCCATCTACAGCGTAAAATTGTACCTCAATTGTGTGGGTGGGCCAAGAACCTAAGACTGGGACAGACCAAAAATGTAGAGATTTAGGGGATAGCAAGCCAAGCTCTAAGCAAAATAATTTTTATAAATGTTTTTAGCCAAACTCTGCATTAGAACCCACACAAGTGAGGATCATTATTATTGGGAGACCAAGGGAAATACTGTGTGGTAGAACATTTGTGCTGGCACAGTGATCCCAGAAAGAAATGTAAGAAACATTTGATTTATTTAGCTACATTTGAGGTTTACAGGGGATTCTGGGTTAGAAAACATAGGTGGATCTATGCAAACCACATTCTTGGACTCCCCATGTATCTAGTCTTCAGACATTTCTTGGTTTGTTTGGTTTCTCTAGATGGCCTGCAAGCCCGGGTCCAAAAAGCCAGGTTGTATTGTGATAGATCAATTTGAAGTCTCCAAATAGACTTTGGGCCCTTACCTGTAGCAGGCACTTGACCCACTAACACAAGTGAGGTATCATTTTTATGGAGAGACTTGGGAGAATGAGGGGCAATAGGACATTTGTATTGGCCTGGTAATCCCACAACTTTCCCAAACAGAAATGTAAGAAAAATTTGATTTTCTTTTGTAACATTTGAGGTTTGCAGGGAGTCTGAGTAAAAAAACATTGGGAGATCAACAAAAGCAACACCTCCTTGGACTCCTGTGTAGATGTGGGTGAGTATCTTGAAAGTTACTCTTTTCTCACCAGTGGAGGTTACACAGGTGCTGGGTGATGTGTTCATGTTGAGGGATTCAGAAAAGGGGGTGGTGATGAACAGAGTGTCTGAATTAAGCAGACCACTCTTACCCAGTCCAAAGATCAGGGCTTGATCCATCACCGTTATTTAGCTCACTGCCCCATCCCAGCTCAGAACCTGGCTATATGCAAATTAGTCTGTCCCTGGCCCAGTGCATTATGGGAACAGGGCAGACCAAACTACCAAGCCAATTCTTCACCAGAAAGGAGACAAGCTTCCGGGGACCGGTTTCTGGCATTTCAGCCATCGTTGGCCCGGCTTGCTTGAATCCTGATGGAGCAGTGAGCAAGGGACTCATGTCTGAGTATACCCTGCCACACCTATAGTGGCCAAAAACGATTCAGAAAAGGGGGTGGTGATGAACAGAGTGTCTGAATGTTGAGGGATGCCAAGGAGAAATCTGACTGCGGTGTTCTGTATGGTCTGGAGTTTGCGGAGCAGAGACTTGTTAATCCCGGCATAGAAGGTGTTTCTATAGTCCAGTCTGTTGGCTATGAGTTCATGGGTGACGGCCTTCCTTGATTCCGGGGGAACCACTTGAAGGTCTTTTGGAGGATGCAGATGATGTCGAAGCAGGTGGATGGGACAGCGATGACCTGTTGGGGCTTGGAGAGGGAGGAGTATGATGCCTATGTTTTGGGTGTGGTCTGCTGGGGTAGGGTGTGGCTGAGGGCGGTAGGCCACCAGGCATTGTCCCATGCAGAGGGGGAGGGTCCGAGAACGAATACCTATGTCTTCTCTAAGTTGAGCTTCAGGCATCTGCTTCTCATACAGGATGTGACATATTTTTTTCCTTCCTGAAAGTTGAGTCTGGTGGTGATGGGGTACTTGGTGAGGGTAAGGATGAGTTAGGTGTTATTGGAGTAGGATAATATGCTGAGTCAATGCTGTCTGACGATGGTGGTAAGGGGGGCTACGTAGATGTTGAAGTGCATGGGACTGAGTGACAATACTTGAGGTACTCCGAAGTTGATTTCTGTGGGTTCGGAGAGGAAGGGTAGAAGTCTGATTCTTTGGATTCTACCATCGAGGAAGGAGCATTGCCAGTCGAGAGTGGTTCCCTGTATGCTGGCTTCATGGAGTCTGGTGGTAAAAGTGCGGTGAGAGACGGTGTTGAAGGCTGCAGAGAGGTCGAGTAGGATCAAGACTGCAGTGTGCTCTTGGTCAAGCAGGGTGCGGATGTCGTTTGTGGCTACAAATAGGGCTGTCTCTGTGCTGTGGTTGCTGTGGAATCCGGATTGGGAGGGGTCAAGGATGGAGTTTTCTTTGATAAATTTCATAAGTTGGATATTGGTGCCCATGAAGGTGAGGACCTGTTGAGGGCTTCTTGAGTAGGGGTCTGACTTCAGCTCATTTCCAGTTGTCAGAAAGAATACTTGTTTCAAAGGTGGCGTTGATGGTGCATCAAAGTTCAGGAGCGATGGTGGCGGCGACTCGGTGGGAAACGTACATGGGTCCATTGGGGCTCCTGAGTGGATGCATTTCATGGTCGATGCAGTGTCTTCGGTGGTAACTGGCATCCAGGAGGAGATGGTGGGCTGGCTAAAATTGCTGGAGGATAGAGTTATTTCTGAGTCAGGTGTCTGGTCATTGAATTTGTCGTGAAGGCTCTTGATCCCTTGCTGCGTGTTGTGTCCTCCTGAGGCGGAAGCCGGGAGGTTCTGCTGTGTGTCGCTAGTGTGTGTACCTCCTGAGAGTGCCAGAATTTTAACTTTCTCTGTGTTATTTACAAAATCGGCATCTTTTTAAAAATCGGCATTTTTAAACTGTGTAATGTTAGTGATTTAATACTTACTTAGGCAAGCTTACTTTTAGCACAGGACACTCATCGGCCCCTTCCCCGCATTAAATTGTGATACTCCGGTGATCAGCCGAGTCAGGCGCTGACACACTCGGACCTCACCTCGGCCCTCGGAATGAAGCAGCGGCCAACTTGGGGGTAGGCTACACCTTCTGCGCTCTAGTCTCCAGCGCATAAAAGAGACGGGCATGCCTCCGCGCAGTGGACGCGGTCAGCGGACGCTCCATCTCAGCGCCGGAGTCATGCCAGAGTCTAGTCCGTCTGCTCCCATCAGCGCAGAGGAAGCGCCGGGGGCTGGGCAGGCTGCCTATGTAGATCCCCCTGTTCCTGGTAGTCCCTTATATTCCTTACGGACATTGCTATCCTACAAACCCTCATTTAAATCTTGTCACCACACATTTCCACCGAGGGTTTACCGGATGCCCTCGAGTGCCAATGCACGGGGAAAGAGGATAGCCCCTCCCCAAAAATCTCCCTAAATAGGCACTCTAGACCGGGAAATCACAAGCTCCCCCAGCTGAGTAGAGAGACTGGGTTCCTCATTAATACCAGATCCCTAATTAAGAAGAATTCTGCCTTTAGGGATTTTATCTCCGATAGAAATCCTCCCTGGGTCTTCATTACGGAGACCTGGGCAGCAGGGCATTCTGGGCCAGAACTCCTGGATGCCATCCCGGAGGGGTACTCGCTGTCAAGAATGGATAGAGAGGGGCAAAGGGGGGTGCTGGGTATTTTACATAGAACTTCTATAAGATGTCGAACCGAGCACCTTTCTCTACCCCGTGACTCCTTTCAGGCCCTATACTTTGCTCTTAATCCCTCCCCCACAATCTCCTTTGCTGGGATTCTGATCTACAGGCCTCCTGGCCCAAGGCCATCCTTCTGTCAAAAGTTTCTTACGGTGCTGGAACCCTATATTGACTGACCCAACCTCACCATTCTTGGAGATTTTAACTTCCACTTGGAGATGGATAACTCCACAGACACTGTCTCTCTGTTGGACTCACTAACCTCCTGTGGTCTAACACAGAGAGGAGAGGGTCCCACCCACATAGCCGGACATACCTTGAATGGGGTCTTCACCAACGACCCTAGGGTAGAGACTGGGATTCCCCTTCCTCTGACTTGGTCAGATCACATGGCTATCCCCCTGGATTTTACACACCCTAACTTTGCCATTCCCCTAGCAGACCCCAGCAAATGGGAATTAAAAAGGAACTACTGAGGGATAAATAGTGACTCATTAGCTCCCCTTTTGTCCAGTCACCGTTCATTACTAGTAAGTGACACCGACAGTGCAGCTCTTGACCTGCATAATTCCATTCTAAAGGCGGTGGGCAAACTGGCCCTGGTCAAGCAGACTTACTCCGCCAGGAAGCGCCCCTCGGCGCCTTGGTACTCTGACACTCTCAAGTCACTAAGGCAGGGATGCAGGAGACAAGTGAGGCTCTGGAGTCTTAATCTCGATCCAGATGAAAAGAACATACATAAACTCCTACTCAAAGAATATAAAACCGCGGTGCTTGCAGAAAAGAAACTACACTTCTCCAAACTGACTGCCTCCCTCAGCTCCACTAGGGAATTGTTTAAAATCGTTGACTCCTTGTCGGCTCTGCAATCCCTGATCCTATAATAGCAACTCAGGAGCTCTGCGACCAGATATCAACTTTCTTCTATGCAAAGATAACCGACATCCACTCAGGCCTAGAAGTTCTTAATCAAGAACTAGGACCTCCAGCTGCCCTAGTGTTACATCCTGCGAAAGAATACCCTATAGAGTCACCACAGGGTAACTTTTACATCTTCCCCCGCTCACATTAGAGCAATTTGATTCGCATTTAGACAAGCTTAAATCAGGATCCCCCCTCGACCCCTGTCCTCTGAAGACTTTTAAAGAATGCAGAGACGTTCTACTTCCTGCTTTTCTGGAAGTTATCAACCTAGCAATCCAGGAAGGTGTTATAACAATTGGTGTCACTCGACATCGTATATATTCGATAATGGTAACCCGGGTTACAGACCCCAGTAGCGCGAGGGCGATTGAGCCATAGGACTCCGTAACACACGTACCCGTGGTTACGTGCTTTTGGAATTTGGCGCTTTAGCATTATCGAATATATACGATGTCGAGTGACAACAATTGTTATAACTTGGATTGAAGATTTACAGTCCACTACGTGAATTTTGGAAAATTTTGTGGCGACTGATTGCGTGTATATACATTACAAGGTTACCCTTCCGGGTTGGAATTATCACCGGAACTGGGCCTAGGAATTTACATCTCAGCATTTAAGCCCTGAAGAGTTGTGGTGTCTGTTTAGGTATAGTCCCACAACGAAACACGTGTCGGCTGGCTGTTTATACATTATCCTATTTGCTGATCTAAATAAAAGGAGAGAGACAAGAACCTCCAATGATAAACGACGCTGGACAAGACTTTTCCTTTTTTTTTTGCCTATTCGAATTCACTTATTAACATTGATATTGTGATTTTGTTGAGTGCGCAGGATTGTGTTTTTTATGTTGTAAGGGTGTATCTTGGTACACTCCCATTGAGGGGTCTGAAGGGTCTCCTCTCCCTGCCTGCACCATTTACTATTGGATAATATGTACTCACGTTTACTTTGCTAGAGCGCCTATTTAACCCGTATACTTGAAACCCTCTCCTCTGATCACAGACATTTATCAATGTCATCCCCCTCTGTGTACGTAGGTACTATATTGTTGGGAAGTTTGGGTTCAAATCCACCCCTGAGCATCTCAAACTTGTCATCCTTATCATTGCCACCATTTTTTTATTGCCTCCTCCCTCTTCCACTTCTACTCAGCCAATTCCAGTTTCCTCTGTTCCGAAGCAATCAAAGCGAATTGAGGTAATTGTCTCTAAAAGGGACAGTGGTGTTTCCTGAGCAGGTGACCCTTCCCCCTTCCCCTTGCTGTGTGTCCATCCCCTGCCATGTGTTTAACCCCTGCTGTGTGCCCATCCCATGCCATGTGTCCATCCCCTGCTGTGTGTCTATCTCCAGCAATGTGCCCATCCCCTGCCATGTGACCAGAACCCTGCTTTGTGTCCATCCCCTGCCATGTGTCAATCCCAGCTGTGTGTCTAACCCCCCTGCCGTGTGTTCATTCCCTGCTGTGATTCCATCCCCTGCCCCGTGTCCATCCCTTGCCATCTGTTCATCCCCTGCTGCGTGTCCATCTTCTGTCTCCAGGCACACACTCTGCTACAGTTTTCCTAGCTAATGCCCCTTTCCACTCTTGAGCATGGAGCGGCCTGCAGCTATGACTGCACCTCAACACCTCAGTCTTGCAGGTGCCCATGCCAAACATGCTGGAGCTGGGGCTGTGGCTCTGACTCTGGTTTCTACTGCGGCCTGGCCTGGCCCGGCATAGTGAGGCTCGACTCTGCTCTCAGCTATGCTTGCATCACTTCTGATCACTTCGATCACAATACTTAATCAAACCCTCTATGGATATGCACTGCATCTTTTACAAGAGTTGGCACTGCAGGTTAGAATTAATCACTTGTGCTGGGTGCAGGAGAGTCACGCTGTTGCACACTCTGATGGGAACTGTTTCTTGCCTCACTCACGTCAGGTACAGGGAATTTCAATGCCTGTGCACCAAGGAACAGCATTTGTTACTTTCATTACTCACAGCAGATGGAGAGGATTTCCATGCGTATTCACCAAGTGCCCATTTTTCGCTCGTGGTGGCAATCTTGTGACTGCCACATTACAACGCTAGTAGTCGTGCCGGCCTGGGACCAATGCCTCTGCCAGGGAACCGCTGTACCCTGGCGGTGGTGCGGCAGTCAAAAGGTAACAATATGCTTGGTGGTACTTGGTGTGCCTCTCTTCAGTCTCCCCAGCCCACTTGGGTCAGGGCAGATAGCTGGGCCAATAAATGACATGGCATGGCCCCGAGCCCCAAGTCCCATTGGGCTTTGGGCCACCACCACTGCAGTAACACACACTGAATGCAGTCTGGGGTCTCCTGCTAGGCCTGCTCCATCAAAGCTGCAATTCCCCAGGCAGTTGTACAGGTAGGGGGAAGCCCATGCTGCAAGCAACACCTTACTGTGTGTTTGGTGTCCTCTCATCCAGGCCCCTGGCTCTCGGCTGTCCAGCGGGAGACATGGAGCTAGGCGTGTTCCAGGTACCATACACACAGTCGGCTGCTCCTGATCCTCAGGGCCTCCCGCTCCCAATGTCCTCCGGGTCCCGGGGCCCCACCAGGTTTTAGGCATAGTCAACTTCCTCCATTGAGCATCCCGACACCAGCGGGCTGCAGCGCCGTTTTAGGATCACAGGCGAGGGTCCGGTGGTCTGATTGAAAGGTTTGTGATGGCGGTGGCTCAGAGGGATCATGAAAAATGTCCTAGCCACCCACCATCTTGGCCTCACTCGATTGGGAAGGTTTAAAGAAGTATTAGGGCAAAAAAGGGACAGTGAACAAAAAATATAAAACGATTGTGAGGGAAAAAGCACAGGAAATATAGAAAGTATTTCAGAAGCAGCAACACATATTGTAGCTGAGTCTCTTTGAAGGGGGGTAGTTGGTGGGAATTTGGTGCTTTCCCCTTGGGCAAGGACAGACCTGTATGCTTTCACACATAATTTTCCAAATTTGAGAGAAGATTCAGCAAAAAGGTAGGATGAAATTCATAAGGTGACACAACCTTCTACAATATTATGGAGTGATTAAAATACATTGTTTGAAATGTGTTATTTGGGGAGATTTGGGGTTGGAGTGTTAAGTGGCTGTTAGATGGCCAGCTCAGGAACCAACTAGAAAAGAGTGGCTGAAAAATATAAGGCATTGATGGAGAATTTGATAAAATGAATTCTAGAAAAGGACATACATTAGAAGAAGATTATGAGAAAGACAAATAAGCCTAAAGAGTCAGTACAGTCTTATTATGGGAGACTGATGCAGGTTTTGAAAAAACATAGCAGAAAACCCATAGAAATATGCTGTCTGAGGTTTTGTGTCTGCTTTCGTAAGTTGACTCAGATGAGAAATAAGTAATGATATTCATCAGAGCAAATTGTGTTGGTCGACAAAGGGTAAGGGTACAGAAAAATAATATGATGTTGAATAGGCTGAATTTTGGACAGAATATGCTGAATCAGAAAAAGGTTTGAATGGCAATGACAACAGCCCCAGTAATACAACAATAGTTGAGTAATACAATTCCAGTATTGATAAAAGAAGACCGGACACCAGATTTAATTCATTCAGTTAGAACAGAAATATTGCATTTTAAAGGTAAAGACATTGGGTTGATCAAAACAGCAGAGCTAGTGAAGATTAAGGTGAAAGCAGGGATGAATCTAGTAATTGAGAAGATGATTGAGCAGGGAATCCTTTAGGAAGTGTTAGATAATCCTTGCAATTCCCTGTTATGGGAAATAATAAGTCAAATTGATGATCATACAAAACCTCCAGAAAATGAATATTATTGCAGTTCCTAGTTGTCCAATATGTTATGTTATGTTATGTTATGTTATGTTATGTTATGTTATGTTACCGGGTATATGTAGAGCACACGACTACTCTGAAGAGCGGTATTACTATTTCAGATTCCAGCAGCCACAGAATGGTACACCATTGTTGATTTGTACCAAACATTCTTTTCTATTCCATTGCATGACGACAATCAATTCCTTTTTGCATTTCCATTTTTTACAAAAGTATAGAGAGAGCTCATCGATTTTCTCACAAATATTGAAGAAAGATCTGGAAAACTGAAGTAGCGATGTAACTCAATCGTAGTCCCGTACATAGACACTTTTTTAATAGAAGCCAAAACAAAAGATGGTTGAAAACTTGATATCAGTACATTGTTGAATCCTTTTTCTGAAAATGGACAAAACGTCTCCCCAGCAAAAATGCAGTATTTTGAATAAGAAAAAGAGGGCACCATTTTAAAAAGGGTGTGTGAATAAGTACAAACAAAAGCAGTTCTGCAATTTTGAAATGTATTCCCCTGAAAACCTAAGAGAGGTTGGGATGTTAGTTAAATAATGCCAACAATAGATCCCAAACTTTTCCCTCATTGTGAAGCCCTTAGTGAGGCAAACCTGTAATGAGGGACAAGATTAGGTGTTATTTCATGCATTTTATACAATGAAAGAGTTTGTGTCATGCGCCCACACTCTGGATGACTGATTACAAGATGATGTTCTACTTGTTATGTCATGAGAAAGATTGATGTGCATTTTCAATTCTGCCACAGAAACGAGGACGCATGCGTCCAGGAGAGATTTTTTCCAGTTGTTGTAAGTCTTTCTGATGTCTAAAATCTGTTGCATCACTTTGTCTGGCAATCGAACAAAGTGAAGGGATCATGATGGGCAAAGTTTTATTGTTTATTTTTGTATGTCCCACATTCAGTTGAAATTCTTTTGACAAGAGTGAAAACACCACTCTTAACAAACAGCAGGTTGGCACCATATGAGTAATTCTTAAAGCAAAGATTTTTTTGAATCCAGCAACACTGTTACCAACTTCACACAAAAGTAATGACTGGGATAATGGAATTAATGATGAAGAGGAGCATGATTGTATTGAAGTGACCAGACTATGCACAACAGCATAACCATGTATAAAAGAAGTTCCATTCGTATCATCAGACTTAACACAGTTTGTTGATGGTTCTGTCTAAGAGACCAAAGTGGAGAATTGAAAGCCGTTTATACAATCTGCTCTACTGCTCTACTAAGAATCGCCCCCCTCAGAACTGAGTACAGTAACAAGACCTGTTACTTATCCGAAAAATTGTATGTAACAATATTTATTCATAGGCAGTATGTTTTTGGTATTGTTCATGACTATGGGCAACTATTATCATAGAGAGGATTATGACGTCTTCGGGTCCTCCAATGTCAAACAACAAGTACATATTGTATTTATTAAATGCGATTAGGAAACCAAAAGAAGTAGCAGTTGTTCATGTCAGCCCCATAAGGCTGGCAAGGATTTGGTTACCTTTGGAAAGAAACATGCTGATCAGCTGGTGAAGTACTGGATATTGCAGTAAGAGTCAGTTATTCAAGACAATGAAAATGAAATCATCAAAGGTGAAAAAGGTTTAAATAGTGCAGACTGTTTTACTTGGACTCGATGTAGACTCTTTTGAGAACATTAAGAGACTTCCTGCAGATGTATGATGCAGTCTTGGCTTAGTTTGTCACCTAAACAATCAGGGAATGAATCACATTGGCCAATCAGAAGGCCCATTTACATGATTACAAGACGACTTTATTGAGATGCCACAGTAGAATTGTGCAAAGTATATCTTGGTAGTAATTTGTCTCAAAATTGGTTTAAACAGTTCCTTCAAGGAAAGCAGATAGCCATACAGTTGCCAACTTATTGTTGAGGGACATAATACTAAGGTTTAGTCTATTGAAACTGATTGTGGCATATCTGCTGCAGATTATCTGTAGAGCTTTCTAAATCAACCAGAGATTCCACTGTAGCTATCAACCATAATCATCAGGAATGGTAGAGGGAACTAATGGACCTTTAAAAAGTTTGTGCTTTGACAGGATTAACGTGTCTGGAAGCCCATACCCTTGTGCTGATGAATAGAAGTACTCCAAACAGAAAGACTGGTTCATAACCCCATGAAGTGATCATGGGCAGAGCAGTGAGACTTGCAAATGTACCTTCAGCTTCATTAGTTTCCATAACTGATGACCTCACACTGGATTAGTTCAAAGGTCTGGCTGAGGTTTTGAAACCTGTCTCCTACCAGGTGAATACAGCCACAGAAGACTACAATGATACACCTTGCCATGAACTGAATGCAGGTGATTCCATGTTGATTCACAAGCATGTCCACAAAGTCTGGTCCATTGCATTTGATACTGACCATCAACACTGCAATGAACTGTGTACATGTGCCTCAGAGAATCCACACTGCTCACACAAAGAGAGTGAGAGTAGCTGGAGCTGTGTATGTGGGAATAACTGATCACCCAATAGCAAAGATGGTAGAACAGTGTCTCAGTCAACCTCAGATTCGCACGTGCATCCAGAGGAGTAAATATTTTCTTCAATTAAGGAAGAACAAATGAAAAGGTAAAGAGAAACATTTCAAATAAGTGACAGTTCAGATGAAGAGCTTGAAACTCCTAAAGTCCAGTCACAAAGTGACCAGAGTCAATAGCTGTTGCAAAAAACATACGTGGTGGCAAGAAGAGGGAGTCCCTGATCAAAAAAGTGACAAGTTACAAATAAAAATAAAATGTGAAATTACCCTTTCTGTAAGAAGCACATTTGCAGTGGCAAAAGTTAACAAAAGAGAGCCTGCATTAAGTACAAATTCAAGTTCTAGCCAACGTATTGGGAAAGAAAGTGATCAAAAGCTGGTTTCTGAATAAGCACCCAGAAAAAGAACTTATAGAAAAAACACTTTTAGCCAGAGGAAGACCAAAAGAGACACTTGAATTAGGAATCTGATGAGAGTGAATTGCCAGCTGCCAAGAGACCAGTTAGAAGGAGCATTCCCGATCGGAAATATACTTCACCACAGTAGATGTATAGAACCACAGTTTCAGAGGAAGATACTGATGAAGACGAATATTTGCAAATAAATAAGTTGACAAGCTAATTTGGCAAAACAATCAGATGTAGAGACTGATTCAGAAGGAGAAACTCCTTCAAGGAAAAAAGAGATTTTGTGATACTGAAGTCTGCTGAAAATCGCAATATCAAAACATAAAAATTTTGCTCAGAAATTGAAAGATAGCAGTAATTTTGCCATGAAATGTTTTTTTTTGTGTCTATAACATGAAGATGGGAAATAGCAGATGCTGTAAAATGATGTAGCGATGTTGCAGTTAATATTGATTATGTTAGTGTTTTTAGACCTGTTGGTGCACTTACTGACTTGTGTGGGAAATGTTTCACATTATATAACTAGACTGCAATTAGATTTAAAGATAAAACATCTAAACAAATGATACATTCAAAAGAAAAACATTTAGGGGCTCATTATGAAGGTGGAAAGACCGCCAACACCGGGCTGGCGGTGATGGTCCTTCCACCATCATACAGAAAATTCCCACTGCCAAATTAGGATGGTGGTGGAATTCCCAATGTCACTGCGGCGGACGGAAACTTTGTCCGCCATGGTTCCGCAAGGCGGTCCTTTTCCGCCCACCTTGCGGAGCCTGAAACCAGGGCAACATTGCGGCAGTGCTGTGCAGGGATCAGGGTATCCCTTTCCGACTGTCTTTTGGCGACAGATATACAGCCACAAAAAGAATGGCAGAGACTGGCTTTGCGGGCCCCCTCTGTGTGTGGGGGGTGCACTGGGGGTACCCATGGTACCCTCTGCAGTTCCATGCACCAAGTGGTAGGCACTGTGTGGTGCCTGCCACATGGTGCAGGGAAATGGTTTGCATGCTCTTTTGACACTGCATATGGTGCTGCAGCCAGCAGCACTGTCCAGAATGTTAAAAGGCCAGGATGCAGATGTCAGAATGCCGGGTGCATCCTAATTGAACTGGTGAGACCACTGCACGTCTCGCGGGCAGAATAATGTCCGCCCGCCATCATAATGAGCCCCTTAGTTAGTAGTTTTAGAGATAATGTGTATACTAAAATCAGTTAAGAATATATTGAAATTATGAACATTATTAATTGCTATATATGTACATTTCTTCCTATATCAGCTGGTGAAGGAGCTGCTGCATGGGGTGTTGAGACAGAATATTGAGTTGGAAATTTTGACTTACAAAAATCTCGAGTTGGAAATATAGTGATTCAGAAATATCGACAGCAAGAACATTGCAGTCAAGAATATCGAATTTAAGGTGAGAAATATTGTTTTTAAAATTGCAGAAGTAATTAATATTGCTTGCAAAAAATGTTAATTACTGTAATGTATTTTAGTTTATATTTTAAATATTTGTGATGTATTGTTTATGTTTCTTATTTTATTTTATTTGTTTATTTGATGAGTGTTTGAACTGGGGGTCTCTAGTTGTCATAGGTAGGTACCACTGTCCAAATAGGGACCCTTGCTTCTAGTCAGGGTAAGGCGGAAACCCTCTGAGATAACCCCTGCTCACCCCCTTGGTAGCTAGGCAAGAGCAGTCAAGGCTTATCAAAGGCAACGTGTAAAGTATTTGTACCAAAACTCACAGTAACACAGTGAAAACACTACAAACTGACTCCACAACAGTTGAGAAAAATAAAGGTATTTAATCTAAACTACACAAGACCAAAATTACAAAAATCCAACATACACAGTTCAAGAATATGGTTGCAAAAGAGTTCTTAATGTTTAGCGATAAAAAATCCACAGTTGTGTGAAAAGATCACAGTTGCGTCACGTTTAGCCGCAGTACCTTTGTTAACGATAAAAAGTTCAAAGCACAGAAGCTGTAGCGGTGGAAAACAAGTGATGCGTTGCTCCTGAGACCCTGGGGAGGTGTTAGCGACAGCCCCGCTGCAGCAGCGGGCGTGTTGCAACAAATCCGGTCTGTATGGGGAGGAAGGCCACTAGTGTGGACTCCGGTGCGTAGGTTCTGTAGGAAGTTTTCTCCTGCAAAGGCACGATGCGACGATTCTTGGGTGGTGCGACGATCTCCGGGGCAAAGATGCTCGGTCCAGCGGTGATCTTTCTTTCGCAGCTTCTCGATGCGATGGCTTTGCGATGATTCTCGCAGCGACATAATGCGATGATTTTACCCAGTAATGACAGGCTCTGCGACGATGTTCGCAGCGGCGGAAATCCTTCCCTCTAACGAAGGGTGTGACGTCTTCAGGCAGCAGCGACAGTCTTCGTAGTGGCAGGAATTTTCTCGCTCGGCCGGGATTGCGATAAAGTATCTGTAGCAAAGTCTTTAAAAGCTTGATTTCTAGCTCCCCAACACAGGTATAACTTCCAGAGGCACCACACATGGGCCAAGTACTCCAGGAAGGACAGATCTCTCTCAGAAGAGTTCATTGAAGCTGGGCGTGAAGTACTTTTGTTCCAGGGACTTCAAAACAGGGAGTCAGCTATTCTCAGGCCCTTGGAGATTCCTTCAAGACAGGGGACACAGCTCACAAGCAAAGTCCTTCCCCTCTTCTTGGCAGCAAAGCAACAGCAGGTCAGTCCAGCAGAGCAACAGCAGAACAGTCTTCCTTCCTCAGTTTCAGCTTTCTCCTTGGCAGAGGTTCCTTCTTGATTCCAGGATAATCTAATTGCATATGTTTCTTGTTAATTGTTCATCTTTAGAGTTGTAACCTGGGACGTCAAAGGAGATAATAATCCAATAAAAAGGCACTGTGTGTTAACTCATTTAGCTAGATTAAATACTGATATTGCTTTTCTTCAAGAAACTCATCTATCAGAAGTTGAGGCAGCCAAATTGAAGAGAGGTTGGGTTGGTCACGTGTTTTCTTCCCCTGCTTTAGGAAAGAAAAATGGCTCCTCTATATCGTGTCATAAAAAACACCAGCCTTCAGTCATGCTCAGGGGTGCGATCCTGATGGCAGTTGGGTAATTACTAAATTGCTTATTGATCACATTCCTTTAGTGTTATTTAATGTTTATGCACCAGTTAATATTGATAATAAGTTTTGGACTCAAGTTTCTAGTAAACTTCTTATGTTCAATGATGACTATGTTATTTTTGGAGGTGATTGTAATCAGATTCTAGATCCTATTTTGGATAGACGTTCCTCTGTGAAATTCGCCAAAACTAAAATGCACTCACAATTTACCTCTGCTATATGACTCAATCAATCAATCAATCACTTGCATTTATAGAGCGCTCTACATACCCGTGGGGTCTCAAGGCGCTGGGGGAGGGGGGGTGCCGCTACTGCTCGAACAGCCAGGTCTTCAGCTTCTTCCTGAAGGAGAGGTGGTCTTGGGTCAGGCGCAGGTCGGTCGGGAGGGAGTTCCAGGTTTTGGCGGCCAGGTGGGAGAAGGACCTTCCTCCTGTAGTCGCTCTTCGGATGCGGGGGACGGCGGCGAGGGCGTGGTTGGCTGATCGGAGGTGGCGTTTGGGAGCGTAGAAGTTGATTCGGCTGTTGAGGTAGCTCGGGCCTTGGTCGTGTAGGGCTTTGTGTGCGTGGGTGAGGAGGCGGAAGGTGATTCTTTTGTTGACGGGGAGCCAGTGGAGGTCTCTCAGGTGTCCGGAGATGTGGCTGGTGCGTGGGATGTCGAGGATGAGTCTGGCAGAGGCGTTCTGGATCCGCTGGAGTCTCTTCTGGAGCTTGGCGGTGGTACTGGCGTAGAGGGCGTTGCCGTAGTCCAGTCGGCTGGTGACGAGGGCCTGGGTGACGGTCTTCCTGGTCTCGGTGGGGATCCACCAGAAGATCTTCCGTAGCATGCGTAGGATGTTGAAGCATGCCGAGGAGACGTTGTTGACTTGCCTGGTCATGGAGAGGGAGGAGTCCAGGATGAAGCCCAGGTTGCGTGCATGGTCTGTTGGCTTGGGTGCGGTGCCCAGGGCAGGAGGCCACCAGGAGTCGTCCCAGGCGGAGGGTGAAGAGCCCAGGATGAGGACCTCCGTCTTGTCGGAGTTCAGTTTCAGGCGGCTGGTCGTCATCCACTCGGCTACCTCTTTCATCCCTTCGTGCAGGTCGGCTCTGGCGGCGGCTGGGTCGTTGGTTAGGGAGACGATCAACTGGGTGTCGTCGGCGTAGGAGATTATGCTGAGGTTGTGTTGGCGTGCGATGGCCGCGAGGGGGCTCATGTAGACGTTGAAGAGGGTGGGGCTCAGAGAGGATCCTTGAGGGACGCCGCAGATGACTTCGGATGCCTCTGACTTGTACGGTGGGAGGCGGACTCTCTGTGTTCTTCCGTCGAGGAAGGAGATGATCCATTCCAGCGCCTTGTCCTGGATTCCGACGTTGCTGAGGCGCTGTACTAGGGTGCGGTGGCAGACAGTGTCGAATGCCGCGGAGAGGTCAAGGAGGATGAGGGCCGCTGTTTCTCCGTTGTCCATCAGGGCTCGGATGTCATCGGTGGCGGCGATGAGGGCGGTCTCGGTGCTGTGATTGGCTCGGAAGCCGGACTGTGAGGGGTCGAGGGATCCATTCGTCTCGAGGAAGGCGGCCATCTGCTTGTTGACGGTCTTCTCGATGACTTTGGCTGGAAACGGGAGGAGCGAGATGGGGTGGTAATTCTTGAGTTCGGTGGGGTCCGCTGTGGGTTTCTTGAGTAGAGCGCTGAGTTCGGCTTTCTTCCAGCTCTCAGGGAAGGTGGCGGTGTCGAAGGATGTGTTGATGATGTCTCGCAGGTGGGGTTCGATGACAGCGTCGGCCTTGTTGAAGACGTAGTGAGGGCAGGGGTCAGTCGGTGAACCGGAGTGGATGGAGTTCATCGTTTGGATGGTGTCTTCGGTGCTGATCGGGGTCCAGGCGATGAGGGTGGCGGTGGGGGGTGGTTGTTCGGTCCTGGTGTGCGTTGGTTGGTTGCTGAAGCTGTTGTGTATGTCCGCGATCTTGTTGTGGAAGTATGAAGCGAGGGAGTTGCAGAGGTCTTGCGATGGGGTGATGTCGTTGTTTCCTGCGCTGGGGTTGGATAGCTCTTTCACGATGTTGAAGAGTTCCTTGCAGTTGTGTGCGTTGTTGTCCAGTCGGTCCTTGAATGCAGTTTTCTTGGCGGCGCGGATCAGCTGGTGGTGCTTCCGGGTGGCCAGCTTGAAGGTGGTCCTGTTGTTCGGTGTGGGTTCCCTTCTCCAGACTTTCTCGAGGGCTCGGCAGTTCTTCTTGGAGCTCTTGAGTTCGTCGGTGAACCACGGGGCTTTCTTGCTGCCGGGTCTACTGGGCGGGGTCCTTAGCGGGGCGAGCTCGTCCGCGCAGATGCTGATCCACTTCGTGAGGTTGTCGGCAGCCTGGCTGGGGTTCGCTGAGCTGGCAGGAGGGTGCTGGCTCAGGGAGGTGGCGAGCTGGTCTGCTGTGATCTTGTTCCAGCTTCTGCGGGCGGTCTGTTGCTGGTGGTGGTGGGTCGTCGTTCTCTTGAAGGTGAAGTGGACGCAGCTGTGGTCCGTCCATTGAAGCTCTGTGGCGTGGCTGAAGTCGATGTCTGGGCTGGAGGAGAAGACTGCGTCGAGTGTGTGTCCGGCGAGGTGGGTGGGGGTGGACACCAGCTGCTTGAGTCCAAGATTGGTGAGGTTGTCGAGCAGGGAGCTGGTGTTGCGGTCGTTGTTGTTCTCCAGGTGGAAGTTGAGGTCCCCCAGGAGGATGTAGTCGGCGGAGGGGAGGGCGTGCGGGCTGACGAAGTCGGCGATGTCCTCGCTGAATTGTGTGCGTGGTCCCGGGGGTCGGTAGATCAGGGAGCCTCTAAGGGTGGTGTTCGGGTCGGTGTGGATCTGGAAATGCAGGTGTTCGGCGGTGGTCAGGGTGTTGTCGGTGCTGGTCGTGAGCCGGATGGTGTTCCTGTGGATGATGGCGATGCCTCCTCCCATCTGGTTGGCGTTGCGGTCCCTCCGGACGATCTTGTAGCCTTCTGGGATAGCGATGGCGATGTTGGGCGCTGAGGAGGCGTTCATCCAGGTCTCTGTGAGGAAGGCGACGTCAGGGGCTGTGGCGTCTAGGAGGTTCCAGAGTTCGATGGCGTGTCTGTGGACGGAGCGGGTGTTGAGCAGGATGCACTTGAGGTGGTTGCTGCTGGTGTTCGGCTTGGCGGGTGCTGGTGTGCGGCAGGTCCGGATGCAGGTGAACTTGCAGGCGTGGCAGCTGAAAGGTCCGTGGGTGCGTCGTGGTGAGGCTTGGTGGCATTCTGGGAGTCGGCCGGTGTTGAGTGCGATGAGGGTGGCGGCGGAGTACGTCAGGCGGGTCGGTCGGGGTCTTCGTGGGCCAGGGGTCCTGGCGCTGGTCGCGATCCGGTCGCGGACGGGCGCAGACGGGCTTACCTTTGGCGCGCCTTCGGCGCACAATCGGCGCGCCCGCTGCGCGTGCTCGCTGCGCGTTCGCACGGTCGCCATATAAGGCGAAGTGCGCGGGTGGGCGGAGCAGCTGGGAGGCGGGAGCGGGGAGGGAACAGAAGGAAAAAAGGGGCGGGGTCAGCGGTGGTGGCGGGAAGCGGGGGGCGGCGAGGAAGGCGGGAAACAGGCAGAACGGGCAAAATCTACTAGAAAACAAGCACAAATGAGAGACAGAAAACGCTAACACGGGCAAAATCTACTGGAAAAACAAGCACAAATGAGAGACAAAAAACGCTAACACGGGCAAAATCAACTGGAAAAACAAGCACAAATGAAAGACAAAACAAGACAAGACAAACGACAGCAGGGTCAGCCGGCAGCGAGGCAGGCAGCGAGGCAGAGGGCAAAGCGATGGGGCACACGCAGCAGCTGGTGGCCGTGCGGCGCGGGGGTGTCCCACAAGTGGGTCACACTCACCTGTGTCGCACGGTCGCCTTATAAGGCCAAGTGCGCGGGTGGGCGGAGCAGCTGGGAGGCGGGAGCGGGGAGGGAACAGAAGGAAAAAAGGGGCGGGGTCAGCGGTGGTGGCGGGAAGCGGGGGGCGGCGAGGAAGGCGGGAAACAGGCAGAACGGGCAAAATCTACTAGAAAACAAGCACAGATGAGAGACAAAAAACGCTAACACGGGCAAAATCTACTGGAAAAACAAGCACAAATGAGAGACAGAAAACGCTAACACGGGCAAAATCTACTGGAAAAACAAGCACAAATGAGAGACAAAAAACGCTAACACGGGCAAAATCAACTAGAAAAACAAGCACAAATGAAAGACAAAACAAGACAAGACAAACGACAGCAGGGTCAGCCGGCAGCGAGGCAGGCAGCGAGGCAGAGGGCAAAGCGATGGGGCACACGCAGCAGCTGGTGGCCGTGCGGCGCGGGGGTGTCCCACAACTCAAAGCTTTAATTGACATTTGGAGACTTTGTAATCCTGATTTACAGCAATATATCTTTTACTCTCCTCCCCACAACTCCCAATCCAGAATTGATTATCTTTTTTCTCAGTAAGCCCCTCTCTCAACTTGTCTCTCATGCCGAGATTGGTTCCATCCTTATATCAGATCATGCCCCAGTTTTTGTTGACTTTGATTTGCTACCTTTGCGGAGAAGTGTGGCTCACTGGTTAGAGGAGGCAGACCCTGAAGCAGAGGTCAGACCCGGGACCAGGGTTCAATTCCCGACGCGGCAGGGTCTTGAGCCCAAATATCCATGGACTCGATAATTCTCATTTCGGTGCCTACTCGAATGACGGGTTCACACTCTGCAGCTCTGGGCATTAGCTTGCTTAATCTCCACTACGGCCCCCCGTGGCGGGATGCCTGGCTTTCACCTTGGGGATGCCCAGTACGGGTATCTCACAGGGAGAAAAGCCAGGATGGGTTCCCAAGGCAAGCGCCGAAATGCCTCCGGGTAATCGAGCGCCATATAAGAACGCATAATAATAATAAATAATAATAATACCTTTCTCACCTAATGCTGGTAGATGGTGTTTTAATAATACTCTATTATTCTATCTTGTTTTCACAGATCAATTCACCTCTTTTGCTACTGAATTCTTCTCTATTAATTCCACCCCAGAATCCTCCCCAGTAACAATTTGGGACTCTTTTAAAGTGGCAGCTAGAGGTTTTATCATCAATTTTTTTTGCGGAAGAAGAAATCCTTTGAGGCCAAACATGCTCAGTTACTGGCAAATATTAAACAACTTGAATATGATTATTATCACTCTTCTTCTGAATCATCCTTAAAAAGACTTATTGAGGCAAAAATGTCTTTTAACAAATCCTCTACAGAAGCTGCTTCCTCTTATCTTTTAAAAAGTAGTGCTCGTTATTATGGAGGCCAGAATAAGATGGCTAAACTCCTTGCAAATTACTTAAAAGTACGTCAGGAACAAACTAAAATTGAAGCCATTCACAATCCTGCTGGAGATGCGCTATTTAAGGACAATGATATTTTAATTGAATTTGTTTCATTCTATAAAAATCTATACACACCGGAGCAACAACCATCCATTCTTTCAATCGATAAATTCTCCTCTTACCCATGACACCGATTTTACTCCACTAGAATTGGATAGCACCATGTCTGAAATTAAGCATGCGGTGTCAGTTCTGAAAAGAGGTAAAGCAACGGGTCCGGATGGTTTTACCATTGAATTTTACTCCAACTTCGTGTCTTTATTACTTGCCCATCAGTTATCACTTTATCAATTTTTTATTACAGAAGGGTCCTCTCCAGGCTCTTTTCAAGATGCCGTAATCTGTTTAATTCCCAAAGAGAATAAAGGCCCTTCTTTTTGAAAAAATGAATGTCCTATCTTATTAGTTAATTTGGACTATAAAATTTTTGCGAAGATCCTTGCTCTCCGTATTGACCCCATTTTACCCAGTATTATTGGTCCGGAACAATCAGGATTTGTCAAAGGCTGTTTATCTTTCAGACAATTCCAGAGTTTTCTTTAACATCTTAAGCAAGGCTTATTCCCTCGACTATCCCATTGCTGCGATAGCATTGGATGCTGAGAAAGCTTTTTGACCGGATTGGATGGAATTTTATGTTTCAGGCGCTTAAATGGACTGGGTTCCCTGCTAAATTAATTTCTCTTATTTCACTATTATACTCTGGTCCCAAAGCCTGTATTTTTGTTAATGGGAAAACATCTGATTATTTTCCTCTTTTCAGGGGGGTCCGTCAAGAATCTTTTTTAACGAAAATTCGATTGGATGACAGGATTACTGGTTTTAAACTTGGTACCACCCATGTTAAGATGTCTGTTTACGCTGATGACATACTTCTATATTGCTCTAATCCCTCTATTTCTCTCCCAGCTTTTCTTTCTCAAGTTGCTAACTTCTCGCAATTATCTGCATATCGTCTTAATTGGGATGAATGTGAAATTCTCACTTTAAATGTTCTTTGTTTGAAACAGGATTTTACCTTTACAGGTTTCTCTTGGAAATCTTCTAAAATCAAATATTTAGGATTATGGTTTTCCCCTACTATTCCAGAAACTTTAAAGGAAACTGTTGAAGTTCTTTCCAAGAATCTCTCCGCATCTATTGACCAATGGCATCCACATTTCCTCTCCTGATGGGGTCATCTCGACTCTATTAAGATGATGCTCTCCACATTAATTCTTTATCTCTTGTCTATGACCCCTGTGCACATTCCTAGTTTTTATTTCCAAAAAATGTATTCAATCTTAAACAAATTCCTTTGGAAGAATAAATCTCCCCAAATAGATATTAATGCTCTTAAAGCAGACAAAACTTCTGGTGTTCTCAAATTTCCGGACTTCAAATCGTATCATTATGCTTTTTCTCTAAGACCATCCTCTCGTTGGGTTTCTCCGGATCAATCTGTTCACCCTCCTCTTTGGTTGGCAATTGAACAACACTTTATAGCCCCTTTTTTACTGTAATGAAGTTCTTGCTTTCACTAATAATATCTCTTCTTTCCGCCCTTTAGTTATGTTATGTTATGTTAGTATTTGTCTTGTATAGCGCTCAGCTACTCCAAAGAGTTTCCCGGCGCTTTAGACCCCAAAGAGGACACGGAAGTGGGAGGAGATGGCAAACCTACTGTACAAAAAGCCAAGTCTTAAGGTCTTTCCTAAAAGCTAAGAGATTGACGTTCTTCTGCAAGGACAGAGGCAAAGCATTCCACAGCTGTGGCGCCAAACGTTTGAAGGAACGACCTCCGATGCGCATTCGTTTTATTGCCGGAACGGAAGCCAAGGCCAATGAAGATGACCTGAGTGACCGAGAAGGCAAATAAAAGTTCAGTCTTTTCCTAATATATTTGGCACCTGTGCCATGAAGAGCTTTGAATGCTAGATTGAGCGCTTTGAAAATAATACGCTTCCGAACTGGAAGCCGGTGGAGGGCCTTTAAGAGGTCTCTCGCACTGGATCTCCGATAAAGACCGAAAATTGCTCTTGCGGCAGAATTCTGCACAGTTTGCAGTCGTGATAGCAGGAATTCCGGAAGGCCAAGATATAACACATTGGCATAATCCAGGCGTGAGCCTATCAGTGCTTGGACAGTAGTTCTTCTATGGGTAAAAGATAGTAATGGCAGGAACTTTCGAATCATTTTAAGGAGACCAAAGCACTGACCAACGAGGCCGAGGATCTGAGGTTTTAACATAAGACCACTGTCTACTTTCACCCCAAGGTTTTTGGCCACGGAGGTGGCGGCCAGAGGTAGAAACATAGCCTCTGGCCACCAGGACTTCCAGCCCGCATCGGGAGGGCAGCCGAAGAAAAGCGCCTCTGACTTATCAGAATTGCACTTGAGGTTATTAAGTTGAAACCACTTGAAGACAGCCCCGAGACAACCCGTGATACTTTCGCCGTTAAACTCCGAGTTCTTATCACAGGAGAAGAGGAGCTCGGTATCATCCGCGTACGAAACAATCCAGGCACTGTGGGACTCAGCCTGCGCTGCCAGAGGGGCCATATAGATGTTAAAAAGAGTAGGGCTCAAAATTTAGCCCTGGGGAACTCTTACCTCCAATGGCGGCACTACAGCTGAGTATTGGGGGGCCCAGACCGTTTGTTGGCGATCAGCTAGAAAGGACTCAAACCAGCTGAACACCGTCCCCCTCAGACCAATCTCATGGAGTCTTAAAAGGAGACGGCTGTGGGGGACGGTGTCAAAAGCCGCCGAGAGATCCAACATCACCAACATCACTTTTCCCCCAGAGTCCAAAACCTCCTTGATTACCTCAGTAACTTCCAGCAATTCAGTTTCCGTGCTCAAATTTGCCCGGAAGCCCGACTGGGTGTGATGCAAGATGTCATTAGTCTCCAAACAATTGGAGAGAGAAGAATGAACGTGCTTCTCTGCAATCTTGGCAAAAGCTGGGAGAAGAGAGCTAGGTCTATAGTTGGCTTAAATCATAGGATCAAGGTTAGGTTTTTTTCAACAGAGGGAGAATAAGGGCCTGCTTCCATACCTACGGGACAACTCCCGTGCTGAAAGAACGATTTAGCACTGGGTTGATAAAGGGATTGATCACGTGCGCTGTTTTGGTGAGAAATTTGGCCGGGCAGGGATCCAAAGGGGAGCCTGACTTCAACTTAATAAGAAGGTCCAGCGAAGCCGTGTGGGAAAGGGAGGGAAAACTTGACAGAACAGGACCTTTGGCAGCCGAAGAGGGTGAGAGGGGAGTGAGACTGGAAACTACAACATCACCGGGAGATGAAAAGGATGCCTGGATATTTTTAATTTTGCTGGCAAAGAAATCAGCTAATTGAGAGACCCATAATTCAGAATGGACAAGTTTGGATGTACTCGAGGAAGATGAGGTAAATTCCTTTTTCTATTAAAAAGATTTCTTTGCTCGTATTGGTGGCTGCATAAATTCTCCTCGCAAAATAGGATTTTTTCTCCAAGGTGATGTCACTATGATACCTCTTAAAGGAGCCCCTATAAGCCTCTTTAGACAGAGGATCGTAGTGCCGACGCCAAGCTCTTTCAGCTATCTTACATTGCTGTCGACTCTCGGTCAGTGCAGGAGTAAACCAAGGGGCAGAAGCCCGCGAGGAATTTTTACGGGTAGCCGAGGGGGAGCTAATTCATCCAAGCGCTGTGCTAACCATGATTGCAAGAGGTCCAAATCGGCCTCGAGATCACCCGTTAGCTGGCAAGGATACGATAACAAAGCCTGCACCAGCATATCGGATGAAACACAATGGAAGGCACGGGAAGCAAGAGATTGGCAGCCATTGGCACTCGGAGATATTCTGTCGAGTAAGGTAATCTGAAAGTTCACCAGATAGTGATCCGACCACAGAACAATTGCGACAATAGGGATAGTAGAAAAGACTTGATCTAAAATGTGGCCTTTACTGTGAGTGGGGGTAGATAGGTAAGGGGTAAGCTCCAGAGGGATGGTTGTATCCATGATCTTAATATTATCAACCGCATCCATCACGTCCATGTGAATATTAAAATCGCCCAGAAGCAGGCAATGTTTGGATCACAGACACAAAGGTGATATAATGGACTGGAGCTCCTCATGGAAAGAGCCCATCGGCCCAGGGGGCCTGTAGACCAAAAGCCCAGTTCAGGATTGATAAGGTGAAAGCAACAGAGAAAATCCCAATACCTCTGCCCCCTGAATGTCATACGTAGGAATGATTGAGCAGGCGAACCGGTTGTCCACCACCATTGCGACTCCACTACCCCTGCCATTGACCCCTGTGCACATTCCTAGTTTTTATTTCCAAAAAATGTATTCAATCTTAAACAAATTCCTTTGGAAGAATAAATCTCCCCAAATAGATATTAATGCTCTTAAAGCAGACAAAACTTCTGGTGTTCTCAAATTTCCGGACTTCAAATCGTATCATTATGCTTTTTCTCTAAGACCATCCTCTCGTTGGGTTTCTCCGGATCAATCTGTTCACCCTCCTCTTTGGTTGGCAATTGAACAACACTTTATAGCCCCTTTTTTACTGTAATGAAGTTCTTGCTTTCACTAATAATATCTCTTCTTTCCGCCCTTTAGTTATGTTATGTTATGTTAGTATTTGTCTTGTATAGCGCTCAGCTACTCCAAAGAGTTTCCCGGCGCTTTAGACCCCAAAGAGGACACGGAAGTGGGAGGAGATGGCAAACCTACTGTACAAAAAGCCAAGTCTTAAGGTCTTTCCTAAAAGCTAAGAGATTGACGTTCTTCTGCAAGGACAGAGGCAAAGCATTCCACAGCTGTGGCGCCAAACGTTTGAAGGAACGACCTCCGATGCGCATTCGTTTTATTGCCGGAACGGAAGCCAAGGCCAATGAAGATGACCTGAGTGACCGAGAAGGCAAATAAAAGTACAGTCTTTTCCTAATATATTTGGCACCTGTGCCATGAAGAGCTTTGAATGCTAGATTGAGCGCTTTGAAAATAATACGCTTCCGAACTGGAAGCCGGTGGAGGGCCTTTAAGAGGTCTCTCGCACTGGATCTCCGATAAAGACCGAAAATTGCTCTCGCGGCAGAATTCTGCACAGTTTGCAGTCGTGATAGCAAGAATTCCGGAAGGCCAAGATATAACACATTGGCATAATCCAGGCGTGAGCCTATCAGTGCTTGGACAGTAGTTCTTCTATGGGTAAAAGATAGTAATGGCAGGAACTTTCGAATCATTTTAAGGAGACCAAAGCACTGACCAACGAGGCCGAGGATCTGAGGTTTTAACATAAGACCACTGTCTACTTTCACCCCAAGGTTTTTGGCCACGGAGGTGGCGGCCAGAGGTAGAAACATAGCCTCTGGCCACCAGGACTTCCAGCCCGCATCGGGAGGGCAGCCGAAGAAAAGCGCCTCTGACTTATCAGAATTGCACTTGAGGTTATTAAGTTAAAACCACTTGAAGACAGCCCCGAGACAACCCCTGATACTTTCGCCGTTAAACTCCGAGTTCTTATCACAGGAGAAGAGGAGCTCGGTATCATCCGCGTACGAAACAATTCGGGCACTGTGGGACTCAGCCTGCGCTGCCAGAGGGGCCATATAGATGTTAAAAAGAGTAGGGCTCAAAATTGAGCCCTGGGGAACTCTTACCTCCAATGGCGGCACTACAGCTGAGTATTGGGGGGCCCAGACCGTTTGTTGGCGATCAGCTAGAAAGGACTCAAACCAGCTGAACACCGTCCCCCTCAGACCAATCTCATGGAGTCTTAAAAGGAGACGGCTGTGGGGGACGGTGTCAAAAGCCGCCGAGAGATCCAACATCACCAACATCACTTTTCCCCCACAGTCCAAAACCTCCTTGATTACCTCAGTAACTTCCAGCAATTCAGTTTCCGTGCTCAAATTTGCCCGGAAGCCCGACTGGGTGTGATGCAAGATGTCATTAGTCTCCAAACAATTGGAGAGAGAAGAATGAACGTGCTTCTCTGCAATCTTGGCAAAAGCTGGGAGAAGAGAGCTAGGTCTATAGTTGGCTTAAATCATAGGATCAAGGTTAGGTTTTTTTCAACAGAGGGAGAATAAGGGCCTGCTTCCATACCTACGGGACAACTCCCGTGCTGAAAGAACGATTTAGCACTGGGTTGATAAAGGGATTGATCACGTGCGCTGTTTTGATGAGAAATTTGGCCGGGCAGGGATCCAAAGGGGAGCCTGACTTCAACTTAATAAGAAGGTCCAGCGAAGCCGTGTGGGAAAGGGAGGGAAAACTTGACAGAACAGGACCTTTGGCAGCCGAAGAGGGTGAGAGGGGAGTGAGACTGGAAACTACAACATCACCGGGAGATGAAAAGGATGCCTGGATATTTTTAATTTTGCTGGCAAAGAAATCAGCTAATTGAGAGACCCATAATTCAGAATGGACAAGTTTGGATGTACTCGAGGAAGATGAGGTAAATTCCTTTTTCTATTAAAAAGATTTCTTTGCTCGTATTGGTGGCTGCATAAATTCTCCTCGCAAAATAGGATTTTTTCTCCAAGGGGATGTCACTATGATACCTCTTAAAGGAGCCCCTATAAGCCTCTTTAGACAGAGGATCGTAGTGCCGACGCCAAGCTCTTTCAGCTATCTTACATTGCTGTCGACTCTCGGTCAGTGCAGGAGTAAACCAAGGGGCAGAAGCCCGCGAGGAATTTTTACGGGTAGCCGAGGGGGGAGCTAATTCATCCAAGCGCTGTGCTAACCATGATTGCAAGAGGTCCAAATCGGCCTCGAGATCACCCGTTAGCTGGCAAGGATACGATAACAAAGCCTGCACCAGCATATCGGATGAAACACAATGGAAGGCACGGGAAGCAAGAGATTGGCAGCCATTGGCACTCGGAGATATTCTGTCGAGTCAGGTAATCTGAAAGTTCACCAGATAGTGATCCGACCACAGAACAATTGCGACAATAGGGATAGTAGAAAAGACTTGATCTAAAATGTGGCCTTTACTGTGAGTGGGGGTAGATAGGTAAGGGGTAAGCTCCAGAGGGATGGTTGTATCCATGATCTTAATATTATCAACCGCATCCATCACGTCCATGTGAATATTAAAATCGCCCAGAAGCAGGCAATGTTTGGATCACAGACACAAAGGTGATATAATGGACTGGAGCTCCTCATGGAAAGAGCCCATCGGCCCAGGGGGCCTGTAGACCAAAAGCCCAGTTCAGGATTGATAAGGTGAAAGCAACAGAGAAAATCCCAATACCTCTGCCCCCGGAATGTCATACGTAGGAATGATTGAGCAGGCGAACCGGTTGTCCACCACCATTGCGACTCCACTACCCCTGCCATTGACCCCTGTGCACATTCCTAGTTTTTATTTCCAAAAAATGTATTCAATCTTAAACAAATTCCTTTGGAAGAATAAATCTCCCCAAATAGATATTAATGCTCTTAAAGCAGACAAAACTTCTGGTGTTCTCAAATTTCCGGACTTCAAATCGTATCATTATGCTTTTTCTCTAAGACCATCCTCTCGTTGGGTTTCTCCGGATCAATCTGTTCACCCTCCTCTTTGGTTGGCAATTGAACAACACTTTATAGCCCCTTTTTTACTGTAATGAAGTTCTTGCTTTCACTAATAATATCTCTTCTTTCCGCCCTTTAGTTATGTTATGTTATGTTAGTATTTGTCTTGTATAGCGCTCAGCTACTCCAAAGAGTTTCCTGGCGCTTTAGACCCCAAAGAGGACACGGAAGTGGGAGGAGATGGCAAACCTACTGTACAAAAAGCCAAGTCTTAAGGTCTTTCCTAAAAGCTAAGAGATTGACGTTCTTCTGCAAGGACAGAGGCAAAGCATTCCACAGCTGTGGCGCCAAACGTTTGAAGGAACGACCTCCGATGCGCATTCGTTTTATTGCCGGAACGGAAGCCAAGGCCAATGAAGATGACCTGAGTGACCGAGAAGGCAAATAAAAGTACAGTCTTTTCCTAATATATTTGGCACCTGTGCCATGAAGAGCTTTGAATGCTAGATTGAGCGCTTTGAAAATAATACGCTTCCGAACTGGAAGCCGGTGGAGGGCCTTTAAGAGGTCTCTCGCACTGGATCTCCGATAAAGACCGAAAATTGCTCTCGCGGCAGAATTCTGCACAGTTTGCAGTCGTGATAGCAGGAATTCCGGAAGGCCAAGATATAACACATTGGCATAATCCAGGCGTGAGCCTATCAGTGCTTGGACAGTAGTTCTTCTATGGGTAAAAGATAGTAATGGCAGGAACTTTCGAATCATTTTAAGGAGACCAAAGCACTGACCAACGAGGCCGAGGATCTGAGGTTTTAACATAAGACCACTGTCTACTTTCACCCCAAGGTTTTTGGCCACGGAGGTGGCGGCCAGAGGTAGAAACATAGCCTCTGGCCACCAGGACTTCCAGCCCGCATCGGGAGGGCAGCCGAAGAAAAGCGCCTCTGACTTATCAGAATTGCACTTGAGGTTATTAAGTTAAAACCACTTGAAGACAGCCCCGAGACAACCCCTGATACTTTCGCCGTTAAACTCCGAGTTCTTATCACAGGAGAAGAGGAGCTCGGTATCATCCGCGTACGAAACAATCCGGGCACTGTGGGACTCAGCCTGCGCTGCCAGAGGGGCCATATAGATGTTAAAAAGAGTAGGGCTCAAAATTGAGCCCTGGGGAACTCTTACCTCCAATGGCGGCACTACAGCTGAGTATTGGGGGGCCCAGACCGTTTGTTGGCGATCAGCTAGAAAGGACTCAAACCAGCTGAACACCGTCCCCCTCAGACCAATCTCATGGAGTCTTAAAAGGAGACGGCTGTGGGGGACGGTGTCAAAAGCCGCCGAGAGATCCAACATCACCAACATCACTTTTCCCCCAGAGTCCAAAACCTCCTTGATTACCTCAGTAACTTCCAGCAATTCAGTTTCCGTGCTCAAATTTGCCCGGAAGCCCGACTGGGTGTGATGCAAGATGTCATTAGTCTCCAAACAATTGGAGAGAGAAGAATGAACGTGCTTCTCTGCAATCTTGGCAAAAGCTGGGAGAAGAGAGCTAGGTCTATAGTTGGCTTAAATCATAGGATCAAGGTTAGGTTTTTTTCAACAGAGGGAGAATAAGGGCCTGCTTCCATACCTACGGGACAACTCCCGTGCTGAAAGAACGATTTAGCACTGGGTTGATAAAGGGATTGATCACGTGCGCTGTTTTGGTGAGAAATTTGGCCGGGCAGGGATCCAAAGGGGAGCCTGACTTCAACTTAATAAGAAGGTCCAGCGAAGCCGTGTGGGAAAGGGAGGGAAAACTTGACAGAACAGGACCTTTGGCAGCCGAAGAGGGTGAGAGGGGAGTGAGACTGGAAACTACAACATCACCGGGAGATGAAAAGGATGCCTGGATTTTTTTAATTTTGCTGGCAAAGAAATCAGCTAATTGAGAGACCAATAATTCAGAATGGACAAGTTTGGATGTACTCGAGGAAGGTGAGGTAAATTCCTTTTTCTATTAAAAAGATTTCTTTGCTCGTATTGGTGGCTGCATAAATTCTCCTCGCAAAATAGGATTTTTTCTCCAAGGTGATGTCACTATGATACCTCTTAAAGGAGCCCCTATAAGCCTCTTTAGACAGAGGATCGTAGTGCCGACGCCAAGCTCTCTCAGCTATCTTACATTGCTGTCGACTCTCGGTCAGTGCAGGAGTAAACCAAGGGGCAGAAGCCCGCGAGGAATTTTTACGGGTAGCCGAGGGGGGAGCTAATTCATCCAAGCGCTGTGCTAACCATGATTGCAAGAGGTCCAAATCGGCCTCGAGATCACCCGTTAGCTGGCAAGGATACGATAACAAAGCCTGCACCAGCATATCGGATGAAACACGATGGAAGGCACGGGAAGCAAGAGATTGGCAGCCATTGGCACTCGGAGATATTCTGTCGAGTCAGGTAATCTGAAAGTTCACCAGATAGTGATCCGACCACTGAACAATTGCGACAATAGGGATAGTAGAAAAGACTTGATCTAAAATGTGGCCTTTACTGTGAGTGGGGGTAGATAGGTAAGGGGTAAGCTCCAGAGGGATGGTTGTATCCATGATCTTAATATTATCAACCGCATCCATCACGTCCATGTGAATATTAAAATCGCCCAGAAGCAGGCAATGTTTGGATCACAGACACAAAGGTGATATAATGGACTGGAGCTCCTCATGGAAAGAGCCCATCGGCCCAGGGGGCCTGTAGACCAAAAGCCCAGTTCAGGATTGATAAGGTGAAAGCAACAGAGAAAATCCCAATACCTCTGCCCCCTGAATGTCATACGTAGGAATGATTGAGCAGGCGAACCGGTTGTCCACCACCATTGCGACTCCACTACCCCTGCCATTGGCCCTATTCTTCCTATAGATGATGTAGTTGGAAGGGAGTGCAGTGGCAATATCAGAGCCTAAACAATCTCCCAACCATGTCTCAGTAAGAAAGAGACAGGTGGGTTTAATCTCGCATAGTAAATTAAATAGATCTAGTGCATGTTTGCTAAGAGACCTAGTGTTGAGAAGTAGGCAAGTGAAGTAGATAGGCATGTTCTCTGGGATGGATATAGAGCCATTACCTGGTAACCATCCACAACCAGGGCATCGCCTGTTGCCTCGAGGTCTACTGGGAAATACAGTACAACAGTTGATGGCATTACCCCTAAGTGTGGAGAGCTCTGCAGACGTGTATATCAGCATCCTGCCCCTAGAAAAGTGGCCAGATCCTCTTCCCGTCTGCACCCAACCGCCTCCGGGACGCTGACGGGCGTAGACGGGCTATCCTTAGGCGCTCCTTCGGCGTGTAGGAGGCGTGTCCGCTGCTCGCTTCCGCTGCGCGGAGCAAAGGGCATCTAGATTTATAGCGTCGCCTGCGAGAGGTAGCAACACTAGTCCACCGACCAGCGAGCCTGCCTCCCCCCAAAATGGCCACTGAGGAAGTTAACTGCCTACTAGTCCCAGAGTACCCTTCAGCTCCAAGTCGGCTGAATGGGTGAGGGACGGTAGGAGCGGCGTGCTAGTCAAAAGGTAGAGGAGTAAGTATGGAAATTGCAGTAATGATAGCAGGTAAGAGCCGAAGCATCACCCGGCTTTCCGCCTCAGGCAACAGAGATAGAGCAGGAGAGTACGACACAAGTTAAAACAACAGAAACAAAATGCGAAACAAAAAATTATTAAAAGATTAAAACCAGCTAGTAGTCAGCATGGGTTGCACAAGCTCGCCCGCACCCGGCTTTCCGCCACAGAATTTTTGAGAGCGAGAAAAGGTCAGTGTTTAGTGATCTCTCATACACGTAAATTATTGATTCCCCTTCTTCCATCCTCTTATTCTTCTTCTATCTCGTTAGATCAACAACCTATCTGGCATTATCAGTTATTATGCATCAAAGGTCAGACTATTTATTGGAAAACTTTGAGGCTTAAGGGTTTATTCTGGATTTCACAACAAGTTTTTAATAATACACCTTTATCCTTTTCTGATCTTCAATTAAAATTCTCTTACCGTCTCCCTGTAAATCTTAGTAAGATTCCCTCCTTCCTTCCCTTTCTCAATATCCTTTTTCCTTACCACCTACACCCAATATCCCTGCTAGATGTTCTACTCTTTTCCCTTTATTGTCTACTACTACATCGGCTTCTTCTCTCTATAGATCCTCGTTCTTCTCCTCGGATAGAACCAAGGCGAAGTCTGAATTGGCGCTTGGGAAAAAGATCTTTCTGAATGTTGGCCCACTTCTCTCTGGGACAAATTGTGGTTAAAAATTAATAAAACGTCAAGAGCAGCTAATACCTCTCAGACTCTTTATGTTATCTATAAGTGCCTCCTTTTTACTCCAATGAAGTTAGCCTCTTTTTCCATTGACTTTTCTTCCACTTGCTGGTCATGTAAAGAAACCTCTGCTGATCTAAAACACATGCTTTTTGATTTCTAGTTTCTGGCGGTTAGTTTGGTCCCACATTAATACACTTTTTAATACCCAAACCCGTTTTCACATTCCTGGCCATTTTCAACTTCTAACCCCTCATTAATTGACCTTCATTATTCACTTCAAATTGGAAACAAGCTGATAAGGTTAATTTCAAATCGTGGTGGAATGTTGTTTGTTTTCATCATAGATTAGATACCAACAATGTTACTCCTATTTCTTTACCCATTAAAAGGGATCTCTTATGGCTCCCCTTATCCTCCTACTTAACGAACATTGCTTCCTCTTTGGCCAGTTTATCTCCTAACTCAGATGAAGTTTGAAAAACTCCATGAATTCTTTGTTGTCTTTACATCTTTTATTTTTCAAATTTACTCCTTGTTCCTACTCCTTTTATCTTTCTCATTATTGCAAATTTTGAATTTTTTGCCTTATAATTTACTTGATACTGTTTCTTGTTGATGTATTAAGATTTATGTATTTTTCTTATTTGTACTGTTTTATTTAGATACTACCCCCCTTTTCCCCCTTTAGCAATTATCAGACTATATTTTTGTTCTTTAATGTATAATATTATTCTTTCTATGTATAATATACCTTTTCTTTCAATAAATGTTATACTTAAAAAAAAGTGAGAAAGGCTGGAGTCTTTGTAATGATGCTGAGTTGGTTTTCAAACAACGTTTGCCCTCTGAATTACCAACTTCCTACCTAATATTTTTAAAGCCAAAGTTTTAGGAAGATAATTGTATTGTATTGTATTGTGATTTGTAAAGCGCGATTGCTGCCCAAATGGGCGTCCAAGCGCTAGAGCATGGATAGCCGAGCTGAGGGTGGCGGAGACTGAGATTTAAGTGGGCCTGGCAAACAGAAAGGTTTTCAATTGTTTGCGGAATGAGAGTAGGTTAGGGTTGGACCGGATTTGTAGTGGGAGTGAGTTCCACATTTTAGCGGCCTTTAAGGAAAACATCCTTCCTCCGGTCCTGGCTCTCCGTACTCTTGGGACTACGGCCAGAAAGGCCTCCGTGGACCGAAGGGGTCTATTAGGGTGGTATTGAGTGACCAGTTTGTTAATGATCGCTGGACCTGACTTCCAGAAAGCTCGGTGGGCAATACATAGTGCCTTGAAAGCCACTCTCTGTCTCACTGGGAGCCAGTGTAGGCTGCTCAGTGCGGGTTTAGCAGACTGTGTCCTTGGAATCTGTAGCAGGGCGCGGGCTGCGCAGTTCTGGACCACCTGTAGCTTTCGCATGGACGTCTCAGGGGCACCCACATACAGGGCGTTGTTTGAATCCAGCCGGGACTGAATCAGGCCCTGAACTGCCACTTGTTTGGCTTCCATTGGGAGGAGGGGGAGGACTTTCCTTAGAGTTCTGAGTAAGCTGAAACAGATGGCGGATAGTTTTGTAGCCTGGGTGGAGAAGGAGAGGTTTTTGTCCAGCCATACTCCTAAGCTTTTTACACTTTCTTTGGGAGTGGGAGGGGTGCCCAGACACCCAGGCCACATGGAGGGAAGTGACGTGGGTGATGCGGGACCTAAGAGCATGAGCTCGGTTTTGTCTCCATTAGGTTTCAAAGAGGAGCATGTCATCCACTTTTTAATGTCCTCTAGACAGTTCGTCAGACTTCCTGAGGTGTGACCGGCGCCTTCCTGAGTCATTGAAACCACTAGCTGGGTATCGTCAGCATATGATACGATTTTTATACCCGAGGGTTCGACGAGTCCAGCCAGTGGTTGCATATAGACATTGAAGAGCGCGGGGCTTAGTGAAGAGCCCTGCGGTACTCCACAGTTCAGGGGTTTTCTGGCTGATATTGTGTCCCCGTCAAAGATCTGGAAGGATCTATTGTGCAAGAATGAATCAAGCCATCTTAGAGCATCGCCTCCGACACCGATGTTGCGCAGACGGTTCAGCAAGGTGGCATGGCTGACCGTGTCGAAGGCTGCGCTTAGATCAAGGAGGATCACTGCCACTGATCCTCCCTGGTCTAGTATCCTTCGGGACTCTTCGGTGACTGTCAGCAAGGCGGTTTCAGTACCGTGTTTGGGTCTGAATCCTGTCTGGGATGGGTCAAGGAGTGCATGGCTTTCCAGAAACTGTGTCAGTTGGGTATTTATGTACTTCTCCAGTACCTTGCTTACCCAGGGAAGTAGTGAGATTGGGCGGTAGCTGGAGTGATCTTCTGGGTTGAGGGTGGGCTTTTTCAGCAGAGCCCGTACCATAGCTCTCTTCCATCCATTGGGTACTGTGCAGGAGGATATGGATGAGTTGAGGAGCTCTAGCACCACGGGAAGAATGGCTTGGCTTGCTTGGAGCAATATTTCTGGTGGGGCAGGGTCAAGGGGAGAGCCAGATTTAACTTGGCGTGCCAGTTGTTGCAATGTCTCCAGGTTTAGTGGGGGGAAGTGGTCCAGCGTTGGCTGTCCTGGGGAGGGGGAATTAGTCGGAGAGGTCTGATTGGGTGTTATTGAGTTGTTGGCAGCTGTAGGGAAGGCGGAATAGATCTGAGTGACTTTGTTATGGAAGAAGTCTGCAAGTTCATTGCATTGTTCTAGCGTTTTCGGGGCTGGGGGGGCAGTGTTGACGGTAATGCATTTTTTGACCAGGTGGAAAATTTCCTTGGGTTTTGATTTTGCTGCCATTATTTGGTCTGCGAAGTAGGAGGCCTGGGCCGCCCTAACCCCATTTCTGTAGGCCTTAATAGCCTCTTTGTATTGGGTTTTTTTTTCTGGGAGAAAGTCTAGTCGCCAGGCTCTCTCTTTTTTCCTGCAGAGGCGTTTTAGGTCTCTCAGGGAATCTGAGAACCAAGGAGCAGATTTGTGTGACCTCTTGGGAATGGATTTCCGTAGAGGAAGGATCGTGTCCAGTGATTCCCTGATCCAACCCTCATAGTTGTTATTTGCTTGGTTGGGGTTTGTGCAGGGAGGTGGGCGAGAGCATTCAAGGTTAGTTGTCCATGGCTCTATGAGAAGTTTTTTCCAGTTTCTCTTGGTAATGGGATGGGGGGTCAGTGAAGGAGGCTTGGTGGTAGACCAGGTGAGTGGGACAAGAAAGTGGTCTGACCATGGGAGGCAGATAGGTTGTCCGACCATTAACTTGGAGCAGTTGCTAAAAATTGGGTCAAGTAAGTTCCCTTTTTCATGGGTGGGGGATCTCACCAACTGGATCAGTTGTAAGGCTGCTAGGTCCTCTGTTAGTTCCCTGGCAGCAAGGTCTGTAGGGGAGTTAAAATGTAAGTTGAGGTCTCCTAGAACCGTATAGTTGGCCGAGGTTAGAAGTCGATTAGCGATGATATCTGGGAGAGATCTGTGGAACAGCTTTCCTGGGTCTGGGGGGCGATATATCAGGGTGCCAGAGAAGGAGCTGTTCGCTGTGAAGTCTATGCTGAATGCTAGGCTCTCGCACTCAGGAATAGCTTCAGTAGTAGTGCGGCAACCAAACTTATCTTTTAGGATGATAGCCAGGCCTCCGCCTCTTCCCTTGGTCCGGTCTAGTCTGTGGATTTGGAACCCGGGGGGTAGGGCTGAGACTATGTCTGGCTCTGAATGAGACATGAGCCATGTCTCGGTCAGAAAGATAACGTCTGGGTTGTAATTTTCTAGTAAAAGACATATTTGTGTGCTGTGCCGAGGAAGGGATCGACAGTTTAACAGGTACATCTGGTATTCCTGGGACGTGGCAGGCGTCTCAATGGTGTCAAAGGAGTGTTTGCAGCCAGGGCATTGGATTGGAAGTTCGACTGGGAGGAAGGAGAGCGGGCATTGCGCCATGGTAGAGGGCCTAATCTTTTTTATGGCAGCCGAGCTGTAGGTCCTGACCTGGGTGGGGTGAGGGGCAGGGGGCGTGGCCCCTGGTCCTGTCAGGTCGCGGGCGGGCGCGGATGGGCTTGCCTTTGGCGCGTCTTCGGCGCACCGCCGGCGTGCCCGCTGCGCCCGTCCGCTGCGCCTCCGGAAGCAGCACATTCTTAAATGTCGTAGGCGGTGGGGGGGGGTGGCCTAACTCAGTGGGCGTTGCCCGGGGGGGGGGGGGTCACGGCGGCTGTCCTCAACCTGCTTCAGTGCCTGACTCGGCTGCGTGGGGGGTCAGTCACCAAGGGAGCAGTAGGTAGGGTTATTGGGTGTTACAGGTTTAAACATTGAGAGCGTTCAGTAGAGTATCGTGAGACATATTGCAATGATCGGCAGTGGGGTGGACTAAGCAGAGGAGAATAAAAAAACAGTATAACAGGGTGTATAACAGAAAGGGGATATAGCATAACGAACATTCCTGGATAAAAAAAAAAAAATAAGATGGAAAGCGTCACAGTAAAAAAGCATAATCGTAACGGTATAAAAGGTAGTGCAAATATAAAAACATTGTAAACTGAGTGAGAACAAAAAGCTGTTAGCCCGGAGGGGGCTGGAGAATAGGGGGAAGTATAGAATGAGGAAGAAAATATTATGGAAGGGGTATAGGTAGTAGGGTGGTTCAAAAGGAGAGTCAGTGGGATGGGCGATAAAAATAGAGGGAGGTGGTAAAGGTAGGGAAATGGAAATACGTGGTGTAATTGAGTAGGAAGAAGAAATGGTTAAAAGGTGGAATAGAAGAGGGAAAGAAGAGAAAGGGAAGTAAGTGGAAAGAGGGAGTTATAATTATGGATAGCGGGGGTAATGCATGCTAAAAAAAGTATGTGGGAGAGAGGGACATATCAAGATGCAGTCGCTTAATATAGAGAATTTAGATTGAAAAGGAGTGACATATAAATTAAGAGAACATGATCAAGGTACAATATTTAAATGGAGTAAGGACACGTGATAATGAGCAGTAATAACAATTATAGGGTTAGAGGCGAAGAGAGATATGCAGTGTAGGTTTGAGGGGGAACGACAATGAAAATAATAGATTTAAACATAGTAGTATCAATCTAAATTAATAAAGTACCCAAAGTGAACAGCAGTGCAATAATAATCTGAACATAAATTTGTAAAGTGCACAAGGTAATAAGGTAGAGAGTGTTAAGGGTTGTGGGACGAAGGATTTAGTGATAAAAAAGTGGTGTCAGGGCTACTTTCAAGATGGCTGCTGAATTCGTGTAGGTGATGTTAGTCCTTTCACAGTGTCTATAACTCCGATGGGCAGGGGGGAGTGACAAAATGGAGTCTTAGTTAACAATGTAGATTGTCCGAGAGTAAACAAGACAAAATGAGTTCCAATTAGATTAGATTGTCATGAGGGAGGGGAAAAAAAAGTAAGAGTAAAAAATAGTGCAAAAATCGAATTATGACCAAATATTTCTGGGAAGTGGGGTGTGGGATCATAAGCTTCTAGTTCGGGATTCAGTTTAAAGGTAAATATGGGAGCGAACTGCAACTATCCTGGAGCTCCTGTCGCTGAGATCCCGCAGACTTACCGATGCCTACTCATCTCGCGGTATAGGGTTGGAGAGAGGGGTATGCGGCGCTTGGCACAGATTGCACACAGTGCAAAGCCTCAGAAAAGCAGCGTTTCGGACCAAGCAACAGGCGCACAGGCTCGACTGGGATGGAGGCGCAACAGCAGGGGGTTCGGCGCCCAGTGAACAACAGTCACCTCCTCAAGGTGCCTCCTCAGGCCGCCGCGTGCAATCTCTCCAAATCGGCAGCGGCAGATCAAAGCAAGCTCCGGGCATCGTCGAAGGAGCCAAATTAGGACCAGAGCTCCAAAGAACCAAGCTCCTCGACAACTTATCGACAGATAATTCAGTCTCTGAGGAATTAAATAATATGATTTAATAGGATTACCATTGTACAATTTACATAAACATGACTGCAAAAATACAATTTGGCCTCAGTATTTCTTTGTATTATGGACTTTTTGTGTCACATTGTCTTGGTGTACATTTTAACTGACATCATTTATAGTATTTACAAATTTAAGTTATAACATTTTCTTAGCAGTAATCATTTTATATATGTGTGATTTGTATTATCTAGTGTTTTACTATAGATGGAATATATATTTCTTTAAACAATCTAATTGATTGTCCCTACACTGCTAACGGGCTGCTGCACGGACGTTTTTCCATACCTGCTGCCTCACCTTTGGAACTTGCACTTTTGAACTTGCACCCACGCCTCGCGGCCCCCGCTCCGCGGGTGCCGCTCGAGTGCTTGTGACCCTTCTGCCTTCTGCTTGTGGGGAGCTTCGGGAGCGGCGGACCAGGGAGCGAAGCCGTTCTCCATCAGGGCTGCGGGACTGCGAGGACCAGCGGGCAGTGCGTTAATCTGCCACAGCTGGTCCTCTTCCCGCCGACTCCTCTCTGGCCCTTGAAATTGAGGCTGGACTTTGGCAGTGTGTGTCCCTACACTGCTAACGGGCTGCTGCACGGACGTTTTTCCATACCTGCTGCCTCACCTTTGGAACTTGCACTTTTGAACTTGCAACCACGCCTCGCGGCCCCCGCTCCGCGGGAGCCGCTCGAGTTCTTGTGACCCTTCTGCCTTCTGCTTGTGGGGAGCTTCGGGAGCGGCGGACCAGGGAGCGAAGCCGTTCTCCATCAGGGTTGCGGACTGCGAGGACCAGCGGGCAGTGCGTTAATCTGCCACAGCTGGTCCTCTTCCCGCCGACTCCTCCCTGGCCCTTGAAATTGAGGCTGGACTTTGGCAGTGTGTGTCCCTACACTGCTAACGGGCTGCTGCACGGACGTTTTTCCATACCTGCTGCCTCACCTTTGGAACTTGCACTTTTGAACTTGCACCCACGCCTCGCGGCCCCCGCTCCGCGGGAGCCGCTCGAGTGCTTGTGACCCTTCTGCCTTCTGCTTGTGGGGAGCTTCGGGAGCGGCGGACCAGGGAGCGAAGCCGTTCTCCATCAGGGCTGCGGGACTGCGAGGACCAGCGGGCAGTGCGTTAATCTGCCACAGCTGGTCCTATTCCCGCCGACTCCTCCCTGGCCCTTGAAATTAGGGGCGTGGTTACATTAACAGGAACCATATAGTTGGATATACATTTCGGGCCCGAGGGACGCGCGCGGACGCGCACGGGCGAAGACCGGGCTAAGAGCGGGCCGTTTGAGGCCGTTAGAGGCTGGTAGAGACTGGACTGGGCCACATCATTTGGTCCCATCGCTCTCCAACATCGGACCCCTTCTTCAACTCATTGTGACCAAACATCATGTCAATCCGTGAGTACAGAGACAGAGCGGCTAAGACCAAATTGAAAAACGGCACTTTAGACAATTTTATTACCAGGACTCACACAGCCATTGACACGGAGATTGTCAAAATGCAGCATAGAGTGTCCATTGAACTAGACGCAGCTAGGAGACTGTCACAGGAACTAGCTGCAGCCAAAAAATCCTCCCTTGGGCCCGTTGCTTGGGCTAAATGTAAATGTAAATGTAAATGTAAATGTAGTATATTTGTAAAGCGCACAGCTGCCCCAGCAACGGGGCGTCCCGGCGCTGTATAACTCTGGGGAACCCGTCCTGGCTTTCCCTGTGGGATGGTCCCTTGCTGGGAGTCCCCAAGGTGGAGCCAGGCATCCCCGGAATTGGTGGGGCCATTGTGGAGATTAGGCAAGCTAATGCCCAGAGTTGCCGAGTGGAAACCCTGATTAGAGTAAGCACCGAAGCGAGAATTATCGAGTCCGCTGACCAAGGTCCACAACCCTGCCGCGTCGGGAATTGAACCCTGGTCCCGGGCTGACTTCTGCTCTCAGGCCTGCCGCCTCTAACCAGTGAGCCACACTACTCCACTAAAACACCTGACCACCCACTAGGACCTAGCCTGATTGTTGCGCACGTAGATGTTCATCAGCCGCAAACAGCAACTACAACTACATCTCAGGGGGGGTCCATTTCAATATCCTCCAACTCCCCAAAATCCTCGCTGAGTGATCCCTCTGCGCAGGAGAAGGAGGCTGAGGAGGGTCCGCTGATAACGGCGCAAACCTGCAAATCTACGTCATCTAGGGGAGGGAATTCTGTTACCCCACAAAAAGGAATACACATTAAAAGGAAGCGCAAAAATACCTCGGCATATACAAGGAAAAAAGCCAAGATAGCAAAGGCCCAGCTATACTCCAAGGCACCATCCCAGGTGACCCTAAATTCCCTCCCTGTGACTACTACACACTCCCCTGAATTAAGACCAGAACCTATCTCTTTACAACCAGTAGTCACACACGAAAATGTTAATTTTATGGTGGAAAGTGAAACCACTGGGGTTCCACTTTGCACTATAAAAGGGAAGGATGTTGAGTTTTTAACAATTGTCTGGGAAACACTCAAAAAGTTGCTTACCCCCCTTGAAGTGAGACTTTCACATATTGAAACCCAGCTCCTGGAAACAGAAAAAAGCATCCTGAATTTAGCAACCATCAGTATGCAGGACAAAAAAACAACCTGTCCGCAAGGAACAGCTACCACTACTGTATCACACGATGCTATAACTCCAGCTGCTGTCATCCCACTGGCTGCCCCAAAGGTCAAGCCCCCGGGAATTAGTAATGCTATCTCACTTCCTGCTGCTATAACACCTGCAGCGGCAACCATCACTGCTATTCCAAAGGCGGCCAAACCGACCCCAAAACCTCGGTACAGGACCAACACACATATCTCTGCTAATAGGGTGATGATGGCCACCAACCAATTGGTGGTTGATAACCCACCACCAACTCCATCAGTCCTGGTAGGCCAACGTGTACCATCTGTGACAGATCAGTCTAATCCGAGGCACACTGGTCATAATTACAACCACCCCTCAACCCAGAGAGCTAATACCAACAATACTAGACACAGGGGCTATGTAGACCTCCCACCAGAGGTAAGACCCTATGTAGTAGTATTGACAGGGGTCACAGAGTTGACTTTTAACCAGCAGGAGGACTTTGCTTCACTAAAGAACAAGGTAATCCACTGGCTCAATGTCAATATGCCAATACCCAACCATCTAAGGAGTAAAATCCTCATGGTGCGCAGGGTTCCATGGGTAGGCACCACGCACAAGTCCATTAATGGCGACTGTGTGATCGTCTCTTTTGAGGATCCTAACACTGCACACGTCATACATTCTGGGAACCACAATAGTACATACTCACCAATAGCATCCAGACCCCTCACCTATTTTTACCCACCCCCCGCTTATTCGAACCTGGGAGGGAACTGGAGACGGATTCCGCAGAGGAAGGATGGCTGGGGAGGGCTACCCAACCATTGGCCTGACACGCACGGTGGTTGGAACGGGGTACCGACTTTTAATAGATACGGGTGCCTTGAGGATGTGGACTGATGCCCACATACACCTACCATCTCAGCCTCAGCACCCGTCCTAATAAGTCGCCCGATCCATCCTACGGGACGACCAGCTCCCAACACACTTAAATCATATACGGGCCGACAAGTCTCTCCCCCACCCCAAAAACTGTTGGAGGATTATAATCATATTGAAGGGGTAGGCAGGCACCCCTTCGCAGTACCTAAGTCCTTTAAAATCGAAACTTACAATTCAGAGTGTAGTGACTGGGACAGCCCTTCTACTGAGGGTTGTCCAAAATTAAATCCACCCCTATCAGACAAAGTCCTCCCTATCCAACAAGACGAAGTTACCTCACACGAGTGTTCTCTGCCATTAGCTCCCACTGATACATTGGGGGCTCCAGGAGTAATTTCCATACTCTCCTGGAATGTCGCCGGGTTAGCCAACAAAGTAGATTCACCCGAATGGGGGGAACTCATTGAAGGGTATGATATATGCCTATTTCAAGAGACCTGGGCCAGGGAAAAACATCCCCGTCCGGGTTACGCCACCTTTGAGATTCAGGCAAAATGGGGCGGAATGGGCCGACCATCAGGGGGCCTTTTAATTTGGGTTGGTGCCCACCTGGGCTGCAGGGCTACACACTTGGAAACCAATTCCTTGGACTTCCAGTGCGTATCTCTGGAATGGCCATGTGGAGGTAAAATAACACTGATTAATATATACTCAAGACCCGTGGGGGTAGCAGCCACCTCGGGAACAGTCGAGGATCTAGCTACGTTCCTTGACTCAATCACCCTCTGTTCCCCAATTATCATAGGTGGTGATTTCAACCACCAATTCGAACCTCTCCCAGACCACCTGTCAGGCATAACTAGCGAAGAGGATGAACAGTGGAACATCCCCACCCTGACCGGCCCATTGATAAAGGCCTGGACTCCACTCGCTACTCAAATTACGTCCCTCATGCTTAGTCACTCGCTAAGGGCTTGACACGGCTGAATAAAAGGGGACATTCCGCCAAAATATACTTTTAATAGACCCGGTCCTGAGTCACGTATTGACTATATTATGGTCTCAGTCAGGGTCTGGGACAAAGTGAAGGATTTTGGAGTACTCTCCAGATCCGACAGTGACCATAATCTACTCTCATTAAGATTTGAGGTTCAGGGGTCATATACAGCCACGGTAGACGAAAATCCTGCATATCAGGAGGACCTAGCACTATCAAGTAATAGACGCAGAATTAAATGGGCGAAATTGCTGGAAAAGCCGTCTAACATTGAAAGACTGTACGCACTAGTGGTTCCCGCCCTAGAAAAGGTTGTGCGCTGTATGGACCAATCAGCTAATGATTTAAAATCCCCCTCCTCAGGAAACCTCGAGGCAATTAACCCGTTCCCCAGTAAGAATGCGCAACTGAACGAGTTAGGTGTAATTCACTTAGAATTATGTACCAACCTTGCAGAAGTATTGAACCCGGTGGCCAGGCCAAAGAAGCCCAAGCAGAAAAGAGTCACCTGGTTCAACGCCTCCTGCAGGAGAGCGAAAGCCGCATTATTGGATTCACTCAAAGCACGAGATACCCCAAGAGAAATTAAGGTAAAATGATTAGCTTATAAATCAGTACTCTGTGCAGCAAAAGTAGAATGGGATGAGGGAAACTGGACTGAAATGTCAGCTGCACTTGCATCACGAGATGCCCGGACTTTCTGGCAAATCGTTAAGCATGGCTCAGCTGAACCAGTTGCAGCAGTAGAGGCAAACATAGCACCCTTTGTCTGGGAGGAACATTTTAAAAATTTATATAAAACACATATTAGTGACCCTTCAATGATTCACCCCGAAGGTGCGTTCCACTTATCCACTGAAAGCGTAGTTCCCATGGACGATTTCAGTGTAGAGGAGGTCACCATGGCTATCACGGCCGTGGCTGCTGGAAAGGCGCCGGGCCTTGATAGGTTGCCAGGCGACCTCTATAAACACGAACCCAGGGTCTGGGCTCCGTATCTCAGAGTATTGTTCAATACAATCCTGGATGGCATGTCAATCCCCTCGACATGGCCGGGGGCAGAGATAGTCCCTATTTTCAAAAAGGGATCACCTCTGCTACCGGCTAACTACAGGCCAATTAGCCTGATTGACGTGTCACAAAAACTCTTTGCCAAGTTGCTGCTGAATCGCCTGCTGGAGTGGACAAGGGATCATAATATCCTGAGCCCCTTCCAAGCAGGTTTCAGGGAGAAGGTTTCAACCATAGACCAGGTCTTTCGATTTGTCCTCATTTATTGGAAAACGGTGCAGTTGGAGGGTGGCAGCCTCTTTACTGTATTCGTGGACCTGAGGGCGGCGTTTGACCTGGTCCCCCGGAATAAGTTGTGGGAGGTGTTAGCAGGATTGGGCGTCCCCGGGGGTTTGTTGAAAATGATAGTGCACCTTCATAGCGCAAATTTTGCTCAGGTGAGATGTGGCAGGATGGGGTTACTGTCTGAGAGGTTCCCCGTTGGCCGGGGGGTAAGACAGGGTTGTGTGCTTGCACTGACCCTGTTTTGCCTCTATGTCAACGGGGTAATCTCTCAGCTGCATGGGGTCACTAACTCTGACGCTCCCAAATTGGTTGCGGAAAGGGTGCCGGCCATTATGTACGCCGATGACACCCTGCTGCTATCAAAGTCCGCAATGGGAATTCAACGTATCCTTGACGGCTTTGCGGACTTTTGTGAGGGCCATGGCTTAGAAATTAATACTCTGAAAACTAAGTTCATGGTCTTCAATCCTCCACCGAAATTCCACTCCTGCCCTAGAATAGGACAAAACATGCTTGAGAGGGTGAAATCCTTTGAATACCTGGGTGTCATGCTGAACGACAAACTATCCTGGAAGACGCATCAGGAAAAAGCTCTCCTCAAACTGACCCAATACTCGGGGGGTATCATGAACCTTCTGGCGAACAATAAATCCTCAGTTAGGCCCATTGGTCCACCGATGCAGATTTACAAAACACAGGCAAGGGGGGCTGCCATGTATGGATCTGAACTCTGGGGTCATGTAGGTACATCAGACCTCCAAGCAGAGGAGAATAAATTCATCCGAAGGCTAGTAGGACTCCCCCCTAGCACACCCTTAGTCCCCCTCAGGTTGGACCTAGGGCTGCGCCCGCTAGATGAAGAATTGGCTTTTTGCCCGCTGGCCTTCTGGCGTAGACTGTGGGTAACCCCAGAACTGGCTAGCTACAGACAGGGACTACAGGAGGTGCTTGCCATGCCGGGTGCCGGAAAAATCAAATGGCTCAAACACATCAAATTAGAACTGGAGGGTTTGGGACTTTCTAAGATGTGGTCTGATCCTTTGGCTACCTGCCAACTTATCCCCAAAAAGGAATTAGCCAAGGCATACCACGGCAGGAAATCACTGGCACTTTTCAACCAATTAAAACCTGGTTCTTGATAAAGTGCATCCTCCTTTGCTCAGGAAATTATACCTGCAGTGGAGACATGGGTCGCTCCCTATTCGATCGTTAACAAGTAAATGGAGCAAAGATGCAACCAGTACCTGTCCAGCATGTAGAACCTCCAACGAATCTGAACTTCATATTTTCTTTTTCTGCCCCACTTACCGAGAGATTCGCAAACAATGGATAGTCCCTCTATGTAAAAATCTGGGATCTGTGAAGGGCCTGATTGTTCTGAGAGTCCTGAAAACCAATGTGACTGATTATATTGTGTTCGCGGTGGCAAAATACCTGGGTGCCATCTGGAGTGTTAGAAGGAAATGTCTTAGGGACGGCAACTGACCCCATTGTATCAAAGACACTGCGGTGTAATACGGGACTATGCTAGCATCTGATTTTAGATTATACATTTCTTAATATTACAACTGTTTTTAAAAAATGTATGTTTTAAATGGCTTTTATGGTAAAACTTTACCGAAATAAAGATTCTTTGAATTGAATTGAATTGAATTGATTGTTTTTTTAGCCCGCTGTTATGTGATGAGTACGATTGAAATCACTATTTCTACTGAAATTCAATATATTCTAAGAACAGCAAAAAAAGGCAACAAAATTACTTTGTAAAATGTTAAAATTATGCTCTGCTGTTAAAAATATATTATTACATGTTATAGCTATGTTTTCTTTTTTTTACAGTTATTAATTTTAAGATATCACATTTATCACCATTTAGATTATAAAAAAACAAGTGAATAAAATGTACCACCATTTAGATAAACAAGTGAATACAATGTGCACTCTAAAGACACGCCTCCTAGAAGAAGGCCCTTGACTAGACCACGTCCTTCCTCTCCGGCAGAACCCAGAGCATCCGCCCTCACCACCTACAGCAGACCCAAGACCTACTCGTCTTAATAAAACTCCTTAATACCCGGCTCTTCGAGCAATAGTGACACCCCCTCCCCTCAGCACCTTGAGACCCTCACGGGTAAGTAGCGCTCTTTGCAAGTACTCTGATTGATTGATTGATTGTACTGTTTTGTACGTGTATTACTGTTGAGGTAAGGTTTAGTAAGTCTTAAAATTCACAATGGACTGTGATTCCACACAGTTGAAGAAAAGGAACATGGATGGACTAGATTTCTGTCGGAAAATTGCAATGCAAAAAGGTATAAAATAGGGGACAGCTTCAGAACACCTGTCTACAAGATATATGGTATAGTACAGAATGGACTAACATGGTTGTTTTGCAGGTCTTGATTATTTCAGTATTAAAAGAAATAAAACTCTTTAACTTAAACCACATCATTCAGTGTTTTTGCACATGTCATATTAGATCACATCCCTTCCCTTCAATATTATATAATAATGTCCTATCAGTTTCCTAAAACGTAAGTAGTTTTAAATGTATCTTGTTCTTTGTTATCAGTTCAGCAAATTTACTCCTATATTAACAATTGGCCTAGCCAATAACTCTCTTTCTTATTTATAAGGTGAGGAAAAGGCATTCTGTATACCTTTTCTTTTCCATATAAATATAATCTCATCATACACAGTACTTTGCGTTGAAAAGTTGTTCTATAGGTTTTGCTGTGCGTGTTTGCACAGAACATACATAGAACAAGACACATCTCCAGATTCATCATAAATTATGAATCTGGACATGTTTGTGAATGCTACACCATCCTCCTATTGGTGTAGCAAAGCACAACGAGGAAAATTGTTTTCACTTCTCCTCATTTTTTTCACTTTCAATATATGCTGCAATGAACAGCATATATTGAAGGAGAAAAATGCCTTTACTGATTGTTTTTGTGCTGGAAGGTGACCCTTCCTGCACAAAAACAATGTACGCACGACACAGACATCCTTGCACCATGGTGCAAGGCTGCCTGTGTCACCACATGGCTGCAGTTTGTTCAGAGGAAAGCACAGAGTTGCAACATATGTATGTACATATATTACATCTCTGTACTTCAAAAATACCACAGCATGCTGTAGTTAAACAGTTTACAGTGTCATGCTGCAGCACTTCCTCATAATTCTGCACTTATGCATTCACCACACATGAGAAATGTATTTTTACTGTCAATGATGTACTACACATACATTCATCTCAACTTCCACACACTAGCATACTAGTTTAGATCTTACTTTAACCAGAGTAGTTATTTCTGAAAAGAATGTTTTTGTTGTTTTTTTTTGGTGGATTTTTTTGAACGATTTTGTATTTTGTTTGTTTTTTTAAAACAGGGGAACAAATGAGAACTGGGAAAAGAGAACTAAAAACTGTGAGCACCAACAATGGTGGTGGTCAACAGCTCAGCGCACCAGATCCACCGACTGCTCTCCATATGCTATCAGCCATCCGCATTTTATACAGCTCATTCTAAGTTTCCTAAATTAGGGACGAATATCAAGCTGTGCGGTAGAGGTTGATGGTGTTGCTCCACTCGTACTCGGGCCTTCTTATGAAGCAGGAAGAGCCTTTCTCAATCTCCTTAACTCCTCCCTTGCAAAGTTGACTGGATGCTTGGATTGCAATTGCTTCTGCATACTTGCAGTTCCGCACGTGTACTTTTTGTTGGGGTCTCCCCTTGAAAGCACTTCCTTGCATATGCGGCAAGTAACTTTTGTTGCATTCACCTTTTTTAAGCCTGGTGGAAAGGTGAAAAGTTTCCAGACAATGCTGGTATATTTTTCCTTTCGTGGAGGTTCAGGAACAAATTCTTGCTCTGATGAGTTCTCTGAATCAGAGGATGATGGTGGATTAGCAGCTTTGGTATCTTTAAATGAACCTCTTCTCCAAAAAAGAAATAGCAGCAGATCTTCTCAGGAGGTCTTTCCCTAAGAATAGTTCATAGAAGAGTGATTGAAATGGGTGGGGGTCCTTCAATAGTTTCAATAGGAAGTGTAATGAACCAATCAAATCTCTTTTTTTGAGGTCAAATGGGGTGCGTGTAGGATGCTCGAAGGATGCACACACTCAGCACGTACCCTCCTCGCGCCGTGCATGCACCCAGCATGAATTTGCGAAATTGCATTTAAAAGTGATGTACTTTTTATAACAATATTCAGATAATCTCTTGTCTTAATATTTATATTAAATATATACGTTTTTCAACATAAAAAAAATCGCAGAAGTCACACACCTAATGCGTCCGATATGCATATGACGTAAAGTGCTACCGCGCGATCGTCACATCGCGTAATATGTCTATCTCGCGTATGCACCAGAAGTTGCGTACAAGTCACTTAACAACCGCGTTGGAAAAGGCCTATGCGTCGCACACCCTATGCGGTTCTTAGACAGCGACCCTAAAAAGGAAAAAATAATATAAATTATTAAAGTATATTATAAACAATATAAAATAATGAAAACAATATTTTTATGTAAAAAAATCTTTTTAAAAGAAATGTGTAATGTAATTTAAAACATAACGTATCTAAAAATAAAAGATTACAAAAATGTTAGAAAATATAAAAACGATAATTTAAAAAACCTTTGAAATTCACTAAAAAACCATAGGTTTTGCTTATGTTATAGTTAGGAATTAGCATTTAAAAAACCTTAGAAATTCACTGAAAAAAACATGGTCAGTGACATCACTGATGACATCTCAAATGAGATCACTGATTACATCATCCAGTGAATGTGGTTTAGTTTGATATTTAAATAAGTATTATATATATATAGCAATCTGCATTGAAGACTGAGTGTATGTATATTTGTCTCGATGGAGAATTTAGTAGCACTGTAAGTGACGAATTTAAAGTGTCTCACTAAATATCTGGGATATTGATTAAACTGTGTGAATACCTGTCTCACTCTATGTCTTGTGTAAATTACTACATAAGTTGGTTACTAGCTATGTGAAAGTCTACATTAGTTATTAATTACTTAAGTGAGTATTTCTATGTGATAGTGAATGAATGTGTGTGTGGTTGGGTGGGACGTGTGTGACTGTCGAAAGATGTGTAAATAGTTCATTTATCTAGTATATGAGGTTAAGACTGTATGTGGAAACACTTGTTTGGGTGAGTGAATCTCTTTATGGGTGTTGTGATGAGTAACTATATTTCTGAATGGTATATGTCCAACAAACCAGAAACATAAAAGGCAATCTATGTGACAGTTGTTGTATATAAATAAGTATCTAGAAGAATCAGTGATTGTATGAGTGACGTATGGATAACTGTATACTTGTAATAGTGATTTTATACCACACTAAGTATGTGTTACTATCTATATGAATAAATAAAATGGTGTTTGTGTAAGTGTGTAGCTTAGTAAATATAAGTATGATCAATTGTTTGCATAAGTGAGTAGTATGTCTGCATAAGTGAGTAGGATGTGTGCTGGTGTGTAATATTGATGAAGATGTAGTAGTATATTTAATAGTGTTCTATTGATCTTTGTTATCATGTATGAGCGAATCTATAGGTAAGTGTTTAGATGTATGTGTAGATGTAGGAATCACTGAGTGGGATTTTAGAAACTTGTATTGGTGTGTCAATGGTTTCTAATATGGTACTTCATATTTTATAACGAGTGTTGAAAGTATATGCTACTGTATGATGAGGTGTATCAGTTTGTCACATGGATGATGTCATCAGTATTGTGATCAGTGATGGCATTTGAGATGTCATCAGTGATGTTAATGACCATGTCATGAATGATGTAATATGTCGCATCATGTTTTTTTAACCCGTTTACTGCAGGGGTTATTTCGGCGCAGTGCGGGCATTCTAGAGAGTGGGCGGGGCCGCGTCAGCCGTTGAACGTTTGCAGAACCAGCCAGGAAGAGTTCCGAACGTTCAGCGGCTGACGGCAGCTCTGATAGGGTTAAAAAAAATAATTAAATGTTCCTTTTGGGGAGAGGGGCCGCGTGGCCCCCCTCCCGGGCCACTTATAGCCCCAGGGACCCCAACCCCTCGGGGCTGGCCCTTACCATTGGGGACCATGGGGGGTCCCCAATCCCCCATGGCCCCGCCGGCTCCCCGCCTCCTGTGGGAGCCGGCATTGCTTTTTCATATTGGGAGCAGCTAAAATGCTGCTCCCATATGGTAAAGCAATCTGCTTTGCTTCATTGAAGCGAGAGCAGGTTTTCCTGCTCTGGCTTTAATGAAGCAAAGAACTTTGCAATGCGACTCCCACCCTGCCATTACAAACAGCAGTGTCCTGAGGGTGGGCACCCTGGGACACTGCAGGAGCCGGCCCTGGGGGTTGTCGGTCCCCAGGGCCAATGAAGACTCCCATATTTTTAGGAATCCCTGTGGGTGACGGTCTCCAGGGCTGGGGGGGCCTCAGAGCCCCCCTTAGCAAATATTTTAAGCCCCGGGGGGTGGCGGTCACTTGGGCTGCAGAGGGCCTGTGAGCCCCCCGCATACAATAAATTCAAGCCCTGGGGGTGGCAGTCTCCAGGGCTGGGGGGCTTGAGAGCCCCCCACCCATTTCTAAGAAGCCCCGGGGGTTGGCAGTCCCCTGGGCTAAGGGGGGGGCACCCGTGAGCCCCCCACATACATTAAATTAGAGCCTAGTGGTGGTGGTCCCTATGTTAAGGCAAGGTGTATTGAAACATCAGTTGTTGTATAAGTGTGTGGGTGGTGGATTTAATAGGTGTGTGACTGACTGTAAACGTTAGTGTATAAATATATGTCACTGAATGCATGGGTAAGTGAATAAACTGTGTGAATGTCTGTATCATTATCTCAGTTGCCGTGTAAGCTGTTGCATGGGTTGATGATTAGGTACATTACTATCTTTATGGGTTACTTATTGGTTGCCTGAGTATCTGTATGGGTTACTCAGTGTTAGTGTGTGTGAGTGGGTGGGGGGGGTGATTTTGTACCTAGATGTGTGGGTGGATAATGTACTGGGTGTATGGGTACAATAGTGCATGTGGAAATAGCTGTATAGGTGAGTGAGTGTGTGTATCAGTGTGTTGGTGAGTAAATGTATGTCTCAGTGATATATTTTTTGAGTAACTACATATGTGAAAGGCAGTATATGTGAGTGTTGTAGTATATAAATGACTGTATGTGATAGGGATTAATTGTGGGAGTGGCTGTATAAATTAGTGTGTGCTTGTTACAGTGATTGTATTAGATAATAAGTATATGTTAGTATCTGTAAGAAAAGGTTAGATAGTGATTGTATAATTTTGTAGGTGAGTAAATGGCTTTGGTATTGATTCTTTGCTTGACTAGCTAGGTGTGTCAATAACTCTATGGATGAGTGACGGTGTATGAGTGTTTGTATAGGTGTATGAGTACATATAATAGTGCTGTATTGTTGAGTGACTGCATGTATAAGTAACTGTATGCCTGAATGAATGAATGTGTGTCTATCGCTAGGAATTAGTAAGTGGGTGTATAGTAATGGCTATTGGTTTGTCTATGGTTTCAAAAATGGTAGTCTGTATTTTAGAGGGGGTGTAGCAAAGGTTATATTAGGGTATGAAGAGCTGCATCAGATTATTACATGGATGAGGTCATCAGTGATGTCATTTGAGACGTCATCAGTGAAGTCACTGACCATGTCATGAGTGATGTAATATGTGATGTCATCAGCAGTGCATTGCGGGGGCACAAGTTATGGTTACTTCTAATAACTATAACGTACGATTTTCTCTGGTTTTGTACAAATGAAAAGTCCAACTAACTATAAAGACCCTGAAACCTATGATTTTTTCAGTGAATTTCTATGGTTGTTTAAATGCTAATTTCTAACTATAACATCCCTGAAACCTATGGTTTTTTCAGTGAATAACTATGTATATATATTCACTGAAAAAAAACATAGGTTTTAGGGAAGTTATAGTTAGTTGGACTTTTTACTCCTACAAAACCAGGGACATTTGGACGTTCGAGTTAGTTGAGCTGACTATAACTTGCGCCCCCGCAATGTACTGCTGATAACGTCACATATTACATCATTCATGATGTGCTGACATCACTGATGCCATCACTGATGACATCATCCAGTGACTGTGTGATTCTGTAAAGTTTAAATATGTTTTATATATATGCCAAGCTGTATTGAAGAATGAGTGGGTGTATAACTATCTGAATACATGATTTAATAGGTGTGTAACTGACTGTAGAAGTGAGTGATTAATCATGTCTTACTGAATGCATGGGTTAGTGACTAAACTGTGTGAATATCTGTATTGGTCTGTCGGTTGGTGTGTAAGTGGCTGCATGGCTTGGTGAGTAGCTATATGAGTATCTATATTGGTCATTGATTGCTTGTATAAGTATCTGTATGGGTGTTTGAGTGTATGTGTGGGTGAGTGGGGGGTGTGTGACTCTGTGCATAGAAATTGTGTAAGTGGGTATTTCACTGGATGAATAGTTTCAAGAATGCATCTGTGAGGGCAGGTGTGTATATGTCTGTGTTGCTGAGGGAATGAATGTGTCAGTGGAACATGTGTGAGTAACTCCATATGTGAAAGGCAGTACATGTGATTGTTGGAGTATAGAGAGTGTGAGAGTGTGTGTTGTGAGAGAGACTGCATGGATGAGTATGTGCTTGTATCAGTGATAGTATAAGAGAGTAAGTATGTGTTAGTATCTGTATGAATAACTGAGTTGATGTATGTTTAACTGTGTAGGTGAGTAAATGGGAGTGTGATAGATTCTTTGCATGACTGACTAATTGTGTGAGTAACTCTGGATGAGTGACAGTGTATGAGTGTCTATTTAGGTGTATGAGTGCATATGATTGTGCTATATTGATGAGTGACTCCATGTATGAGTGACTGTATAGGAGAATGAGTGGATGTGTGTATAGACCTAGGAACCAGTGAGTGAGTATGTAGTAACTGCTATTGGTGCCTCTATGGTTTCCTAAATGGTAGCCTATATTTTAAAGTGGGTGTATCAATGGTTATATTACATGCATACTTTTTTACTCAAAAATACCTGTAACAGTACTGTGTCATAACTCATAATTCAACTACGATTAATACTTAGTTTGCACTAATCAAGATATAACACCATTCTAATGCTAAATGGTTCCTATGTTGTTTTTAATTTTTCGTAATCTGAACTATACTTTATTCATATGTCTTGTGTTTAGAATCATAGCAAGTATTAGGCATTTTCGGTCACAAGAAATCAAAAGAGACACATTTCAACCGCTGCCAACGTGGGCACGTGTCAAACAGTTAACACTTGTGAGGATGCAAATGAAAAGCTTTAGCGGTTAACAGTTTTCAACCTTTCCCAACATGTGTTCATGTCAAACAGTGAAAATGTGAGTACATGTTAACAGAAAAACGTGATATCTACGTGCGTGCGCAGGACGTTGCTTCCATAAACTACTTTCTAACCAAAGACTATATAAACCACACCCAGCCCTTTGACAATAGACTAGTTTTGTTTTTGTGAGTTATTTTCCAGTCTCCAGTCTGCGATCCAGCTTCACTTCTCCAGCGTCTGATTCTTCCTTTGCGACGACAAAAAGGATTACGGACTTGTAAGTTGTTAGATTAAAGGATAGTAGATATGTATAATACGTAACTATTAATACGAATGGTGGAACTAACCATTGTAATTGATTTTTGTGATTTAGGCAACAACGAGCTAAAGGTATTTCTTCAAAGAATCATATTTAGTTTAAAGTTTTCTCATATATGTATATCAGAGTTATCAAGATATCGAAACTTTAGGCATTTGTACAAAAGATTCTAAAAATGTCAATGTGTGTTTGATGTTCAGTTGTTACATTGTTTGTTTATTTGTATTATTATATAACGTCAGCCACACGTGTTCACAAACAGATGGAATTGAGGAGATACTGTTCCCTTGTGAAACTCTACATTCCAGAGTCTTTGAAAACAGAAATATTACATGAAATAAAATGCTTGATAACACTTTTTCAATTATCTTTCTCTCTCATATCGCCCTTATTCTCATCTCCCCTGGGGTGATATAGTGAGGCTGTGTATATTCTACTACTGCCTTTCTATTTCACTTCAAAGGTGTTGGTGGCCCGTCGGCACCAGGACTCAACATTCCCAGAGAACAAAAACAGTAAACATGTTAAACGCTTGATAACATTTCGTCATTTATCTTTTCCTCTCTTGTTGTCCTTATTCTCCATTTCCACCGAGGTGATATAGTAGGACGATTTATATTCTATTACTGACATTCTATTTCACCTCAGAGGCGTTGGAGGCCCGTCGGCACCAGGACTGAACATTCCCGAGTACCTGAGAACAGAAACTTCAAAGCAGAATGACTCTTGATAAATTGTGTCATTTTTCTTTTTCTCTCTTGTTGTCCTTACTCTTCTTCTCCCCTGGGGGAAATATAGTGTGACGTTGTCTATTCTACTACTCTCACCCTATTTTACCTCAAAGGGTTGAGGGCCTGTCGGCGCCAGGACTAAAGAATCTGGAATACAGGTTAATGGCCCTTATAATATAAAGCCTCACAGTTTCTGTGAGTCACAGTGTACTCCCACAATAATTAAAGAAATACTTCCTTTGTACATCACTGAATGGATATGTTCAAAACACTACGTAAAGATTATTCACTCTATGAATGCTTCAGTGGAAAAGTACTCCCTCCCTCGCTCTTTGCATAACTGCATAAGTAATCCATGATTGATTTAATTTGTGTGGTAGTAGTGCATACTTGATTCTTTAACTGCATCACTTCTGCCTAAGTGACTATGGGTCATATTCTCAATGAAGTGGCGGAGAGACGCATTACCGGCTTGGCTTAAAACCTCTCTCCGTCACTTCAGAAACGCGAGGCTGCACCCTATTCTAAAGGACATGGTCCAGCCTTGTGTTTACCCCAGTTTCAAAACTTAGCGCCCACGCAGGCACCCTTGCACCAGCATGCAAGGATGTCTGCAAGCAGGCAACTTTCTTTAGGTACAGGAAAATCTCCCTTCCTGCACATAAACAGACTGAAAATGCCAGTTTGTAACTTACATGATCAAACCACTGCATGTTGCATTTTCCATTGCGTGCTACAAAAGGCAGCACACATGGAAAATGTAAACATGATGAGAAATAAAGCATTTCTCTGTGTTTCACCACTTTAAGACCATCTTTTTTCTGTTCTTAAGTTCAGCGCTACCTCCTATTTATGCTACCCTTGAGAATAGGAGGTAGCGTCAATCTGAATGGGTGTTGTGATGGAATGCCTAACGCAACACCCACTGCATGCCCCTTTCATTCTAAAAACAGCGTGAAGGGGCCCTATTCACAAGGCAATGTTAGGCCACGCTAATCCACACTGCATTGTGAATAGGGCTAAGCCCGTATTGCCACAACAACATCACTGAAAGTGACATTTTTGTGGCGAGAGGGTGTTGAGAATCTACCCTTATATCATTAAAAAGACTCCGTACCTGTGGGAGACATAGTGTGGACTCTGAGGCTTCGTCCGAGGTTTGCTCTTCCCCCTCCAAAGGGGCTACCGCTGACTGTTCCAACAGCTCGCCGCACCCGCTCCGCGGGTGCCGCTTCGCGCGGTCAGCGAGGGGCAAGCCGGCACTGTAGGAACAGCGAGGAACAGCGAGGAGGTCACGGGAGGCGGAGCAGTCAGTGATTGGAACTATACTGACCAGAAGGCTCAGCGCAGCGCCACGAGTTGCCGACGCGCCCACTGGACACCACGCCCCCCGCCCGGCCAGGTGCAGAAAAGCCGGTACTCCTCAGCATTCAAGCGGGACTCCGTACCTGTGGGAGACATAGTGTGGACTCTGAGGCTTCGTCCGAGGTTTGCTCTTCCCCCTCCTAAGGGGCTACCGCTGACTGTTCCAACCGCTCGCCACACCCGCTCCGCGGGTGCCGCTTCGCGCGGTCAGCGAGGGGCAAGCCGGCACTGAAGGAACAGCGAGGAGGTCACGGGAGGCGGAGCAGTCAGTGATTGGAACTATACTGACCAGAAGGCTCAGCGCCACGAGTTGCCGCCGTGCCCACTGGACACCACGCCCCCCGCCCACAACGCCCTTCTTTAAGGCATGATAGCCGAGTAGCGGGACGCGAGCGGGACGCCGAGCGAAGCCCGAGCAAACGGCGGGCAGTCTGTGGCAGTCAGGGGCTGACAGAGGCTGGGCTGGCCTAGGTCCCTAACTTCATCCACACTGGTCCTGAAAGGTACTGTGACATTGCCAGAGGGCAAAACCCCAACCATGTCTACTCGCTCTGGGAAATTGCTCAGAGCTGGGTGCGAAGGGGCTGGGGGGAATTCAACGATAGGGACTATGGATAGGTTTATAACTAGAGTAGCGGCAGTCATAGAGAAGGAGATTGCGATGACGGAACGTCGCCTCTCCGGGGATCTTCTACCAGCTCGACGATCCTCTCTTGGCTCTGCGGCCAAAGCCTTGTCACCTCTCCGAACCATGCCTCCACCCCCACTCTCTTTGGAAGTGCCTGATCAACCCAGGTTGTCTGAAATAGGTGATAGTATAGACAGGTTAGAGAACCTAGTAGTACAGTTAACACCCGGTGTTGCCCGTGACGAGACTGTGGGAGGGTGCATTCTACCTTTTCTTTCCCCTGTTACTAGTCAAAACTCCCCGTTGCCAAACCCTGCTCCTCCTGTGGGTCTTTCATTGCCTTGTGTGTCCCAGGGTGCTCCGAAACAAATCAAGAGGAAAAGGGTTGTGAGTACACGCAAAGGTAGACATCCCATATTTTATAAGCGCTCCAGGAAGCAAGGGCTGAGGGCCATGGGTGCAAAATTAGGTAATGATCCGAGCACTGAGTATCTGGATGGGTTGGGAGAGCTTCCGTCCCAAGAAAGGGGACGTGATATTAACGACAAGCCACCTCCCATCCAGGTCCCAGTTTCTCTGGACCAAATCATTGATGTGCTTAATAACTCTCTGATACCACTTATAGACCAAATTAAGAGGGTGGAGGCTAGAGTAAATAGTCTCGAGCAGTCGACTCTTGATAACTTCTTTTCACTCAAAACTCTGATTAAACACCAGACTAGGAGTAGTGAGGTCTCCACATGTGGCAGTTTGGGAAAAGGAACAGCACTTGTTGCTGCTCAGGTGCAAGATCCAGTCCCGCCAAAGGCGGTCTCCCCAACGGCACCAAGTGTGGTCCCAACTCTTGCTACCACTGCCCCATCTATGCCCAAAGCAGGCCCCGTTCTACATTCTATCCCAACTCAAGGGAACACCATTAGGGTTTCTAAAGTGCATAAGAAACCAACGCAACCATGGCCCCAGTGGGTGGGTGTAATTCTAAACTTAAGCAATCATGCCTAGACAGTGTCAAGACCAAGGGAGACGGGGCAGCTTTGTCAGATAATTCTGCTAAAAGCCACTCGGCAGTACCTCTTCTAGCTGCACCCGCCTTGAAGAAAGTGTCTCGTATTCCCTATGCTGATCTCCCCCAGACTGCCATCCCTATGTCGTTGTGCTGGTTAAGGTCCCACCCTTGATAGATAACCAACTAGAGACCCACCAGGCCTTAAAAAATAAAAGCCTTCACTGGTTAAAAACAAATAAACCACTCCCTGCGGGCGTAGACGGATTAATCCTTGGCGTCCGCAGGGTGGGTTGGGTTGGAAAGGGCAGGAAGCAGTTGGGGGGAGACTGCGTTATTATCAACTTCCAGGACAGCAGAGTAGCCAGATCGATCTGTACTCAAGATCAAGCGGTGGGTGGCCCCGGAATTAGTGCAGTGGACCTGACCTACTTTTACCCGCGGGCTGCTAACCACGCTATCTTTAGGCCTATTATGGGGGAAACGAGTAAGGGTGCTATTGGTGGAACACGTAGTATGTTTGAGCCCCTCTTCTATCCCCAGACCGGGTGGTCAGGCCAAAATTGTGGCCCCAGGACCTACTGACTCGAGGTAAACGGCAGGACTGGATAGGGGGGAACTGGGAGAGTTTGTACACGGCACTGCAACGTCATCTATCTCTCCCTCCCTTAATAAAATCCAAACTATACCATTGGTTACCTTGGACCCTTCGGGGAACCTAGTTTCTACTGGTTGTAGGGGATCACTGCCATGCTTGGATAGAGTGGCTCCGTGTCAAGAGATAGTTTCCCCATGCGCTCCAGCTGTGACGGACCAAGTCTTGAAGGTCTTCAGCTGGAACGTTGCTGGAATAGCCAGAAAACTGGCATTGCCCGACTGGATTGCATTAGTGGAAGAGTACTCCATATGCATTTCCCAGGAGACATGGAGTAGGGAGCCAGTACATAGGGTGGGGTACTCTGCTTATGCCATCCCAGCTGTCTGACCAGATTTGGGCAGGGGACGACCTTCGGGGGGACTCCTTATCTGGGTAGCTTCTTCCCTAAATTGTAGGGTAGTGGAAACCAAGACCAATAGCCCTGATTTGCTTAATATTATACTGAAGGATGCCAGGGGCTGTGTCATTTTGAATATATTCAATGTCTATGCCCGAGGCACCAAGGGGGGGAGGCAGTTTCCCACAATCGCACTGTTGGAGGACTTGTTAGGGGCAACTCCACACAAAGGCCACACCCTGGTTGCAGGTGATGTTAACTGTACATTCGAGCCCTTGGGCTCGGATGTTACCCAGGACCAGGATGAGGAGGATGGCAGGAGGGGGATACCAGTTCTAGAGCTGCCCCCGATCAAAAAGTGGTCAGAGGTGGCACTGCAGCTAAATGCCCTTAGTATAGAGCATGGCCTGAGGGCTCTTAATGGAAGGACTAGCTCGGATAAGGGGGGTGCCCATACATACAATAGGCCCAATCACACATCAAGAATCGATTACATCTTGCTTGATGTGTGTTTATGGAGCTCAGTGAGGGATATGATAATAGTACCCTCTGTTGAAAGTGACCACAACTTGCTGTCCCTCACTCTAGCTCCCTGGTGGTCTGTTAGTAGTGGGGGCCCTGTACCAAGTCCCACGGTTGACTTAGGTGAGCCAGAGGTATCCCTTTGCGGTAGGCGCCTGAAGTGGCCAAAACTTCTCTTGTCTGCCGGAAAACTGGAGGCTGTGTCCCAACTTCTGGCCTTAGCCCATCACAACTTAGGCACAGTCAGTGGAGGCCTGGGGAGGTTTGTGAAGTATTTTGCGACCTAACTGGGGCCCTGACAAATCTGTTCACTGTGCGTCAGAGGCATATTGGGGCGGGAGAAAGGGCTAAGAAAAGTGAGGGTTGGTATACTCATAATTGTAGGAAGGCAAAAAAAAATCTAGTTGAGGCAGTAAAAGCAAAATCCCAAGTCAGGACAAGGGAGGCTAGGAAGGTCTACTCCAAGTCTATCCAGATAGCAAAGAAGGAATGGGAGGAGAAATTCTGGGCGGATTTGCTTGCTGCTAGCAAAGGCAAAGACGCAAGGGGGTTTTGGAAATTGATAGGTTCCCGTAATAGACCCGATGATACCCTGAGACCTGTACTATTCCACCCCAGAGCTGGTTCCATCATTTCGGTGCCTTATACTCAGCGATAGAAGAGCCCCTAAATGAGCCAGTTGTATTCCCCTCTTTATTGGAGGTCAGCACCCTTGACTTGTTTACACCGCGGGAGGTTGAGAATGCCATCAAGACTGTGGTCCCATTGAAAGCTGCTGGCCCGGATGGGCTTCCTGGGGATTTACTGTGTGCCTACTCATCTGACTGGTCTTCCAAGCAGGTTTCCGCTCAGGAACAGGCACAATTGAGCAGGTCTTTAGGTTAACACTCCTGTATTGGAAGGTGGTGGAACTGGGCAAGGGCAGTCTCTATTTGGACTTCATCGACTTGAAGACTGCCTTTGACCTAGTTCCCAGGGAGTAACTCTGGAGGGTTCTCCACGGACTGGGTTTGCCCCCGTACATTTTGTCTCTCCTCATCAAACTACACACGAACAACTTTGCCCAGGTTCGTTGGGGGAGAAACGGCGAAACAACAGATAGGATCCCGGTCTGTAGGGGTGTCTGACAGGGTTGCGTCCTAGCGCCCACACTCTTTTCTTTATATGTAAATGGTGTGGTGGAGCATCTGCTTCAGGAACCTGCGGACGCACCCAGCCTGGGGGGTGTGCGGATCCCAACATTGTTGTTCGCGGACGACACTCTCCTTATTTCAAAGACCCCCCAGGGGCTTCAGAAGTTGTTGACCCGTTTTCAGGACTTTTGCGCATCCAGAGGGCTGGTGATAAACGTAGAAAAAACGAAATATTTGATACTACGCCCACCAAGGAAACTAGGTCGTCCTCCCACTTTGAACTCGGTCCCTCTGGAGAAAGTGTCTGAATTTGACTATTTGGGTCTACGTTTGAATGACAAAATGAGTTGGTCTTCCCACATCGACAAGATGGTTCTCTGCCACAAAAGGGTAGGGGGTGCCTTACTTAAGGAATATCATGCATCCTCCAGATCCTCAGTGGCGCCTGCAATTGAGATCTACAAGGCAAGGGGGGTTACTTCTGCCCTGTATGGCGCGGAGCTATGGGGTCATTGCAATTTGGATTCTCTATCCAAGGCTGAAAATAAACTTCTGAAGGACCTCCTAGCTTTCCCCTTGAGCACCCCCACAGTCCCGGTGCTATTGGACTTGGGCTGCAGAAGTATCAAAGACCATGCCCGTCTTCGCCCATTGCTCTTATGGTCCCGCATATGGAGGGTCCCGGAACTAAAATCCTATGCCGATGGCTTATCAGAAGTAATGAGCATGGGGGGCTGGAACAAGATCAAGTGGCTGAGGGACACAAAAAATCTCTTGGTGGACTGGGCCTAGGAGATTGCTGGACCACAAAATTTGCTCCTCCCAAGGCAGTCCTTAAAAAACTATACTGGGACTGGGTCTCTTGCCAACTAATTGGGAATCCACATCATTGCAATTCGACTACAGCATTCCTCAGAATAAAGGATGTGGCACTATACGAACCCTACATGGACTTAATTACTATGCCAATGGATAGGGTCCTTTATTTCAAGTTTAGAGTTGGTACTCTACCGTTAGGAGTAACTGTATCTAAGTGGAAGTCCCATGCTCATTTATCCCCCTTTTGCGCATGCTGCCCAGCCAGGCCCGAGACCGTGGCACATGTATTCTTTGAGTGTCCAGACTATATCCATTCAAGGAGATACTGGTTGAAACCCCTTTTCAAGCGTCTGGGAACACGTATCCATTCGGTGGCTCTCCGTATTTTATTGTCCGATAACTCCCCTCTTATAGTCTGTGGTGTCTCCAAATTTTTAAAACGTTTCTGGTTGATTCGTTGCAATAGATTGTCCATTTCCGTTTAATCCTTGTTTAGCTAATTTATTCTAGGGCGACCCCTATAATTTTATCTTCTTAAAATGTATGACATACCTGTAGTTTTTTGTAATGTGGTTTTTATAATGTATGTTATGCTTGTAAGATGTCTTTGCATATCGAATAAAGCTCTCAACCAACAACCAACATTAAAAAGATTATACCTTCTTGTTTACAATACTGCATGGAAACTGCCTAAGTAAAATGATGACTTCACCAGTATTTTCAGGGTGTTCGTGGGAGTGCATGGCTAGTTCCTGAGAGAATCCATCAGTCCTTTCGTACTACCTCAATCATTAATTAAGTGCAAAAATATAAACGGGGATTGGATAATTCTGTTGCTAATGTCTGATTGATTAATCTCTGTATACCGCGGCCTCCATCATTGCATTCATCATTACCCAGTTTATAAATGTAACTGCCTTGAAACTACATTCATTCATGAATTGCATCTTTGTTTTTTCATTTTGCTGTGAAAATTAAGATAAGTATGTCTTAGTAACAAAGAGCCACTATTTGTTGTGTTCAATATTCTTTAGTTTATACACAAGTTAAATGAAACTGCAATTCTAACTTTCTGCTCCAAATTTAAACAAACTCCAGTAGCTGCTGTTAATCCACTGCTCAGTGTCCTTTTGAAACAACAATGATCTTATTCCAAATAACCGCAAGTGCTCTGAACTACAAGCAGGTATTCTGTACAGAGCAACTCTTTCACAATGTGTAACATGTTCCACCACTGTCTTTTCTCCTCCCCCACATGCTCTTGAAGCTTGAACTATGTAATGTTCAATCAGTTTCAATAAGAAGCATAATTCCCTGTACAGAATGTGTGAACCCCATCTAGAGGGAAACTGATGTGAAAAATGGGTAATCTTAGCTCACAACCTTCTGGTGGTCGAGAGAGAAGTCAGACCTTTTTTATTGATGCCTAAAAAGATCAAACAACTTGTGAAGAGTGTTTTAGGAAAGAATGTGGAGCACAAAGATATCGAAGCACATCAAGTGATATTGAGTGGGTTTATGTCCATACAGTGTGAGTGAGTGATTTTTGTATAGTTTATTGGTATTTAACATTATGTGTCCTGCTTATAGAACATTTTTAGCCTTGGTTAGTATTTTATAACTGCTTTAAAGAAAATTTAAAAAAGGCAACAGAGTAAATTTGATATAGGTAACAGTTTATGTATCCGTTACCATTCCCTCTGAAGCCCCTTCATGTACCTGGGGCCTCATTTATGAGGCCGTGCGTGCCTTTTACGCTGCCGGTGCGTCACTTTTTTTGACGCACCAGCAGCGTAAAAAATGTGCCTTGTTGCACCATATCTACAAAGTGACGCATCTAGGTAGATGCGTCACTTTGTAAACCATTGCGCTACATTATACCTACGCCAGTTATAATGTATGCAAGGGGGGCGTATTGACGCAAGGAAGGGTCGTAGAAGTGACGCAGTGAAATCTATGAGATTTCACTGCGTCACTTTTAGGACGCCGCTGCGTCAAAATCTTGCGCCTGCCTCACAGCAGGCGTAAGACTGACGCAGGCCCTTTCACATGGGGCTTGCCCCATGTGAAAGGACGCATTGCTGGAGTTGCATCACTTTTGTGACACACTCCAGCAATGCGTCACTTTTGCGCTTACAGATACGTCAGAAATACTGACGTATCTGTAACTCCTTGCGACATGATGCGTCATGCATTAAATATGACGCATCAGGATTGTCGCAAGGAGTGTGCAGTGAAAAGTGACGCATCGCTGTTTTCACGCAGCGATGCGTCACTTTTCATAAATGAGGCCCCTGAAGACTAACTATGTTTTTCCTTGCATGCTTTTACAATGATAACACCATTATAATCCATGACGTCATATAAGCACTGCACTTTTCGATTAATAATTTGATGCTCCTTAATGACATAACCAGCATCCGTGAAGGCGGTCCTCAGAAACCCCTCATCGATGCAGAGATGAGGAAACTTCACATCGCCCACCATGTGAAACGTTGCCTCGAGGGCTGTCATCAGTTTTAGGTGCCCGCCGCATTTCAGCAGTTGCGACAGATTTTTCAAACCGTCGCAGAAGGTCTCCATATCTTTGGCTAAGGATACCAAGGAGTCCACCAGGAACAGACAGTCAGCCTGGGGCAGGACAGCTGGAAACAATGGGTCCCTTCTGTCCATATCACATTTGTAAACTTGTTTGACTTTTTGTTGTACCATCTTCTGCTTCTCAATCCATGTTTCACTAAAAACAAACAGAACATGAATACACATATTTAATTATTGACATCCATCTATTTTGTAAGATCATGGTTGTTATTCAGTACTAACAAGGGGGCATATTTACAAGCCACTGAAGTGTCACTTTTTCCAATGCTCCGGTGGTGCTCTATGCTACGCCATATTTAAAAGGCTGTGCTAAGCCACTCTGCCTGGCTTAACACAGACTTGCAGATGTGGCCCTCTGCAACACAGTTTCCTTATACAAAATAGCGTGCAATGGGTGTTGCTGTGGTCATTGCCAGCATCACCCATGGGGTTTTGATACAATTGTCTGTAAATCCGAGGCAGCGCCAACATCTGACATCTTTCAATAGGAGGCGTGAATGTGGCAGAACATGGAAAAAATGTTTTTATTTCTCCTCATTTTTGCTCTTTCTATCTGTGCTGCATTCTGCAGCCTATAGAAGGATCAAACACCATGAATTGATTGGTTTTGTGCAGAACATGTCCTTGCACCATGGTGCATTGGCCCTAGACTGCGTGTTTAGTGGCAACATTGAGGTGAGTGCTTTTAATATGGTGCACCCCTGCATTTTGAAAATGATGCAGCTCAACACAGCACAATTACTTGTGGCATTGCTCCCTTTTCATGTAAATATGTCCCAAAGAGTTACAGAATGTCACAAGAGGCATCCGCTGTACACTTTAAATATTGCACACGTCTGTAGATGCCAAGTTGTAACCTTGATTTCTGAAGCAGTATCAATGTCTTGAAGAAGGTTTCTGCAGAAACTGTGAAATGTGGGCTATGTGTAGCTGTAGCACCAGTGGTAACAGAATGCATCACTGTGCAATATCAGAGTATAAGGGCACACTTCCTCACTGCATCGTTGGAGAGTACCAGTACACTGAATCACTGTGCATCATCAGAGTATAAGGGCACACTTCCTCACTGCTTTGTTAGAGGGTAACAGTACACTGAATCACTCTGCATTATCAGAGTGTAGGGGCACACTTCCTCACTGCATCGTTAGAGAGTACCAGTACACTGAATCACTGTGCATTATCAGAGTGTAAGGGCACACTTCCTCACTGCATCGTTAGAGGGTAACAGTACACTGAATCACTGTGCATTATCAGAGTGTAGGGGCACACTTCCTCACTGCATCGTTAGAGGGTAACAGTAATAATAATAATAAAAGAGCTTATAAAGCGCCCAGTAATGCCATCTCGGCGTGTCCCCGCGCTAAGAGCTCCTAACGATCACCAATATGAGCCTTTGTCCCTACTCAGTGTAAAGTTGTGTTTTTAGCTTTGCCCTGAACATCGCTTCACTGCTCTCCAGTCTCAGAGCAGGAGGGAGTTTGTTCCAATGTTGAGCTGCTTGGAAAGCAAAAGATCGTCCACCCATTCTGGCCTTCCTTATCCTAGGAATTGTCAGCAGCCCGGTACCCACCGACCGGAGGGTCCTTGTTGGTTCGTAGCGGCTGACTAAGTCCCTAAGGTAGGCGGGCGACCTGCCCCAGACAATTCGGTGACAGAAGAGGAGGCATTTGAACAGCACGCGTTTCTTCACAGGCAGCCAGTGAAGCGCATCCAGAGCCTTCTGAGAATTTGCTCTCCTGGGTCTTCTTAGCACCAGTCTAGCGGCGGAATTCTGGATAACTTGCAGGCGACCAAGGCAGCCCTCGTTGGACCTAGGAACAAGATGTTTCCATAGTCCATCCGAGAGGTCACCAATGCCTGCGTCAGTGTCCTTCTGGCCGCTATGGGTAGGAGGTCTAAGGTTTTGTTTAGAGTCTTCAATACTCCAAAACATTTGCCCACAAGACGCCTTACGTGGCCATCACAGGAGAGGGAGGGGTTGATCCAAACTCCTAGATTCTTAGCCTCTTCACACGGTACAGGAGTAGGGCCAAGACACGAAGGCCACCACTCGGCTGACCAGCTTTTGCTTTTTCCCCCCACTACCAGCACCTCTGTCTTAGAGCCATTGAGTTTTAGGCAGTGGGAGTCCATCCACTCAGCTAGCGCCTGCATACAGGACTTAAAGTTGGTGGGGGTGTTGGTGGTGTTCTGCGATAGAGAAATCAACAACTGGGTGTCGTCGGCATATGATACCAATTCCACCCCGAATGATTGTACCACCTTCCCCAGGGAGGCCATGTAAAGATTAAAAAGAGTGGGGCTCAGAGCTGAGCCCTGCGGCACTCCCTGGTCAAGTGGCATCTCTACCGAACGACATGTCCCTTGCTGTACCTGGAAACATCTTTCTGTGAGAAACGATTGTAACCAGTACAGCGCGGGACCAGCGACCCCAGCTTCATTCAGACACCGTAGCAGGATGGAATGCGCTACGGTGTCAAAAGCCGCGCTGAGGTCGAGCATGATCAGGGCCATTGTATGTCCTGCATCCGCCCCTGCTCTTAAAGTCTCAGTAGCACGTAGGAGGGCTGTCTCAGTTGAGTAGCCTGCCCTAAATCCTGATTGTGAGGGATGAAGTAGGTTCCCTCTCTCCCGTTGCTCAATGAGCTGAGCGTTGACCACTTTCTCAGCAACTTTCGCCACATATGGCAATAAGGAAATAGGACGGAGGTTTTCCAGCACCTCGATGCTTACATTCGGTTTTTTCCTTATTGGCAGTACTATGGCCTTTTTCCACTCCACCGGGACTCGTTGAGTGGAAAAGGAGGTCTGTAAGACATGTCTGATATATGGTTCCAGGGCTACAAGACCCTCTGAGATGACCCAGGCCGGTGCCGGGTCGTTAGGGGATCCGGACTTCACGCTGCGACAGATCTTTATTAGCCTGTCAGCGGCAGGTACCTCGAAAGTTTGCAACGAAGAGTCAGGAGCCATCGGCGAACCACCTGCTCTAAAGTCTGTGCCCTTTCCTGGTTGTCGGCTGAAGGAGGCATAAATGGTTTTGACTTTGTTGGAGAAGAAGTTAGCGGCTCTATTGCACCCCTCCACGGTAGCCCTTAGAGGGGTGTTAGAGCTGGAGACTAATGATATTTCCTTGTATATTTTGAACAGTTCGCGTGAGGAGCTCTCGGCGGCCTCAATGCGTGTCTGGAAATATTTGGCTTTAGCTCTACGCACCGCGTACTGATAGCTTCTGTGTGCTAAGCTATAATTGTTTTTACCCAGTTCGCTCGGGTTCCTTCTCCAGCTCCTTTCAAGTTTTTTACAATTAGACTTGATTTGCTGGAGTTCCGGAGTAAACCACGGGGCAGTGCGTTGTCTACCTTCTCTGGTTTTACCCTTACTCATGGGAACTATCTCATCCAGGGTGACAGTCACAAGCTGATTAAATTCATTATTGGCCTGATCACTGTTCGTGGCAAGCGGTGGTTGCGCTTTCTGGATGGCGCATATGAAGTTCTCTTGAGAATATTGTCTCCATTTACGTCTCATGACATTCTTAATCCCATTCTCAGCGGCCCTATATGGCTGGTAAGAGCATTGGAAAGGGACCAAGAAGTGGTCGGTCCAAGGGAGCTGACAGGGGGTAAGTGCCTTTATCATGTCCCAACTGGCAAAGATGGGGTCCAAACAATGACCCCTCTCATGTGTGGCAGCAACACTTAGCAAGTCCAGTTGTAATTCTTGTAGAACTAGACGGACATCCTCTGCCTCCTTCTGTAGAGGATCCTCTAGATGTAAATTCAGATCCCCCAACACCAATACTTTATTGTGTTTGATCGCAGTCTGAGTGACCCCTTCCAATAAGCTACTTCGGAAGTTGCCCAGAGAACCAGGAGGTCTGTATATTAGGATGCCCGAAATTGCCTCGTGTTGGGTCAACTTGATGTTAAATTCACCGGCTTCGCTGTTATCAATTTTTACTGGTTTTAGAGCACACTCAAAAGGGTGTTTGACAATGATGGCAATACCACCTCCCCTTCCCTTTTCTCTATCGAGTTTATGGAGGGTGTAACCTGGCGGAATTGTATTCACTATGTCTGGATCCGAATGTTCTCCCAACCAGGTTTCTGTTAAAAATAATAAATTCAGGGCCTCATCTTGTAAGAGATCCCACAGTTGGAGGGAATGTTTACTGAAGGATCTACAGTTTAGGAGCCCCCCATTAACAGTGATCGCTGTAAGGTCAGGGACAACCCGCAATAAACACCTCCCGTTGAATGTACAATGTGGACATGGACCCAGGTCAAGTGGCTCCATCAGGTGGCAGCAGGCCGTGAGTGGAGGGGGGCAGAGGTCTCGCAGCCTCTTACTTGTGTAGGACTTCCCGTGGCACGCCCGAGATGTAGGGGTCAGGGCCCCTGGCCCCGGTCGGCCGCGGACGGGCGCAGACTGGCTTTGCTTTGGCGCGGCTTCGGCGCGCGTCCGGCGCACCCGCTGCGCCAGCCCGCTGCGCCGTCTGCTCCCTACACACATATTATAGGTGGAGAGGAGGGCGTGAGGCCGGCGCTACTAGAGCGCAGCCCCAGCCCACACCCAAGATGGCGCCCGCCGCCGCCTCAACCGGGAAGTAAAACGGCTGGGCGAGGCAGTCACCGAAGAGTATAGCGTGTGTAGGGGTGTTAGAGTTCCTAAAAACAATTCCCACTTAACTCTGAGAATAAAAGCCCCCCTCAGAATAAAAATGCATACATTTCTAAAATCGCGATCTAAAAGCACAATTCAACAGTGCTGGAACAGCAGAGACTCAATGCTGCTCGTCAGGTAGCTCGCAGCCCTAGTCCTCCCTCTAGGGAGAGCTCTATCAGGCAGCGAGCTGCTGGAGAAGCCCTGCTAAGTAGTCTGGGAGGGCGGGAGGCCGGCGCTACTAGAGCGCAGCCCCAGCCCACACCCAAGATGGCGCCCGCCGCCGCCTCAACCGGGAAGTAAAACGGCTGGGCGAGGCAGTCACCGAAGAGTATAGCGTGTGTAGGGGTGTTAGAGTTCCTAAAAACAATTCCCACTTAACTCTGAGAATAAAAGCCCCCCTCAGAATAAAAATGCATACATTTCTAAAATCGCGATCTAAAGCACAATTCAACAGCGCTGGAACAGCAGAGACTCAATGCTGCTCGTCAGGTAGCTCGCAGCCCTAGTCCTCCCTCTAGGGAGAGCTCTATCAGGCAGCGAGCAGCTGGAGAAGCCCTGCTAAGTAGTCTGGGAGGGCGGGAGGCCGGCGCTACTAGAGCGCAGCCCCAGCCCACACCCAAGATGGCGCCCGCCGCCGCCTCAACCGGGAAGTAAAACGGCTGGGCGAGGCAGTCACCGAAGAGTATAGCGTGTGTAGGGGTGTTAGAGTTCCTAAAAACAATTCCCACTTAACTCTGAGAATAAAAGCCCCCCTCAGAATAAAAATGCATAAATTTCTAAAATCGCGATCTAAAAGCACAATTCAACAGCGCTGGAACAGCAGAGACTCAATGCTGCTCGTCAGGTAGCTCGCAGCCCTAGTACTCCCTCTAGGGAGAGCTCTTTTCAGTACACTGAATCACTGTGCATTATCAGAGTGTAAGGGCACACTTCCTCACTGCATTGTTAGAGGGTAACAGTACACTGAATCACTCTGCATTATCAGAGTGTAGGGGCACACTTCCTCACTGCATTGTTAGAGGGTAACAGTACACTGAATCACTCTGCATTATCAGAGTGTAAGGGCACACTTCCTCACTGCATTGTTAGAGGGTAACAGTACACTGAATCACTCTGCATTATCAGAGTAATAGGGCACACTTCCTCACTGCTTTGTTAGAGGGTAACAGTACACTGAATCACTCTGCATTATCAGAGTGTAAAGGCACACTTCCTCACTGCATTGTTAGAGGGTAACAGTACACTGAATCACTCTGCATTATCAGAGTGTAAGGGCACACTTCCTCACTGCATTGTTAGAGGGTAACAGTACACTGAATCACTCTGCATTATCAGAGTGTAAGGGCACACTTCCTCACTGCTTTGTTAGAGGGTAACAGTACACTGAATTACTCTGCATTATCAGAGTGTAGGGGCACACTTCCTCACTGCATTGTTAGAGGGTAACAGTACACTGAATCACTCTGCATTATCAGACTGTAAGGGCACACTTCCTCACTGCATCGTTAGAGAGTACCAGTACACTGAATCACTGTGCATTATCAGAGTGTAGGGGCACACTTCCTCACTGCTTTGTTAGAGGGTAATAGTACACTGAATCACTCTGCATTATCAGACTGTAAGGGCACACTTCCTCACTGCTTTGTTAGAGGGTAACAGTACACTGAATCACTGTGCATTATCAGAGTGTAGGGGCACACTTCCTCACTGCAATGTTAGAGGGTGACAGTACACTGAATCACTCTGCATTATCAGAGTATAGGGGCACACTTCCTCACTGCTTTGTTAGAGGGTAACAGTACACTGAATCACTGTGCATTATCAGAGTGTAAGGGCACACTTCCTCACTGCATCGTTAGAGAGTACCAGTACACTGAATCACTGTGCATTATCAGAGTGTAAGGGCACACTTCCTCACTGCATCATTAGAGAGTACCAGTACACTGAATCACTCTGCATTATCAGAGTGTAGGGGCACACTTCCTCACTGCATTGTTAGAGGGTAACAGTACACTGAATCACTCTGCATTATCAGAGTGTAAGGGCACACTTCCTCACTGCATCATTAGAGAGTACCAGTACACTGAATCACTCTGCATTATCAGAGTGTAAGGGCACACTTCCTCACTGCATCGTTGGAGAGTACCAGTACACTGAATCACTCTGCATTATCAGAGTGTAAGGGCACACTTCCTCACTGCTTTGTTAGAGGGTAACAGTACACTGAATCACTCTGCATTATCAGAGTGTAGGGGCACACTTCCTCACTGCATTGTTAGAGGGTAACAGTACACTGAATCACTCTGCATTATCAGAGTGTAAGGGCACACTTCCTCACTACATTGTTAGAGGGTAACAGTACACTGAATCACTCTACATTATCCGAGTGTAGGGGCACACTTCCTCACTGCAATGTTAGAGGGTGACAGTACACCGAATCACTGTGCATTATCAGAGTGTAAGGGCACACTTCCTCACTGCATCATTAGAGAGTACCAGTACACTGAATCACTCTGCATTATCAGAGTGTAAGGGCACACTTCCTCACTGCATTGTTAGAGGGTAACAGTACACTGAATCACTCTGCATTATCAGGAGGGGGAATCGCTATCGTCCATAAAAAATCAATCCACATCTCTACCAGCTCTGACGTCAACCTCGCCAACTCTGAACATCTTCACTTCCAGATCCACATCGACCCCAAGACCACACTCAGAGGCACCCTCCTTTACAGACCACCAGGACCCCGCGCAAAATTCAGTGAAGACATCACGGACTTCATCACTCCCCACGCGCTCCCCTCCAAAGATTACATCCTTCTGGGAGACCTCAACTTTCACCTTGAACAGAACAACGACCGCAACACCGCCACCCTCCTGGACAACCTCGCAAACCTCGGACTTAAACAACTGGTCACTTCCCCCACCCACATCGCAGGTCACACACTCGACCCCATCTTCACCTCCAGCAATCATGTCTCCTTCAGCCATACAACGGATCTCCTCTGGACTGACCACAGCTGCGTTCATTTCACCTACAACAAGCCTAAACCCATCATCCACCCCCAACCAACTCTACAAAGAAACTGGAACAAAATCACCATCGACCAGATCTCCTCATCGCTCCTCCTAAACACCCCAGCCCACTCTTCTAACCCAGACCAAGCCGCCGCCAACTTCACCCTATGGTTATCCAACACCGCCGACACCTTAGCACCACTGAAAAAACGTCAAAGCAAACCTGGCAGCAAGAAAGCCTCATGGTTCAACGATGATCTTAAGAAATCCAAGAAACTCTGCCGCTCCCTTGAAAAGACCTGGAAAAAAGACCCAACCACTAGCACCAAGGACGCCTTCAAAAACGCCACCCGCTCACACCACCAACTAATCCGAAAGGCCAAGAAATCAGCATTCAAGGATCGACTAGACAACAACGCCCACAACAGCAAGGAACTATTCAACATCGTCAAGGAATTTACCAATCCCTCGGCCAACTCCAACGACATCACCCCCTCCCAAGCCCTCTGCGACTCCCTAGCCTCATTCTTCCACAACAAAATTGCAGACATCCACAACAGCTTCGACAACCAACCGGGAGACCATCCCACCCAACCATATGATTAACATTCTCCCTCCTTGAACATCCTTAACGAATGGAACCCAATCTCCACTGAGGACACCATCCGCCTGATGAACTCCATCCACTCAGGATCCCCCACAGACCCATGTCCTCACCACATCTTCAACAAAGCAGACTCCGTCATAGCACCGCACCTCCGCGACGTCATCAACTGCTCCTTCAACTCCGCCACCTTCCCGGAAAGCTGGAAACACGCTGAACTCACCGCCCTTCTGAAAAAACCCACAGCAGACCCCACCGAACTCAAAAATTACCGCCCAATATCACTCCTTCCTTTCCCGGCCAAAGTCATCGAGAAAGCTGTCAACAACCAGCTCGCCGCATTCCTCGAAGCCAACAAATCCCTCGACTCCTCACAGTCTGGATTCCGAGCAAAACACAGCACCGAGACCGCCCTCATCGCAGCAACAGACGACATTCGAACTCTACTGGACAAGAGAGACACAGTCGCCCTCATCCTCCTCGACCTCTCTGCAGCCTTCGACACAGTCTGCCACAGCACCTTCTTACAACGCCTCAGAAACATCGGAATACAAGGAAAAGCACTTGAATGGATCACCTCGTTCCTCACCGGAAGAACCCAGAGAGTCCGCCTTCCACCATTCAAGTCCGAGGCCACTGAAGTCATTTGTGGCGTACCACAAGGATCCTCACTCAGTCCCACCCTCTTCAACGTATACATGAGCCCCCTCGCGGGCATCGCACGCCAACACAACCTCAACATCATCTCTTACGCGGACGACACTCAACTTATCCTATCTCTCACCAATGACCCCAGCACCGCCAAAACTAACCTACACGAAGGAATGAAAGAAGTTGCCGAATGGATGAAACACAGCCGTCTGAAACTGAACTCAGATAAAACAGAAGTCCTCATCTTAGGTTCATCCCCCTCCGCATGGGACTACTCTTGGTGGCCGGAAGCTCTTGGAAAAGCACCCATCCCGACAGACCACGCACGTAACCTAGGCGTTATCCTGGATTCCTCACTTTCAATGAACAGACAAGTCAGCGCCGTATCCTCATCCTGCTTCAACATTCTTCGCATGCTCAAAAAAACATTTCGCTGGATCCCCACCGAAACCAGAAAAACAGTCACCCATGCTCTGGTCACGAGCCGACTGGACTACGGAAACACCCTCTACGCAGGTACTACCGCTAAACTCCAGAAGAAACTCCAACGAATCCAAAACGCCTCAGCCAGAATCATATTAGACATCCCGCGTAACGAACACATCTCTGGTCACCTGAAAGACCTCCACTGGCTACCCGTCAACAAGAGAATCACGTTCCGAATGCTAACCCACGCACACAAATCACTCTACGACATCGGACCAGAATGCCTCAACTCACGACTGTCCTTCTACACCCCCTCCCGCCAACTACGTTCTTCCAGCCAAGCCCTCGCCACTGTACCTCACATCAACAAGTCAACCATGGGAGGCAGATCCTTCTCATACCTGGCTGCCAAAACATGGAACTCACTCCCCAACTACCTTCGCCTCACCCAGAACCACCTAGCATTCAGAAAGCAACTTAAAACGTGGATATTTGACAAGTAACCCTCCTCCCCTCCCTAAGCGCCTTGAGACCCTATGGGTATGTAGTGCGCTATATAAATTCTTTGACTTGACTTGACTTGACTTGACAGAGTGTAGGGGCACACTTCCTCACTGCATTGTTAGAGGGTAACAGTACACTGAATCACTCTGCATTGTCAGAGTGTAAGGGCACACTTCCTCACTGCTTTGTTAGAGGGTAACAGTACACTGAATCACTCTGCATTATCAGAGTGTAGGGGCACACTTCCTCACTGCATTGTTAGAGGGTAACAGTACACTGAATCACTCTGCATTATCAGAGTGTAGGGGCACACTTCCTCAATGTTTTGTTAGAGGGTAACAGTACATGGAATCACTGTGCTTTATCAAGGGTTGTCTCTCTTTATTGTTAGGCTGTAACTGTGCTCGGCACCATCTAGGCACTGCTCACATTGGTTGGCCGACACCTAGCCTGCACCTGAATAGTCATTGAAGGGATGGTATTTACTGTGCTACCAACATGCCAGCTGAGCGCTAACAATAGCATTAAATGAAGTGCTGAGGTGAGTGACTTTATTGAAAAGGGCATGCCTCTTCTGACTGAAATCCACCTAAAAAAACTTGCATTGTCAACACAAATTAGTCTGGGCTTCTCTGCTGGCCTTCTGGCAATTCTTATTTTGTTCTGTTGTGGGTTTTGAGCAAAAAAATAAACACACAATACCATATTTATCCCTGACACTAAATGGAACTACTTTGTGTGAGGATGCATCCCTTGCGGAAGAGAATCATGCCGTAACTCATAGTAAAGTCAGCCAATGGCTGAAGTGGGTTGACACATTACCACTTAATGCATGTTAGTGTGAGTGGAAGAAAAATATGAATGACACCAACCACAGAGTAATGGATGAAGCCTGTTGTCAATCAGCCTGACATTAGATGCAAACCTCTTGCTTTTGAGAAACAAAGAAAGGAAGAAAGGAGGGAAATAAAGAAAGAGAGAAACAAAGAAAGAAAGAAAAAAAGAAAGAAAGAAAGAAAGAAGGAAAGAAAGAAAAAAAGAAAGAAAGAAAGAAAAGATGAAAGAAAAGAAGAAAGAAAGACAAACAAACAAAAAAGAAGGAAAAAGCAAAGTAAGGACAGAATGGAATAAAGGAAAAAAGGAAGAAAGACAAATATAAAAGAGAGAAAGAAACAAACAAAACAATAAACAAAGCAGGAAAGAAACCAAGGAAGGACAGTTTGGAAAAAGGATAAAAGGAAGACAGACAAACAAGAAAGAAACAAAGAAAGTAAGGCTGGAGGGAGGGTGGATCGAGCGGAAGAAAGGAAGTCAGAAAGAGGGAGAAAAAAGGAACAAAGTGTGAAAGAAAGAAATAGAGAAGGAATAGAAGAAAGAAAGAAGGGAATAGAAAGAAAGAAAGAAGGAAAGTATGAAAGGAGGGAGAAAGAAAACAAGGAAAGGAGGGAGGGAGAAGGAACAAAAGAAAGAAAGAAATGCAGAAATAAACAAACAGAGAAAAAATGAAAGGAAGGAAGAAAGAAAGAAAGAAAGAAAGAAAGAAGGAAGGAATAGAAAAGGGAAAACGGGTCATATTTACAAGCCCCTAGTGCCACTGAAGCATCACAGTGCCAGTGAAGACGGAACCCATTGTAGGTGGATTTCAGCAGCTGGCTCACAGTGACAGGCACATGTTCACAAACAGTAACAGGTGCAGGAAAACCCATCATCCAATGAGAACAGGTGCAGCATGTGATATGGATGACCCTCCTCACCAGTAGACTTGAGTGCTCCCTGATGAAGTAACAAATTTCACAAAAAGTGTCAGCCATGAGGTTCTAGTGCAAGAATCATCCCTGGTCCATCAGACATGTTGCAAAATGAAGCGGTGTGGCCCAGTCCCAGTGTACGATGAATCTTCCACCATACAGAAAGCAGTTCATAACACAAGGATTAACCAGTACCCCTGACTGGTAGAAGGTGCCTCAAATACACTGTGGTTCTTACAAGTCTATTACACTGAATATTTACCACCATCAACACCAACCTCATTCATACAGAGTAGGATTCATACCTGCTGCCCTGGAGTTCACAAAACAACTTTATCACGTGACTACAATCCACTGCATCAGGTTCATTCTTCAGCCATTTCCGTAGCTCCTCCATGGACTTGCATTGCAAGCAGGCAAAGGTGATCTCAGTGAAATACTCACAGGCTGGGATGGTGAAATGGATGAGGGGCCCAATGGAAACTTGAATCAGAGAGCCCCCTTCCACCGCACTTGCTCAGAAAAAAATTCACACTTCAATTTATTGCAAAGCTATCAATGTCTGTTGGGCAAAGCCTTCATCATGGATCTGTACTCCTATGCCCTCTTGGTTGGCCAAACCCACTGCGTACAACCTTTAGGCTGCAGCCAACCCTCCGCAAGTGACCAACCCATCACCATGTACTGCGATATTTATATAAATAAATCACTGATGACATCATCCTTGTGAAAGAGTGACAGACCTCCTCTCAGCGTAATAGCGTAATATAACCCTTGATACACACATTCAAAAATAGAAACTACAATTTAAAAAAAAAATGGAAATACCAATTCTAGTTAGAACAACTTATTCAGTAATTCTAAAATCTACATACACATCTAGTCATTTATTAACAGTTCTATATAGGTACTAATACATGTACTCACTCATCATATGTACTCATACACCTATACATCTTATTACACATGACACTCATCTATAGAGTTACTCACACACAAACTCACACATGCAAGTAAACTATCAAACATCCATTTACTTGCATATACAGCTATACACACACCACTACACTTACTTCTACAGAATCATACACATACTTACTCTCTTAAACAATCACTTATAGAAACACAAACTTATTTATACAGGAACTCTTACATTCTCTCGCTCTCATATATACTCACTTATATACATAACTTATATACATCAATACTCACATATACTAGTTTAACACATATATAGTTACTCATAAAGACACTATTGAGACAGTGATTCACTCACTAACACACCCATACACACACTCATCCACCCATACAGTCCTGCACACATGCTGTCTTCAAAACACATACAAACAGTGAGTCACCCATTCATGCATCTATGCGGTAAGTAATACCCCCCACTAAACCATAAAGACACTCATACTGATACTCTAAAATCCAACTAATATCCCATATCAACACTCATATAGCTAGTCACCAACCCATGCAGCCACTTATACACAAAGTGAGACACTGATACAGATATTTTCATATTTAAACATTACTCGTTAATACATGTATTCACTAAGATACACTTAATAAGTCAGTTATACAATCATTTTTACAAAAAAAACATCCATTTAGACACTTATTTACACATGTTGTCTTCCATCGACCTTTAGATATACATATATAACATATTTATTTTTCAGAGAGACACACATTCGCTGGACGATGTCATCAGTGATGTCATCAGTGATGTCATTTGAGATGTCATCAATGATGTCATGAGTGATGTCACTGACCATGTCATGAGTGATGTAATATGTGACGTCATCAGCAGTGCATTGCGGGCGCACAAGTTATAGTTAGCTGAACTAACTATAACGGGGGCATTTCAATGGTTTTGTATGAGTGAAATATCCAGCTAACTATAACATGTGTGAAACCTATGATTTTTTCAGTGAATATATATATATATATATATATATATATATATTCACTGAAAAAACCATAGGTTATAGACCATATATAGTTAGGAATTAGCATTTACAAAACCTTGAAAATTCACTGAAAAAACCATAGGTTATAGACCATATATAGTTAGGAATTAGCATTTAAAAAACCTTATTTTACTCACACAAAACCATTGAAATTCCATATATAGTTAGTTGTACTAACTATATATCGCGCACCCGCAATCCACTGCTGATGATGTCACATATTACATCATTCATGACATGGTCAGTGACATCACTGATGCCATCACTGATGACATCTCAAATGACATCACTGATGACATCACTGATGACATCACTGATGATAACATCCAGTGACTGTATGTTTCTGTAAAGTTAAAATATGTCTTATATATTGAAGAATGAGTGGATGTATAAGTGTCTGGATGATGTATTTAGTAGGTGCATGACTGACTGTATAAGTGAGTGATTAAATGTGTCTCACTGAGTGCATGGGTTAGTGACTAAACTGTTTTAAATTGTGCACCATTGTGTCTGTTGTTTTGTAATCTGATGCAATTGTTGATCATTAGCTATATGACTAACTATATGGGTTATTGATTAGTTGGCCATGTATTTGTTTGGGAGACTGAGTGTGTGTGTGGGTGTCTGGGAGGTGTATGACTCTGTGCATAGATGTGTGAGCAGTTGATTCACTAGATGTATGGGTTCAAAAGTGCATGTGGAAACAGCTGTATGGGCGGTTTACTGTGTGCATGAGTGTATTGGTGAGTGAATGGATATCTCAGTGCTACATGTCAAAGTAAGTACATATGTAAAACACAGTACATGTGGTAGTTGACATATATAAATAACTGTGCATAAGAGCCAGTGAATGTGTGAGTGGCTGTATGGATTATTGTGAACTTGTATCAGGGATTGTATAACAGAGTAAATATGTGTTATTATATGTTTCAATAAGTAAGGTGTGTTTAACTATATAGTTGAGGAAATGGAGGTGTGATTGATTCTTTGCAAGACTGATTAGGTGTGTGAGTAACTCCATGGATGAGTGACAGTCTGTGAGTGTCTGTTTACACTGAGTGTATCTAAGGTTATATTAGAGTCTGAAGAGGTTCATCGTATCATCACATGAATGATGTCATGAGTAATGTCAAATGAGATGTCATCAGTGATGTCATCAGTGATGTCATTTGAGATGTCATCAGTGATGTCATCAGTGATGTCACTGACCATGTCATGAATGATGTAATATGTGACATCATCAGCAGTGGATTGCGGGTGCGCGATATATAGTTAGTACAACTAACTATATATGGAATTTCAATGGTTTTGTGTGAGTAAAATAAGGTTTTTTAAATGCTAATTCCTAACTATATATGGTCTATAACCTATGGTTTTTTCAGTGAATTTTCAAGGTTTTGTAAATGCTAATTCCTAACTATATATGGTCTATAACCTATGGTTTTTTCAGTGAATTTCATTGGTTTTTTAAAAGCTAATATCTGTAGCTGTAAAATGTATTCTTCTTTAAATCCAAACATATATTTTATATGTTTATTAATATTTTTTTTTTATACTTTTTTTTGGTAAGCTCCCGGGGCGCGGACAGGTGAACGCACGGGTAAGCGCAATCTTGCGGCGCGCCCCGGGGCGCGTACTAATACGCGTCCCGGAAGCGCTATTGCCGCGAACGAAAACAACATCGTGACGTATCGCGTAGCCGCCACGCCTTGCGTCATAAGACACGTGTCGCGTAGCCGCGAGATGCGTCTTATGACGCACCGCGTAAGCGCACCCGGAAGCGCATACGATCGCGCAACGTAAGCGCCCCGATACACGCCCAGGACGAGCCCGGGGGCGCGTAGCGTAAGCGCGTCAAACCATGTGACTTTAAAATAACACTTTTCATTGGTTCAGAACTTTTTTTTTTCCAAATTGTGTGAAACCCACCCATTTCTCTCACTATTGCTTTGTACTTGGAGAGAGCAAGAGCTGTTCTGTCTACTCTATCTCCTACTTTTCTGATCTCCAGCAATGGCTGCAAGAGAGTCATCCAGCAGTGATTCAGATGGATTTTTAGATGAGGACCCTCCTCAGCAAAAGAAAAAAACCCATTTCATCTGGAAATTTTACGACATCCCTGAAGGACAGAAAAAAGTCAACGCTCCCAAAGTAACCTGCAAAATATGTGGGAGTAGTTTATCCAGAGGCAATCCTCTGAAAAAATATAGTTTTGGGAATGCTAATTTGATCAGGCATGTGAAAAGAAGACACCCTAACAACTTTGCCAGGGAGAGTGTCAGAGAGCTGGCACGGAATGTACCAACAGATGGCGGCAGCACCTCCACTGGTGGAGCAACACCTTCGGGACCACCCCGTGGAAGAATGGTCCCTAACATTCAGCCGGTGTTTGCAGGCATCAAATTTTTGTGCACGGAGTGTGACGAACTGCTCTGCTATGGGGAGCAGAGTGTTGAACTCATTGCCCTAAAGAAACAGCAACACCGCTGCTCTGCCAGTCCCTAAATTTTCACATTTTTTTGCTCCTGTTGAGCAGTTTTGGAATCCCTGTTTTTGTTTTTCCCTTGACAAAAATCCAAAAAAAAAATAAAATTGTTTTAAAAAGTCTAAAAAAAATATAAAACAACAAAAACAAAAAAATATATATATAAAACAACAAAATAAAAAAAAAAGTTATTTTCAGAACTACCTCCAATTTATAAAAAGAAGCTTTTTTTTTTTAAAAAAAAGTCTGTCATTTTTAATCTCCATGGTACGCTCCCCCGTAAGCTCCCCGGTGCGCGTACCGGGCGCTCCCCCCCGCGAAAATCGATTTTTTTTTGATTTTTTTTTCACCCGCGGGAGCCTTTTATGGCCCCCACATCAAAAGTAGGGGGTCAGGGGGGTGTACCCTGCCCCGTTTTGCTCATTCCCCCCCTTTGATTCTTGCCACCTCTTGTGTCTCAATCCCACCGAGACACAAGATGGCGGCCGCTGCGGACTGTTTCGAATGTTTACAGACACCCGAGAACCAATCAGCTTGCCGTGCGCAAGTCGCGTGGCGCGCCTGAAGCGCTCCCCGGTACGCGTACCGGGCGCGGCTCTAGATATATATCTTTTTTTAAACCTAATTTACTCAAAATTCACAGGACCACATATCTTGAGACCTAGCAAAGGCACATCGGGCAAACAATATCTACAATTTTGCCAAGTTTCGTGGAAATCCATTCAGCCGTTCGGGCTAAAAGTGAGGCCAACCGCCCTATGGAAAACTCAATGTTAAAAACACGTTTTGGGACCCCCCTTTTTTCTCGCCCCCCCCTTGACGAAACCCCCCCAAATGTTCAGGGGCTGCTCAGAAACAAAATGTTCCATTTTCCTGAAAATTTCAGCCGATTCCGTCCACAAACGCCAAAGTTATTAGACATAGAATTTTCAAAAATCCCATAGAGAAAAAATCCTAACTATATATACCTACTGGCGACCGCCAGTAGGTAATATATATATATATATATATATACATATATATATATATATATATATATATACAAACAGGATCACAGACACAAAATTAGCTGATGCCAGATTTATTTTGTTGTGACGTGTATATATATATATACATGAAAACTTCACCACGCCACTTCCAATCCCCACTCGGATCGGCGAAGCGATAACCAGGAGACGGACCACTGGATCAGGTTACAGGTTCTTTATGTAGCAATTCAGCTGGTAAAAGTGCACAACGCGTTTCGGGCAAAGCAAGCCCTTGCTCACATGCAATTTACTGTTTGTAACTTTTTTGATTTTATACTGCTAGGTGGCCCGCCAATCCCAGCCCTCTAACCAGGTCATGTGACCATGAACATAGACAATATGTTAAACATTGTAGTTCTTACTGTGCAAATACGCAAGGTTGACAGTATAAATAGCTGTTCAAAAGAAAATAAGTATTCATAATGTCCAACTATTACCGTATAAATCCGTAAATATGCAGGATAAAATAACTGATTCCTACGTAATATATCTTGCGAGCACAACAAGCTAGAATGAGCTAGAATGGGTGGGTATATTTCAAAGTGATATTAACAGTGCAAAACAGTTCATGTCTAAAGTGCAAAGAAGCTGACTAACACGTGCAAAAATTCGGGAATAAAGTGCCATAGTGAATGATAAAAACAACCTGTATAAATATGATGAATCAATGCTTTCTAAACAATTTAGGATAACACCACATTTTGTCAGATAATAAAGCATGATAAAAATATTTCATATTAATTACGGAGTTCATCATTAAAATTGATTAAAAACACCCTCTGAATAAAAAAGTGCTAAAAAGAGATCTAATTAGAAAAAACAGGATATTACATATATTTACATAGAGGGGCTGAGGATCTAGAAAATTACAGCTCCTGGCTAACAGGGAACCTGACTAGCCAGGGAGAATTTACTGATCAAGATACTGAAACACCGAGAGCCGTTATGTAGAATTTAAACCCCCCAGGCAACAGGGAACCTGACTACCTGGGGTCACAGAACTCATATCAACAAAATGATGGAGTAGGCCAAACAGATGTGTAATGAGTCCTTTTATAAGAAAGTATGCAGATCCTTGGTATTATTCAGCCCTTTAGGCCACTTACTATCGAACTCGAGGATCATGCTGGACTCTAATTGTCTTAGTTTGAGCTCTCTTTCACCACCTCTACGAAGTTTGGGCACTGCTCCCATTACATAGTACGATAAGCAGTTGACATCCTTATTATGTTTAATTTCACAGAGGTGCGCCACTGGATAGGAAAGGTCGCTGTGCAAAATTGCTCGCAAATGTTGCAAGATCCTGACGTGCACCCTCTGTTTAGTGCTCCCAATATATTTGAGGCCACAGGGCACGTCAGGACGTACACAGCGAATTCCGTTTTACAGGTTTGATTACCAATAATCGGAATTTCTTCCAAACTGAAAGGGGTACGGTAGTGGGTCTTATTAACACCAAACTTGCAAGCTCCGCAACTGGAGCATTTACGAAACCCTGCTGCAGGGTGCAGCCAAATGGTTTTTTGCTTTAGTTCTGGACTAGTTTGATCCAGAACTGCTCCCATGTTACGTGCTCTGCGAAAGGTCACCATAGGTTTGGGTGGTAATATGGCCCCTAGGACATTGTCCGTAAGGACAATAGGCCAATTCTTGTTGATAATTTTTCTGATCGTGCTTTCCTGATCACTAAAAGTCGTGATGAATCTAGGACAGACATTGGACCTTACATCAACAGTCTGGTTCTGTTCTTCGATAACATTATTAGTAGACTCAACAGGGAAGAGACTCGCTCGGGTTCTAGAACTAGCTTTAGCCAAAGCTTGATCAAACATAGCGTTTGAATACCCTCTGTCTTTAAGCCGGTCTCGTAATTCCCTTACACATCTTTCAAAGTCATCAACAGAACTGCATATTCTTATTAGTCATAAGATTTCTCCAAAGGGAATGCTATTGATGGTGTGCTTAGGGGGGAGGCTAGAGGCATGTAAAGTGGTATTAAATGCGGTAGGCTTCCTAAAAAGTGTGGTTTGTAATTTGTTAGAGTCATCTATATACACTTTGACATCTAGAAATTCTACCTGTTTTACGCTAATATGCGATGTAAATTTCAAATTCAGGGAGTTCTTATTGATTTCCACGATAAAGGAGACAGCTTCTTCCTCATCCCCTTGCCACACAATAAAAATATCATCAATATACCGCAAGTATTTGATTATTTTTTCATTCACCCAAACCTTGTGCGTGGCGTTGAGAACCTGCTCCTCCCACCAGCCCACGTGCAAACACGCGTAGCTGGGGGAGAAGCAGGCCCCCATTGCAACACCACTCAATTTTCTCCACACTTCTTTACCAAATGCAAAATAGTTATTGTTAAGGCACCAGTCCATTAAACTTAGTACAACTTTGTTGTGTTCATAGTATTCCACAGGTCTCAGACTTAGAAAATGACTTGCAGCACTGAGGCCACTTTCATGGGTGTTTCAACTGGTATATAAGGACTCCACGTCCAACGTTATTAGTAACATGTCGTCCTGCCACTCAACTGCTTCAATTTTTTTTCAGGAAGTCACTAGTGTCCCGGACAAAACTGGGCAAATTCTTTACTTGATCTTGTAAGAAGAAATCTATATATTGTCCAACTTTTTCTCCTACACTGTTGATGGCTGAAATTATCGGTCTTCCAGGTATGGGCGTGATTCCTTTATGGACTTTCGGTATTAGGTAGAAACCTGGTAATACTGGGAACTCATTGTGCATGAATTTGAACTCGTCTCCTGAAATGAGGCCCTCCCTACGCCATTTTGACAGGAGTTTGTATAGAGTTTCATTGGCCTTAGAATATTCATTATTGTTAGATTTTGTATAACACTCGATATCGTGGAGTTGTCTGTAGGCCTCTGTAGTATAGTTAGCTTTAGGCCATATCACAATGTTTCCGCCTTTATCCGCAGTTTTTACCACAATATTGGTGTTGGTACTGAGTTTCTTCATTAGTGCAAAGTAATTAGCCCATTGTTGACTGAAAGCTCGCCTTTTGAAGTAATTTGTTTTCTTATATAGCCCTTTATTTCTGTGGTGATACAATCATGGAATGTATCCAGTGCATCTTTGGCCATAAACGGGACAAAATCGGACTTGCCTTTGAATGGAGTCACGCCTGCTCCTTTCTGTGCCATGTTTATTTTAGTCAATCTTCGTTGGGTACTTATATCCACATCAGAACCCATCGGTTGTGAGTCAGTTGCCTGATTTAAATCGTGCACATCGAGCAAAGTTGGGACATCTGCAGCCAAAACCAAAGGTTCAACATTAGCAGTGCTCGTAGTAGGTGTAATGGAACTAGTCTTCAATTGTTGTAGAGCGAAGAATTTTTTGAGTTTCAGTTTTCGTATAAAGCAGAAAACATCAACTCTCGTCGGAGCATATTTAAAAGATTGTGCAGGACAAAAGTTGAGGCCGAGAGAAAGTAATTGCTGTTCCGCTTTAGTTAAGGTGACATCAGAAAGGTTTATGACAGAGTTATTTTTTACTGCTTCTTCTTCTGCCATATTTGTTTTTTCCTTTTCTGTGCATTTTTTTTATGTCTCCTTCGTCTCTCTCGTCTCTTTTTGTTCCTTCGTTTATTGCTGCATTCCTTTGTCGCAGTCGTAATGTTTGAAGTCTTTCCGCGACTAAAACATCTAATTCTTCCTCTAGGTTTAAAATAGTACCAGGTTGTTCATTTATTAATGAGCCTCTACTAGAGGCACTTGATAGGGTGTTGGAATCCACATTAGATGTATCATCGTCTTTATTGCCACTTTCCCTTGCGGCGGCAGTTGCTAGGGGAGTCTGTCTGTTTGTTTCCTTTCTCGCTATACTGTTGGCGTTTGCTATCGTTATATTTGCGTGTCCGTTTGCATAATGGGCTTGGTCACGGGCAAATTTGCTCACTTTCCTGACTTTAATTTTGTCCTTGTGTTTTTTAAGTCTTTCCACCATTGACTCTTTTAGTTTTTTAATGTTCTCAGTTTCAGTAATTTTGTCAATTTCTTCCTGGATTGTTTCAATTGTTTTTATAATCTCTGCTCGGTCAATAGCTGCATGTTTTATTAATATATAAACAAGGTTCATCGATGCAGCCAAATTACTCTGTCTCCATTCTTTTAGCTATTGAGGGCTCGGTTTTTCAAAGCTCGGAGCGAGCATGATCCGTAAACCTCTGGGAACCCGTCCAGCATCAGCATACTTTGTTAGGGAGTAATGCTCCCACCACTTAGTAATTTCAAGGCGCCTTTGTTTTTCGAGGTCCTTGTACAGCGTTTTAATATTTGTCTCTTCGCGTATCGCTGTGTTTGTAGGGGCTTTTTTGGTGACATTTCCCGAAGCAGAGATTTGCTCAAACAATTCCTCAGCTTCCTCTTCCCTTGCATGGAACGCTTCCGCAGACATGCCTTGCCCCAGCTGAACCTTTTCTTGGTTGGTGTCTTTAAACGAACCGCACTTAGATTTTCCTTGCGGCGTTCGTTAAGTGTTGATCCCACACCAGGTGATACCTCCCCACCTTTGCACTGCCAATAAAAGACTCACCACATCGGTATAACATCAAACGATAAGCGAAGTCCTCCGACCCCGCTACTGGTTGGTGTTTTCGTCGTACATTGTTGGAATCTATCCGGCTGCAAAAGGGGGTGTCTGCTAGAATTCCACACAGGATCCGGTAAAAAATTAGCTTGAGAGCAGACGCCACATCAGGGGAGGGGCCCATAACCGGAAGCAAGCTCACTTCCGTAATTACATACACGAAAACTCCACCACGCCACTTCCAATCTCCACTCGGATCGGCGAAGAGATAACAAGGAGACGGACCACTGGATCAGGTTACAGGTTCTTTATTTAGCAATTCAGCTGGTAAAAGTGCACAACGCGTTTCGGGCTAAGCAAGCCCTTGCTCACATGCAATTTACTGTCTGTAACCATATATATATATATATATAGAGAGAGAGAGAGAGAGAGAGAGAGTGTGAGAGAGAGAGAGAGAGAGAGAGAGATATTTATCAATAAAAGGACCTGTCACCAAATATCTTTATCTATTGATTTGCAATCTGCTTCTCACTAACAGTCCATAACATAATATACATTGAAAATGTTACTGGCCTACAAAGGAAGGGTCACTTGAAAAACAATTTGTTAAAATATATTTATTGAAAATTATAATTTTTATTCATCAGCATATATCAGCATTTGGCATATTTACTTATCCTCTAGAAAACAACCACAGTTCATTAGTGTAGCAAAAGTGGATATGACATTTGTTTGATGAAGCAACACACACTCAAGTTTGTGAAGGATCCCTGCAATGTTTGCTTCTGACTCAAGATTGACATCCAGTAACAACTTTGTGACAGGCGTGTTAGACAGTTGCTCCTGACTTGTAAGGGACATCCGGGAAAGCTCTGAAGTTAAAGACTTCAAGCAATTGCTTCATACTCAAGAAAGACACGTAGCAAATACTTAAAGTACTGTAGTTGCTCTAAAAGACCAGAACAATTGGCTGTGTCAATGCTTGTTATTCCATATATTCATAAACTTTCAACCTCATAAGTACAGCATAGGGTTATCAGCACACGGCAGCTGCACTCTAACAGTGATTCCATGTTAAATGTCCACAGTAACACAGCAGTGCCTTACATATATTGGTTAATCATCACAAACTGTTGTCGAGAGCCCCATGATACCCACATGCACGGGGTCAGATGTAGTAGCAGATTGGTACAAGGAGCAGACACAGGATGCCGGTACCCATGATATGTCAGCTTTCATAGGGTTCACAGACCGTTGACTTAAGTCCCCCTTCTGTCTTAGTAACTCCGAAGGGACATCACACACGAGGATGCGGTTCAGATTCTTCTCCTCCTTCCAGCCTCAGCTTCCCGTCTGTCCAATAGCAGGCAGTCTTACTTTTTCTATAGATAGTTCAATAGGTAGTTGGGATCCACCTTTTACCAACCTAATTACCCAATAATCAGTTGCAACCATACCCTTCCATATCACAACAATTCAGAGGTTGAAGACCTTATGTTCAAAACCAAATCTAAAGCATACCTTTTTAGGGCTTACCACAGACAGTACCTTCAAGTAACGTCAGCTGCAAAGGCACTTTCAACATGATGTGGTGAGGTCAAAGGTAACACTAGCTGGGGAAGTGGCAGCTGAGCCTGAACTTTATGAGCTTAAGGCTGAACTTGAGGAGCTAACCTGTTGCAAACTTCTCACTGAATTAAGTGGATCTTGGGGGATGAAGGGTTAGAAGGAATGGGAGCATACACCCTCAGATTGGGTTTGCTCACAGTCAGCAGACAGCACCACCTCTTCCTCACACCATCTCCAGTGACGTCCATATGTGCAGAGACCCATCCCTCACTGGAACACTATGTTCTTTCCTCTACTTAGAGTCCATTATCTCCCACACCATCTCCACTCACATATAACCTAACCTTTACCCCCACACTCTTCTCACTTATGCACAGCTAACCCTGTACTCCCTCACATTAGCCCCATTCAGCAATGCCCTATCTATCCTTAGACTATCTTTAATGATATGTTACCAGTACTCTTCACTCAGCCTATCCTCACTCACAGCAACTCAGTGCTATACTATCTCCACTCACACTGTTCCCACTCATAGCCGTTCCACTCCTATCACACCCATGCTATCCCCACTAATACTATCCCCACTCAGAGCCACTAAGTACTCACACACACACACTATACTCACTCATAGTATTCCCAATCAGAATCATTTATTCCTATCACCTGCACACTATCCACACTGAGAGCCACTCACTTCTATCAGAGGCACAGTATCCCCAATCACTTAATCCCCAATCAGAGCCACTCAGTTCTATTACACACAATGACTCCACTCGGAGCCTCTAATTTCTATTGCACACACAGTATCTCCACTCCGCCCTGCCCATTCCAATCACATGCACGCTATCCCCGCTCATGCTATCTCCACTCAGAGCCACTCAGTTTTATCAGATGCACACTGCCCTTGTGGGAGCCAGAACCCAAATAATGTATTGAACTCTAAATTCATCTCTGGTGATTCACTTCCAGCATCCATGATCTAGCATTAAGAGACTACAACCTCCACAACATGAGGCCCACCAAATAGCAGAGTACATTTAAATAGTGATTGGGTCCACCCAAGAACTGAGTTCTAGAGCGATGGGAAGTTAAAGAGTATTATTGCAAAAAATGTAGAATAGGCAATATAAATTAAATTCAATGTTAGCCATGAAGGCACAGATACAGACATCCAAAACCGAAAATTCGAATGCCTGGCCAGTATTATGTAGAACTTTGAAAGTGAATTTGTGAATGGGGAGCCAGTGAAGCTCCTTCAGGTGTGGTGTCAGTACAGTGTAGGAGGTTGAGAGTGTGTCACATGGCCCATACTGACATTGTCGTTTTTTCACTAACTTAGCATGCTCTCGTTGGAGGCTGCCTGCTGATTTGCGCTCATTGCTATAGGTCTTTATTTTTTGCAATATATTCAAAGACTGCTTTCACATGAGAAATCATTGCTTTGTTTGCTCTCAGATTGTTCCTGGGATTTTGACTGAACATAATGTCCAAGGTCGAACAACAATGCCCCTTGTTATTTTGTTCTGGCAAGTCATTAGCCCTTAGATGAAACATACTGATGCAGCTGTTGTTTGGACAGCGTACCTGGGTTTTTAGTGGGGTGCATAAATAGGTAACACACAATAGGAGAGGGACCTTTCCAGGGAGAAGAGCCTCCATGTTGTCGATCTACCATCTATAGGCTAAGGTATGGGCTCTGCTGCAAAGCCGAGAGATCATCAATTATATAATCATACTTCTTCTTAGCAAGGGGAGGGAGGTTATGCACTATAGTCCCTTCTCCATTTCTTTTTATGATGATATCTCCCTTCATGATTTATGGACTGACTGCTCTGCTGACAATATTTCCACAATGCATTTTCCTGGTTGTTGTGGCACGTATACTGCATGTTAGGGCACGTTAGATAAAATAAATATTATAAACTGTTTCATGTCTCTGTTAGATCTTATTGTGGACAAGTACAAGAGAGTCAGTGAAAAGATGTGTCTTGTTACCGTGATTCCTGAGAGATCTGGGAGTGCTTTGTTCTGGGGTGTTTAATCATTTGTTTCTCTGTGATGAGTAGGAGAGCATGTGTGACACTATAGCTAGTCAGTCCTGGAAGGAGAAAATCCATTGCAGTGCTTGTCCTTGAAAAACAATGTTGTTTAGGCATTAGATGAGTATGGGTGGGAGATTGTGTCAACTGCTGCAGAGAGGTCCAAGAGAATGAGGGCCGCCATATTTCCTCTGTCTCGAGTCATGTGGATTTCATTCATGGCAGGAATGAGGGCAGTTTCCATTTTTTGGTTGGGTCTTTATCCACACAAACCCACCTTCAAGTCAACTGAGCCACTAACCTGGTTCCAATGCTCTGCTTACAAATGTTTTCACTGTCATTAGGGATTTTCAAGGATTCCACAAAGTTGGACCAGTGGGGCAAATGCAGGGGATTTCCCTATTGAGGGGAATGCAGGCAAGTATTCAGAGCCCTACTGCTACCAGGTGGAGACGGAATTCCAGTAATCAACATGGCGATACATGTTGAAGTCCACAGGTTTAGTCCTAGTAGAAATTTACTGAATGTATTGAATTTTGCAATGTAACTGCAGACCTATCAGCATGTGATAACTCAGGCCTGTTTACTTGATCTAGCATCAGGTACAATTCCTATTTAATTGCATGGCCACAGCCAACTATATGTTAAACTTGCCATATCATTTTCAACGGGACGTGTATCAGGATTGGTCTCCAACATCTCCAAATATATATTCAACAATTTATAATGAACAATGCATCTATCTTCTGTATGTACCCTAGATAACACATCATTTTCAGGAAATGTCCATTTCTTAACATCTTTCGACCAGTCCCGAAATTGTGATGCAAGTGAGGCCGTCCAAAGCAAGACTGTATGGTGCTTCATCAATACTAGTGCTCAGTCCACAAAAGCACATACATGTTTGTCTTTTGTGTGCCTGTTGATAGACCGAGTAAGGTAATGTATTGCCTCCTTGGAACCAGCCTACCAGTTAACTCATTTAAGTATTTCAGTACCTCATGCCGTGGTATAGATATAATTACATTGGGTGTGTTTCTGCCTGGTATTTGGCATTTGAATCATTTGTCTTCTGAAAGTTCAATATTTACTTGAGTTTCCCACCATATTTTAAGTAGTTTCATTCAAATAGCTTGTAACAACAATAAATGCTGTGAGACACCTGTGATAATTTTATATCCATACCCATGTGTCCACGTGACCACAATGCTGAACAGATATTAGGTCCTTTGTGTCCAGCATCTTATACCCAGGATGTTAGAAATTGGGTTGTAGATCGAGTGGGCTATGAGTCAAACAGCAACTACAGTCCTATTCAGGGTAAGTTCCTTATACTCACTCTATGGCATGTTGGCAGTGAGCATTCATGTGTACCTCAGAGGAAAAATGTAAAGTTGGTGTGCAACACTTCAAAAGGTAAAACAGTGTAACTACCACACAAAAAGAATCCCCTACCTGTTAGAAAATTAAATAAATAAAACAAGACTAAAACAACAAAAATTCAGTTGGTAGAAATTTAGATATGAATTTTTAAAGAAAAAACTATAAAATAGCTCCTAGAAGAAATAAGCGCTTACTTGAATTATCTGGTCATGCCGGGTCACGACAAAGCCAAACGTTCAGTCAGACTGCAGTGGAGTGTGGGCCAGTTACAGAGGCCTAGTTAGTCCTGCTCAACAAAAGTGTCTTGATATTGGCTGTGCCAGCAAAAATGCCAGGTGGAGCCGGGCGTTGCATCGGTGTTCACACACAGTTGGGATGATGTGTTGGTTTTCTCTATGCAACCAGAGGGATGCACTGGATCACAGGTACAACAGTTCTGAAGATGAGGTGCTGAGTTTCTTCATGCATTAGAGCTGATGCATCGATCTTCTCCCTGCAGTGACGGTGAGGCATTGGTTCTGAAGTGGCTGTTTTGAAGGTGTAGCACTATTCCCGCAAAAGCAATGTGTCAACTCTGCTGATGCAGCACAGGATGTGTTAGTTCTGATGGAGCAAGCACCAAAGACCCACTTCCAAAGGTCCAGGACTGGGGTGGACTCACAGATTAGAGAGCCTAGGTGTGGGAGCAGGTGGGATGGAAGTCATTTATGCCCCTGAAACTTGTAGTCACTCTGAGATCAAGTGATGCAGATCCAGTCTTTCGCACCCAGGCACGTGAACAGCAGCAGGGCAGGAAAGTGGCAGTCCTTCAGCAGCACCGCAGACATTCTTCCTGGCAGACTGTTCACAGTACCAGAAGTGTACTGAAATGGTGGCATCAGAGGTCTATTACTTATGCTCAGTTGTTCCTTTGAAGTAGGGGAGACTTCAAAGAAAGGTCTTTGAAGTATACAGAGGTCCTGCCATACGGCCCTGGCCCCAGACTCACTGCAGTCCTTTGTGTGGGGACAGGACACAACATGTCCAGGTGTAAGTGCAAGGCTGAGCCTAGCATCTCCCTACCATCCTCCCAGGATGGCCTAATGAGTCACAAATACGCTCCCATTGTTTGTAACTGTCTATGGGGAATACAGAAAGTCCAGTTGTCACCCTCCTCTGATGTGTACCAATAACAGGCAGCAGGCACAAATGGCTAAAGTAAGAACAGCCAAGTTTATATTAGTAAAAGACACACAGATGAAGGATGGAATGCAGAGCAAATCAAACATTCATAGCCAGTCAAGAGATCTGGGTTAAATCCATTGTTCTTATGGTCACTATGCCACCCCAGTTCAGACATGGCCATGTACAAATCAGTCTTGACCCTGTGCCTCAAGGGAACAGTCCAGCCCAAACTGCCAATCCAGGTCCTACCTAGACCGGAAGCAAGCATCCTGGAACCAGTTTCAGGGCATAACCCCTCATCAGCCAGGCTAGCTTGAATCCCAGGATGCAGTTTAGACCCAGCCTTATACAAATCAGCCTAGAAAGGGTCTAGGCTGGGTCTAAAATGGAAAGGTATAGGGAGAAAAACAACGATGGATTTAGGCCCAGGTCTCAATGCTGGGGTGAACTTATGCCAGCGTTCTGTATTCTCTACATCAATTGTTTTTTTTGCAATTTTTAGAAACCTTTTGCATTTTCAGATTTGCAATTTCAAATCTGACTATACCAGTTGTGATTGTACATCCTGAGGCCATAGGCCCTAACATTGAAAGTAGATCTCTGCTCAATTATGAATTACACTTAAAGGATGTAATAATGTATCCTATGGAAAAGCTATGCCTTGCATTAGTGACAGTTGATTTTGAGTTTTTTTTACTACCAGGATAAATAAAACTCAATAGTATGTGTCCTGCCTTTAAAATACAGTGCAGGCTTACCTCTGGGTTAACCATAGCTTACCTTAGGGGTGACATTGTATAAAAAGTTAAGGTTTAGGCCTCACAAGAGGTTTATCATTTCAGCTGTGTAAACAGCACATGCAGGCTCTGCAGTGACAGGCCTGTGACATGGGTAGATGGCTGGTTAAGTGGGTGGTACAAGCAGTGCTGTAGGTCCTCTAGTAGCCTTTCATTTACAGGCCCTGGCACATGTACTGCTCTTTAAGTCAATTACATATTCTAGTTGGGTAAGAGTCCATGTTACCACGTTTTAGGGAGAGATCGCACATGCCATTTAATACTGGTTTGAAGTGGTAAAGTGCTCAGAGTACTAAAACCAACAAAAACAACAACAGAAAAAAGGGAGAGAATAGACAAACCATTGGGGCAACCCCACAGAGAAGGTCATTTTCATACAGAGGAAAACTGGAATGTGTTTGGACTACAGAGTAGAACACTGCTGGGACCCATATTGTATATCTCTCACAAGTCCTCAAAAGAGGCCAGCATCCCATTATCAACAACTTCTCCCCCAAGCATGGACGCCTTCCTCCATCCAAGGATAAACGTTATGGTCTGTTGTTCACCAAACAAAATCAGGCAATGATATATATTCACTCACTAACTAGGAATGTGTGTCTTAAAACTTAGCTAGAGGTAAAAGGCATGACTTATCCCAATCTCTTCTCAGTCTAAAGATATTTCCAAATTAATTTAGAAAATGTATTAATAACTCCAAATGGATGGCGTTCCTGTGTTATAAGAATCCCACTTAAATGAATAGGACTGTGAATTAGGAAAACAGGACTTCAATATGTAGGGCTGAAGTCCATCTACACCATCTGAGAATATTGGCCTATATTCCAGTAAGCTCACAGTGCCCCATCTTAACCCCTAACCCTTCAGGGTGACAGAAGATTTTGGCAAACTCAAAAATGACCCTCTGATCTTCAAGGAATCATGGAAAAGATGTTAACCCTTTTGTTAGTTACTTAGACATTGCCTTGGTAGACAAACTACAATTGTAAAGGACGTTTTCATTATATGTATTGAAACAATTCCATTCTTGCATGGAGAGAATGAGCTGCAAATCTTAGGCAGAAAAAATAAAGGAATGTAACCAACATTATGAACATGGTGACCAGAATGAACTATCTAACAATGGCAATAATATCTAAATTCCTACTTATCACTACCCTAATCTGAGAGCATTTTGGGTGTACCCTCTGCTACATCTCTAAGGATAGCCTGGGACCCCAAATCTGAAAATCAATTGGCAATACCTCTCTGCAGGATCAGAATAGAAGGAAAGATTTTGAATCAATCAATCAATCAATCAATCAGAACATTTATAAAGTGCACTACTCACCTGTAACGGTCTCAAGGCGCTGGGGGGAAGGGTGCTGCTACTGCCCAAATAGTGAGGTCTTGAGTAGCCTCATGAAGGTTAGTCCAACCTGGGTCTGCCGTAGGAGGATGGGGAGGGTGTTCCAGGTTTTGGTGGCGAGGTGGGAGAACGATCTGCCATCGGTGGTTTCTCTTCTGATGCAGGGGATGGTAGCGAGGGTGAGGTCGGCGGAGCGGAGCTGGTGGTTTCGGGTGTAGAAGGTGAGTTGTCTAATGAGGTATGCTGGTCTGGTGTTGTGGTGTGCCTTGTGTGCTTCAGCGTGGAGCTTGCAGGTGATTCTCTTGTTGACGGAAGGCTAGTACAGGTCTCTCATGTAGGATGTGATGAAGCTGCAGTGAGGGATGTCGAGGATCAGGTGTGCAGAGGCGTTCTGTATGCGTTGTAGTCATCTCAGGAGTTTGGCCGAGGCTCCTACGTAGAGGGCATTTCCGTAGTCCATCCTGCTGCTGACGAGGGCCTGGGTGAAGGTTCTTCTGGTTTGAATTGGGATCCACCTGTAGATCTTGCAGAGCATGCGGAGAGTGTTGAAGCAGGAGGAAGAGACGGCGTTGACTTGCTTTGTCATGGAGAGTGCGAGGTGGGAGAGTCGAGCATGAACCCCAGGCTGCGTGCGTGGTCGATGGATGTCGGTGCTGCTCCCAGTACGGTCAGCCACCATGAATCGTCCCAAGCTGAGGGAGTAGAGCCGAGGATGATGACTTCTGTCTTGTCTAAGTTCATCTTCAGATGGCTGTTCTTCATTTATTCAGCGACAGCTTTCATTCCTTCGTGGAGGTTGGTTTTGGCAGTGAGGAGGTCCTTGGTGAGAGAGAGGATCAGCTGGGTGTCGTCGGCGTAAGAGATGATTTTGAGGTTGTGAAGTCAGGCAACGTGAGCGAGTGGTGCCATGTAGACGTTGAACAATGTCGGGCTGAGGGATGATCCTTGGGGTATGCTGCAGATGATCTTGGTGGCTTTGGATCAGAAAGGGGTAAGGCAGACCCTCTGGGTTCTGCCGGAGAGGAAGGAGGTGGTCCATTCCAGAGCCTTGTCTTGGATCCCTGAGTCATGGAGGCGTGTGCGTAGGGTGTGGTTGCAGACCGTGTCGAAGGGGGCTGATGAGGGCCACAGTTTCGCCATTGTCCAGTTGGGCCCTGATGTCGTTGGTGGTGGTCATGAGAGCAGTTTCGGTACTGTGGTTTCTGCGGAACCTGGACTGGGATGTGTCTAGGATGCTGTTCTCCTTGAGGTAGCGGGTCAGTTGTCTGTTGACGGTTTTCTCGATAACCTTTGCCGGGAACGGGAGCAGGGAGATGGGTCAAAAGTTCTTGAGGTCCTTCGGGTCACGTTTGGGTTTTTTGAGTAAGGCGTTGATCTCGACGTCTATGAAGGAGAACGTTTTTGGTGGACCTGATGAGGTTATTGTGTCTGCGGATGGCGATCTGGTGGGCTGCATGATTGTCCGGTGTCTGTTGGCTGTGCTATTTCTTTTTCTAGTTTTGTGCAGGTTTACTTGGAGGCATGGAGGTTCATGGTGAACCAGCTGGCTTTCTTGTTGGTGTGTCAGTTGGAGGGTTTCTTGATTGGTGTGAGACTGTTGAGGCAGTCGTTGATCCACTGTCTGAGGTTGCGGGTGGTGATGTCAGCGTCTGTGGGGTCGACGGGTGTGCTTCAGGCGAGGGTCATGTTTAGCTGGTCTTTGGTGACTGTGCTCCAGCAGTGGCAGGGGATCTGTTGGGTGCAGTGGTTTATGGTGGGTTTCCAGGAGGTGAAGTGGATGCAGCGATGGTCGGTCCAGTGGAGTTCGGTGGTATGGCTGAAGGAGACGTAGGGGCTTGTCGTGAAGATGGGGTCAAGCGTGTGGCCGGCGGAATGGGTGGGTGTTGTGATGAGCTGTCTGAGTCCAATGTTGGCGAGGTTGGCGATCAGGGTGGTGGAGTTGGTGTGGTTGTTGTTATCGAGGTGGAAGTTCAGGTCCCTGAGGAGGATGTAGTCTATGGTGGCAAGCACGTGCATACTGACGAAGCCGGCAATGGCGTCGCTGAACTGTGGCTGTGGTCCAGGTGGTCTATAGACAATTGTTCCTCTGAGGGTGGTGTTGGGGTCAGTGTGGATCCTGAAGGGCAGGTGTTTGGTGGTACAGAGGGTGTCGTTGGTGCTAGTCACAACACTGAGGGTGTTCCTGTGGACGATGGGGATTCCTCCTCCAGTTCCATTGGTGCGGTCCCTGTGGGTGATCTTGAAGCCGTCCGGGATGTCTATGGTGATGTTGGATGCCGAGGAGGGGTTAATCCAGGTCTCCATCAGGTAGGCGACGTCTGGGGAGGTGGAGTTGAGTAGGTCCCAGAGTTCAATGGCGTGTTTGTGGGTGGAGCAGGTGTTGGGTAAGATGCATCTAAGATGGTTGCGTCCTTTCTCGGTGGGTGGTTTGGCGATTCGGAGGCTGGTAAAGCTGAAGCTCTGGCCAGAGAAGGGTCCTTGGGTGCATTTCGGGGTGGCCAGGAAGCAGGTGTGTGATTGTCCGGTGTTGAGTGCATGGAGGGTGCTGGCATCGTAGCGGTGATAGTCATTGTGGCATTCACGGGGGCCAGGGGGTCTGGCACTGGGTGCGGTCCAGTAGTGTGGATGGGCACAGACGGGCTTGCCTTAGGTGCGCCTTCGGACCGCCAGTGGCGCAGCTGCCATATAAGGGGAGGTGGGAGGGACTAGCAGCTGGGAGGTGGGAGCGGGGAGGCAAATGGGCGAGCAGGGGAGCAGGGCCACAGCGGCAGGAAACGAGCGGGTGGCGGATACAGAAGGCAAAAGAAAGAGGGACAACAATAAAACAGTGCAGAAACCCGAATTAAGGCAATAAACCACTAAAAACACAATAAAGGACCAGAGGCACAAAATTACAATGGGGAAAAACGCAATTAGGAGAGGGGGCAGACAACTTAGAGCAGCAGCGGGCTGGAGGGCACTGTGCAGCATGGGGAGCGGCCTACCTGAAAACAGGGTCAAGGGTCGCTATGAGTTTCATATAAAGAAAATCAGTCATTACAGATCCCTGATGGCTGGAATGTCCCAACTGACACATTAAGATAATAGAACCACTGTGTCAGAATATGGCCCTGATGTCATGATGTGTCTAAATGATAGAAGCTCCCTTTGACCAGACAACATAAGTACTAGGATATCCTGTACTGTTCCTAGCCTTGAGTGAGGAGTACCGATTATGTAGCAAGAAAGGTGATTCCTGACGCAGTAATCTTTGGCTGCTGACCGCTGTGAAGACTTCCTTTGCTGCCTCTTCTAGCTCCTGTGGCTCCTGACCTCCCGCCTCCCGCCGCCCGACCCTTCCAACATCCCAGGGTGAGGCCGCCGAGTGGAGCGCGGTGGGGTTAAAAACTACATCCCCCAAGAGCCTTTGCGACGCTACTCGCGTCAGTTGCGCGCCAGGAGGCGCATAAATCAACAGTCACCCCGGTCGAGTGGGTGACTCCTGACGCAGTAATCTTTGGCTGCTGACCGCTGTGAAGACTTCCTTTGCTGCCTCTTCTAGCTCCTGTGGCTCCTGACCTCCCGCCTCCCGCCGCCCGACCCTTCCAACATCCCAGGGTGAGGCCGCCGAGTGGAGCGCGGTGGGGTTAAAAACTACATCCCCCAAGAGCCTTTGCGACGCTACTCGCGTCAGTTGCGCGCCAGGAGGCGCATAAATCAGCAGTTACCCCCGTCTCGCGGGACGCGAGCGGGACGCCCGGAGCGAAGCCCGGGCAAAGGGCGGGCCCTCTGTGGCCCTCAGAGGCCGAGGTAGGCCGGGCTGGGCCCTGTTATTTTAGTTTTATAGTTTACGTTGTTTGCGCTTCTCTGCTGCTTTGAAATTGCAGCAATTATTCTAATATAAGCATACGGATTATCTGCTGACAATCAACTCTGTTATCTGCTATAGTGTACTTTTGGCTTCTTCCGGTATTCTAGTACTTTTATTTTATAAATTGTGTGCTGTGATTCTCTGACTGTTCATTAAGCATAAGGTCTATCCCTTAAAGAAGTATTATGTCTACAAAGAAACTACGATCCGGGAAAGTGTTAAGAGATAAAGTTGATGTCATATCTGAATCTGCACGCCTGAGGAAAAAATCAGAAAGTAGTGTGTTAGTAAAAGGCCAGATGCAGCTGGAACATATTTGGGAAAAATCTGGAAATAAACTCGTAAGAGACCCAATAATTGTAAACTCTGGTCTATCGCCTCATTCACAACCACAAACCAAGTTAGTAACGGATTTAAACACTGTCGAGCTGACTGAACTAAATCAATCTTCTATCCCTCAAATGATGGAAATTAACTCCTCGGCTCATGATCATAATACTTTCATTGAAAGAGAAAAGGAAGGTGAAGACTTTGCTGCTACATCCATCTCCACTAGTATCGATCTCGAACTTTGTGATCGATACCTGGATAAGAAACCCTTTGCCCAGGCTATGGACAGCAAAACTCCAATTAGAGCAACTCCATCTGGAATGCTTCTATATAGCAGCACTCCATCAAACAAATCTCAAGAGGATTTCTTAACGCACAGTGAATTGAAGTCTCCCCAATTAAACTTATCTGGGATTTGTTCCTTTGCTCAATCTAGCTACCCAAAAAATGAGAAACCAATCTCTGAATCTCTAATAGCGCTTGAACAAATACTGTCTTCTATATTGTTGCTCCTTGGTAAATTTGCTGTGAGTTCAGATTGTATTTTATCATCTGTGTCTGAGATTTTGAAGGAAATGTTGACTAAAAAGGCTGCTAATGTTTCATTACCCCCCTCTGAACCTGTAGTTGAAAACATTATATTTTCCCCTACCAAACCTGCAGTTCGAACTCCATCAAACTGTACTAATTCTGTGCAGGGCAATATTCCTATGAAGTTAAACGTTAAGGCAGACATTCACATACCCCTTAAGACCCCTGCCTTATCTGTCTCTGAACAGAGTAAATTATCTAAGCTTATTGTCAAAGATGATAGCTTGGTAGAGGTGGTGCAAACGATCGAAAATGATCTTTTTCCTATCTTTACTCATGGAAAAAAGGGCAGGGAGGGATTGCCGGCTCAGACTAAAACTAGAAAAGAAAAAACAAAAGGAAAAAATAGGAAGCTACTACGGAAATATAAGAAGAAAAGGCCAAGGCAAATTATTTTTCAAAACATAAGTCTTGAAGCACGAGAGGAGTCAGGTAATGGGTAAAATCCACTGTTGAATGCCACCAATACTAAGGTGGTGAGCGATGCAATTAATGTCTCATTGAAGGATAATATGGTTAGGAGCAGTACAAAGGTAGTGATTTCACCTCATGTGCTACAAGCGCCAGAATCCTTACTTATGCCGGCTGAGGGTATGGGGATTCCGCTGCAAGTGGTAAAAGTATTAAATCCAACTGCATCCACTTTCCGGCCTCAACCAATCAGTGCTAGTAGCTTAGATATTCAACCAGTAAAAGGTGTAGTGCATTGTGTGGATACACTAATATTGGATTTCCTTCCGTTGTTTGACCAAGACGTAAAAATGAATAGATCTTGGCTCCTTAATTGCTTCAAAGAGACTAATAATTTAAAATTGATTTTGTCAAACGATATTGACCTGGTTTTTCCAATAAAATCCAGTATTGGACAACGAACAAGAGTAATTTTCTATTCAAAAATAATTACTAATCTTGTTCTACAACAGGCGGAATTTTTCCAATGCAGAGGAATTGACGTATTGCCCTATTACAACAGGGCATTATCTATTCCCAATAGAGATAGTATAATTAATCCAGTAACTATACAGGAGGATCATTACCTTGGTAATAAAGATCTAAAAATCTGGGTCTCAAAGGGCAAAAGAATGGTATCTCAGGCCCTCCCATTGCCTGAAAATACAGACGCTCCTCAATTAGAAGACAATCAGATGTGGAATTGGTTACCGGGGGCTTTATCTAGTAATTCCACGAACACCCCACGACTTTTCCAACATCTTTAACAAGAATTTAAAAATTGTCTCTTGGAATGCTGCTGGTATGTTCAATTCCCCTGAGAAGTTTGACTTTCTAAATACTCTAAATGTTGATGTAATATGCCTGCAGGAAACGTGGTGTAAAAGTCTCCCCTATGTAGGGAAAGAGTTTTTTGTTTTAGAGGCGCCTGCAAAACCTTCAAAAAAAGGCCATGCGAAAGGTGGAATTGCTTGTTTGTTATCCACCTCTCTCCAATGGCAATATACACATTATTCTGATACTAGCAATCTCTTTCAATCTATAACCTTCACTAATCTGGGCAAAGTTGGAGCGCGGTCCTCATTTGTTATTTTAAACGCATACATTCCCCCTGAGGAATGTTTTAATGTAGTTATGAAGAGAATGTTTTCCTATGTAGCAAAGCTATTGGATGTTGAACATCCCCCTTATATATTAATGGTTGGAGATCTAAATAGTAAACTATCTAACTCTACCCTAGTTAAGTTTAGAAATAAGTCTAAGGAAGAAATGTATAATATACCTCAAATGGCTTGGCCTCCTAAAATAAAATCTAATAAAAGAGGTAAGATTCTTTTGGAGGAACTAAGCCTCCTAGAAGGGCTTATTATTAATGGTAGAATGCCCTCGGATAGTCCTGCCCAGTATACACATGGCTCATACAGGGGTGAGTCTATTTTGGACTACGCCATTACGGATTTTGAGTCATTCCATTTGATTATAGATATGGTGATCACTCATTCTATTCTGAGTGATCACAAAATAATTAAATTGGCTCTTTCGCTAACCCCTTCTGAAAACAACTCTTGGTCCTTAAAGCATAAAGATCTGTCTATTGATTGTAGGTCGGGTAGATGCTTTTGGGGACCTACTACCATGAAGGATATACAAAGCCTCCTGGCCCATACTTTACTGGAACTTGAACAGTGGGAGGGTATAGAATTCTTACAATTTGAAAACCTTATTAAAAAAGTTATTGGATTCGCTAAGAAAAAGCGATCTGCTAATAGGCCACACTTCTCACCGAGTCCTCTATTATTCCTGAATAGGGAGATAAATGCATTAATCAGGAAACAATATCTCAATAGAACAGAGGATAATGAGTCTCTATTAGCATTATTAAAGCGTAGAAGAGCTAGATTGAGACTCAAATTGAAAAGAGAAAAGGAAGATCTATTGTGGATTAATTTGAGGGAAGCAATAACCTTTAATCGATCCAGAGAATTCTGGTCTATAATAAGGAAAGGTTGTGGTACTGTAGTAACACCCCGTCCTATTGCCATCAGTGAAAAAGTTTGGACACTATTTGTAACTGCGCTATATGCTCCAACTGAGGTAATGGAGGATATAGGTTTGGTGGAAATAAATGATATTCAAAATAGTAATCTCCCTACAGAAAAAACAATAGCTACGGTAATAAAGAGTATGCGCTCTACCGGAGCCATGGGTCCAGACGAACTCCCCATGACAATTATCAAACAGGACATCGCTACTTGGAGTAGGATTCTTCTCCCTATATTTCAGGCCTGCTTCATGACAAGAACTGTTCCTGAATCCTGGAGGGGTAGTATATTAATCCCCATATTTAAAAAGGGGGATCGGGAGTTGCCATCTAATTACCATCTAATAGCTTTGCTAGATGCCATAGGAAAAATCTTCGCGAAATGTGTTTTAATGCTTATTGTGGAATGGGCAGAAACTAATAAGATTTTACCAATGGAACAAACTGGGTTTCGTGAAGAACATGGAACGCTCGATAATTTGACAATGTTGCAGGTGATCAGTGACAAGTATGTATGCATTCGTGGTGGTGGCCTATATGCCGCATTTATTGATTTCTCCACGGCGTTTGACAAAGTGGATCGTCCATCGCTGTGGAGAAAATTGGCGGCATTGGGAATGCCAGGATACTTACTTGCATTGGTTCGTTCTCTACATACGAACACATGGTGTAAAGTGCTACAAGGTGGTGAAGAGGGTCTTACCTCATTAATTCCCTCCCAAAATGGCCTTAAACAAGGATGCATATTGGCACCGATATTATTTTCCTTATATATGGCTGACCTTCCAATTTTTATTTCATCGTGTGAAGGAGTGGCACCGAAAATTGGAGGAGCTGCTATATCTATTTTAATGTATGCAGACGATATTCTTGTTTTGGATTTGACCCCGAAGGGTTTATCTAATCGCCTGTCTGCATTGAATGAATTTGCTGTAGCACACCATATGAAAATTAACACATCAAAAAGTAAAATTATGTGTATTTTTGGTAAGAGAAAATGCAGATCGAGCAACTATAAGTGGTCAATAGGGGGGCAAAGACTCGATGTTGTTAAAACTTACCCTTTTTTAGGCAAAATAATATCAGCGAATCTTAGTGAGACTCCCCATATCGAACATAATTCCCGTAAAGCATTGTCTCATGGAATGGGGCTATGTTCGTTATATAATGCTACTGGGAAGAGACACTTCTCACTTTTTTTGGAAGTTTTTAAAGCCAAAGTCCCAGCTACTCTTTTATATGGAATAGAACTAGTGGGGCTGAAACATTGGGGTTTCCTTCAAAAAATGGAAGGACGGGTTCTTCGAAAAATTACATCATTTAGTAATGCATGTTCTACCTCGTCATGCAGACTAGAATTTGGGCTCCGAAGCTGTTGGACACAGGGACTGGTGGCCCTAGTAAGATGGGTAGCATGCTTGGCTAGAGGAAAACCTGGTACTCTAAGAGAGCTCGTTAAAAAGGAGTTACTGGGTAATCTTAATGATTTTTCCTCTTTACTAAAAAATTTTAGGAAAGCTGTGGCCTTGCTGGAGTTGGATGAGAGTACCCTATTCTCACTCAATTCCTCTGAACTTAAAAATCTATTAAAAAGAGCTTCATGGGAGTTATGCTTTAAGCTGGATACTCTTGCGCAACCCAGATTATGTGCCAGGAAACCTCTCCTAGAAACATATACCCCCAAGTTGGCCCAACAATATTTGAGCTGGAATATTCCTCATGGAGTACGTAGGTTATGGTATCTCTTACGTCATGACCTACTCCCACTTAATATACTTTTAGCAAAATGGCACGGGAGTCCCACGATATGTAACCTTTGTGATGTCGCTGCTCAAGATCGTAACCACGTTTTGTTTGTTTGCCCTGCTTTACGTTCTTTGCGAGTTAAGTGGATCAAACCTATTTGTCTACAATTGGGAATCTTAAATGCTAAATTGTTTATTCATGCACTTTACTGCCCTCCCAATGAATTATTTTGTTGTAGAATTTTTAAATTTTTTAAAGGATTCTTAAATATTTATTGAGATTACTGAAATGTCGCCATGATTCACTTTAAAGCTGATAACTGTAGTATTCTGTTTATTTATTGTTAATTATGTATGCTTATATATCTGCTTTCTTATTTGTTATTACAGTATTTTGGTATGTTTAATTTCTTTATGTGGCCCTCAGTGAGAGCCAAAACATAATAAATAAACTTTGAAACTTTGAAACTTAGCAAGAAAGGCTTCCTAAAACCAAGCTGCATGCACTGTGTCTTCACAGAAGAATATCATGCAAGGACATATGTAAAAACAATCTAGCTAAATTAGGTTTTCCAAATAGGTTAAAATACTAAAAGTGGAGGACCAATGGGGGTCCATGAGGGTATCACCCCTGCTTGGCACCTTCTCTCTTCTCTTTGTGTGTTCTGTTCTGATTCCATGTACTAGCTTTGTTGAAACGGTTATATATTTTTTTATCGTTTTATGGAATGTATCCCGAAGCAATGGCATATTCATGGTACAACTTCGAAAATAGGCCCCATCTGACAAGTCAGCAAATTCATATTCAGTGGATAGCCTCACACTAAAACTAATATTTCCTAAATCTACACTAGTCTGTACGTTGATCTATAGACCCCCTACTGCAATAGTAGATTTTGTCGCTGAACTAGCTAATTACCTGACCCCACTCACTATAGATTATGATAAAACTATTTTATTTGGAGACCTGAATTGTTGGTCTACAGAGAAAGGTGGAGCCGGGGCCCTAAGGAACTTACAGATTTACTAAATAACTTGAATCTAGAAGGACATATAATGGGCCTCACCATATTTAAGGGCATGCTTTAGACCAGTTATGGACCTTGAACATCTTGGTACATTATTGAATGGCCAAGCCTTGTGTGTGGTCAGACCATCACCTGAGAAACTTTGTAATAAATGGTCAACCTTTACCGAAAACACTCAGTGACACAAGATTACTGTCCAGAAATTGGAATTGTGTCGGTTTACAAGAGTTTTTTAATACCTTGAATACTACAATCCCTCGAATAATGGATAATGTTAATGAGATGAAAACAGCCATTTCCGACTGGCAACTATGGGCTTGTGAGATGCATGCCCAATTACAATGGAAAGAGAGGGGCTCTAGAATGCACAAAACCTCTTACTGATTCACCACAGAGCGAAAACTAGCAAAACTTAAGACTCGCCAGGTGGAACGAAAGTGAAGAGATGCTACTCCCAAACGATAGGAAAAGTTACGAAAAAGCACTAACTGAGTATAACGTTGTCACTGTGGAGTCTGAAAAGGTCTTTTACACAAACAGGGTACTTAGCTCTGAAAATAAATCTAAGGATATTTTCAAAATAGTTAGAGAACTCTCTAGTGAAGACTGTGTCACATTGGCCATTAACCCATCACAAGTTCTGTGTGATAACCTGAGTACCTACTTTGTTGAAAAAATTAAGGACATCCAGAAATATATTTTATCTAATTCTCAAGATTGGACATCGCATAAGCAATTCATTAATCCTATAACGTTGTCTAGTTTCCAAAATGTTACCCCGGATCAGTTGGTAGAGCTTAGAAATAAGATACAATCTGATTCCCCCAATGACCCTTGCCCCACTAGGATACAAAAAGATCTCCTGACACATTTTCCAGATATCTTTCTCAACCTTATAAACACGTCTCTAGAGCAAGGGGTGGTCCCACGTTCCTTTAAAGAGGCTGTGCTGGTCCCACTGCAAAAGAAAGTAGGGGTAGATCCCAGTCTAATCGCTGGATATGAGAGAAGCGATATTGGTCTGTAATTTCAGACCAATATCGCTTCTCTCATATCCAGCGATGATCCTGGAGGCAGATGTTGTAAAACTCCTCTGTGCCTTCATTGAAGAAACTAACTTCCTGGACGGCCATCAGGCTGGATTCAGAACATCACACTCCACTGAAGCAGTTATCCTGAGTGTAGTGGATGATCTGAAAGAGGGTGCAGATAGAGGGTGCACACAGGCCCTGGTTTTAAAAGACCTACCCTCTGCATTCGACACTGTGGATCACACCATGTTAGCGGTTAGAATGTGAGTGGCGCGCCTGAGGGTCAAGGCTCTGGACCGGATGCTCTCATTCTTAGGGGATCGCACTCAGTCTGTTAGGCTGCCCCCTTATACCTCAGCTTGGGTGAAAACCACTTGTGGTGTACCACAAGGCTCATTGCTCTCCGCACTCTTGTTCAACATCTATATAGTTCCCCTGATTCATGCCCTGCAAACCAGGGTTGTGAAGGTATATAACTATGCATATGACATGCAGCTAATCTTCCCGATTGATCAGACGGAGGAATCCAATGAATTCTTCCAACACACCATGCTCTTCATTAAAGACTGGATGAGTCATAACTATCTTAAATTAAACTTGGATAAAAGTGAGAGAGTCATCTGTAATAATAGACTCGCCAGCACACTGGTCAGCTGCATTGGGCCCTCCACCCCCCAAAAAAATTTGGTTAAAAGGCTAGGGATTTAAATTGATGCTAAACTATCCATGCATTAACATATCAACCTGGTTACTACCTCTTGCGTTTACCATCTGAGGACCTTTAAGAAAATCAGGAAATTCTTTACCAGGGAAGCAAGAACGGTTATCATGCTGGCCCTGATCATATCCGGGCTGGATTATACCGACGCCATCTATTTTGGGCTCCCTGCAAATCTGACCCATAGGCTACAGCTAATTCAAAACCAAGCGGCCAGGCTGGTCCCTCAGCATCCTAGACATTGTCACATCAAACCACTTCTGAAGCCATTACTTTGGCTTCCGGTGACTCAACGGTCCATGTTTAAGACAGGCTGAATGGTCTTCAACGCACTTAGCGAGAATCTCAGATTGACCACTATATTTATGGTGAATATTCTCGGTCCTACTCTTTGGAACTCCCTGCCAATGGACATCAGACTAACACCTGAGTACACCAAATTTGGGAAACAACTGAAAATGTGTCTGTTCACTCTAGCTTACTGTTAGTAGCCCTTAGGAAGCTTTCACTCCCCTTATAGTGACAAGAGACCTTATGGTATACGTGTGCTTAACAAATTCCCTAAACATAAAAATAAACGTAAACATGTTCATAGTCTGTACCATTTGCACTGCATGACACATTTTGAATGTTCACTGAAAGGCCACCACAAACACAGGATCACATGCTGCACACAGGTAAGTGACACTGACCAGTTATAATTCAGTTCCTGAAGAAACAATATTGTATAAATGTCTATAATGCATTCACTGGACAGTGCTCCTAATCCTTATTTGAATGTCAGATTTAACTCTGAATATTCAGTTGATAAGGTGAAACTGTTTGCGAGCATGCTAAGGGAACAAAAGTCTGCTCATGGTATCTAATACGTTAATTAAAGCAAAAAATGGATAAAGCAATAAACCAAATTCTAGGGCCACAAGCAATGTATTTTTATTGCAAATGGTAAAAGTGAGTACACTTCACAAAAATAATGATGGGTTTAATGGTTGCCACAAGGAAGGAGCCTGCGAAAGGGTAGAGTGCTTGAGTCTGTTTTGTGATTCAGTGGTGAAGAGAAGAAAGGTAATGAAGATAGGAACATGAAAGGATAGTACAATATTAGGGAGAGGGGACTGGTTCAAAATCACCGTCCTTTTTGGCCTGGCCACAGTTGCAGTTATAGGCAAGATTTACACACAAATATTCAAACAATAGGGATATACATTCCCATGTGGCACGTAGGGTATGAAAGGACAGGGTCCAGGCCGTGTATTTAAAAGAGCGTCGACGTTTTGACTCGTCTTAAGGCCATGTAGGTAAGTTAGACATTGGCTGTGAGAGTCTTAATCTGAACAGACTTGGACAAACTCAGAGGTTGTGATGGGGCTTCAAATTACACACTTATAATAAAGAAGGGTATACTTTCTGCATAAAACTCGCTCCTAAATACTCATATCTGCCTACTATAGAATGTTTCATGCAAGATTATAAACTCAAACATTGAGATTGATAATGAGAACACATGAAGTATTAACAGCGTTGCTGACGGTGTTTTGGCTACTGAGGATGGAAACTGTTCTACTGTTATGATGTTTATCATTGTATATGTGACCAGTAATTTATGAAGCAAACACAAGAAGATGATGGTATGAGTGCTGAAACATTTTCAGACATTCACCCCCAGATCTGGCTGGCAAGTCATTTGTGACCAGTGTTGTCCATACCATCTAAGGGGCATATTATATTGTTTTTTATCACTTTATTTATAAGAACATGCTAACGCGTTGTAATGGGATTAGTGCTGGCTTCAACATCGCATCGCCTTGCATTGCTAATGAGATGCAAGGGAGGCGTGTCCCATGAAACAACACGGGATAATATCGCTAACCTAGCTTCTCTCTATTTACAAGTGTATCGCTAACACGCATAGCGATATTAAAATCAGTGCTAACCGGGTATATCGCCGGGTATATTTTTCTTACTTCGACATATCTATAATGAGAGCTGGATTGTCATGCTGAGTCCACATCTCCCTATATACAAGGTTTTCCCTATTGCGGTTTTCTATCGCTGGAATTCCAGTGATTTTGACTCTTTCCGCTGCTTTGTCCTAGATTTCTATCGCCTCGGCGATGTGCGTTGGTAATAGCGCCCTAACTGGGCAGTAGATTTTGGCGTTAGTTGACGTTAAAATTTTACGCGCTAAAAGCGGCCAGTGATAAATATTGCTGCCGCTTGATCATATGCCCCTTTGTTCCTTGAGTTTTGGGGTGGCCATTTTGCCATCTGGTGGTTGTGCACAAGAGGTGATTAATGTTGATGTTTTATCACATTGTTTCAGATCTGCATTCTGACCCTTTTGAAGCCGGAGGTCACTTCCTGCTTGGCATGGTGGATATGTCTATATTTTAAATATATTTTTCATATTATGATTTCAGTAGTAAGAGCTAATATCCTGAGGGAGCATTACAAGAGACACAACACAGACACAAATATGAGCAAACATGGCAAGATGCGACTTGGCAAACATATTTAATTGGATATTTTAATGATGAGCCTTGCACACCACCGATATTCACATTTGCAGGTAAGGTGGAAAGAGTTAGCTTTGCATTATGCAGAAAGCTTTCTATATTGTAATGATTTGTATTACTGCAGAAGGCTGTGCAAAAATGTATATTGAGACCCTAATCACAGTTCAATGATCCCACTAGGGCACTAGAGCAGGTATTCCCTTAGGCCCGAGCAGGTATACCAAACACTGCAGTGTTTTGATCATGCTTGTTGCAGTAGTAGTATTTTGTACAGGCACAACAATACCTCCAAATAAAATGATGTGTCACAAACATACTCTTGTTAACTTCAGTATGTCTGTCCATGCTGAGGTCTGTAATGCACACTGCCTTCCAAGTCTTGTTTTAGAGTATATGTGTATGCTTCTGTGAAGCAGTCATTGACAGTGACTGTACCTACTACGGGGCTGCCTGATGGCTTATCAGACCTTTGACTCCTCACGGCAGGCTGCCATGTTTTGAAGCCCGCTCTGCTGATTAGTGTTACACCAATTCTACATGTATTGCATCCCACACGTTCTGTCTACGCAGGAGTCAATTTCTATAAAATAAGAATCCTATCTGGAAATCTACCACTCTATCCTAGCTCAATGTTATCTTATAATTGCTAGTTTCACTGTTACAAACTATGCACCTCTGAGGGAGTGTATACTTCCTAATTTTCATTTGGGCACACATGTATTAGCAATTGTAATTTTTCGTTATAATTCAATTAGAGATAATCACATAATCACTTCCCATTAATTAACAGTCTTCCCACCACTTTTTATTAATGTTGTTGTATTAAAGTCCCCATATTCCTTTAGTCTTCAAAAGACACATGTCTATTAAAATTCCAAAGGTAGGCAGAGTAGAAGTAGATAGCACCTTACTCTCTATTTGTGGTAGTGTGTCTGAGAACCACCCTATTATTGCAAAGATTAGTTCACAAAATTCCACTGGTTGCAAAAAACATGCTGCAATTTGTGAACAGTAATTTGTGAAGCAAACACAAGGAGATGATGGACAGAGTGCTGAAACATTTTCAGACACTCACCCCCAGATCTGAGTTGATCCATCATCGTTCTTTAGCTTATTTTGCTACCTCAGTTCAGACATGGCTATATGCAAATCAGTCTTGACCCTGTGCCTCATGGGAACAGTCCAGCCCAAACTGCCAAGCCAGATATACCCTGAACCGGAAACAAGCATCCTGGGACCGGTTTTGGGGTAACACCCCTCATCAGAAAGGCTAGCTTGAATCCAGTGGCAAGTCATTTGTGACCAGTGTTATCTATACCATCTAAATTTCTTGAGTTTGAGCCATTTTGCCATCTGGTGGTTGTGCACAAGAGGTGATTAATGTTGATGTTTTATCACATTGTTTCAGATCTGCATTCTGACCCTTTTGAAGCCGGAGGTCACTTCCTGCTTGACATGGTGGATATGTGTATATTTTAAATATATTTTTCATATTATGATTTCAGTAGTGAGAGCTAATATCCTGAGGGAGCATTACAAGAGACACAACACAGACACAAATATGAGCAAACATGGCAAGATGCGACTTGGCAAACATATTTAGTTGGATATTTTAATGATGAGACTTGCCATTTGGAGGTAAGATGGAGAGAGTTAGCTTTTCATTATGCAGAAAGCTTTCTTTATTTTAATGATGTGTCATGCTGCATAATGGTGTCCAAAACTTTAGATGCTAACAGATATATTGAGACCCTAACTACAGTTCAATGACCCTACTGGGGTAGGTATACCCTTAGCCATGAGCAGGTAGAGCAGAAGCTGCAGTGTTTTGATCATGCTTCTTGCAGCAGTAGTATTTTGTACTGACACAAAAATACCCTTGTTAACTTCAGTATCTCTGTCCATGCTGAGGCCTGACATGCACACTGCCTTCCAAGTCTTGTAGTAGAGTATATGTGTATGCTTCTGTGAAGCGCGTATTCACTCTTCTTCATTGACTGTGACTGTCCCTACTACCGGGCGGCCTGATGGCTTTTGAGAGCCTTGACTCCACACGGCAGGCTGCCATTTTTAAGAGCCAGCTCTGCTGATTAGCGTTACATCAATTCTACATGCCTTGCTTCCCACACTTGTCTCAGGAGTCAGTTTCTATGAAATAAGAATCCTATCTGGAAACCTACCACTCTATCCTGGCTCAATGTTATCTTATCCTTGCTAGTTTCACTTTTACAGACTAGGCTCCTCTGAGTGAGTAAATACTTCCTTATTTTCATTTGGGAACAAATGAATTAGCAGTTCTTATTTTATGTTATGTTTCATTTAGAGATAATCATATAATCAATTGCCATTAATCAACACTCTTCTCACCACTTTTTATTAATTCTGACATATGTATCCCAATTAAGGGTCAAAACGTTGTTGACATAGAATAAAAAAGAAATGGAGGGTTTGTCCTGTCAAATGGAAAAATTAATTCTTGATTCTTGATAATGTTTTTTGTTACAAGCACATGGGCTTTTATTGTGTTCTTTGATTTCTGTATTTTGGTTTTGTTTTTGCACATGGGCACAATCACTGGTTTGCACTTTATTACTATGCTCTACGTATGGTTTAGTTGAGAAAATTGTATTATTTTCCTTTTTTTATGGACAGCTGTGGATGTTACCATTAAGCCACTCGAGCATTCTTTGCATGAGGTCTTTAGCCCCTAATATTCTGCACTAAATGATGTATTTTGCCATTTATAATGAAGATCTGTGTTTTGATGACAAGGATGATTGAATCTCATTAATCTTTCAGGAGAATTGACAAGTGAGTCAAAAATGTACAAACAGGAACACTTCAATGTATTCAACTGGTTTGTGAACATTTCCAGGTTTCATTTTTCTATATCTCCTTTGTGGGTTCATTTTGCTCTAGACTTTCTTTTGTCAACAGAATGAGTAGAGGGGCTAGACCTGGGCTGCAATGACATTGGATGATCTCTGAATGTGCTGTGTGACACCCCACCGCCTGAGCTCCATGAAAGGTCTTATCCATGCAACTGACCAACTGCTCTCATTCTGTTACCTGGAATGATTGCTGCTGTGCCTCAGGTGGCAAGAAACAAGTAAGGGTGCTGCTTGGAACAGACATGTTGGCCTGGAGGATGGTGTCAGCCAGCTCAGTTGATGTGCACTGGAGAGGTTCTCCGGAGAATGATTGGTAGTTCTGCTGAGTAATCTGGTGGACCTGGAAGAAAGAACAAGAGTGGTGATCTCCTGGACCTATACTAGGTGCCTCCCTGCTGAAGGTCACAAGCAGAGTCAAACTAATGAATTATTTGTAATGCTGCAACTGATGGTCACAGGGGTCAGATGTCCAGAGGTAGTGGACTGAGGTGAGCTCCCTGACGCCATCAGTGTGCCGCTCCCTTCTAAGATCCTGTATGTACCATCTGACCCCATCTCATTTGTGATTTAAAACACTTTTGGAAGTAGTAAGTGCCATCGAGGAGCAGTACAAGCTCTCAAAAAAACTCTTTAAAAGAAAGTAAACATGGGTCATATTATTTTCTACAAAAGTTTATTTTAATCACAGACACAGTGGTCCGCTGACACCAGCATACCACCATCCCTATGGTGTTATCCAATTGAAGTAAGTCAACATTTATGACCTATATCATGAAAGATTGCATTGTGATGCGGTTTGAATGAGAATTTTGAGAACCAACCAATCCGTGCACATGTTAGTTAAAAAAATTCCACTGGTTGCAAAACCATTCTCACAATTCAAAACGTGTGTTTTGTGACCAGTGTTTTGCACACCACCTGGATTCCCTGAATATTAGCTTTGGCCATTTTGATATATTGTGTTCTGTTTTGCATGACTGTGCACAAGAGTTGATTCATTTTGTTGTTTTATCACATGGTTGCAGATCTGCATTCTGTGCATTTGGAAGTCAGAAATGACTTTCTGCTTGGCATGGTCGATATGTGTATATTTTTTTTAATACATTTTCTAAAGAAAGGGTTTAGCAGTCGGAGTCAATATCCTGAGGCAGCATCACAAGAGACTCAGCACAGAAAAATATATGAGCAAACACAGCAAGATGTGACCTGGCAAACATATTTAGTTGGATCTTTTGATGATGAGCCGTGAAATGTGGTGGTAAGACAGAGTGTTAGCTTTACATTATGCATGGAGCGTTCTATATTTTATTGATGTCTGAGGCTGTGTGAAATTATCCAGACCTCTTCTCACAAACATGTCTTGTAAAGATATATTCAGACACTAAATACACTGCACTTTTCTCACTGGGAGATGTATTCCCTCAGGCCTGAGAAGGTAGGCCAAAGGTTGCAGTGTTTGGATCATGCTTAAATAGGGGTTTGTCCTCGATGTGTATCCTTAATTGTACAAAGTAATTTGTGACATTAGTAAGTGATAGACCAATACCTGCAATCCTCATTCAGGTGCTGGGTGCAGACAGGGAAGACCAGAAGAAAGTTTATTTTTTTAATGTATTATATATAGTAGTTTTTTGCAGCCCAAAAGGACCTTGAAATCAACTGAGCCAGCATCACGGTTTCAGTGATCTGCTTACTCTATGGTTCAATGTCATTAGAGATTGTCAAGTATTCCACAACGCTGGAGACAAGTAGAATGAGTACAGGGTATTTCCTTGTTGAGGGGAATTCAAGAGTGCACTTAGGTCTCTTCCAGGCAGCCCTATGGCTGTCAGATGGAGCAGGAATACCAGTACACAACATGGTGGTGCATGTTGATGTCCAAATGTTCGTTCCCAGTAAGATTTTATTGAAGGTGTTGGATTTTTCAATGTCCCTACAAGGGGAGAGAAGCCACTAGTCCATCAGTGAAAGTGTGTGTATAAAATGTAGTTCGGCTGATGGTCTGCATGTTATATCTTCATTTGCGATTGTAATTTTTTCTCTTTTTCATTTTAGTGCAGAGATTTTGTTTTACTTTGCACTGGTAGATCTGTGTAGTTGAAAGTATTTGGTAAGGCAACTTTTATACTGTTTACTCCAAATGAGTATCAATGACCTGCATGAATGTGCTTTTGGAAAATACTGTAAAAATAGCAGCTTATTTAGCTTCTGTTTGAATGTGTGTGAAATGTTCCTTGTATTTGTGTCTTGCCTTATGTGGGATTTTTTATTTTTTATTTTTTTTAGTGGGATATCATTGGTTTTTGCTGTGTCTGTGCAAATTCAGTGCTGCTGAGTGTAGTGTCCTCTCGCAAGTGAGTGGCTAGATGTATTTTTACAGTATATAGGTATTTGTGTGATTTGTATTTATTGGCATTACATTGCAACTGCTATATGTCTGTAGTTTTTCTTTTTGATTTATGAATCTGCACTTTGTTTATTACTATTTGTTCACAGTGCTGGGTATTGTTGACATGTTTGTCAAGTTACTTGTTTAACTAAGGATTATGGCTAGCCGCTGGATTACTGTTGGTAAGCTTTTTGAGTCTTCTTCTGACCTTGATTATGAGACTGACTCTGCATCTGAGACAGAGGAGGAAGGCCAAGACAAAACCAGTGAATTTTCTGACCAAGAGCACTCATCTGATGATGAAGCCATGAAGCGGATGAAGTGCTGTTTTTAGAGGAAGACACTAGTGTGCCACTAGTGCAGCAAGAGGCATCTAGATTGCAGCCTAGGGCTGCAAGGCTTTCCAATGGAAGTCCTGGACTTTGGGTTGACCTAAACATGGTGTAGCCAGCGGTGCCTGACTTTGGTGGTGGTGCAGGATTTAAAGTGAATTGTGAAATATTGTTGTCAATACATTAGTTGTTGATGTTTATGGACAATGTTTTTGGGTGAGATTGTTGAGCAGACTAATTTGTAAGCTGAAAAGTATTATAGGGACAACAGTGCCAGACTATAGCCCCACTTTAGAGCTGTCCGGTGGACCCCCCCAAAAAATGAAGACCTTCTTGGGTTTAACTTGTTTATGGGCCTCATAAGGAAGCTGTTGCTGTCCTCATATTGGATATCAGACGCTCATTTAGAGATAGTGCTAGGCTGCGGCCACTGCTTTTCCTGGCCCGCCTACAGAACATTCTAACTATGCCTCTGCACTCACAGAGGTAATGAACCTAGATGGAAAATGAAGAGTCAGCTGCACAAATATTGTTAAGAAATCACTTATTGCCGTTGGCTAGAAGGAATCGTGGGAACGTCAAAACCCTACCAGCAAGGTTGAGCTTAAAAAACTTTATTGGGCCTGGGTTGACATGCAGGACCTCACCAATCCCAAAGCAGGAAGGCTTACAGAAGATTTTTACTCACATAAGCAGCGCATATGCTTGGAACCATATCTGCATTTCATCCAGATACCACGAGATCGGGCGCTTCACATACAGTTCAGGGTAGGCTCACTTTGGTTTCATGAATTAAATACTGTGAGGCATCGAAAGAGAGTGCGGCTCGTCTCATGTTGGCATGTCCAGCATACAAATCAGCAAGATCCAGATTGCTAAAACCCATCTGTAGACAACTGGGCACTTCTGAAACCAGATCCAAGAACTATGTTTGCTTGTGGCGTGGCTAAGTATCTAAGCTGCGTCTGGATAATCAGGCATCCCTACTCAGGGCGGTTTGATGAAAATATGACATATCATGGATTTATTCCATTTTTATTTGAGCACCCTCACTTTAAATAACTATTTTAAATGTGAATGTCCTATTTTAGTATTCAAGGAAGGATCCAAATCAATTATAATTTTTAATTAAGGACCTGTCTGATACACTTTCTTACTGCTAATAATATGACAATATGTTAACCTAATAATGCTTTGACAGATTTGCACATTTTGATTACTACTGTTTTAAAGATAACTCACATTTTTATTGATGAATTTTAATAATGTTGATGCTTTTATGATACTTGTTATCGAAATAAATCTATTTGACTTGATCTAACAAGGCTACCCATGCGCAATTAGTGCAATTAGTATTATACTCTGATGGTAGTTAACATTAGAAGCAAGGGGGATGACAGCCAGGTAGTGAAGCTGTGTCACTAGCAGTGTGGGGTGTTGCGCCAATGGACACAGGTGAGACCCTCATGTGTTTAGAATAGGGGGGCTAGCCTACGGTGTGTCCTGTATCTATGACGGCAAAAGTCCCTTCCACCATGAGGCAAGTGCATTACAGTTTTGACAACCATTCCTTCACAGTCTATATGTAATCATATGGTGCTTGAAGGTCATGTATGGGAAAGGTTTGCATACCCTATGTATAAGCCCAGTCTCTAGCATAGTGTGTCCACCTATCTGGTAAGAGTCTGCCAGGGGATATCATCATGAAGGCCAACAAGGTGCCTCTTGAGACGGTAGAACCATTTCCGCTCCTTCAGGAGTAGAGCCCTTATTTTATCCCCGGTGTTTGGGCTCAATCTAGGTTTCTCCACCAATGTCTTCACTATAGCATCTATAGTATGTTGTTTTTCTAGATAATGTGTGGTTAGTTCGGTATTTGATTTGAGACACCTCATTGTACTACAATGTTCCATTATACATGTCTTTACTTTCCTGCTGGTCACGCACAAACGTTCTACCACTTAGCATTCCCTTCCCTTTACAGAGTAAAATGATAGCTCACTTTTGTGGGTCGGCCAAGGGCCCGAGACTGGGAAAGGCCAAAAACATACAGATTGAGGGAATAGCACAGCAAGCTCTAAGCGTTATAATTGTATAAACTTTTTTAGCCTGACTCTGCATTAGAACCCACACAAGTGAGGTATCATTTTTATTGGGGGTCCTTGGGGAATGCTGGGTGGTAGAACATTTGTTCTGGCACAGTGATCCCAGACGGAAATGTAAGAAATATTTGATTTATTTAGCTACATTTGAGGTTTACAGGACATTCTGGGTTAGAAAACGTTGATGGATCAATGCAAGCCACACATTCTTGGACTCCTCAGGTGCCTAGTTTTTAGAAATGTCTGGGTTGAGTTGGTTTCTCCAAATGGCCACAGAGCCCAGGACCAAAAATGCAGGTGCCCCACTTGCAAATCCAGTTTGTATTGTGATAGATAATGTTGTTGTCTCCAAAATAGTCTTTGCGCCTTTCCCCGTAGCAGACACTTGTCCCACCAACACAAGTGAGGTACTATTTTTACTGAGAGACTTGTGGGAAGGCTGGGCAATAAGATATTCATGTCAGTCTGGTGATACCACAACTTTGCCAAACAGTACAATGTGATTCTTGTTTTGTGCAAAATCTGAGGTTTGCAGGGGATCGGAGTAAGGACACGTTGGGATATCAACAAAAGCCACACCTCCCTGTATTCCCCTGGGTGTATAGTTTTCAGAAACATCTGGGTTTTCCCTACATGCCTGCCGAGCCCAGGATCAAAAACACAGGTGGCTCCCTAAAAAAATGTGTTATTTTTGTGATTGATAATTCCCAAGTCTCCACAGTACGTTTCGGGCCATTTCCTATTGCAGGAACTAGGCCTACCCACACAAGTGAGGAACTTTAGGGAATGCTGTGTGGGTTCGAGCTAGTGGAAATGGGCTAATCCAGAACAATCAATTACAGAAATGTGAGGAAAATGTATTTTATTACAAAGTTTGAGGTTTGCAAGTGATTCTGCGTACTGAACTTGTCGAGAACCACACTAGTGAACCCATACTTGATTTCCCTGGCTGTCTGTTTTTGAAAAATGTACAGATTTTATAGGTTTCTATAAATGCCGGCTGAGTTAGGGCCCTAAATCCACAGTTAGGCACAATGTAAGAACAGGGTAAACTTTCTTTGGAAAATTTGTGATGTATCCCCATCACATTTTTGGCTGTTACTGTTATGAGCTTAGGCCTACCCCCACAATTTAGATACCATTTTTATCGGAAGACTTGGGGGAATGCTTTATGCATGGAAGTGTGTGGCTCCCTACAGATTCCAGAACTTTCAATCACAGAAATGTAAGAAAAATTTGCTCTTTTTTACAATGTTTGAGGTTTGCAATGGATCCAGGGTACCAGACCCTGGTGAGAGCCACAGCAATCACCCCATCCTTCATTACCCTTGGTGTCTAGTTTTAAAAAATATACAGGTTTGCTAGGTTTCCTTAGGAACCTGGTAAGAGCCGAACATATCTCCTAGTCCTGGATTACCCTGGGTGTTTAGTTTTAAAAAATGTATAGGTTTTCTAGGTTTCCCTAGGTGCCGGCTGAGCTAGGGCCCAAATCCTCAGCTAAGCATAAGCATATTGCAAAAAAAGAAACAATTTTCTGTGGAAAAATATGTCTCCATGCTGTGTTTTGGGGTGTTCCTGTCACAGAAAAAGCCTATTCACACCAAGTGAAGTACCATTCCTAACAGGAGACTTGTGGGAATTCTGGGTGAAAGTGTGCGGTTTCCTGTAAATCCAAGAACTTTCCATCACAGTAAAGTGAGAAATTATTATTATTTATCTATTTGCAAATTCAGAGGTTTACAAGAGTTCTGGGTAACAGAATCTGTTGAGCACCACACAAGTCTGGGTATCTAGTTTTACAATTCTATAGTTGTGCCAGATTTCCATCAATGTCAGGTGAGCTAAGGTCCAAAAATCTGCAAGCACCCACTCAACTGAGGTACCATTTTTATCATGAGACTTAGGGTAATGCTGGGTGGGTGGAAGTGTGTTGCTTCCCACAGATTCCAGAACTTTCCATCACAGAAATATGGGTAAAGTGATTTATTTTCTTTTTTTTTCACAAATTCTTAAGTTTGCAAGGGATTCTGGGTAACAGATCCTGGTGAGAGCCACACAAGTCACCTCATCATAGAATTTTTCATATGTCTAGTTTTCCAACATTTGTAGGATTGATGGGTTTGCCTAGGTGTCAGCTGAGCTACGGTCCAAAATACACAGCTTGGCACATTGCAACAAGCATTTTCCATGCATTAGATCTCACATTTGATAGAGTTCAAGCTTATTGGCCTTGTAAATGACAATGCCTTTTATTTAGGTGTTTTTAAAAGCAACACATGTATAAATGGCATTGTCATTTCTAATGCTGATAGCTCAAACTCTCGTAAATGCAAGACCACTTTCAAAGTGGTTGGGCCCCTTTCATTAAGCGCTGCTCACCGTGTTCAGGTTACAGTGAGCAGCATCTATAAAAAGTGGCGTGGCCTACATTAAAGTGAAAGTGCGGTATGGGGTGCTTTCACTCCCACGCAAAAATAAAATTCTGTAGCGTGTATGCTAAGGTGAAAGCAGACCGCGCTACAAATTCAATAAATAAAGAACTTAAATTAAATAAATTAAATAAGTAAGCACAGGCACTACAATTGAAAAGATGGGCGGGAAATAGATGGACTTTTTATTCCATACCTCAACACATCATGCCTCGCAGAGCAGTGTATGCCCACACTCGACCTAAAAATGAGCCATCCACCTCAGAGTTATGGCAAAGATATATAGGGCAACCACCCCCGCTTGTTGCAAATACCGCACTCAGTCAAAATGGAATGCATGACATAATAATACCTGCCATGTAGTGCAGAAATTAGTGCATGAAACACCAATACTACAAACACTTGTTAAGATGTTTTGCCACTTTTTCTATTTAGCAAATGGAATGAATGTTGAGACAGATTTTTTGATTATCTCCCAATGCAGTTATTGAGACTTGCAGGTCAGATCAATGACTGCTCATCGGTAGCCTGGACAACAGGGCCGGACTGGGAACCGAAATCGTCCCTGGCAAAGTGCTCAGCCGGCCCCCCCTCTACCCTGCGGGTGCGACCGCACTCTTAGCCAGGGACGGTTTTCGGACAATTTTGTTACAGGGCCGTTTTTGCAGCTATGCTGCAAAAAACAGCCCTGTAACAAAAACGGCCCCCTGGGGCCCAAAAACGGCCCCCACCCATGCGGCCGACCGGGGGATTGCCCGGTGCCTACAACGGCCAGTCCGGGCCTGCTGGACAATACTCAAGACAGAGTCTTTAAGGTAAAGTATAAGAAGGGGAACTAATCTGGTCAAATACTTTCATGAAAAGTGTAAGATATAGTAGTAACTTGGATAAGCACTTTAAAAGATGCAGTCGGCAACACTTTATAGGGCCAATCCTTCTACGGGCAAGTCCAGGAAATACTCTGCTAAATGAACGCTTAAGTGAAAGTATGACAACATTTTCCTGGACAGACCACTGAAAACGTATTGAATGACACTTCGCTAGACAGACCTGTAAAGAAATGAAGTTCTAACAATGTTATTCACTGAACACTCCCTTTAAGAAGCACAGTGAATAAAACTTTGCTGGCATCACAGATTTAAAGCTCATGAACAATTTCTGAACAGGTCCTTTAAAGAAGAACACAATGAAAACATAGGGCCAGATGTATCAAGATACACTTTTGCGATTCTCAATTAGCGATTTTTAAGGAATCGATATTTGAGAATTGCAAAATGGTATGTATGTAGAAATTTGCTATTTTTTAGCGATTTCTAAAAATTCCTTAATTGCGATTAGCAAATTGCTAATCGCAATTAAGGAATAATTTCCCATTCAATTTTTGGACACCCTGTTGCACCCCTGAAATAAGCATGGGTGCACATGTGTTGCACATACATGCTCTAAGGGCATGTATGTGCATCACATGGCACTTTGAAAAATGCAAAAATGGGCATTTTTCAAGAAATTCGCAAATTACCACCAACTTGAAGTTGGATGCAATTTGAGATTCCTTAGGGACAATTAGCAAATCTTTTTTCCTTCATAAATTGCATTTAAGGATTCGCAAATTTTGTGATTCCTTAAATGCAATCGCAAAATAAGGAATCGCAAATTTGCGATTCCTTATTTTGCACAGAAATTTGCTACATACATACCATTTTGTTCAAATGAGTTTGCGAACGCTGAATTGCTGCAAATTTCGGCGTTTGAGAACCCATTTGAGCTTCATACATCTGGCCCATAGTCACCAGAAAAACAGAGCCCTCCCAGGAAAACGCAGATATAAATTCATTTTTGAACAGACATTAAAAGAAGCAAGAAATGACAGATGACTAAACAGAACCTGTGGGAAAATTTGCTTTCAGCCACTGGTCACAAAGATTTCAGAGTCAAGGAGCTTTGTAGAAGATTGCTGCCTTACAAATCTTCCGAATTCATAAACGTATACAATGATCTTCCATTTTCCACACGCCGTTATTTCCAGAGTCAACGGATGAAAGTGTGATGCTCCTTGGCACGGACTGACCTTGGTATAGCTCCTGCATGCATGCACGGAAAAGGTATCTCATTTCCTGATTTCTGTGGCCTGACACTTCCTCTGCTTGCTATGGCTACCAGAACGCTTGTGTATAGGTTAAGGCTGAAAAAGAACCTTTGAAAATGTGCCAAAAACCATCATGGCCTGAAAGAGATCCTTGTGAAAACAAGAAAGACCATTTTGGGTGGTACTTGGATGAATACGTTCTTTGTGCTAAACGTGGAATGCGGATTTCCCTTAGTATGACTTTCTGAAGAAGGAATGTGTAGTATCTTGGTTATAGTGCTTTTCATGTCTTCATCACCAGTAGAACCCTCTAGAAATGATGTAACATAGAATGTTGGTGTATGAAATCCACAGTTGGAGAAGGGCTGAGCGCCTTGTTGGGTGCTTCTGGTGGAGCAGTATTACTGATCTTGGAACTTACTTGAATAAATCCTGTTGAACCACATCTACCTGTGTGGACCAGATTACTACAATTTTATGGAGACAAGATATTCAAAGAAGCATGTGTGTTTACATTTTAAGACTTTGAATTTTAAGCCTTGAGTCCCTACTCTCAACCTCAAGTATCTTCTGAAATTTCAGCTGCGTTTATTCCATTACTGGCACATATCAGCCCCACCAGCTGTCCTGTACTGCTCATCAGGGATCCTCTATGATGTCTTCTCCTTCGCAGCATTTCTGCCTGAGGTGGACGTTTCGAGCATGGTGATGCCGGATGCCACCCGGCGAGACGTCACCGTTGCGTGCTGCCATTTTGTGTTTGCAGCATTCCATGCATGTTCCAGCATACTTCCTACACGCTTTGCCAACCAGGTTTCTGTCAGGCGTGGCGTTGTCTATAAAATAATGTGGTGGCAAGAACACCATTATGGAAGGATGTTCTATTCGATGTCTTTTCTGGCCTACCTCATTTGAAAATGTGAGTTCTTTCAGGTTCCTTTTCTCCTTTCAACATCTCCTCGTTGGACACAGTTGGGGGGAGTCCGAATTGCCTACCACCCTTGTGGTAAATAAATAATTAATTACCGGTACTATTTTTGAATACATTAATAATAACAGATAGCTCAATAAATAAGAGGCAGGATCCGCTGTATCTGAGTCGAACGGGCTTTATTCAGGCAAAAGGGAAGGGACATGATCGGGACAGCCTGAAATAAAATAGAGAGGCAGCTGCAACGTTTCATCAACAGTACAAGGTATATATAGTAAGACATCACAATTATATTACATACAGTAGGCGTAACTAGTGACAAGCGTAAGATAAGAACACATGGGCGTGAAAAGAAGGCGTGCACAGGGCGTGCACGTAGACATGTGATGAGAACGTCACAGAAGTGTCATGAATGGGCGGAAACATGGAGGGGGTTACCTGAGCAGCTGGGACCTTTAACCTAATGGTGCGCGCAAACGGGCAATGACGTGTTACCGGGGAGAACTGGGGGCTATGACTTCTGCACTAGAAGAGGAGACTAAAGTCTGCGGTGTCAGGACGACATGTACCTATAGCATATCTGGTATCTGGTGTTTGGAGTACATGTTGATAGAATCTAAAAGTTATCAGGGCAAAGGCTACTTGACACTAAGGCTGGTGCATGCATATATTCTACATGTATTGCGTGTGCTATGAATATTCATGAATATTAATACAGTGATTCTCTTACATGGAGACAGAAAGACTAGACTGTAGCTGAAGCTGTTTATGCGGTTCAGTAGCTTAGGAATGTGAAGACGGAGAGCTGAACTGATAACTAGAGGCATAACATAATCTTGGCAGACAGGCAGAAGGAGCCAGGCCGGGCACCGCGCTGCGCGGCAGGAAGTAAGTGAAGGGTCAGGGATGCAGGTGGGGGCTGCATCGCTCCTCGGAGTGGGTTCAGGAGACTGGAACTTGAATCTGGTGTCCGGCCCTTTGAGGCCTAGAAACGGGGACAATTCAATGAATTAACGTGCACACTGTAAAACGTGGCAACATAGACCTAATACTCGTTGCTTTCACGAGAACTGGATACTGGCATACTGGAGTTGGACACAACTATAACTGCGTCTTTAATCGATCAGAGGGGGATATATGCATATCGATCATGCACACATAACATAGGATGGGGAACACGTAGGCACATATGACAAGGCAAAATTCAATTTTCCTCATTCCCTCCTTGTGCCCTACGTTTCCATCAGGAAACATCAATATTCATGATACCATCTATCTGTTCATATAGCATCATTTGCTCGTCTCGAATTGTCTTGGAACGGGATTTTGGACTAGGAATACAAGAGGTAGCACACAAGCCGCAGATCGCAGGGCCACATTGTAAACATAGGCAGCAACTGAATATGATCATTACTACTATACCCAGGAATGACAATACTTTCCATCCCCAGGCAGATATTATACTCCAGAGCCAACCGGACCATGTCCAGGTGCCTGGATTCTGTTGTAACTGATGGGCAATTTTATGAAGTCTGGTTATAGCTGAATAAACAGACGGTGCGTTATTAGGAATGAAAATGCAGCAACTAGATCCGATGACTCTACAAGCTCCTCCCCTATCGGCCAGTATGACGTCAAGGACGAGACGATTTTGGAGCACGACAAATCTCATAGCAGATTGCTCTTCAGTTAAGTTACCTAGAGCGGAAGTAGTCTCATTCACTACTGCTTCAAGGGTTCTGGTTAGCCTACGTATTAACTTACTATTCTGGACAGGACCTATGAAGAAAAAGAAACCTTTATTGAAATCTTGATACTGTTCTAAGGCAGTTTCAGTTTGATCGACAATTGGGGACTCGATCTCCCTTCTATGTCTAACGTGTACTAGATGTGTGTTTCTGTGATAATCGGATGGGGCTAGAAAAACTGGTGGCAGTAGGAAGGCAATGTAACATGTTCCATCCCAATCTAGGGGCAGACGTACATATGCGGTCTGACCACATACAAAATAAGAATGACGTGAGGCTTTGAAAGTAGATTTCCCACTGTCACTATACTCGACCATAGTAGTACAATCACTGTGTCCTACATGTACGGAACCATTCTTTCTGACACATAATTCGCCTTTCACTGGTAGTACTGAAATAGCAGGCAAATGAGGAGTAGTCTCGGACTGAACATTCAAAACCATGAAATTCGAGGAATAATTACCTAGATCATATACTTCATTTTCTAGATCTAACCCTGTTCTATGGGAAAGTCCTTCCTTGTCTGGGAAACATGTTCTATTCAGAAGGGACATATCAGTTGAGGATGACGTTAACGTGGACCATGCTCCACATGAACCATTGTGTGAAAACGGATAGGGAAAGAATGGCAGAACTCCCTTCGGTGTCTGGAAAGGGGGGAGTCGACCACACACCCAACAATTAGTAGCATTGCTGGTCTGGTGTGAATAGTGTAACATTCGGATAAACGTATTATTGCGCATGGCAAGACGATAGGATAACTCGTGAGGAGGCAGTTCACTAAACGTGTGCTCTACTGTAACATTAGAAAACATATGTACATGCGAATTAATAGGAAAACATAGATGTAAGGCATAACTTATGCAGGTAACCATAAGACTCAGAAATAACATGAAAAACAGGGTAACAATGCATCTACTTCGAAGATTCTTACAGTATCGTATTCTCTTAGAGTTTTGACTAACTCTCTCACTGTGTGGGTCTATCTCATACATGTCAGGAACCTGTCTAACCGTTTCACCCGAGAGGGACTTAGACAATTAAACTGGCTGACTTACTAGACCTTAACTTTTCTTTATACTCCTGCTGCGGAGTTTTCTCTAACAGAGGAAGTTTAGATTCAGTATCTGGGCAGTCCTTGAGAACGGGGCAGTCCTTGAGAAATGTCTTTGGTTTGAGTCCATGAAATCTCTTTACATGACTGGAGTGTAACCACCCCTTCCTTCCTTCAATCTTCACGGCGGTCCTTGTTGTTAGTAGTACAAGTCTGGGCTCCTTCCAGCGGGGCTCCAGCGGACTTGAACGATCAAAATTCCTCACGAGGACCAGGTCGCCGGGTATGACCTCATGCGGTTTCACTTCGGTGTTGTCTGGAAAAGCAGCGGCAACCTGTGAATGACAAGATTGTAGTGCAGACATCAAGGAAGCCAGGTAATCTGTCAGCATATTACTGTCAACATCAGTTATTTTACGTGGTCTAGGTGTACCCCACATGTTTGGGGGACGACCGAACACTACCTCATGAGACAGACCTGAACGGGAGTGAGCGACCATTTTCATATAAAAAAGAGCGACTGGCAGGGCTACCATCCAATCTACACCTTTCTCTGCACATACTTTGGCAATGCGGATTTTCAGAGTCTGATTATGTCTCTCTACGAGACCAGCTGCTTCGGGATGTCGTACACAGTGGAACTTCCACTGGTACCCTAACAGAAGGGATACTTGTTTCATGAGTTCGGAAGAGAATGGCTGGCCGTTATCTGAATACACGACCCTCGGTAATCCATAGCGTGGGAAAAACTCGCGAACCAACTGCCTGGCAGTGGTCGCAGCAGTGTAATCTGGGACTGGATAGGCTTCTGTCCACCTGGACAAAGCGCATACAACTACGAGGACATACTTGAAACCTCGACATCGATCCATCTGAATATAATCCATCTGGAGGACTTCAAAAGGGTAGTCAGGAGGATGGAATCCACCTTGTTCCACCGGGACACCTTTACCTGGATTGAACTGACAACATATCATGCAGGTACGCACTTTCTGCTTGGCTGCTGCTCGTAAATGCTTGTTAAACCAGAGGTTCTGAATACTGTCTAACATGGCCTTTTCTCCTAAGTGTGCTGGACTATGTGCGGTGTTAATAATGACTTGAACCATAGAGTCGGGGAGAAACCATGTGGCTTTTCCCTTCGTCAACCATCCTTGGTCTGTCTGGACCCCTCCTTGTTCGGACCATTTCTTGATTTCTTCTGGAGTGGCATGTAACTGTATATCTATTACGTCTTGTGTAGGGTCCTTAACTGTCATACAAGTAGTCTGATCTGGAATGTCTGTCTGTGTCTTGCTAACTGGAATGTCTGGAGTCTGAGCTGTAAGCTTGGCTGTTCGATCTGCTAGATCATTACCCTGGGAAATGATGTCAGTGACTTTCGTATGTGCCTTGCACTTCATGATAGCGATAGCTGTCGGTAAATGTATTGCATCTAACAGAGCTTGAATGAGGGGGCCATGCTGAATCTTGGTTCCATGAGAAGTCATAAAACCTCTTTCTTGCCAGAGCACTCCAAAGTCGTGTACGACTCCAAATGCATAACGTGAATCTGTGTATATGTTTACTTTCAGGTTCTTAGCTCGTATGCAGGCTTGGGTCAGAGCGACGAGCTCTGCTGCTTGAGCAGACAGGGTGTTAATACGATGTGTTTCTATAACTTCAGTTTCAGTAGTCACTGCATACGCGGCTACTAGTTCTCCTGTACTTGTTCTCATACATGAACCATCCACATAAAGTGTCAGGTCAGGATCAGGTAATGCAATGTCTGTCAAGTCTTGTCTTGGTTTTGTCATAGTGTTAACAACTTCCACACAGTCATGTGTGGCAGGATTTGAAGTAACTGAAGGTAACAGTGTAGCGGGATTTAGAATGTTGCAGCGTCTGATTTCTATGTGTGGCTGAAACAATGTCAGTTCATAACCTGTTAAACGTGCAATTGTCAAGTGCTGAGTCTGTGTTCGGTTTAAAAGAACTTCCACAGAGTGTGGAACTTGTACTGTCAGGGAGTGTCCTAACACTATGGAATCACTTTGTCTGATAGCTAGAGCTGTGGCTGCAACTGACTTGAGGCACGCAGGCAGAGCCTGGGCCACCGGATCTAATGTGCTAGAAAAATAAGCACAGGGCTTGTATTGTCCTGCTTGATCTTGTGTGAGAACAGATAATGCAGTACCATCACGTTCAGTGACAAAAAGTGTAAAAGGCTTACTGTAGTTCGGTGTTGCTAGAACAGGTGCATTACATAAAACTTTCTTTAACTCATTGAAAACAAGTGTATGTTCCTGGGTCCAAGGGAGGACAGTCGATACGGCTGCCTCCTGTGTTGTTAACTGTATCAGTGGCTTGGCTAGATATGCGTACTGAGGAATCCATTGTCTGCAGTAAGAAGTGAGGCCGATAAAAGCTTGTACCTCCTTTTGAGTCTTGGGCTGTGGAAGATGTGCTATTAACTGGATACGGTCAGGTATCAACTGCCTACCCCTCTTGGACAGTAAGTGTCCAAGGTAGACCACTTGCTGGACACAGAATTGCAATTTAGAAGGGGACACCTTGTGCCCCATCTCGGCCAGGAAATACAAGACTGTAAGTGACGCACGTTCGCAGTCACGTTCAGAACGGGCTGTGATCAATAGATCATCGACATACTGGAGCAGGGCAGTGTCAGTTGGCATGTGAATATTGTCTAGTTGTCTTTTAAGTGCTTGACTATAAATGCTAGGACTTTCTGTGAAACCTTGAGGAGCTCGTGTGAATTTATAGCTCCTTCCATTTAAACAGAATCCGAAAAGAAACTGGCTGTCTGGATGAATGGGGACACTAAAGAATGCGTTCTTGAGATCAATAACAGTGAAGAACGTAGCTTCTGAATCAATGGCAGTCAGTAGGCAAGAAATATCTGGAACCACTGGGTACTGGGGTATGATACATTTATTAAGTTCTCGAAGGTCAATCACTAATCGATAAACCGGAGGTGCATTGGGATCAGTACGTTTCAGAATCGGAATGATAGGGGAATTCCATACATTGGAGTCAGTTTCTACAACTACTCCTTGAGTAATGAGCTCGTCAATAATTTTGGATAAGGCTGCTACAGCCTCAGGTGGCAATTTGTACTGTCGGATTCGTGGTAATACAACACCTTTCTTCAGGGTAACACGATGGGGTGTGATGTGCATACAACCTACATCAGTTGGACCTTGCGCCCATAAATGCTGTGGTACATTCAATAATCTTGGATCAAAATCACGTAATACAAAATGACCTTTAAAATCTCGCAAAAACAGTCGCACTCCTTCTGGAGAGCAGCATATGACTGCTCCTAATTCTTTCAGGGTCCTAATGCCTAGTAAATTTTCTGGACATGATTTCGTGAGTAACAGGTCTGTAGTTCGGGACAATGGACCAACTTCTAGAGTAACTGGTTTCGATATTTCATTAACAATAGGCTTTCCTGAAAATCCAAGGGAAACATTTCTAGAGCCTGAGAGCGGAGCCCCTGGAACCTCGTCATGACTGATGGTAGTCCTACTTGCCCCTGTATCAATCAGAAACTTTCTGTCTTTCCCCAATACTTGACTATGTACATAGGGACCCTCTTGATCTACAGGAATCTCGATGAGAGGCAAGCCAACCTCCCTCTCTAGGCTGTTTCATGAATACTGCTGATAATCTGGATATTCTGACTGTGCATACTGGTACATCTCCTGTGTATCGTGTTGTGTGGCAGCTATAGGCTGCGGTACTGTAACTGTCTGTTGTGCGTTCTGCGGTAGCTGGGAAGTCTGTGAAACTTGTTCTTGTCTAGGCGGACGTGGTCTCTCTTTCGTTTTACCAGTAGCTATGTTGTGTTTCAGAACTGCACATTCGTTTATATAATGACCTGGCTGTTTACAATAATTGCATGTCCCTTTAACGGGAGCTGCAGGATGACTAGCTTGATTCGGACCCCTCTTCTGACTGTCTTGCGGAACAGACTGTGCAACTAGTACTTTCATTTTCGTGTCTTTCAAAAGTCTCCTTTCATGTTCCTGCTCTTCCCTGATTCTGTTCTGGTGATACTGTAGCATCTGGAGCATTTGTGACGGAGTATTAGCTTGCCAGGACTTTCGACTTTCAGTACTCGATTTTTAACTTGTGGACTTGAATTCTTGACTAGCTTGGTAACAAAAAGATGGGGATACGATTCACTACTTGTTTTCAGACCACTATTAATAATGAAACATTTCTCAAATCTAGAATAAAAATCACTAGTATCTTCGTCTTGTTTCTGGTTACAGGCTGAGATGGCATCCCAATCTTCCTTTTTCGTGGCTAGTAATCTTGGCAAAACTTGTATTAATAACTCGGGCAAAGCTTTAGCTTTATCCCCAAGACCGGTACCTGGTACTCGTGTATTATCTTCAGTCTCTAATGCGGTCCAATCTATCTTTTTCTCTCCCACCTCCCATTCTTTTTCTTTGAGTTTTTCATATATGCCCGCAGGCAACAGGACCTTTAACATTTTAATGATATCAGGATACGTGTATTCTCCCATACGGAGCATGTCCTTTAGTTCACGATGGTACCCTGCTGGATCTTTATCGTGACAGGGGATTAACTTTTTCATTTCCAAGAGTTCTATTTTCGTGATAGGGGTGTAGACAAATACTCGTTCTAGACCACCCCCCTCTACCTTAACTGGATGTACTTCTCGTAACGGATTCTGTCTGTCTATATAGAATGATTTCCTTTCTGGGGGTGGAACGGGAACAAAATGTGGATTCAGGAACGTTCTGTATTTGTGGCGCTGTTCTAATATGACACTAATTAAATCGGTACCAAGACCTTTCCATCTGTTTAGGAGTAACTCGTTCAGTACATCATGTAAAGGACCTGGGTCAGAATGCTGATCCTCATACAGTGTAATGAGGTGCTGGATCATATACGTACCCACCAGACGCTGCTCGGCTGGGGGCAGTTTCAGAAACGTTTGGGCCACTATTTCATCTGGAAACGTGGTGGAATCACTAGTCCATCGGACTGCTGATCGGGCTAGTTCTTGTTCATGCATGGTACTAAGCTCGCTATAACCTATTCGTGATTTCAGAATTTTATCGGTGGCCTGGAATACTTGTACACTGTTCTGGTACTGGAGGAGGAAAAACTTTCTTGTAATCTAGACGTGAATGTCTGTCGGAAAACCTACATACGCTATTCTGGAGGGATTCTCGCTGTCTACCTCTTCACTTGAAGAGTCATTCTCTTTCTCGGTTGCTCTTTTTGCTTCCTCTTTCTGGTGTATACTTATAATTTCCTTACGGATTTTCTTGTACATACTTTCTACACTACCTTGTGTTCTATGCTTTCCCTCGGCTATGTTGTCACTCCACCTAGTCAGACCTTTCATCTCGTCTTTATCTTTCTCAGGATAATCTTGCTCTCTTATTAAACAGTTAATCAAGAACTGTAAAATCATATGTTGAGTCTCGGCTTTTCTGTGTGCCATAGCTTCGTGAATACTTCCTGGATTCTCCCCTGTACGGACAAAATGATATATTCTGTCTAGATGTTCTTTCATGTCAGGCAGGGTGGCCAAAAAGTTGGCAACCCGTCTTAAACGTACTGAATATAATACCATGTGATCATCGCCTGGAACTGGATCATATATACATTCCGTAAGAAGTCGCTTGAGGTCTGCGTATGTAGCTAGTTTTGGCGTACGCTGTAACGCTGCGTCTCGCGGCGTCAGTCGTCTAACTTGGGGCGGGGTGATAGGAGCACTTCCCCCCGCACCTCCTGAACTGGAATCGTCAGTTAATACTGTATGTGCTGGTAGAGTGACTGGCAAAACGGGCATACCTAATGTGGGCTGGTCCGGGGGCACTTGCACATTAACGTGGTCCCCGGGACCAGTAGCTGGAGGAACAGGAATTACATTATTAACAGGGTGCTGCGGGTGAGCAGGCGGAATAGGATTTGCATATTCTGGGACTGTATCGTCCAAGTAGGACGAAAGAAAAATTTCAGCTGCAGTCGGTTTATGACGTAGCTTAATCGGGACCAATGGTGGCGGTAAATTACAGGGTACTTCCGGGGTTGCCTTCGGCAAGCCCTCGGCAAGAAGAGGATACATACCTTTAATAAGGGCATTCCTCTGTCTGTCTGACTGTTCTGCTCTAACTCGTTCACCTTCTTCGATTAACTCCCTTTCTTGGGCTTTTTCTGCGGATTCCCTACTTAATTCTGTTTTTCTGAATTCTTTTTCGGTTCTTTTATGAGATTCTTTGCGCCATAACTCGATGGCATCTTTCTGGGACTGTCTGGCTTTCTTTTTCCATAATGCTTCTTCTACTCGCATGATGCACTCGGCATCCCATGTACCTGATACAGGCCATCTATATTTCGCTTCAAGATCTTTCGTATAATCCGCCCATAAGTCTAGATATAATATGGCATCTAAGCCATGCTTGTGATACATGAAATGTCCTGGACTGTCCCTAGGAGGGACAGGAACTGCTTCTTCGAGTAACCCTTTTCTGGTTTTTATCTGACGTAATTTCGAGAACAGAGGCATGACTGAGTTATACTTGGAACACAATACACAATAATCACAGTAATAAAATGGCAAACAAATCACTCATACCACGACATAAAAATACATTAATAACAGTTCGAACAGAATACTACCTGATACACTGAAAACATAATACTTGAATTTCTCGAGAACGGACTTACTAGAATTACTGGATGCACTGCTAAAACAGTACAGAACATACCGGTCTCGTAAAGAGACACGTCATACCGTATCCACCTAGGTGGACACGTCGGACTGGATCTGTGTACCCAATCCCATCGGACCGGAGACAAACTAATGACCCCGTCTAGATACTCCCGCAGCAACGGTACTCACCGGGAAGCAGAACTTGAAGGCCTCGGACTGGACTGGACTGCTACGACATCGGACTACGAACTTCGGACTTCAGAAACAGGTGGGCCTCCGGATACCTCGGACCTTGCTCTCTCGGCTTGGGCTCTGGTCGGGACGAACCGCATTCCTCACCGCCTCGTCTGGATGCCGGACCGCAGTCTCCGTCTCCTCCGTGGGCCTGAGGGAGACATGATGAAGCAGAAATATCTGCATGTGCACAGTAGAGTTCCGTCACGGCTGTAGAAGGGTCAGGGGGCCTGCGTTACATCGCCGGCGCGTGGGGAAGGGGCTCGTCCCTATTCGGGCGCCATTTATGTGGTAAATAAATAATTAATTACCGGTACTATTTTTGAATACATTAATAATAACAGATAGCTCAATAAATAAGAGGCAGGATCCGATGTATCTGAGTCGAACGGGCTTTATTCAGGCAAAAGGGAAGGGACAGGATCGGGACACCCTGAAATAAAATAGAGAGGCAGCTGCAACGTTTCATCAACAGTACAAGGTATATATAGTAAGACATCACAATTATATTACATACAGTAGGCGTAACTAGTGACAAGCGTAAGATAAGAACACATGGGCGTGAAAAGAAGGCGTGCACAGGGCGTGCACGTAGACATGTGATGAGAACGTCACAGAAGTGTCATGAATGGGCGGAAACATGGAGGGGGTTACCTGAGCAGCTGGGACCTTTAACCTAATGGTGCGCGCAAACGGGAAATGACGTGTTACCGGGGAGAACTGGGGGCTATGACTTCTGCACTAGAAGAGGAGACTAAAGTCTGCGGTGTCAGGACGACATGTACCTATAGCATATCTGGTATCTGGTGTTTGGAGTACATGTTGATAGAATCTAAAAGTTATCAGGGCAAAGGCTACTTGACACTAAGGCTGGTGCATGCATATATTCTACATGTATTGCGTGTGCTATGAATCTTCATGAATATTAATACAGTGATTCTCTTACATGGAGACAGAAAGACTAGACTGTAGCTGAAGCTGTTTATGCGGTTCAGTAGCTTAGGAATGTGAAGACGGAGAGCTGAACTGATAACTAGAGGCATAACATAATCTTGGCAGACAGGCAGGCAGAGCCAGGCCGGGCACCGCGCTGCGCGGCAGGAAGTAAGTGAAGGGTCAGGGATGCAGGTGGGGGCTGCATCGCTCCTCGGAGTGGGTTCAGGAGACTGGAACTTGAATCTGGTGTCCGGGCCCTTTGAGGCCTAGAAACGGGGACAATTCAATGAATTAACGTGCACACTGTAAAACGTGGCAACATAGGCCTAATACTCGTTGCTTTCACGAGAACTGGATACTGGCATACTAGAGTTGGACACAACTATAACTGCGTCTTTAATCGATCAGAGGGGGATATATGCATATCGATCATGCACACATAACATAGGATGGGGAACACGTAGGCACATATGACAAGGCAAAATTCAATTTTCCTCATTCTGCCTGCAAACCATGCTGTTGTTGTTTTGTTGTCAAAGTACTTGTTCTTTACTCTGCCTTGCTGGAAAGGTGGTTTTGACCTCAACATCCTCATTTTGGTTGATACTGCGACATGTTCTGATAATGTTTGTCTTAATCTGGTTTTCAAGCTATTGGTGACATTGTAACGCATGTTTACCTTGAACTGTTGCCACTCAAGTGAAGTTATGTATTGATTTTCAAATTGTCTGTTGCATTTCAACATAAATTGTGTTACGTTGCCACCTTGTGGGCCAAGTAGGAATCTATCTTTTTTTTTAGAGATAATCCATCAGTCCATGGGTTTCTTGCTTTTACATAACCTGTGTCCTGTATGAATTGTTTATTGTTACAGTGCACAATAGTTTTACCTTCACACAGTGCACAATGTCTAGGTTTACATTTTACCCTACATAGGGTGTCTAAGGTTTTTACCTTCACACAGTGCACAATGTTTTTTTACTCTACATAGGGTGTCTAACTTTTTGGTTTATGGGTCCTTTGCCCCTTCCTTGCAGTGCACAATGTGTTTACCTCTTCACGAGGTGTTTCACGTGAGTTGTATTCTCACTATTCCAGTGCACAACGTTGATCTCTCCACGAGATATGTGTCTTATGTTACAGTGCACATTGTTTTTACCTCTCCACAGGGTGTTTCACGTGTGTTTATTCTCGCTACGCTAGTACACAACATTGACCTCTGATACGAGGTATGTCTCTTTTATTTCAGTACATGTACATTGTTTTCCAGCTCTGTGAGGTGTGTTTGTTGGGTCTCCCCATCATCCTGTGCAAAACATATGACCTCCAGTCGGGGTGCGTCATTACACGGACATGATGTTACATGTCTTATACCTTCACTACATTCATGTACGTAGGGCAAACTATTCAATAGGTGAAGGCCAGGATCCTGCAACACTGCAGCAGAATTCGTTGCAGGGTCCAAGGAGCCCCTCTCGTTGAACACTTTGTGAAGTTTGGTCACCCACCAGAGAGTCTGAGATGGTGGGTGCTGGAGAAAGTTGCTATGAACATAAGAGGTGGGAACTTTGCTGGCACATTAAATGTACGAGAATGCAAATGGATGCATACATTTGATACGGTCAGTAAGGGACTCAATGAATATGAGGAAATCACAAGACAAATGGCAACTCTATACAATGGTTGAGATACACAGCCAGATTGGATATGTGGATGAAACTGTTATATAGTACAGAGCAATTGTAATTGTATGGATTTACAACTGTATGTACCATTCTACAAGTGACATTTTATACTATGTTTTGTATAAATGCTTTTCAGTCTTGCTGTTCATGCATGTATAATCACTTGTATTATTGGACTTTTGAAGAATCGTCTCTCTCTGTTATTTAATATAAACTGCTGTTCAGATTAGACATAGTTAAATTTTTAATTTTGAAAAGTATTTAGTAATAATGTCACCATCTTTCCTTCTTTAATACTCCACAAACTATTGTCCCTGCAGTCATCTTAACCCCTCCTATGCGGCGAGTAGTGGTTATGTTGTTACATTAATAGCGTGCTGCCTCTTTAATACATAGTGCCAGGGTGTATCATGTTGTTGATAGAGACTCGACCACGTTTCGAATGACGCCCTCGTGGTTGTTAGGTGGGGACGCATTGTAATGACGTAATGCAGGTTTTCCGGAAACGGCCGGGTTGCTAGGTTATTTCAGCAGCAGTGCGCTCGCCATTTCCGCATTCCTTCACGCGAAGTTGATTTAAGATACAGCGTGCTGTAACGGAGCAAGTTATATGCTCCCTCGCGTTTAACCACGGGTAGGTGTAACAGGGCTTTGCACTTGTCCTTGTTTAAGATTTTATGGCCACATCCGTGTGTGTCGTTACTGATGGGAGTTTTACCTCTATCTTTCTCCATAGTTATACCTTTCAAATTCGGGGGACAAAGACCTTGACTACAATGTGGTGAGTCACATACGCACGAGTGGTGCAGTTTGTTCGTATGACAAGGGTGGTTATTTTTTAAAGTAAAAATTTTTTGGTGTGCTGACAAAAAATGCAGACTTAGTATGCGCAATGCTGTCAAATGAATCACTGCAAACACAACAATGATGGACAGAATGTGGATCAATGTCACACATTCACCCCAGTCCAAAGATCTGGGCCCAAATCCATCGTTTTTCCACTCCACACCACCTTGGGTTAGACAATGGCGATATGCAAATCAGCGCTGACCCTGTACCCCATGGGAACAGTCCAGTCCGAACTACAAAAGCCATGTCCTTCCCAGAACGGAAACAAGCATCCGAGGACCGGCCCGGTTTCGAGGTAACACCTCTCATCAGCCCGGCTAGCTTGATTCCAGTGGTGTGGAGTGCCTGGGACTCACGTCTGAGCATCCCCAGTACACTTAGAGCGGTAACTGCAAACACAACAATGATGGACAGAATGTGGATCAATGTCACACATTCCCCCCAGTCCAAAGATCTGGGCCCAAATCCATCGTTTTTCCACTCCACACCACCCTGGGTTAGACAATGGCGATATGCAAATCAGCGCTGACCCTGTACCCCATGGGAACAGTCCAGTCCGAACTACAAAAGCCATGTCCTTCCCAGAACGGAAACAAGCATCCGAGGACCGGCCCGGTTTCGAGGTAACACCTCTCATCAGCCCGGCTAGCTTGATTCCAGTGGTGTGGAGTGCCTGGGACTCACGTCTGAGCATCCCCAGTACACTTAGAGCGGTAACTGCAAACACAACAATGATGGACAGAATGTGGATCAATGTCACACATTCACCCCAGTCCAAAGATCTGGGCCCAAATCCATCGTTTTTCCACTCCACACCACCCTGGGTTAGACAATGGCGATATGCAAATCAGCGCTGACCCTGTACCCCATGGGAACAGTCCAGTCCGAACTACAAAAGCCATGTCCTTCCCAGAACGGAAACAAGCATCCGAGGACCGGCCCGGTTTCGAGGTAACACCTCTCATCAGCCCGGCTAGCTTGATTCCAGTGGTGTGGAGTGCCTGGGACTCACGTCTGAGCATCCCCAGTACACTTCGAGCGGTAACTGCAAACACAACAATGATGGACAGAATGTGGATCAATGTCACACATTCACCCCAGTCCAAAGATCTGGGCCCAAATCCATCGTTTTTCCACTCCACACCACCCTGGGTTAGACAATGGCGATATGCAAATCAGCGCTGACCCTGTACCCCATGGGAACAGTCCAGTCCGAACTACAAAAGCCATGTCCTTCCCAGAACGGAAACAAGCATCCGAGGACCGGCCCGGTTTCGAGGTAACACCTCTCATCAGCCCGGCTAGCTTGATTCCAGTGGTGTGGAGTGCCTGGGACTCACGTCTGAGCATCCCCAGTACACTTAGAGCGGTAACTGCAAACACAACAATGATGGACAGAATGTGGATCAATGTCACTCATTCACCCCAGTCCAAAGATCTGGGCCCAAAGAGCATGCCTGTTCTGATTAAGCAGAGTATTATACTTTCGTTTAAGCTGGAACATACCACTACTTTTATGTTGGACTATTTAATACATTTAGCCACATCATGGACATTAAGGTTGTCCAGATAAATGTCTCCTATGGCTGTTGAATAAAGATGACTGAGGGCTATTTTCCTTCTTCTCTTTTAGCATGAACTATTGCATTGGAACCGCCTGAGTTTTTCCAAGGCTGTTGGGCGCTGACTAATTGCGCATTCTGTGGCACACCGACTAAAGGGTGAGTGCCTCTAATGGAGTTTTCCTCTGGTGGATTATTGACACTGGTTATAGGTCATATGAATAACGTTTAGCCTGCTTGTTTGTTGTTACAGGTGCCCACGTGTTGTTGGGGTTACTTTACCTTGTGCATATTGAGTCCTTGTCCTTTACCCGTCCTGATGAAGATCCGCCCCTGAGGAAACCAGTCACCCTGTTTATCTTTGGGTTGAAACGTCGACATACTCTTTCCCCTGGAGCCTGCACCTGCGATTTCCCCATGTCCCCCTTTTTCTCGCTGTGCTTACCTGAAAACAGTGGATTTTTGAATTTTGTACCGGCAAGAAAGAATTACTTTTTTTGCAGTTGTGTAGGGCAGGCTCATTCTTCAACTTTAAGGATTGAACCTTATTAGTTTTTGTTAAAAACCTCAATTTGTTTTAATTTGACCCTCACTGACCTCTTTGGTCGCTTTCACACACGAGCACCTACTATCTCTTTTTTCTATGCACGTCATTTTGACAAAAACCCCCTTTATATTAAGCATGGACGTAAAATCCGTTACGCTCGCGTATTTTTCGTATTTTCGGAGAATCCGCAATCCGCGAACTCTCGCGGATGCGGCGAGAATACGCAAAGTGGATTTTTTGTTTGTGTTCGCACTGCTCGCGCTGCTCGCGGTCCGCGGCGCGGGCAGGAACAATCTCGCACTAGCGAAAGTACAAAAATTAGTAAAGGAAGTGGCCCAGTCTCCAACTTCCTGTTCCTGTCCAGCAAGCTCCTCCCATAGGGGTGGGGTGAAGGAAGTGCCCCAGTCTCCAACTTCCTGTTCCTGTCCAGTAGGCTCCTCCATTTCCTGGCCACTTTGATTTCGATCTTGACTGGGAAGGATTACTTTTTGTGGTTGCTGCTGGATATTTGGATTTGAGGCCTTTTGGATTACTTTTGGATTCGAAATTTGATTTCACAAAGAAGTAAGTTGATGTTGTTTGTTTGTGGTGATTTTTGTGTGTGTTGCTTTTTTTCGACTTTTTGGGGGGAAAATCTGCAAGTTCGCGAGCTGAGGATGTTTTTGCTTGTGTTCGCACTGCTCGTGTCCCGCGCAGCAACAATCTCGCACTCGCGAAATTGTAAAAATTACAATTCTGCTGCACATGAATAGAAAACCACCAGGCTTATGTATGGGTGCATGCATGATACAACTGTTTTGTTGATTTTTTTTAACATGATTCTGGCCAGGGCATGGATGGCATTGGATTGTGCTGATTTTTGAGTGTTTTAGGACTTTTTGGGGTGGTGTTGGGGGCTTGCTATGTGGGTGGGGGCCATTTTATTGTCTGGTCCCGTGTGGGTGGGGGTCTAGGGGCCATTTGTAAGCCAGTTTGTGTGCTTTGTGCCATAGGCCTGCACCCACTGTGCTCTGATGTCATCCATTATGCCCAGGGGGGCCCAGAATCGGTCTGTTCGCGGTTTTTGCGGGTTTTTGCCACGTTCGCACCGTGAAGCAACAATCTCGCACTCGCGAAATTGTAAAAATTGCAATTTTGCACCGGAAAACCACCAGCAGGCAGCATAAGCCTTCTGAAAATGGATGGATGGCATTGGATTGTGGTGATTTGATTTGTGTTGTGTTTTTTGACTTTTTGGAGTAGGGGTTGGGTGCTGGCTATGTTGGTGGTGGCCATTTTGAGGCATGGTCCTGGCCATGTGGATGGGGGGGTCAAGCGGCCATTTTGAAGGCAGGCAGTGAGCTTTGAGACATAGGCCTGCACCCATTGTGCCTTGCTTTCACCCATTGTGCCCAGGCGGAGTCAGGGGTACATGAAAGTACAACCCTCTGTGTGTTTGCTCTCTTGGATCAATGTTAAATTCCTGTTTCCCCAAAATTTAGCAAATCCTAATTTTGAAATTTCCATATTGTGTGGTGGTGTGCAGTGTGCACGTGTGTATTCATAAATGCCTACTTGCAAACTGTTTATTCAAGCGCTACATATGCAACATTTATATTTACTGATGTTCCTCTGTCTTCGTTTGCGTTTAGGTGCACAAAACTCCGCATCATCGTTGAGCATCAGTGCCAGGAAGAAGTGCTGCTGCGGCCTGTTGTTCCGACATCTGAAGAAGATGGCTCCAAAAAGAGGTGCCCGTAGGTCCTCTTGCAATAAAGATGTCTCTACTAAGGAGAAGAAGAAGCAAGTGGCACCACTTACCAAGGAGACTGGTGGCTCAACCAATACATTTTTTGGGCAACAACAACAAAAAAAACAAAGGCCCACCATGAGTGCTGCACAGGTAGCCTGTTTAGTTGTTGAATCACCAACGACCAGTGATGTTGGTTCCTCGCAAGAAAGTAGCAGCACACCATCAACACAGGTTGTAACTCATCTCACAAGTACTATTCAACAACCAAAGCCGCAACAACAACTGCACGGGCTACTAGTACAAGCAGAAGTACATGCGCAAGGAGCTGTCCAAGAAGGAGCTGTCCGAGAAGGAGCTGTCCGAGAAGGAGCTGTCCGAGAAGGAGCTGTCCGAGAAGGAGCTGTCCGAGAAGGAGAAGGCCGAGAAGGAGAAGGCCAAGAAGGAGCTGGCCGAGAAGGAGCTGGCCGAGAAGGAGAAGGCCGAGAAGGAGAAGGCCGAGAAGGAGAAGGCCGAGAAGGAGAAGGCCGAGAAGGAGAGGTCCATGGAGACTTGCAAGTAGAGGTCAGAGAAGATGCCCATGTAGCGGCGCATGGAGCGGTGCAAGTGCCCACAATGGTTGTTCTTCCAGAAGTAGGGGCACAGGAGGAAATTGACTTTGGAGCCGGGGTATCATGTCAGGAAGACGAAGCCACTCCTCCTGATGATTCATTTTCTCCCAGCTCCCCAGCAAGGAAAAGATCAAGGAGGGTGTGTAGAAGTTCCTCTTCAAGCCCCGCCCCATCAGATGATGATCTGGATCTAGATTGGCAACCATCTCTGACGTCTGAGAGGGAGGCACACCATGAGCTGCGAAAGGTATCACATGTTAAAAGGAAGGGCCCCGGAAAGCTCATACTTATGGATCCGAACGTCCGACTTGATGAAGTGGTGCATTCTGATGTTGTTGAAGAGGATGACAGCAATGATCTATTCATCACACATGTCAGTCCAGCCACACCGGCCATGCAGCAGACAGACATTTACACCCTATCCCGACGTCATGCTGAGCGTGACCCTGGCGACGTGCCACTGGTAGCACCACCAACGCAGTCAAGTAGTACCACAAGTTCAACAAAACCTACAGCTCCCATATTTTCTCCCCAGAGGGGGACTCCATCCAGCTCGACTCCCTCAAGTAAGGTTGCTGCAATAATTGCACAACCCAGTAGATGTCTGCAAGGCTCATCCACCACTGCTTCATCTGGCATTGGCAGCAGTATCACCTCGTGCGGCAAAACCAGAAGTTTCCAGTCCCCAGTTTGGAACTTTTTTAGTGTCCATGAAAAATATGATAACATAGCCGTTTGTTGCATTTGTAAGACTAGCGTTAGCCGTGGTAAGACTGGTACCAACTATGGAACCGGAGGCCAGATAGGTCATCTTGAAAGAAAGCACGCTGTCGAATGGTTTCCGCACCTAGCAAACGTCAAGGGAAAGCGATCCCAAAGGGCAAGTGGCCAAAATATACCCATAGTAGGTGTTTCATCTGAAGATGATGGGGAGGTAGAAGAAGCGTCAGACATGTGTCCGGTTGCACCCAGTACCCCTGGCAGCACCACACCCTCCGTAACACATAGCAGGCACACTGAGAGTCTGGGAGACACACCAATGCGGAAAATGTCAACACTGATCAGAAGTGGGTCGAAGAAGGCATCAGCATCATCCCGTAAATTTGTCCAGCGCACCATTTCAGCCATGTTCTCCTCAGATGCGCAATTTCAACGCAACCACCCAACTGTACGCCTCTATAACACTAAGCTGGCTCCCTTTTTCGTTTGTCGAAGGTGTGGGTTTCCTTGAACTCGTGGCAACATTGGCCCCTAAATGGAAGGTTCCTAGCCGGTACTATTTTGCCAGGGTTGCTGTTCCAGCACTACACAAAGAGGTGCTTGAGTTGGTGGGGGCAGCTTTGCAGAAGAGTGCTGTTCACACTATACACCTGACAACAGACATGTGGACCAGTTGCCAAGCCCTTGATTACATGTGCATCACTGCACACTGGGTCTCTTTTTCAGGGGTTACAAAACAGATAAATGCAGGTGGTGACTTGATCGAGATTTTTAAGGGTGCTCGTAAACATGCAACATTAGCCATGTTTGGCATGGAGAAAAGTCATACTGCAGTCAACATTTTGGCTGACTTTAACAAAAAGGTCTTGCAATGGCTGCGCCCAAGACATTGCAAGGTTGGTTATGTTTCTACAGATAATGGCAGTAATGTAGTTAGGGCCATGGCGGACGGTTTCTATTTCAGAGTGCCGTGTTTGGCGCACTGTATCAACCGTGTTGTGCAAAATTTTTTGAAAAAAGAACTTGCAGTCGACAAAACACTGACAATCTGCAGAAGAATATGCACACATTTCAACCATTCTTTTAAGGCCCGGAAGGAGCTGAGGCACAAGCAAAATGAACGTAGAATGCCAGTGAAAGCACTTATCCAGGAGGTGGCAACACGTTGGAACTCAACCTTCTACATGCTTGAGCGTCTGCATGAGCTGTTTCCAGTAGTCAATGAGTATTTCTACAACCTGGGTGGTGATACGACAGAAATGATGCTAGCGGTGGAGCAATGGCAGCTAGTTAAAAGCCTGACAGACATGCTTCGTCCTTTTGAGGTCTTCACGCGTGACGTCAGCAGGGAGGACTGTTCTTTGAGCAAAGCTATCCCACTGTTGCTGAAGCTCGAGCACCAAGTCAAGGTGGTGTCTTCACAATTAAAAGATGCTGGAAAGAACGAAGCACATGAGTTGGCGCAGAGATTATTACAACACCTAGTTAGCAATGAACGGCTTGTAAATATCAAGAAACAACAGCACTACATTTTTGCTACTATTCTGGATCCACGTTACAAAAAGCCATTGTTTGGCAAAGTAATAATTCCTTTTGAAACATCGGATGTTACAGAGTACAAAGGTTGGCTAGCTCAGTCAGCCATTCGTTTTGAAAGAGAGCGGAAGGAAACTGTAGGAGAAGACAGTACTACTAGTGAATCAGCAGGCCATCAGGCGTCCCAAAAAAGCCCTTCTGCATCTGTGCCTGTGGCAGAAGTGAGTGACTTTCCCTCTGAGCCGTTAACCACACCAGCAACAGTATCATCTGCACCAGGCGCATGCGATATGTCAGAAGCGAGTTGGCTAACTCAGCTAGGGTTTCCTGGTCCTAGAAAAGACACAGAAGTGCAAAGTACAGGAATCCGGGAGGACATTCTTTCAATGGTGCAGGCCTATCTGGATGACTCAACAGAGGTCAATATTACTGAGGACCCATTGGCGTATTGGCATGGGAAAAGAAAAATATGGCGAGAGCTCACCAACCTGGCTATCAATTACTTGTCTTGCCCACTCGCAAGCGTGTCCTCAGAACGTGTTTTTAGTTCTGCTGGTGGCATTGTGACTTCCAAAAGGTCCCGCCTCTTGCCCGCAAATGTGGAGCGGCTCACCTTGATAAAGATGAACCAGCACTTCATACCACCAGATTACAGAGTACGAGAATGCACGCAGGAAGAAGAGGACACCGCCCTACCTGAGGAAAGTTCTCCTCAGTTACCAGAAGTAACCCCGACTGATGATTTAGCAGAGTATGAGGACGAGTTCTGCTTCCCTGACAGCGAGTTCTGAAAATGACTCAATCATTCATTAATTGTAAATAGTCCTCCTTATTCACTTTTATTCCTGTGTGTCTGTTTTTCTTTAGCAAGTGCTTCATCACATTTCCAACAAAACTGTAATCAACCAATAAAACAACAAGCCCAGCAACAGAACTGTCTTGATTTTGATGCCGCGGCATTCCTCAGGTTCACAACAGTTAGTTGACAAGAACTCAGTCCTGGTCGTCTATCCTGAGTCCTCCTCCTCCTCCAGACTCACCCTATCCATTACCCATAATGCTGATGCCTGGATTCTGCACAATGAAGAAACTTACTTAAAGTTGATGAGTCCCCCACTGTGAATTCCAGGTGGAGCCAGCCCTCAAACACAAATTACAGGTAAGATAAGCGTTTGGATGGGAGGTAGTATAATGGAGTATTCGGAGAGGCGAGAGAGTGACAGTGGTACTAGCAGCAAAGTCCTAGGCCTCAAGAATTATCAAACTCTGTGACAGTCATTTATTTTGGAAAACATTTGGCCTATTGCACGTGAACGTGTAGGCGTTATTATTGCTCGCTTGCCTGTCTCAGGGGTCCTGTCTGTGGGGCTTCTAGGTTTTAGGGTTGTGTGAGCACCGCTGCCACATTTCTAATGTTGATTGCTTTTGATTTGCAGAAAATCCACGCCGGGAAACTCCAGTTGTGGCCCTGCTGCAGAACACTTCAGGAGTGGGACTCTGTGAATTCCAGGTGGAGCCAGCCCTCAAACACAAATTACAGGTAAGATAAGCGTTTGGATGGGAGGTAGTATAATGGAGTATTCGGAGAGGCGAGAGAGTGACAGTGGTACTAGCAGCAAAGTCCTAGGCCTCAAGAATTATCAAACTCTGTGACAGTCATTTACTTTGGAAAACATTTGGCCTATTGCACGTGAACCAACACGATGACAGTGTTCAGTTAAATGAAATTACTGCAAAACCACCACCCACCCAGCTCAAAAGTAGTAAAAAAACAGGTATGCTCAGATAAAGTTTGAAAAAGTATATTTATATCCCTAACAAAATAATCTCCCGCAAGACCCTCCCTAACCCCAACAAATAAATAGTCCTCAAAAGTCCCCAAAAAACCCAACTCCCAATTCCCACCCCCCAAAAGTCTCAAAAAAAGGGACAAGGGACACTCTAGGGATGCAAGCTGTTAAGTTTGGCCTCCAGGGCATCATGCTTTAGGGCCAGGGCATCATATTTTTCTTGGAGGATGGCTTGATCTAGGCGGAGGCCCTCCACCACATTCTGATATTTGTGCCATTTCTGGACCTCCGCCTCGAGGTCGGACACTCTGCGGAGTGCACGGCGCAAGCGACCTTTAACAGTGCTGCGAGGTGCAGCTTTTGCTGCTCGGCGGTGGCGTCTTCCGGCACGGCTCCGGTTCGCTGGAGCACTGTGCTTACCGGCAGAACGTGGGGTAACAGAGGAGGATGTAGATGTTGTTAGGTTTGATGCACTGGAGTGCGTGTCGTCCCCCTCCAGTTCCACCAGTCGCCGATATTCCGCAACAGTTGCTTCCAGCCTCCGTTGCCGGGCCAGTACAGCCAGCATACTCCTCGTTGGTTTGGAGGTTTTAGTATTGCCAACTATATGAAGAAAGAAAGACATAATCTGTAACCAATGCTCTTTAAGAATATGATTAACACAAAATGATTCAGCAGGAAGTTGTGTCACAGTACAACTAGCAACTAGCCAGGGCAGTACAAAACTATTCAGGCCAGTATCATGGGCGTCCGCAGGGAGGGGCGCTTGAATCACCATTTCCCTTCCCACAACTCACTTGTATCCTTGGTTTGGTGCTCTTTCATATGAAAGAGATCTGGCAGAAGTGAGTGATTTTTCCTCTGAGCCGTTAACCACACCAGCAACCGTATCATCTGCACCAGGCCCAGGCGATATGTCTGTTTCCCTCCCTCTCTCTCTCTCTCTCTCTCTCTCTCTGTCTCCCTCTTTCTGTCTCCCTTTGTCTCCCTCTACCTCGCTGTCTCTCTCTCTCTGTCTCCCTCCCTCACCCTCCCTCTGGCTCCCTCCCTCTCTCTCTCTCCTTCTGTCTTCCTCTCTCTCTGTCTCTGCCTCTATCTGTCTGTCGGTCCCAGCCTGCTGTAATTACCATATTGTAATTTGTCACTGGGCCACCACTGAATACACATCATATCCTATCTAAGAGTCAGATAGTACCTCCATGATCCAGCTTACCTGTACTCGCCACCGCCACCGTCTCCTTCCTCACAGTCTGTACTTCTTGCTCTTGGTCCGACTCCTCTAGCGCCGCCTCCTCCCCAGATTGACCCTCGGACTCCGAGTCACTGATGACCACCACATCCGAGCTGGCCCCGCCACCAGATGTTCCACCTACAAAGTAGATTTAAGAATGTTAGATTACACCACTCCACTAGTATTTGGTCTATGAATGAAAAAATGTGAAAACAACAGAAAAATTAATTGACTGTCTACTCTAGTCTAAAGTAAAAATGTCCCTCCTTCCAGGGAAAGCTGTTGTCTTGCTTCATTTTTTTGTCACAATTGTTGAATGCTTGCTTAATTTTAACACACACTATTTTTCTCTGAACAGACAGAAACTGGACTTCTAAGGACAAGAGGAACATCAACTTCAAACCAGGTGAAAGCTCGGCTCGACCACAAGAAATGTGTACCAATCCAGTACTCATCAACTCAGCACCAAGCACTTTTCCATTTCCAACTAACTTTATTTTAATATATGTGTTTATTTAAACTTTTAATAAAGCTTTTAAACTTGAATTGACTCTGTGGTTTTTAGTCCTCCAGAGAGTCCAGACTAGAGTGACTGAGCGAAAAGTTTTGCAATTTTTGCAAGGAGGAGTCTGTGTTGCTGACACTACCAGGTTTATTTATACAGTGTGCCAAACACGCCACTCTGAAATATTATTACTCTGGTCTTTGGTGTCCATAGTTCAGTTTGTGGAGATTTGTCCCTGCAACAGTAGGATTATTGATTTTGCTCCTATCTAAAAACTATTTCAAAACAATTAAATTAGGAATGCTTGGACAACAATAGGTCCTCTATATTTAAATGAAAACTTACTGGGGCCAGCAAAGGAGCACTCGCCGCCCTGGCCTGCATCCTCCTCCTTTGGAGCCACTGCTGCATCAGATTTTTCGGTCTGCTTGCCCCTGGGCGGACCTGACGTACAACATGAAAGAAATAACAGAAAACATTGATGATTGCTGCTTGCCGATGTCCTTGTCAACCAAATCAAACATTTAGAAAGAACAAGAACCTACTATTTCATCCAAAAAGAGGGCTACAAAGGAAGGACTGCACCTGAGCCTCTACTCTAGGGGCAGATTTACAAGCCCCTTGCAGCTCTTTTGCTCCATTCTTGCGTCAATTTTGTGACGCAGCGCCACAACAAGAGAGGCGCCATGGTGTGGCGTATATTAACAACATGACGCATATGGGAGATGCATCCCATTCTAAAACCCTGCGCCATTAGGGAGCATTCCATCGCAAGGGAGGGCGTTCCTGCGCAGGAACGCATGCTAAAAGTGGTTATGGGGAATATATCAAATTTCAATCAGTCATTTAGGACAATGATGCGTCACTGAAACCCTGCGCCTGCATGAAGCAGACTTACGGCTTGACGCAGCATTGCTGGAGCTGCGCCATCGTTGCAACGCAACTCCATCAATGAACCGCCTTTACGGCACCGATGCGTAACGCTTCGGTGACGTTTTGGGACCATGGTGTGCCGCATTGTAAATACGGCGCATCATGGGTGGTGCTGGCGTGCCGCACACTTTGCAGGGATGCGCAGGTAATTGCTAATCTGACACTTAGGGGCATACTTACGAGTTCTGAGCTGGACACCTCCAGATGTGCACCAGAACAAATGCGTAACGCAAAACTAACCTTGCGTCACGGCAGATGCGCCGCTATTACAATGCGGCAAACCCTGGCGCAAGGGTAGGCAGATGCGTGACGCATCTCGTGACGAAATAGGGGCGCATCTCTAGAGTCGCGTCGCGGGCGCGATGCAACTATAGCAGTGCTCAGGGCTGCCCAATAATACTCAACATACCGCATCAGTCCTTACGCCTGCTTCAAGCAAGCAGGCATAAAGAATTGACATAGCAGCGTCGCGGAAGTGCCTGCGTTAAATCTTGTAGATTTCACGCAGGCACTTTTGCGAGGCACACATCTGCCTGACCGGCACCCCCCACCCCCCCCTGCGTGGGAACGCACCCATTGTGGCGCAGGCCCAGGCCTTCACTTGGCGCATCTCCTTAGATGCATCACGTTGTACATGACTCGCAGGGATGCGCCACGTTTACGTCGCTGTGCGTCAGGTAAGGCACTGTAAACGTGGAACAAGGGGCTTGTAAATCTGCCCCTTTGTGTCTAGCATTACGCAGTTCTGTAAAATACACTCATACATTACTCAGCCCAATTAAATGAACACAAAATAGAAAACAAATAAGCAGTGGCACCGGCACAGAGAAGGAGAACAGTGCACCTGAAATGCACAGAAGATTTTGAAATAGTAATTTACCTCTCCTATCAATGTAATCACCAGCAGCATATTGCTCTTTGTAAAAAAGTTAAAGCAAACATTTGCAATATAACACAGCCACATAGAGCAGGAGAAAAAACAGAGTAGTGAGTAATGAAAAAATTGCTACTACTACTCACCAAGCCCGGGGACCTCCACTCCCAGCACGTCTAGCAGGTCACGCTCTCGGTCCAGGATGTCGGTCCAGCGGTGGGTGACTTGATTGTAGGTGCGCTGGACCCCCGTGATCTTAAAAAGGGCCCGGCACACCTGCCCCCACCGCTTCCGTCGCTCCTGGCTGTTGGTGTAACCAGCAGCGATCCTGCCGCCTGCCGCGATGGTCCTGGGGAGACGGCGCTGCACATAAAAAACAAGTGCGCCCACCTCCTCAGGGCTGAAGATCTCCCGGGGCACCACCATTTCCGCCCTCAAGCGACCACACGGGAGCCGGGCACGGGCTGCGGTGCCCGTCTTGGGCAGCTTGACAGCTGTCTTCACCATGTTCTGGGCAGGTGTTAGCAGTAAAGAGAAGAGAAAAAATGAAAAAGAATAAGAGTAGGGAAGAAGGAAATAAAAGTTTTAAAAAGTAGTTCAAAAGTAAACAAAAGTAGCCTAAAACACAAAAATATAGATCTAGAAAAATAGAGGGATAGAAAATAAGTTAAATAGATCAACAAAATATTAAAACAAGCAAAGGATGGCAGAGATATACAGAGGATAGAAAACCATACCCAGACACATAGAATGAATGAAAAACAAGATGGCGGCCCGACCACGTGCGCGTAAGTAAGTTCGCACGCGATTTCTCTCGCGAACTCGTGCGAACTTGTATTCGCAAGGCGCGAGTCGAGCGAGATTACACATAGCGGGCGGAAACGGAAATACGTCACGCAAACAAAATGGCGGCGCCCATACTCAACCTTGAGGTAACTCGCACGAGTTCGCGGCCTCCACGGGCCAGTTCGCACTACGACGCGCCCCGCGAATAGGGCGAAATTACCGAAAAACGAGTTTTGCAAAAGCAAAACGAACGAGCAGGTGCAAAAGTTCGAGCTCATCATTTGTAACCATTTACCTGTAGTGCTTCCTGAAGGGGTCCTCCAGAATCCGGTTGCCTACTTGCAACTATTGTGTGACCCTGCTCTGACAGTCACAGAATAGTTACAAGTATGCCATTGCATCCTGTTAAAAAAAATTATTTACATTGCATTTGCAACAAAAAGGAAAGGGAGCAGACAAGCAGGTGCCAGCCTTCATTAATGTCAGTTGGGGCAGGGCAGGTATTGTTGTTTGCAAAACTTAAAGCACTTAGCAGGTGTTTGTTCACTCAGTGGTCAATCAGAGGGTGTTGTGATGACACTGAGGGTGGCATGGGTGTGCCAGCCAGAGGGTGGCATGGGTAAACCAGAGTGCCAGTGTTGACAGAGGATGGCAGTGCTTTGCTTTGCCCCAATAATGTACACTGGTGAACTAGAGGGTGATGTGATGACACAGAGGGTGACATGGGTGAGCCAGAGGGTGGCATGGGTGACCAAAGAGAGTGCCAGTGGTGACAGAGGGTGGCAGTGATGAAGAAATCTTAGCAAACAGGCTGGGCACGTAGAAATAACAAGTTCGCAAAACTGGCGACCCGACAAGTAAGTTCGCAATTTGCGAAATTGTACAAAACCCTCGCGAACTTGCAGAAACCCGTGCGAACACACACACCCTCAAAAAATACGCAAATCCGCGAGAATTCGCGGATTTCGCGGATTTTCGCAATCCGCGAATACGCAAATCCGCCCATGCTTACTTTATATGTAAATAATTGTGTTTTTCTACTTTTTGAGAAAGTTGATGATTTTAAGTATGCATTAAATCATACAGTCTCCCGGAGTGGGTTAGACAGATTTTTCTGTTTCAAGTGTGTTTTGTATGACAACAAACATTTTTGGGCTATTATATGTTTTTTACTTTGATTAATGTCTATCATCATGGATTCAATCTGATGACGAGCAAAAATGAAAGGAATGATTGATTGATTTATAATTACATTATATACCAGGAATTAACGTCTAGGACCAATTTTATTAATAATACTCGATACCCAGGTCCTTTGACTTCTATTGGGTTACCCCATGTTTATAACGCCGTATATTAAAGGCAGAGCATCTGGATGCACAAATTGACGGCCGGCCAGTCCCACATGTTTAAAGAACAGCAGCAAATAAGATGGCAAGTTGAACAAGAACACATGCAAGCCTATTGCAATTGAACACTGGCTGGATGCACAAAATGGCTGCAATTCACATGGCCAAACAACAACAGCAATCAAGGAGGCAAAGGACAAAGAAAACACATTCAGGTCATTTGGTTTTCAGGGTTCATCCTACACCGGTGACACCCAGATTATTGTAACTGTGACTGATGATGTGATATCAGTGGCAGAAAGATTCAAGCTTTGCATGGTGAACATTTGGACTTGGGTGAGTAGAACTGTCTGAAAATGAATATGGAAAAGACAGAGATTATGGTTTTTGGGATCCGTTATCAGTATGGTCTGAGCTGTGGCGGCCAGTGTCTTGTGGCCAATTACCATTTCTGTTTCCTCAGTTGAACACCTTGGATTTATCTTTGACAAGGCACTCACTTTTTATTCACAGGTTAAAAGGAGCACAAGTGTTTCATATACAAATTGTATTCCTATAGAACACAGAATTGCATTGCTGATTGCACTTATCACCTCTTGCCTTGACTACTGCAATGCACTCTACTTGGAAATTAATAAAACCCACATAAAGAACTCCAGAATATCCAAACATTTGGCTGGCCACCTAATACTGAAAGTTCACACTGATCAGTCTTTAATGCGCATGAAAAGTAAAACATCAACCCCCTTAATACACATAGCTAGGTACAAAACGAACATCAACTACATCCTAAACGTATATAAACTGCACATATAATCCTAAACAAATATATATTGACTGAGATGTCCCTGATGCTTGATTGCTAATGTCCAATGTGAGCTATCCTTCTATTCAGTTGATGCATTTCCTGAGCCATGCACTGGGTAAATTTGTAGGGCCATGCACATTGGGGCAACCTTTCCTGTGTGGGTACCAGGTGTGCAGTAGTTGAGGGCCCCCCTGTGACCTCTGTGCTGACAGGCTTATGGCTGCCCCCTTGCAAATGTGTTGGCTCATAGAGATCATGTGGTGTCAACCTCCTTCTAGACTTCCAAACTCCTGTTGCCTTTTCCCATTCATAGATGCACCTCATCCTCCAAAATGCTTTGGCAATCTTCTGAATGTGTACATAGCATCATAGCCCATCTGAGGTCAATGTTTCTTGCCATGTCTGATGTTATATTATTTAGGGATTAAAAGTAAACACATGTCACCTCAAGTGTAAATTTTACATAATGGTTCCCTACCTTTCCCTGACATTGTCATGCAATCATAAGTGGCAGTGTATACCTACACCAATTCTTGAGATGGAGAATTCTACAGTATTATTACAGTAAAATGACACCTTGAAATACACTATGTCAAACTGACTCATGTGAGGCCTCTCTATGTGAACACTACATAAACGTACTCATTATAAAATTGCAAATATTTTGTTCATAACAGTGAATCACACTCATGACATTGTGTCGACGGGAACTTTAGATATGGCCACTTTTGTTGATGATCTTGCAGCATCCAGGAGGGCAGAGTTTGTACAGAACAGATGTAACAGATGCAAATGTAAACTAGTCCAACCTGTTTTAATCTGCATTGTCACACTCCTCTGTTACACAAGGCAGCACACATTGCAAGCTTGACTTACTCTACACCAGCCAGGTACGCTATAGAAGTAAGGGTGGGTGTCTCACAGCTGCTAGACAATGAATGGTTCACCAATTTGGCATCAGTCAAAAAGGTGTGAAAAGCAACACAATGGACCTTGTATACGGTTGTACCGAAAATGGCCAAACTAGATGTTTTATCTTTTTCTGTTTGCTCATTCTCCCTGGGCTACATCCATCCGCTCACTATTAAAATGCTGATTGCGTCTCAGCACTGTGTGCATGCATGCAGGAGTACTCATCAGGACAAGTACTTTTTTATTTACTAAGGATAGTCACAGGTATCATGGTATAAGGGGGGAAATGTTGGTGCAAGCTAGTCAAATGTAGGCCACCAGTAGGTGAGAACTGTAATGCACTATATCCTGCACAGTACTGCAACTGGACTCCCACCTTCCATTGCATGAATGCCTCACAGAGATGGCTCATGGGGGGTATATGAGCATGAGTCTGGCATTTCAATGTCAATCCATGTGCAGACTAGTGTGTAAATTAAATCCCATTATTGAACAGACTACTAAACAAACAGGGGTACAAAAGGGGGTGGTGATAGACGGAGCATCTGAATCAATCAAACACTCACACCCAGTCAAAAGATCTGGGTTTAATCCATCACCGTTCTTTAGCCCACTCTGCCACCCCAGTTCAGACATGGCTATATGCAAATCAGTCTGACCCTGTGCCTCATGGGAACAGTCCAGCCCTGAGTAGACATAAAATTGAAATACATGATTGTATTTTGGAGAAAGAGCCAGATGACTTGTTTCTTACGGAAACTTGGCTACAGGAATTTCTGCACCTAACATCCTACAAGCACTCCCTTCTGATTGTGGAATCCTTAGATTGGACCGTACCAAGAGGAAGGGTGGAGGTATAGCTATAATTCACAAATTTGACACTTAGCTGTACATTGATGGAGATAAACATAGGAGAATGTGAAGTAGCGGTATTTACAATGAAACCTAATGATAAACAAACTATAAATGGTTATTTGATTTATAGACCCCCAGGGACATGCACAGTTTTCAACATGAGCCTCTTGGAAAACTTAATTCAACCAGCACTGTACCATAGTAACTTGATTTTTCTGGGAGACTTAAATTTAAATTTTGATGACAAAATGTGTAAAAAAGCACAATCTCTGCGCCAGGAGATGGTGAGGCTCCAATTAGAATTGAAGTCTACACATGCCACTCATCAATTAGGACCCCTACTAGATCCCATATTTTCAAATTGCAAAGGGTTATTGGTTGAACATCCGACGGCGGTACCATGGTCAGACCACCATCTGGTTACGTTCTCCATCCCGATGCTAACACTACCAACAAAAAAAGGTTTATTGACCTACAATAGGCGTAGGAAATGGGCTAAACTTAATGAGAGCAATTTTACCCTGGCCTTATTAGCAACTCATCCTATTATGGGTTACAAGAGTAAAAAGCAAGCCTTTGGGGTAGATAAATGGATTACGGACGTGTTATGGACAAACAGTATTCCACAGAGGCAGACAAAGAGTGCGCCTTGGTTCAATGAGGCCATATGGTTGGCCAGAAAGGCCTACAAAAAGCAAGAACGAAAATGGAGAGAAAGCTTCTCAGACTTCGAGAAAATGAAATATAAAATCAAGCTGAGACAATACCATTTACTTATAAAGAAAGTGTGTGCGATCTATTACTCTGAAAGAATCAAGATAGCAGACAATTCATCAAAGGAACTATTTAGAATCTTTATATAGGTATCCTCACTAGAGAGAACAATAACTCCAAGTTTAGGTACAACAGAGACATGCAATGATATTGCATAGTTTTTTGCTGAAAAGGTATCTAAGATCTATGATTCCTTCACCGACGATGTTCGGAATGGCTGTATACAACACATATTCAAGACTGGGGTGAAAACAGTATCCAACAATGTCTCTACCCCCCTCTAGAGGACTTGAAAAAGATAGCTCTCCTACCGATCTAAGGTAATTGGTATAGGGTTAGATGTAATACTCCCCTATATCTGACAACTGTTAGACACCTCCTTTCGGGAAGGCCAGTTACCTAATAGATGGAAATGTGCTATGGTCTGTCCGATTAAGAAAAAACCCATAGCAGATGGGAACGTACTAAGAAACTTACGACCAGTCTCTCTGCTACCATACTTCTCAAAAATAGCCGAAAAAGTGGTTAATAAACAGATGTGAACTGCATATAAAGAAGAATATTCTATTGCACCCCACACAATCTGGCTTTAGGCAACCTATTCCAATGAGACAGCTTTGCTATTTGCTTTTTGCTACTGAAACAATACAGAAGAGAGTAGATGAAGGGCTGACCACTGCTCTAGTCTCATTAGACTTGAGCGAAGCATTTGATACGGTGTCACACAAGCTGCTCATCCCTCGCCTAAGGAGAGGGGGTGTGACCAGGACTGCGTTCGACTGGATGTTATCCTTTCTGCAGGACTGCAGCTTTTAGGTGATACAATCTGCGTACACATCTAAACCCATTACTCATGCACAGGGGGTGCCGCAGGGCTCTATATTGAGCCCAGCTCTTTTCAATTTATATATCGCACCCCTAGCAGACATAGTAGAAAAACATGGAGTTTCGATTGTGTCGTACGCAGATGACACTCAGATAGTGGTAACTCTGGCACCTGACTCACCCCAGGGAGTAAATAACTTTGCAGCCTGCCTGAAAGATCTGGCAGGATGGATGTCAGATAACTATCTGAACCTAAATGGCAGTAAGACAGAGGTACTAGCAGTGGGGAACTCCCCATCTACATGGTCACCGCTATGGTGGCCAACTATGCTAGGACCCACTACCGACCCCAAGAGGGAGGTGAAAGACTTGGGAGTATGGATGGACTCAAAACTGTCTTTCGTGGCCCAAATTAATAGAACGAGCGGCAAATGCTTTGGCATTATGAAGATCATCAGGAAAACCCTGGACATCCTTCCTATGACTCGTTACATCAAGAATGGACTATGTGCTGCTTCTGGGTGCTACAAAAAAGGGTCTTCAGAAGTTGCAATCCATACAGAATGCAGCCGCCCATTTGGCCCTGAACTTACCGAGAAAGGCACCATCTAAAAATGCACTGAGAACATTGCATTGGTTGTCTGTGCAGAAGTAGATCGAATTTAACGTATTGTGTATTGTGTTTTGGTCACCATATTTTGCAAGGGAAAGGCCCTGCCTACCTGCACAATCTACTCCTATCATATAAAACGGTACAACAGTTAGGATCAACAGGGACACACCAAGGAGATGTCCCAAAGATAGGAAGAGCACATATGGGTGCACGCTCATTCAGATATTTGACAGCAAAGAGCTGGAATTAGCTTCCCATTTCTCTCCGAGCGTAACAATCACATACATTCTTCCGAAAGAGATTAAAAACATGGCTGTTAACATAGTTAGACTGAAAGCAACATAAACTGCATGCAAATGGCCCTTGAAGTTATCAGCTGGAATGGAAAGAGTGTGGGGACACACCTGCTGGTGTGACCAGGCGCTTCATAAACCCTAACTAGACTAAACTAATCCAGCTGGCCACCGCATGCCAATTACACTGTATCTATATGTTAAGGCCTACTTCTGATTCATAGGTTGAACAACAGCAACACTGGCACACTGTGCTCCAAAATATAGACACTGCACTGAGATACGAAGCTTGACATCCAGTTTACACCTGCAAAGCCATATGACCAGAACACTGCCATGTGGACATCTACACTCACAATGTGCATCAGTCGGGCAGTCTGGTAATGATGTGTGCAACTCCATAGACCAATAGAATATCCGGTCACGGCCTCCACGGCATTGGTGTAATTGTTGCTCTCTCACTCCATTTCACATAGGTATGAGAGTGACTAATCTGAGGGAGGCTCAGACAGCCCTGCAGCTGGATTACATCAGTTATATCTGAGGAAAATTAGAAAAATTATGATTTATCAATATACGTAAATGCACAAACACCCTTACAGAAACACGTTTAGCTGTCATGTTTTCTCGTTCATTGGTCAAATGCATGGTGTGGATAAATGTTGGCAGGCCACTACCACATTCCCAGCATCTATAATTAGAGAAATGTTTTTAAATTGATGGGTACTCTGCTGAAACTGTTCTCCGTGATTAAACAGGTTGGATTCTGAATGAACATACATTTTGGAATACACGAAAAAAGTTAAACCTTTCTGCGACTTAAGTAAAACTGATTTCTCATAAAGAAATTGGCACAGGAACACACAGATATACTATGTTCCTTACAAGCTGACATTATTCTTACAAACATGCGTAAACGTACGCCGCCTGGTGATCCATATAATTGCGGGTCAATCTGGGTACACCTATCTCACATATAATGAAGAAGAAACCAATTGCAGACAAATCACTCCTGTACACAAATGCAGAGATGCGTTTTACATCAACAGATATAATTCTAACAGCAGTACAAACCACTGTAGCAAAAGAAGGCGCAATAGCTCAGGGACAACGCATAATTGTCGTGGCCCCAGTACCAGCCTTAGAGGCTGTTACAAAGGATAACATTCCTAATGCAAAAGCATTACATCCGAGATGGATACAATGGGCTTATTCTCTTACTGCAACAGACTTTGAATATAGATTTGATCCAAATCTAAAGACACAAGCATTCCTGAAATACAAACAAGAATAGCTTCTACCTAATGAAATAATGCCTCTAGATCAGTATGAATATATTATTTACACTGACGAATCTGCTCAACCGGCCATAGGGAGTAAGCAACAATATAGCACTGCTAGTGCAATCGTTAAAGGTCGCATGCGGCCTGGAAAGTTCTATCTGAGTTGCATTAAAACACAATCTCTAGGAGACTTCACGGCACAGTTGACAGAATTAAAAGCACTGATACTGTCACTTGTAAATATGGATCGAGAATTCCCCACACTAATTTTGTGCAATTCCTTTTACTGTGTGCAGTACTATAATGAATACTTGCAATACTGGGTTCAACACAGGTTCAAAGATGCAAAAGGTGGCACAATTAAGCATAAGATGCTATGAGAACAGGTAGTGGAATTGAAATCTGAACTACCAAGGACTCATGTCATACACACACTGGGTCATCAGCTGGATGGCGTTCAGGTTGAAGGGAATTAATTGGCTGATGAAGCAGCGAAGAGGGCTGTATGCATGGCTTCTGTAGCTGCAATCACTCACTCTAAAACGAGAATAGATGGTGAGATTATGGTGGCTGTTATTGCTTCAAGCAAAAACAGCGGTGCAGTACCAAAAAGATTTCCACTCAAGTACTCCTACAAGGTAGATGCAAATAACATTCAATATGCACAAATTCCTGAAGTGCGGGATAGAGTAATTCCAAACATGGATTGTAACTTAGTTTTAATACTAGCAACACACGAAGGGATACGTTCTGCGTGCGTAGGAGTTGCGTTTACTCTTTCCTTAATGAAACAACATTGGCCTGGTTTAAGAAAGCAGAATAAAGAATATGTCTTGCAATGCGACATCTGCCAGCAAATGAAAGGTTCCACCATAACACATCCTGTGAAGACACTATTGTTAATAGCTGACAAGCTATTAGCACCTGTCTACCAAAACCACCGCAGCCCTTAAAAGGAGATGGGTCTAAAAAGTATATCATGTTAGCAATGGACTCTTGCTTGAGTTGCCTATGGGTGTGGCCCCAGGACTCGGCTGATGCTCGAACTGTTATAAAAGATTTGTGAGTCTTCATAGGGACGTGCGCAATTGGCACATTACATTCTGACTAGGTCCCTGTGTTCAGCTCTAAGGTTAAGAAGGAGGACATGGGAAGTTTGGTTGTAGCATTGTGGTACTCATCTCCGTACCATCCTGAGGGAAATTCAGTAGTGGAGAGAAAAAAACAAGACTTGAAGCAGTCTTTAACAGCTAGAGTATTAGGGACGGGCAAAAGTTGGGTAATACACCCGTATGGAGTCCAGCGGGCCCTTAATAACATGCCAAGAAGTTCTCTGGGGGGACACTCCATATGAGGTCCTTTATGGGACAATAATGTGGGCACCTGATCTTGATTGTGAAGTTGCAGTGGCAGATGAAAAGCCTTTTGGCATCCATGATAATTTGGCTGTTTTACAGGATCTAAATGAATCCAGGATACAACTAAGTAACGTCCACCTGAAGAAGACCGCCACTGGGGAAGTCAAATCAGTCATGGCAAAACCTGTCTGGATCCCAAAAGTGGAGGATCTGGTCAGAGAAATAATCGAGGACAAGAAAGAATTTGGGCCATCTAACAGAAAACCTGTACTTGTCCATTGAAGGAACAAGAATTTTACTTTTACAGCCTCTTGCTGGAAAAAAGGAGAAAAGATTAGTCTCAATTGACCTAACCAAACCACACTATGTGGCCGATACTAAGCAGTAGTCCACATGGACTCCAGAGTAGCAAATGCCCTCCTCTCCCTACAAATCAAGAAGCTCAAACTGACAGAATATCGAGGAGAAGAATATCGACCTGCCAGAATCTCGAGGGAAACATTTAGAGTGACAGAATATCTACGTCCTATCTACAAACAAGTAAGTACAAAAATATTGAATACTAAATATTGTTGTTAATAATATATTTTGCAAAAATATAAACTTTTTAAATGTCTTAAAAGTAATATAAAATTAATTAAATAATAAATATAATAAAGTAAAACATACATACAAATAATTAAAACACCTTACCATTAATAAATAATAAATGTAATGTTAAAAAATAAACATGCATTTTAATGTATTATTATATATTAACTTAATAATATTAAACCATAATTCATATTTTTAATTATAAACTATTAAAACATAATTTAAACAACGTGAGGTACTGACTCTTCAGTACATTCACATGCCGGAAAATTTGAGCTTTGCATATCCCCCACTTCTGTGAGAAACATCGATGAGGAAGAGTCCCATGCCTGAACTGGAGATATAGCTTTTTAGCCGCTGCCGGTTTGATTTCATCTAAAACTCGCTCGAAGCTAAACTTATCTTTGATTTCTAAAAAGGATGTTGTTAATCTACCAGTTTAGGAGCAACTATGAAGCTGAGATAATTTCTACTCCTCGTAATAAGCCTTCAATAATTCCCTAAGCAGAGTGGCACAGGCGGTCTCTGGATAATCCCAAAGTTCATCCAACCAGAGACTAACTAGCCAGTATTTAATATGGGCAAGCCACTGCAGTTTGACTGCCCCTCGCAGATTCAATATTTCCATTAGTTCCTCCCTGTATGGTAAAAGTTCGGGGGTAACCCACAGGAGACGCTAGTATAATAAAGGTTTCAGATTTATTAAATCCGCGATTTCCATAAGACCCAGATCTAATCGTAGAGGAATTAGCGGAGTACTCTGTGGGAGTTTTACCAACTGTCTAAGGAAATTATTCTCTACTTGGGTAAGGTTCTCTTGGCTTGCATTCTCCCAAAGTTCAGCACCATATAACACCCCACCCCCTGCTTGGACCTTATACATTTCAATAGCCGGGCTCAATAGTTTCTGGCTAGATTTGCAGAAGACCTAATTTAAGTGTTGATTTTTTAACTTGAGCCCCCCCAATCCATTGTTTCTGCGATTGTTATCCCTAAATAATCGAAAGAGGTGACTCTTTCGAGGGGTTTACCATTTGATGTAGGGTTAGACCTTGTACTTTTAGGTCTATTACACGCCATAAATTTGGTTTTCTGTAGATTCATTTCCAAAGCTCTTTGGCTACAGAAAAGTTCAAATTTATTAAGTACCCTCTGGATACCCATGGGAGATTTTGATACTAATAAAGTATCATCCGCAAACATCATTGCCGATATGGGACGGGAGGCTAGTTTAGGGGCATCAAGGTCTTTTTCTGTTAGTAAAAAATCTATCAAGCCATTGATATAGAGGCTGAAAAGAGTGGGGGCAAGCACGCAACCCTGTTGTAAACCATGCTTGATTGGTATTGGTGTATTAAGCTTCCTGTCCTTGTCAATCCTGATTTGCGCAAAGTTTTCCTCATGCAGCAGCTTGATAAGATGGATTAGGTGTACAGCGGCCCCCATATCGTAGAGGACTGTCCACAGTTTTTTCCTAGGGACCAAATCGAAGGCTGACCGGAGGTCAACAAATAGTATATAGAGGCTGCCACCCTCCAAGTACACGGTCTTCCAGTGTAACATTTGGATCTTAGGTATTTGGTCAACAGTAGACATGTTTTCCCTAAACCCTGCCTGAAGGGAGGTTAGTATGTTCTGTTCCTCCATACAGGATTGGAGCCTAAGCAGCACTACACACGCAAAAACCATTTGTGAAATGTCAATCAGGCTAATTGGCCTATATTTGTTTGGCAGGAGTGGTGAGCCTTTTTTATAAATCAGGATTATTTCCGCTCCTGCCCAGCTCTGGGGGATCTTCATTGCCTGAAGAATTGCATTAAATAGGACCCAAAAATATGAAGCCCTGACAGAGCGTTCATTACGAAAAAGATCCCCCGGGATTTTATCTAGACCCGGTGCTTTCCCGGGAGATATTTTCGCTAAAGCTCCCTTAATTTAATTTAGGCTTATAATTATATTGCTTTTAGCATCAAAGACTTCTTTGCATTCTCCTAGGCTATGAGATAGGTCAGTCCTCATAGGACAGCCTTCAACTGGGTCGACAACCACTGTTTCTTCTTTAGAGTATAGGGAATCAAAATGTTCCCACCAAACCTCCTCTCCCAAATTGGGGTCTACCGGTGATCTAGGGCCAGTGCTATCCAAATTGACAACTCTCCAGAATAACCTCATATCCCTCGCACCCAATGCGCTTCTCAGGGCCTCCCATTTATCCATTTCCCACCCTTTCTTGGCTTCTAGTATTGCCTTTTTATATGTCGTCCTAGCAGATTTAATTAACGGATGATCATTAGCCTTGATCGATAATATCAGAGCTCTTTTCGACTTACGGCAGTGGTCATCATACCATGGGTGGGGGGGCTTCCTACTTGGCCTAATGATTTTTTTGGGATAGAAGAAATCCAATGTGGTTTCTTCTAATCTGGTATGGTTTTTTTTCACCATCTCGAGATCAATACCATCCCCCTTTTCACTTATTGAGTGGGATGCTGTCTGGAGCACTGGAATCAGGGCTTCATATAGGGAGCTCATTTTGACTCGAGATTGGCTAAGATCAGACCATCTCGCTCTTCGCCTACAATTGGAGATAGTCAACCTGTCGTCAATAGGGTTTTCCATATCGGAAACACTCCCTGGATTGAAGGCTTTTATTTCCAATGCCAACGCATGGTGATTACTGTCAAGTCGTTGGACAACCCTAAAGTCTATGACCCTTTCCCAAGATTTGGAGTCAATTAAAATGTAATCTAGTAAAGAGCCTCATTCACTTCAGTGGAAGGTATAATTACTAGAGGTTTCAGAAGGGGTTCTGCCATTGCAGGCTCTGAGGGAGTATTTTAATACAAGGCAGTTCATTTGCATCACCAAAGGAGACCATTTTTTGACTGGTGGACTTCTGGTCTCTAGGATTTCCCAGAAATTGTCCTCCTCATGTAAGCTATCGTTGAGCAATTCCTCCAGTGGCTCAAACTAACACTTGAAATCCCCGCCCAAAATCACCATATGTTTGTCGGCAATAGTGCCTAAAAAATTAGATCATTCTTCCAACGTTTGTGACTCTTTGCCCAGAACAGTGGGTCTTGAATATACATTAATGAAGACTACAGAAGTCTTAGGTGGCCCTACATCCTAAGTAATTACCTACCCATATACTAAGTCCTCCTGATGGTCTCCCTTTGCCTCCAGAAATTGTGGGAATACTAAAGGTGGCAAAGCCCAGCTTAGAAACCACCCCTCTAACCCAAGTTTCTTGAAACATGCAGATTTCAAATTGGTTGATGAAGGTGCCCTATATGGGGTCCTCCATCTTATTACTCAACCCTGCCACGTTCCAAGATATAGCTCTTATTGTTGGGGGATTAGTGGACTTTAATTTCTGGGGCTCTGGGGGGTGAAAGTGCTAAGACCTCTAATATCCCTCTATCATCCTCGGAATTTGACCCTGCAGACAATATAATTGTGGTGTTAACATTCCTATCCAAGTTGCCACCATTGTGGGTGCAAGCAGGGGAGCTGCTCATGCTCCCAAAGGTTGATGGGCACATTTGTGCTTTGATGGTAGATTAGTTTTCCTCCAGTCAATCTACTCCATCGGGTCAGCTGTATCTATTTTCAGTAGGAATGTTATAGGTACATTTTCTCTGCTAATGCTGATCTAGGTGTCGTGGCTCAGAGTACTTGTAATCATTTCTCCTTCCCTGCTCCCCTTGCCAGGATTGGCAAAAAGGGATGTTGGGGGGTGGGGGGGGTGGGGGGGGGTAAAAGTAACCTAATGGGAGTACCTGAATACCACTTAGTGACCTTCCATCTTCTCTAGATAAAATACTTTGAGTCATTCTTGGATTTCTAAAATTAATTATTATGCAATCCCCGTGTATGTCCTTTTGATGTCTGCCTAACCATCCCACCTTGCGAGTAGTTAAAAATGTCTATAGTTTATTTATTCTTTAGATCTTGGTGGGATTTGAATTGATCCCTCCTGAGTTCAGGGATACCGGTAAGGATGAGGACATATAGTGTTGATGCGGGGGGGAGATTAATGACTGTTGGGGAGTAAGAACGAATGGTGTCATCTTTAGTTTTGGCTACACAACCGCCCACCTGTCTAGGATTTATTACTGAATGTACTGTTGGTGTGGACAATGGTGGTAAACAAATGGGTTGACTAGAGATGACCGAGGGTGTCTTGACAATGCTGTCTCTATTGGCCTCCACTACATGTCCGGCCTCTCTGGTGTTTAAAGACAATATTTGTTCACTGGATTTAAAGTGGGCATTATCTCAAGCTTGGTTTGACGTGGTTCCCCATTCTCTGTGCTAGCAGAGCCATGGGTTGTGCCCCTATGAGTTGTCCAGTCATTAAAAAGTACAGTCAGCCCCTCGACCTTCTCTTGAACGAACTTAAGTTCATAATTTGCTATATTTCTCATTTGGATCTGTAAATCCACTACCAGATTTGTGACCCACACTGGCTGTTCACTTATAATTTCCGTGATCTCTTCTTGGATCCCCGTCCCATATTTCCCATTATCTGCTGTTAGACCGTGAGCCTTCTTCCTCCTTACAGCTGGTTTCGCCTTGGGTTTTGGTTTGCTTTTTCTTCCTGATTGATCTTGTATAGTGACCCTGGTTTCATTTTGGGAAACAACTTCAGTTACTAGTAGTTGGTCTCTGGAAGGAGCAGATAATGAAACCCCTAAAATTTGTGAGGATCTGGAATCAGGCGAAGCAATTTCTAAATTTGGGGTCAGGAACAAACGTCTCTCGGTCTTTTCAATTTCAGTTGTCACGGGTCCTAGGGCCTTTTCCAGCATCCTATCAATGGAAGTGGGTTTGGAGGTTGGCTTAGCCGGAACCTGCTTCTTCTCCATACAAGCTCGTCTCCCCATTCTGCAGACTCTGTAACTAAATTCCCCCGTTAACTAAGTGATTTAAATGTTATCCAAGCACACACTATTTCAAATAGCAAGAAATACACAATTCAATCTATGCTTTGTAACTAAACCAAACTAAATGCACTAACTAAGATGATCAAGGTAGGCAACTTATTACATTTGTGCCTTGCTATTATAACCGGAGAATTCTGTGTTATGCACTACGCCAACTATGTTCCAGTGGGAGACCGGATATATCAGGAATTGATTAGCCCACCAATGTTTTTGTCAACAGTACCTTGATTTCAGGTCCCAGGGATTCAAAGTAAGAGAGCAGGCCCATCCCAGCCTCTTCCGGCCTCTGACGGGCGCGGATGGGCCCGCCCTTGGCCTGGGCTTTACCCGGGCATGCCCGTGCGTGTCCTGTGCTGCGGTAGGGCAGCGCCGCCTTTGAGGGCCTGTGGCGCCCTCTGGTGACATCAGCAGTCTGCGTCACGTGTGGCCTACTGGGAGCTGTAGTTCGCCAGTGCCCTTTCCCTCACGGTAGAAATGACAGCGGAGCAGCGGTGTGGTGATCTCTCCCTTTTCCCCGGTGGAGCAGCAAAATGGGGAATAAGAGCAAGCTGGACGTTCCCCTCATGGCAGGACCGGTAGGTCAGACAAGCCAAGGAGCATTTTTCTATGCATTTCTGCCTTCTAAATGTATTTTTAAAAATGCCCTCTAACTCACATGCTAGTACCCACAAATTCAGAGATGTGCAACTAACCACTACCTTACCTTATTGCCATTTTGGAGATGTATAAGTTTCCTTGATACCAATTTTTCACTCTTTTTATTTTACCAAATTAATTGCTTTATACCCGGGACACAATGAAAAACCATTGCAAGGTGCAAATCAGTTGCTGACTCTGGGTACCAAGGGTTCTTGTTGAACCTAGAGCCCTTAAATATCCTCGCAACAGTATATTGCTTTCAAAGATCTGCTATAGGTAAGGTATGTTACAGGTGAAAATGCAAACAAAAAATGGTGCTTTTTTCAAATTTAATTTGAACTGTGACTTTCTGTAGAATAACGTTTAAGGATCCACACAAATGACCAGTTGCTGTATATATAGTTTTCTGAAATCTATAGCTTTCTGGGATCCATTTTTGGTTATATACCTATTTCTACCAGTAACTGGATGAAGGTTGAAAGCACAAAAAATAGGAAAATAGGATATGTCCCAGTAAAATGCCAACACTGTGTTGACAATTTTAGATTTTTGACACACCATGTAAGAAAAAAGCATTTTAAGATATAGTAATGCAGGCCTTACTTGAGCAAATTGACAATTTCTGGGCAGTGGGAGTATATACGTTTTGAGTAGGTATCAGATCAATGAGTCTAAACACCATCATATACTCCCTCATAGAAGTCCACATTGTTACCAACAATCCAGCCTTCCAATGCTTACTCTTAGATGTCCAAAAGTCTAACCATCACTTTGTGCTTACTTTCTTTGTGTGTCTGGTGTTTACATTGTACTGCTCAGGGGTTAAACCATATTTCTCAACTACGCATGCCTTCATCTGCTGGTATGATTCCCCATCCTTCCCTTCAGGGTCAGGAGGCTATCCATCCAAGCTACTGGAATTAACTCCCACAGGAGAGCACCCCAATACTTAAAGTAGACCCTACTCATCCCAAGTGCCATCTTAAAGGCTGCTACACACTTATCAATGCATCCCCCTCTGTGTCCTTTGGTGCTATACAGTTGGGAAGTTTGTTCTCAAATCGACCCCTGAGCATCTCAAACTCTTCATCATTTTCATTGCCACCATTTATTTTAGCCCCCTCCTCCCTCTCCCACTTCTTCTCAGCCAGTTCCATCTTCATCTGCTCTAAAGCTATCAAAGGTAATTGGGCCTCAAGCCATCTAGGGACAGTGGTGATTCCTGAGTAGGGGACCCTCCCCATTCCCACCATCTGGAATCATATGGCTGACACTGGAGAAAATGGAAGATGCACCATCCTCACCCCCCTCCCAGGTGAGCTTTGGGAAACACCCTCCATTTCCCCTTGAATCTCTTCTGCTATAGCAGCCCAGGCCCTAAAATACTCAAGCAACCCATCCATCCAGTTCAGCCAGGTCTAGCTTCATGATGCCCTAGTTTTGGGTCACAACACTATCAACACTATAAACAAAGATTTAGAACACATTTGGAAATATCAAAACAGTAGATAAAAACAATCCAAAAATCTAACTCACAAGATTTGTTCTAAAGCAATTGAGAGCATTTTTAAAATTCTAATTCACTTTATTGAAAGGTGCACTTTTTAAACACAAGTCCTCATCGTCACCGCTGAACACCAATGTTGGAAAGTGGGTTATTAGTAGTGGTAAATATATATATATATATATATATATATATATTACTGGCAATAAGGCTGCTTACACAATATAGGGTTCAGTTAGGTCTTAGAAAATTATTCCCATGCTCACCCCTTGGTAGCTTGCCTGCAAGCAGGCAGGATTAACTTCAAAGACAAGGATGTAAAAAATGTTAAAACACAAATTCAGAATTTTTAAAGATATAGCACATGGACACCTGAATCGCCCATAGGGACATCTGGTCGCTCTAGAATGGGATAAAGTCAAAGTTTCAGGTCGATCATGATGGAGCCTCACACAGCTTCCCCTCGCAGTAGCTCACAGTTAATGTTTTTAACTTCTGACTTCCAAACTGTCCTGGATCTTTTCTTCAGAGGGTTCCTCAAAGCTCCTAATCAGTCCAGATTCTGTGAGGGTTTGCCAACTTCCCTTGCAACAAGTTCTCAGTCAAACTTGTGAAAGTCCGACCTCCAGAGCATTGCAGAGGGATAGACCAGAGCACCAGACTGGCTCATGGTTGCAGGTGGGTGACTAGATCTCACAGTTGGTTCTGGTCAACTTCTCTATGTTCAGACTTTAAAAAAAATTACAGAGCTTTCTCTTGCGGGGTCCCATAACGCTCTTCACTAGGCTGGATTTGGTGAGGGTTTGCCAGCTTGGGTTTCAGCTAACTACCCGTCAAAATCATGAAGTCGGGTCTCTGGAGCTTTTCAGTGGGATGAACCTGGATGGCAGGCCGGCTCGTGGTTGAGGGTCACCAGCTTGGGTGTGCAGTTTGAGTCAATCCATTTATGGAGTGCTTTTCCAAAGTTGATTCAAACTTCTGGAACTTCTTCCTGAAGCTTGCTTGACGGTCCCAAAATGTCCATAAGTTATGACAAGGGTCTGGACGCTCCAAGAATGTCCTTAGAAGTTTGGGACTTCAATTCCCACAATGCATTTGAAAAAAAACTCCTAAAAAATCCACTGCTAGTACTCCAAGCTAGAGATTATTGGTGGTGATGGTCCAAGTGAGCTCTGGTAAACTGTCACTTTCAGTCCTTTTGAAGCAGGTTTGATGCACAGGTTTATATTTCCAGATGCTGCACAAGGCAGAGTCATTCAGTTTTCCAGCATGGACCCTTTATTTTCCTTAAGTTTAAAGCAGCAGATCTGCCATCTGTCCCTCTCATCTACTTATTCAGTCTTCTCTGGGTCAAGCGATTCAGAAAAGGGGGTGGTGATGAACAGAGTGTCTGAATTAAGCAGACCACTCTTACCCAGTCCAAAGATCAGGGCTTGATCCATCACTGTTATTTAGCTCACTGCCCCATCCCAGCTCAGAACCTGGCTATATGCAAATGAGTCTGTCCCTGGCCCAGTGCATCATGGGAACAGGGCAGACCAAACTACCAAGCCAATTCTTCACCAGAAAGGAGACAAGCTTCCGGGGACCGGTTTCTTGCATTTCAGCCGTCGTCGGCCCGGCTTGCTTGAATCCTGATGGAGCAGTGAGCAAGGGACTCATGTCTGAGTATACCCTGCCACACCTATAGTGGCCAAAAACGATTCAGAAAAGGGGGTGGTGATGAACAGAGTGTCTGAATTAAGCAGACCACTCTTACCCAGTCCAAAGATCAGGGCTTGATCCATCACCGTTATTTAGCTCACTGCCCCATCCCAGCTCAGAACCTGGCTATATGCAAATTAGTCTGTCCCTGGCCCAGTGCATCATGGGAACAGGGCAGACCAAACTACCAAGCCAATTCTTCACCAGAAAGGAGACAAGCTTCTGGGTCAAGCAGCATACTCCTGTCCAATGAGTTGCAGGTCAACACCATGGCCTCCAAGGTGTGGCACTATGGCCTCCCAGAGAGCACTGTTTCACCAAAATTCAATACATTGAATTTCCAGCAGAGGTAGAAGGACTCACTAATCCAGCCTACAGATTGGTTCATCTACATACGTTTCAACCCTTTTGCCTATGTCAATTCCTTCTCCAAGCCTGCCATCTGGCGGGAGGCAGAGGGTTGAGGTGTGAAAGAAACCGGTTTCTCCAGTCTGCTCCCTCCTTCCTTTGAAGAACATTATTTACTATCCTTCCCCGTGACTCCAGCACTCCTATGCCCAGCACCTTCTCCTCCCAGAAGAGCTCCCTATCCCTAGGGGTCATTTATCACCTCTTCAAAGCAGCCTGGTTAATCTTCTTAACTAGCCAATCAAGCCAGAGCATTAGAAAGCTGAATTTTGGCTTATAAATAAGAATTTATTATGTCTTCTTGTCTATATTTTAAGCTTTTTGTTGAATTTATAAATACAATTCTAATGAGTCCTTGAGTGATATTTTTATGACACCCCTTTCTGAATCAATAGCTTTTTGCCATGTCAACCCTTGTGGCTGGAGATATGCAATGGGGGAAATTCAACTGCAGAATTTCTCCACCACCAAGGCTTTTATAACATATATTAAGTGGACCATGTCAATATCTACAGGACCCCTTACTCCTGGACCACTAGGGGAGACTTTAGCGGTTCTAAATATGTGTCAAATATTGCAGAACCTCTCTCCACGTTGTTCCTAGAACAATCATGAATAATAAAAATCACTTTACCACAATGTGGGAGTCAAATGTGCAATTTCACTAAACCCAGGGCATATAAAACAAACGTAATAAGGGTCCTCATTACAACATTTCTGACCCTCAACCCACCTGTTCTCCGTCTTGTAATATGACAATGATGTGTATTTTAATGGTCATAAAATCTCCTTTACAAGCTATGAGGGTGGAACAAGCTATAAAAGCTATTTTCTGCAACTTTACAGATTACCAGTTCCAATTGGACCTGCCTTGACCCTGCTGCTGGCGTGTTAATTGATTCCCAAGTGCTGTCCTGGTCCTTTGGCTGCTGCTAACATCTCCACTGGGTGAAGGTACCAAAAACATAAAGCCAGGGAGAACTCCTTCTCTAGAAGGAAACTTCTTCTCGCTTGGAGCTTTCCCTTGAACAGTCATCAGCTTCACCTGGACATCATCCTACAGATGTCAGTCATTGTGGACCCCTCCCAGGCCACAGTCGGCTGCTTTGCCCCACTGAAATTTTTTACTTCCAATTCAAAATCCAAGTCCACAGATACCAGTTTTGACAAACTCCACAATTCTTTCTGTATCTGACTCACACTCCATCTCTCTCAGCCTAAACATGTGCTTAGGTAAGCAGAATCAGAAGACCACACCATTTGCATTTTGACACTAATTTAAGATTTAACAATTAAAAACTCAGAACTTGATTTTTCCTCACTGGAATGTTGTCATTGTGGTGTCTTTATGTTTATTAAATTTAATTTATTTTTCTAAATGTGTTTGACATTTTTCCTATGCTATATTTTTACTTTATTACTGTTTTGGTACTGCATGAATAATGTACGCATTGCCTCTTAGTTAGCCACGTTTCATTTGTCTCACAGCTGCACAGGGGTTAACTTCTGGCCTATTTAGTACCTAATTCTTCAATTTCATACAATGCTGCTTCCATCAATCAATGAACATTGTTTGAAAATTACTATTTCAATAAATTAGCATAAGGCTCAACAATGGAATCTTGTCAACGCAGAAGATAGTCAAATTTAATGTGTAGTTGATTTAAGTGTCTGCACGTTTAAGACAGTGTGCAGATTTGGAAAATATGTGAAAGAATTTGGAGGTTTCCCCTAAGAAATCCTTCTAAATCTACATCGGTTCCTCGGGTTCTGATAACTGCATAAATGTTAATATACTGCAATATAAATATAATTTAACCAATTATAAGATCATTTTGAAGATATCTAGCAGTAGTAGATCATCAAATCCAACAGAAAGAGAGGCCAGTGGGCATATGAGCCCCAGGGAAGGACATCAGGGCATTAACTTTGAAGACAGTGGGTGCTCGGCGGCAGCCACTTTAACTACTGATCTGATGGCCCCCAGCTATCTTAGTTAGTTCTCTCCCACTCATAGAGGCAGTCACAATCCTGATCCCATATTCTCAAACTTAACTACTATTGCTGTGGACAAGATTTTTACAGCTGTATGTTGTGAGAAGTTGGCTTGGCATATGGTGTCCACTATTCTAGTGGACACCTTGCACTGGTCCAAATGACCCTTATTGATGGTAGGTTAAATACAACCTTTATAGAAAGCTATCCTAGTGGTAGCTGTGGAGAGAAGCCTTCAGGCTAAGTCTTGAAGGAATGTAAAGCAGCTTGTTTTACCAGTCTATAATCTCGTGAATGACCAAATGAAAGGAGAACCACACCAGTTATATAAATAAAATACATCTATTTATTCTAAACACATTCCTCTAGTCACTTTATGAGGCTAAAGGCAAAATTACATTCAGTGAACTTAATAACAAACAGTAAATTAGCACAATATATGTTGAGACCTAGGGGCATACCAAACCATAGATCAATATAGTGGTACAAGAACCACATCTTGCATAGATACAAGCCCAAGAGCCTGTATAACTGCTTGGGTCACTAGTAACCACCCAAGGTCGTGACACAGGGCACCCACAGGGGACCCGTGCACTGTCTAAACACAGCCGCAAATCAGCATTAACTTCTATGGGAAAAGTTGCGGTTGGAAATTTAAAGATAAAGGACACTTACAGGAGGACTTAGATCAAACCCCTTGAGACTTAAGGGATTCTAGACCCAACACCCATGGGAGCACCAGAGTATTCGATTTACCTCACCATGGGAAGCCGGGTGCATAGGTGTCTTATGGTATTGGGTTTCGTTGTCCTTTTCAATGGCGATCTGCTGCAAAGTGCTGCTGACGTCCAAGAAGAAAGTGTCTGGACGGATCCAAGCCTGGATCGGAGATGTAAAGAACCTGAAAGCAGAGGGAACTGAGTCTGGGTCACTAGCCGCTGACCAGGAGCATTATAGGTGAATGCCCACCGATGTCGGATCATTTCAGGTGAAGAAGGTGAAGATTGACTCTTCAGCCACGAAGTCCCAGAGATGTTGAAGACAATCAGGAGTGGATTCAAGCTGGGGCTCAAAGGATGTTGAGTGCTGCCATGTCAGTGCCCGGATTGGACCCAACAAGTCTTGGCAACAGCAACCCACTCAGAAAGAAGAGATAGGGTTCGGTGCAGACCAGCAAGGTCTGGGAGATTCACCACTTCGTAGGGTGTCAGGGCATGTCTGGAGCAATTAGAGAAGTCCAAGAAAAATCTAAATGGCCTTCATGGGGACCCACCAGTCAACAGACTAGGGATTGTGAAGGAGCCTCAAGCAGAAATGCAAGAAGCAGGCCCACGGAACACTCGTGGAGTGTAGGCCTACAATCGTCGGTGCAGATGGTGCTTGGGGCTCGGGCTAAAAATAAACCAAAGCACAACTTCAGGAAATCTTGGAAAGTTAATGCACTAGCAAAGGTGCACGTGTCCAGGAGTTCAGGTTCCACATCAATCTTGAGGGATGTGGGTCTCAGCTTTGCTGGGGACTCGGGTTGGCCTTCGTGAAGTCTGGAAATCCTCTTCCTGGGCTGCAAATACTTTGGAGTCTGGCAGGAGCTTCGGAGATGCAGACCGGCAAATGCTTAATAGCTGCGTGTTTGAACAGGTGAGCCACTCCTTGACGCCAAGGGAGATTCTTTCATCATCTAGTCTTTAGTAGAGCATCGAAGTTCCAGGATTCAGTTTCAGAGTTTCATCCAGGTGTAATCTAAAGTCCAGTTGTTAGGGATCCCAAACTTATACTAAGATAAAGGATTGGACATACTCTGGGGACCCACCTAGGGGAGAGTCTGGAAAGAGGGGTGGATACACCCATTTCCTTTGTCCAGTTTTGTACCAGGGCATGGTCTGAGTGCCCCTGCAAACGATTTCAACTGGACTATGCACAGGGACACCAAATGTGCCCCCAGTGCAGACATCAAAGCACTCTCAGAGTGCACCCACCCAGCCCCAATACACTAAAGCCTCTCTGGGAGGTGGTTACACCTCCCTGTGACAGGAAACCTATTGTCCAGGCCTCCCCTGTGGAGTTTTGGTCAGCATCAGGTGGCCAGTCTTCTGTTTGTGGCTGCAGCTTTCATTTTCTGATGCCAGGGCTCTTTTAAACTAATACCGGTTAGACCAGTGTGTACATGTCTATTCCCTCTAAAAGGGTGGACTTCTACCCCCGCCATCAGGACAGGCAGGGGTAGGATTCCAAAGTGTTTGACAGCCAAAGTGTTTGACAACAAACATAATATACTTCCATGCTGCTTTTCCAAAGTTATCATTTACCGCAAGGATATAATGCACTTAAGAGTATATGGTCTGGCTGTATCATAGAACAGCCTCAGAGAATAGGCTCTGAAAGCTGCAGAGGGGTCCTTCTCTTGCATGGGCACCCTCTCACATAAAACCAAGCACTCTGCCTTCAAGATCGATAAGGCCTGCCATAGTAATGACTGTTAGGTTTATATGTGTCAGTGATTAAGGTAGATATAGCTAAACTATATCTTAGTAAGAGGTGCATGCACCGCCATACCCAGGCTGCAGTAGCAGACCTGTGGTATTATTTTGGAAGGCTTCCGAGGGGTGGCATAATACATGTTTCAGCCCCAGGTAACCCTCTGGGGTACCTATGCCCTTGGTACCTAAGGTACCGTATACTAGGGACTCACAAGCGTACCCCAGTAACCAAACTGGAGTGTACCTATAGTACATGGAATCAACTTAGAGAGGAAGCAGCTAGTCTGTGGTCCTAGATAGCAGGGCCCCAGCTAGACTAAAGTAAAAAAAAACAGTGAAACATCAGCAAAACGTGGGGGTAACCATAGTAAGCAGATCCTTCTCTCCTACACAATCCTCCCAAATGCAGGGACATTAAACTAACCTTGACCTGGTGAGTCTTCATGTTCTGAGTGGAAATAGCTGAAGAGTCCATCTGCATTGCCATGGGTACTCCAAGGTCTATGTTCCGCTGTATAGTCCATCCCCTGTAGGTAAATGGACCACCTCAAAAGTTTGGGGGTTTCACCCTTCATCTTTTTTAGCCATAAGAGGGGCTTATGGTCAGTCTTAACAGTGAAGTGAGTGCCAAACAAGTAGGGCATCAGGTTCTTCAGAGCTCAAACTACAGCTGACTTTTCTCTTTAGGGGTCAGCCTCCTGCTAATAAAAGCTACTGGCTGGTCCTGACCTTCATCATTCATTTCTGACAGCACAGCCCCTACCACTAACTCAGATGCATTTGTTTGGACAATGAATTATTTGGAGTAGTTAGGACTTTGCAGAATGGGAAAAGTGCACATGGCCTGCTTCAGGTCATCAAATGCATTTTGACAGCTAACTGTCCACTGAACTTCCTTTGGTATTCTTTTTGAAGTTAAGTCTTTCAGGGGTGTCACAATGGATCCATACCCCGTGACAATTCTCCCAAGACGGCTCTGACCTGAGTCTGGGTGGTTGGAGCAACCCAGTCCATGATGGTCTGGATTTTTCTCTGTAATGGTTGAACCTGGTCTCCACGCACACGGTGACCCAGGTGCACAACCTGACTTTGCCCTTTCTGGCCCTTAGTAGCCTTGATAGTTAGACCTGCTTGCTACAGGGCCTCCGAAACATTTCTCAGGTGGACCAGGTGATCCTCCCAGGTGGATCTAAAGACAGCAATATCATCTAGATATGCTGCACTATAGTCTTCAAGGCCTGTTAGGACTTTGTTCACCAACGTTTGAAAAGTGGCAGGTGCATTCTTCAAACCAAAGGGCATCACCACAAATTGGCAGTGCCCACTAGGGGTAGAAAATGCTGTTTTTGGCTTTTAATTATCAGCTAACCTGATCTGACAGTAGCCAGCTGTAAGATCAAATGTGCTCAGAGACTTGGCTGAGGCGAAAGTGTCTATAAGCTCATCTGCTCTTGGGATTGTTTGGGCATCAGTCCTAATGACTGCATTGAGACTACTGAAGTCAACACAAAACCTTATCTCTCTCTTAACACCCTGGGTGTGAGGTTTTGGTACCGAGGCCACTTGACTAGCCCAAGGGCTATCTGAGGGTGCGATAACTCCCAAATCCAACATCTTCTGGAATTCAGTCCTGATACAGTCCCTGACATGTTAAGTCGTATTTTTAACAGACAGACTGTCCCCAGTGTCCACTTCATGAGTGCACCAGGTAGTCTGACTTGGAGTCAGAGAGAACATGTTCCTATATTGATTGAGCACCTGTCTACAATCCGCTTGTTGCTGAGCAGTGAGGCTGCTTGCAAAGGCTACACCATCTACTGACCCATCATCAGGGTTCTCTGTGAGAGCAGGTCATGGAGTGGATCACTCGCTTCCTCCTGTCCCTCATCAGTAGCCATGAGCAAACCCATGTCTGACCTGTCAACATATGGTTTCAGTCTGTTGACAAGAAGCACCCTGTGGGGGCTCCTGGGAGTTCCAAGGTCCACCAAATAGGTCACGTCTCCCTTCTGTTCAACAATTGTATGCAGCCACTTCACTTGTCTTGGAGAGCTTCTGGGGCCACAGGCTCCAACACCCACACTTTCTGTCCTGGCTAGTAAACAGTGAGCACAGCCTTTTGGTCATGCCAGGCCTTTTACAATTCCTGGCTAGCCTCAAGGTTTTTGGTTGCCTTTTTCATGTACTCCATAATCCTGGAGCAGAGACCAAGTACATAGTCCATTATGTCCTGTTTAGGAGGTTTCAGCCCAAGCAGAAGATTCTAAATCATTGCCAAGCAAACATTCAACAGGGAGGTCTGCATTTACCACAACCTTCTTGAGGCCAGTTACCCCTCCCCAGGAGAAATTAACAACTGCCAGGGCATGGTCAGTCCTGACATTGCTAGCATTGGTCACTTGGTATATTTCACCAGGTATGATCTGCTCAGCAGCCACAAGGTCTTGTGTCACCATTGTGACACCGGCCTCTGTATCCCTGAAGGCCAAAGCCTCTTTTCCATTCATTAAGGGCTGTTGTCAGTATTTGCCCAGATTACTGATACTCACAAAGGAGGACATATCCATGCATCCAGCACAGATCAGGACAACCTGAGTTGTAACTCTGACTAGGCCAGAGCCCATCTCAGAACCCAGGGTTAACCCTACCACAGCCGTATTCTCTCTACCACCATTTTGAGCTGAACTAAGGGGAACAGTTGCCTTGGGGGCAATGGTGACTGGAGTTGAGTCTTTGTACCTTTTGCAATCACTAGTCCAATGGGTTTTCTGTCTACAGATTTTATACCATGGTTTTGTTTGGCCTTTTCCTTTGGAAGATTGGGACTCCCCACCAGTAGAAGATTTTTAGGGGACCTTGAGAAGACTACTGTTTTTTAGCCTCCCCCCCCCCTTATTGGAGTTATTAGATTCTTGCTTCTTCTGGTCACCACCTTGGTTCTGAACCTTCTGCTTCACCATTTGTCTGCCTTCTTTCCCAAATCTTGGGGAGAGGTCAGATCAGATTCCACCAGGTACTGCTGCAACAGCAAATTTTGAAAATTATTAATGGTCTGCTCCCTCATAAATAAGTTGTACAATCCATTAAAATCACACACCTTACTGCCAAGTAACCAGCCCTCCAGAGCCTTAGTAGCACAATCAACAAAGTCAATCCAGTCTTGAGTCTTCGCCTTTTGTGTATCACTGAACTTTATTCTATACTGTTCAGTGGTTAGGTCAAACCCTTCAATCAGTGCACTCTTGAAGACTTGATAATCATCAGCATCCTCTTCTCTGATAGTGAGGAGTTTGTCTCTACCTTTCTCTGCAACCACAGGATTGCTGCCCACTGTTCCTGGGGACCCCGCTGAACGTTACAGGCCCCCCAGTGCAGTTATCCATTTGTATATGTCATCCCCACTATGGTAGGGAGGGACTATCTTGTTTAAAATCCTATGGTCATGAGATCTCTCTCAACCACAAGGAAAGTTTCTGCCACCATGGGATTCTAGTCCGATCTTTTTTTTAGCTCTTTCAAGCTCCAGGGACTCCCTTTCTAAGGCTACCTGCTGTCTTCTAATTCTCAGCTGGGCTTTCTAAAACTTCATCTGCCTTTCTCACTTCTCCTAGGAGGATTCCCTCCTGTGAGACGAAACAGAGGTCCCTACAGACATGTCTGAATGATCAGACTCCTGAGAAGGAGATCTTGATCTTTTAAGCATGCCTCCGACTTTTCCTGGAGGGACAACAATTGGACCATCTTGGCCTTCCGCCTCCCCCTCTTCAGTTGGAGCTGATTGGTCCAGGTTAAGGTCATTGTCACCTTCCTGGTCAGCTTCAGAGGTTAGGTTCTGGTTTTTGTCACGATGGGGCTTTCCTCTTCTGCTGCCCTACCCCCACTGCCTACCTCATCAGGCCCTTGAGCCTTCTTAAGATCATCCATCAGTTGTACCTCTCTGAGGCGTTGGGTGGTTGCACCTCTGCCTGTCTTCAGTTTCCTTATAGTACACAAGGCCCTCAGTTCTTGGAATGGGAATGTGTCATACTTGGATGCCTGTAATATACTGACATCTGGCAGGGACCCACTGGTTCCTGGCACTCAAGACATCACTAGTGTGGTGTGGTGTGGTGTATCCACCAACCTATTCTAGGGTGGCCTACTAAACTCTTGTGAGTTGTAGAAAGGGTGTGCTTAGCCCTTGACACACAACACTAAGTTCAGTAGAACTTACTGTATTTTAAGCATGTATTTATATGTACCTCAGGTACCTTTAGTGGTTTTCAGGTAGTCAATCATTTGAGTTTATCTCGTAAAACAATAGCAAACTGGAATCCCACATGCTGCAGAACATTGTGAGAAGTTAGCCTGGCATATACTGTTCACTATTCTAGTGTGCACCTTGCACCACAGCCTACTGAACCCCCCTCCCAATATAATTGAAGTCCAGGACTGCGAGGGCCCCAGACAGCCTCGCTATTATTTTTTTAAGAAATACCCCTGATAAGGGAAACAGAGTCCTTCTCAACAACTCTAAGGCTCTAAATCGGTACCTACATGTAGCTACAAAAATATCCCAATAAACACAAGGGCTGTTTTTAGAGCCACCTAGTAACCCAACATATAACTAACATTTTCAAAAAATATCTTAATTATTTTTGCATGGAGTCGTGCATTCAGCGTCACTTAGAGCTACACACACATTGCGTTTAAACCAGGGGCCGCACTGGGTGCCAAGTGACCCTCACGTTCACACCAGTGGGCCGCGCTGTGAGCCTTCCACCCCTCATGTTCACAACAAAGGGCAATGCTGGGAGCCGCGCACCTCTTGCGTTCACACCAGTTGGCCGTGCTGGAAACCTCACACCCCTTCGCGTTCACACCAGGGGACTGCACTGAGCGCCACGCTACATTCTCAACTCCAATTGATTTTTTAAATGGCCACTTTCATTAATTTACATTCACCCTGGGGTCCCCGGCCCCCGGGGCCGGGCCTCTCCGTTGGGGACCATGGGGGGGCCCCAATGCCCCTTTGATCCTGCCGGCTCCTTGCCACCTGCTGGAGCCGGTATTGCATTTCCTGCTCTTGCTGCCAAAATTCAAAGCAAGTTTGCTATGGAAGGGGGGGAGCTGCACGGCTCCCACCCTGCCATAGCAAACAACAGTGTCTCACGTTTGGGCACCCCGGGATACTGCAGGAGAGGGCCATGGAGGTTGGTGGCCCACAGTGCCATCAAGGGCTCCAGGAGGGGGTCCACGCTGCCCCCTACCAGCTAGTACAAAGCCCCAAGGAGGTGGGGCTTTGTACCGCCAAAACCAATCTTCACGAAGGCATGCAAGAAGTAGCCATATGGATGAAAAACAGCCGCCTAAAGCTTAACTCAGACAAAACGGAAGTGCTCATCCTAGGATCATACCCCTCTGCCTGGGACGACTCATGGTGGCCTTCGGACCTGGGATCTGCACCCATACCCACAGACCACGCACGTAATCTTGGCTTCATCCTAGCCTCCTCACTCTCGATGACCAAACAAGTCAACGCCGTCTCATCCTCCTGCTTCAACGTACTTCGCATGCTCAAAAAAATCTTCCATTGGATCCCCACAGAGACAAGAAAGACTGTCACCCACGCACTGGTTACGAGTCGACTAGACTACGGAAACACCCTATACGCCGGAATTACAGCCAAATTACAGAAAAAACTCCAACGCATCCAAAACGCATCAGCAAGACTCATTTTGGACATCCCTCGCCAAGATCACATTACCGGTCACCTGAAAGACCTCCACTGGCTTCCCGTCAACAAGAGAATAACATTCCGTCTCCTCATCCACGCACACAAGGCCCTCTACAAACGAGGACCCGAATGCCTCAACTCTCGAATTTCCTTCTACACACCCACCCGCCAACTAAGATCCTCCAATCAAGGCCTCGCCGCAGTTCCGCGTATCAAAAAGATCCACCATGGGAGGTAGATCCTTCTCCTACTTGGCGGCCAAGACTTGGAACTCTCTCACCAATCACCTCCGACTTACACAGAATCACATATCCTTCAGAAAAGAACTTAAAACCTGGCTATTCGATAAATAATGAACCCCCTCCCCAAGCGCCTTCAGACCCTCTGGGTGAGTAGTGCGCTATATAAATTCTTGAACTTGAACTTGAACTTGAACTTGGTGGTCCCCTGGGCTTGAGAGTCCTTAACGGGCACTGCATTTACATAATTAGTGCCGCGGGGAGGTGACAATCCCCAGGGCATGTAGGGGTTCCAACCCCCCCACACAGTTATCCATAAAAAAAGAAAGCCCTAGGGGAGTTGCGGTCCCAGGGGCTGCGGTGGTGTCGTCTGCCCCGCGAGTATTTGAGAAAAGCCTTGGGGCTGTCCCTGTGGCTTGGGGGGCCCTTGAAGGACCCCCAACAAAATACACCAGCCCAGTGCTGTGGAAGCCCCTGCTAATATTTTGGGGAATGCATCCGGGACCTGGTCCACCTGGGGGCCTCAATTAAATCAAGCGCGGGAGCCCACACTTTTTTTAAAAAAGTTCGGCAAGATTCGCGATCCCAGTGTGCATTTTGCCTTAATTCCTTTTTTATAAATGATTTTTTGGGACCTCGGGGTCCTTTTGGGACCCCCTGAACAGATCTATGGGGTCAGCGTAACTTTTACCATGCACCCTTTTCTTGTTTTCCAACTTTGTTTTATTGTTTCTTGTGACTCAGTTCTACTGAGTCACAAGATGGCTGCCAACACTTCCTGGTTTGGAGTGTTGGCAGCCAATCAGACTGAAGCTTATGCTTGGGAGGGTCACAATTCCATCTCGTCCCTGGACATCAAAACTTTTTCTTCTTAAACTTTCCCACGAAATACTGAACAGATTTACACCATGTAAAAAAAATTCTGTTTCTGAACCGAGCTCTACCTTTTTGCCAAATTTTGTGTCATTCTGTTCAGCAGTTCGGGCTGCAGCTGTGTCCAAAGTTTCCCATTGAAAATTACATGGGAAAAACACGTTTTTTGAACCCCCTTTTTTTTCCGCCCCTCTTGGCGAATCACCCCGAAACTTTCAAGACAGGAGCTACCCAAAGCAGGCCATTAGTTTTGAAAATTTTGCAATGATTTGTAATCCGGCACCAAACGTATTAAGAAAAAATAAGCGCTTTTCCTACTGAAGCTAGGTCCTAACTATAATTACCAACTGGTGACCGCCAGTAGGTAATATTTATATATATATACATATTCACTGAAAAAAACCATAGGTTACAGGGACGTTATAGTTAATTGAACGTTTCACTTGTACAAAATCAGAGAAATTCCGGTCTTATATTTAGTTCAGCTAACTATAGCTTGCACCCCTGCAATGTACTTCTGATGACGTCACATATTACATCATTCATGACATGGTCAGTGACATCACTGATGACATCACTGATGATATCTCAAATGACATCACTGTTTACATCACTGATGACATCATCCAGTGACTGTGTTTCTATAAAGTTTAAATATGTTTTATATATATTACAATGTGTATTGCTGAATGAGTGGGTGTATTAGTGTCTTAATGGAGGATTTAGTAGGAGCATGACTGTATAAGTGAGTGTTTAAATGTGTCTTACTTAATGCATGGGTTATTGACTAAACTGTGTGAATGTCTGTATCAGCGTGTCTGTTGTTGTGTAAGCTGCTGCTTGGGTTGGTGAGTAGCTACATGAGTGTCTATATGGGTTATTGATTGGTTGCCTGAGTATGTGTATGAGATCCTGAGTGTTTGTGTGGGTGGGTGGGGTCTGTGTTACTTTGTGCATAGATGTGTGAGTAGGTGAATCACTAGTTTTATGGGTTCAAGAATGTGTCTGTGAAGGGCTGTATGGGTGAGTGTGTATACATATGGCTGTGTTGGTGAGTGAATGGATGTCGTAGTGGTATATGTGTGAGTAACTACATATGTAGAAGGCAGCATATATGAGTGTTGGTGTATATAAATGACTATACGTGAGAGTGAGTGATAGTGAGAGAGGCTGTATGGATGAGTGTGTACTTGTATCAGTTATTGTATAAGAGAGTAAGTATGCATTTGTTTCTGTTTGAATAAGTGATGTGGTGTCTGTATAACTGTATTGGTTAGTAAATGCAAGTGTGATTGATTATTTGCATGACTGACTAGGTGTGTGAGTAACTATGGATGAGTGGTCATGTGTGAGTGTCTGTATAGGTGGATGAGTGCATATGATAGTGTTGTATTGATGAGTGACTGCATGTATGAGTGATTGTATGGGTGAATGAGTGGATGTGTGTGTAGACCTAGGAATCATGGAGTGCATATATAGTAAGTATCTGGTATTGTTGTCTTGATAGTTTATGAAAATGGTACTCTGTATTTTGGAGTGGGTGTATCAAAGGTTGTATTTGGGTGTGAGGAGGTGAACCAGATTTTCACATGTATGATGTCATCAGTGATTTCATCAGTGTTGTCATTTGAGATGTCATCATTGATGTCACTGACCATGTCATGAATCATGTAATATGTGAGATCATCAGCAGTACATTGCAGGGGCTTAAGTTATAGTTAGCTGTACTAACTATAACAGCAGCATTCCTCTGGTTTTGTACAAGTGAAATGTCCAATTAACTATACCGTCCCGGTAACCTATGTTTTTTTCTGTGAATTTCTAGGGCTTTTTTAAATGCTAATTTCTAACTATAACGTGCCTTAAACCTATGTTTTTTTCTGTAAATTTCAAAGGTTTTTTAAATGCTAATTTCCAACTATAACATACTTAAAACCTGTGGTTTATTCCGTGAATTTCAAAGGTTTTTTAAATGCTAATTTCTAAATTTAACATCCCTGAAAACTATGTTTTTTTCTGTGAATTTCAAAGTTTTTTTATAAGCTCATTTTAAACTATAACGTCCTTGAAATCTGTGTTTTTTCAGTGAAATTCAAAGGTTTTTTTAAATGCTAATTTCTAACTTTAACGTCCCTATTAAGTCCCCTTGAATCCTGAGGGTCCGTGGGGGCCAGCTATACCACCAGGTACCTCCAGTAAGTGCCACAGACCTGCTTTGCAGAGAGGTGTTTTGAGCTCACGCCCCTTTTCATACCACGCTGCAAATGCGGCTTGTGGTATCTGTTGCTCATAGGATGAAGTCCACTTGTATCATGAGGTCCTCAGGACACAAGAGGACCTTGTTGCCCCACCAGCAGTGTGCCAGAAGCCACATTTGCACAGTGGTGTACAAAGTGGTGTAGCCTCAGACCACCTCTCTGCAACACAGCTCTGTGGTGCTTATTGGAGGTACCTGGTGGGCTAGTTGGCCCCCAGGGACCTTCAGGATTGAAGGGGACTAAATCCCTCAATTTACAGCGTGCCAGGGGGCGCGTTTGCACACTTGTTGTATTAGGCCCACCCCCTGGCTGCCACCTACAGAAAGGCCACATAAATGTTTGGCAGGAAATTTCCAACTTTCTAAAAGTGGCATCTCAAAAATATTAATTTCAAATCTGACCTTACAAATAAAGTGAATTTTAAATTAAAAAAAACATGAGTGGAATAAATATTTCTCTAGCTGCTGCAAATCTAAACCTAGCATTTAATTAATGTAGCAATGTAGCTCAATAATTCCCTTTGGCAGCAACCAGCCTTACTGGAGTGAAAATAGTTTTTAGCGATATTTGAGTACAAGGACCAATTCAAAATGAATTTCTAAATGCAATAATTTTAAATATCAGCACCCTGCCTTTATCAGCATAAAGGTCTACATATGCACGACTTATTAATATTTAAAATGAAGGTTTAAACCTTACAAAATGGGGCACCTTGACAGGTCGAATTTACAGTTAAAAACTTCCCCAGGCAGATTGCCTGTGTGCAGCTACTTGGTCGTGCATGACCGTATTCTCTCATGTCCAGCCTGCACCCTTAAGCAAGTGTGTGTGCAGTTTTTATTGTTTCATGGAGTTTTATATAGCGCAAACATTACCCTAAGCTGTCGGGCATCAGTGCTCTTCTCACAAACACCAGTTGGGTTACAGGAGGACACATTCATTTTTTGTTAGGCACAGGGAAATTGAGTGATTTGGCCAGAAACACAGAATGTTGCGCGTCCTTGCCAAGATTCAAACCTGGTTCCCCAGATTTGAGGTCAACCGTCATAGCGGTCGGTACTCCCCCCATACTTGCTCACTTGTAACCATCCCAGTGCCCTGTACCCCGGGTTTGTCTTAAGTTGATACAACCAGTATAATTAGGTAATGATGACACATATTTTTTGAGTGCAAAGTAAGCCCTTGGTTTTTGTAGGTCCCTGTCAGTAGTCATTCCTATCTGCCTGTGGCACTAAGAGGCAAAAAGAAGTGAAAATGCTCTTTCCACATGCTCCAAAATCACTGAATCCACCCCAGGTGATTTCCCGCTGACTCTGTCTTCAGTTTAGTTGTGGAGATAGCTCAGCGGGTTTGGGTCCTGTTGCCTAACAATATATATCATATGAGCTGCAGTGTCTCTTGTCCCTGAGTAAGGGAGCAGCGTCTTCATAGGTTTTTTGAGGGGAGTGAGTGAAGCTTATTTTATTCTACACACCTTGTTGCACAAATCTCAGCTCTCGGTGCATGAATCTAGGACCTCATGCATTCACCTCCCATTGCACTTCCGGTTGTTAGCTGGTGAAATATCTCAGTGTATACCTCTGCAGATAACTTTGAGTAGCATGAAGGTCAGAGGTCGACATTTTGCAGGGACTCTTCGGGCTGTCTTTGTTCCGAGGTCGATAAAAAGAATGCCATTTGGTTAAGAAATTGTGACAAGTAACATAAAAGTGGCAAAAAATGAACACATTTGAGCGTGAAAGTAGCACTAACAGGCATTACTTGAGGTGCTTAGAAGCCACAGATTGTCGAGGTGAGGCGCAATATATATATATATAAACATTGCATCTATTACTATCACAGGTTGAGGCAGGTCCTGTGATGGTTTCACATTGGTGGTTCACCTGTAGCCGTCCAGCTGGCAGAGAGCAGGACAGTGTCTAGCAGGGCCGCCCTGTGCCCTCCCATCTTGCTCAGTGCCACCGTTCTGTGCCAGGCGGGAAGGCGATGAGTGGGCAGTGATGTCGCGCATTGTTTGTGATGTAAGCACTGGCACTGGGTCTATACATGATGTGCCTACCTGTTAATCTGTAGCGTGTGTAGAGGATGGCTACGTTTTTTTCTTCTAAAGCTCTTCATTCTGGAAAAGTGTCACTTCATATCCAATTTTAAATGACTCAATATTCCTACGGTCACATTCGTTTTTCCTTTATTAGAACCCTTGACCTGCCCATTGCGGCAGATGTCAAAAGCTGTTGCCACTTCTAGATCCCTCTTGCTGGAATACATTACTAGTAGCAAGCATTCAGTTCTTTATTTGAGAGTGCCCTGGGACCTGTTCCACCCAGGGTTCTATAGAAAACGAAGCGAGGGAGCCCGCGCTTTGTTTTTTTAAAACATTTTCGGCGGGATTCGCAACCCCAACGTGAATTCTGCCATTTTTTTTAAAGCTTTTTTTGTCATGGGGGTTTCTGTGGGACCCCCTGAGCAGGCCTAGGGTGTCAGGGTGTTTCTTTCCTGCCCACTTTTCGTCTTTTTCAACCTTTTTGCAACTCTTTTGTTGTGACTCAGTTACCAAGTCTCAAGATGGCTGCCAACACTTCCCGGTTTGGAGTGTTGGCAGCCAATCAAAGTGGAGCTCGTGCGCGGGAGGTTTACTAGTTTTGAAAATTTCATAAAGTTTCGTCAACTGTGCTAAATATATTGAGAAAACAAAAAACGCTTTTCCCATGGAAACCAGGTCCTAACTATAACTACTTAATATATATTACCTACTGGCGGTCACCAGTAGGTAGTTCTAGTTCTAGTTAGGATCTTGTTTCTATTTAAATAGTGTTTTTTCATCTGAGTCATAATTATATGTCATATTGTGGGGGATATAGCAATATAAGAAACAGTTAAAAACAATGTTTCTTGAGATTGTTGTTGTAATTTTACACACATTAAATAAAAAGTTAATAGTAGTGAGTCCTATGCATAGTATTACTTATTTCAAAATGTGTGATTTTTTGCAACCTATTTTTTCTCACTATTCATTGATGATGCTTCAAATACAGCACTGTTTATGGTATGAAAGGAGGAAATAAGTGATGTGTGTTTGTATAATGGTTTATTATTCAAAAAGGAAATATTAACATATTTTTCTTTGTTTTTTTTCTTTTTACATATTGCATGGCTTTCCACAAAACTGTTTGTGTCAAATCACTTTTGTATCATAGACAAATTCATTAGTCATAAATAAAGTAAAACACTAAATAACACACAATTATACACATTCTACCACCTCCCGAAACAGCATAAGAAATCAACATGGCCCAATTGTTTAATCTTTGGGGAGTCTGACCGAACATATGTGTTTGTGGATTACTTTCTATTTGGATTTGTGACACAATTGGTTTCGTATACACCAAGGATTTTTTAACACGGGTGGAGAATCTGACCTGGTACAATGACCTAGTGATAATGTCACTTGACATTTAAAGCCTTAATAGAAGTATTGATCATTTGCAAGGGATTTTGTCTATGTAAAACCAATATTTTATTCTAGGATCAATTGTTCAAACAGATGCGCATTACTACGATGGGCACCTACTTCACCCCCAGCTACGCAAACCTCTTCGTGGGCTGGTGGGAGAAGCAGGTGGCCTGGTCAGAGAACAATGAGAATTTGACCCTTAAGCTTGTGAGCTGGAATAGATACATAGATGATTTATTTATTATTTATCATCTATAGGGGCACAGAACAGTCAGAAAAGGAATATATAGATATGGTCAACAACAATGACCTCAACCTCAAGTTCACAGGGGAAAAAAGCAAGATTTCTGTGAACTTTCTAGACCTCACGGACTTCCCTGCGGAGTGTAGACTGTGTACTTTGTTGCACAGAAACCCACCGCAGGCAATTCCGTGTTGTATGTGAGCAGCTGCCATCCAGGAAAAACTATAATGAGTATTCTGTATGGTGAGCTGCTTAGTATAAAAAGGAATTGTACACATGACTGTGACTATCAGGCAGCAGGCAAGGAGAGCATATAGAGATTTGGGGTCAGAGGGTACCGCAAAGAGACCCTAGAGGAAGCTAAGTCCAAAGTGGATAAGAAGCCCTGACTAGAATTACTTAATAACAGTGCCCTAGGCACAAAGAAGAAGAAAAAAGAAAACTTAAACAACTTTATGATGATCACGGAGTACTCTAATGATGCTTCGGACATCAGAATGGCATTTGCAAAGAATTGGCATATTCTAAAATCTGACCCAAAAATAACGAAAATGTTGCCAACAGCACCCGTTATGACATTCAGAGGGGCAAGGACACTAAAAAACAGTCTAATTCAGAGTCTCTGCACTCAGGAAAAAGGTTAGCTGGGTTATTTTCATGTTTAAAATGTAGGGCATATAAAAACAGCAAAAAGGTTTTAGACTATTCTGTGCCCAATTTGGAACAATCCAAAAAAATTAAGAAACTCATGAACTGCAACACAAGCTGCACGGTATACTGTCTAGTATGTCTGTGTGGTTTGCGTTACATTGGTAGCACTATACATCTAACAAAAGTGCATATTTTAGAACATCTTAGAGCCATCAACAATAAATATGTAACCTATCTGTTGAGCTTTATCTGTATGGACCACATACCCAGCAACGGGAGAGGAGGGCATAGACAGTTACAACTTCGCAGATTGGAGTCGAGATACATTATCGACAATCAAACACAGATGCCAGGAGGTTTGAATAGTGGGGTAGAGATGTCTGTTCACAAGGAACATCCACTCAGCCAGGCACTAACTATGATCTCATTCAATCACCCAGACACTACTGATTCACCCATTCAATTCCCAGGCACCACTCATGCAGTAATACAATCAGACATGCAATGCCCATGCACTCATCCAATCACAGGTACTACCCATGCACTCATTCAATTACATAGCCACTAACAATGCGCACATGCAAATACACAGACAATACCCATGCATTCATTCAATTACCTAGGCATTTCTCATGCACCCATCCAATTACCCAAGCAATACACATGTGCTAATCCAATCACCCAAGCACTACCCTTATACTTATCCAAACGCCCAGGCACTGCTCATACATTTGTCCAATCACACAAGTATTACTTATTCACTCATTCAATCAGTCACCCAGGCATTACACATGCTCATTTAATCACCCATGTATTCCACATGCAACAATACAATCACTCCGGCACCTGTCATTCAGTCATAGAATCAATGAGGCACTATGTGTGCACTCATACAATTACAAAGGCTCTGATCATACTATTTTGTGATCACCAAGATACTACTCATTAACCCATCCAGTCACACAGGTACTACCTATGCACTCATCCAACCATGCAGGTACTACTTGTGAACTCATCTAAACAACCAGGTACTACCCAGGCACATATCCAGTCATCCAGCTACTACCCATGCACCCATAGAATCACCGAGGCACCACCCATGCATTCAGTAAATCACTTAGGCACTACTCATGCACTCAGCCAATCAAACAGGCATTTCCCATGCACTCACCCACTCACTCAGCCACTACTAATGCATTCATCCAAACACCCAGGCACCAGGCATTCATTAAATAACCTAGGCATTACTCATGCACTTGTGCAGTAAACTGGAAGTACCTGTGCACTCATTCAATCACCAAGGCCCTACCTCTGCAATCATCCAGTCACCCAAGCAGTATAACCCATTCACTCATACACTAGATATGCAGTCATCCAATCACTCAGGATCTACCCATGCAGTCATAAAACCAGAGAGGCACTACTAATGCACTCACACATCACCTAGGCACTGCTCATGATTTAATGCAATCACACAGATACTAGTCATTCACTCATCCAGTCACCCAGGTACTACTCATTCACTCATCCAATCAACCATACACTAACTATGCTCTCATCCACTGACCCTTGGCTCTAACCATGCACTAATTCAGTCACCCAGGCACTGCTCATGCTCACATGCAATCACACAGACACTAATCATTTACTCATCCTGTCACCCAGCAACATACATGCACTCATTCATTCCCCAAGCCACTACATATGTACTCAAGTAATCACCCATGTACTGCTCATGTACTCATACATTCAACTAGACACTGCTCAAGCTCTAATGCAATCACATAGACATTAATTCACTCATTCAGTTACCAAGGTACTACTAATGCACTCAACCAATCACCCTTGTACTACCCATGCATTCATCCAATAGCCCAGGTACTGCTCATGCTCTCATGCAATCACCCAGACACTACTAATGCATCCAACCAGTTACCTAGGAGTACCCATGCACTCATCCAATCACTAAGGCACTGCTTATGAACTCATCCAATCACCCAGCCGCTACCCATGCATTCAAGCAATCACCTAGGCTCTACTCATTCATATATCCAATCCACTTGACACTGCTTATGTACTCATCCATCAACCAGGAAGTACTACTTATGGACAAATGCAGTCAACCAGGCAATACACAACCACTCAACCAATCATGCATACACACTTCATGTGCTCATCCAATCACCCAGGAACTATCCATGCACTCATTCAATAACCCAGGTACCTCGAATGCACTCATTCACTCACCTAGGCACTACCTATTCTCTCATCCAACCACCAAGGTGCTACTTATGCAGAAATACAATCACCCAGGCCAATCACACAGGTGCTACCCATGCACTCAATCAATCACACAACCACTACCAATATACTCATTCAATCACACAGGCTATACCCATACATTAATCCACTCACCAGGCCACTACTCATTCACTCATCCAATTGGACAGGCACTACCCTTACATTCATCCAATCACCTAGTCACTATGTATGTACTCATTCGATCACACAAGCAGCACAGATGTACTCATCCAATCACCCAGACACTACCATTGTACTATTCAAATCACCCAGGTGTTTCTCATGCACTCATCCAATCATCCAGACCCTAAACTTGCACTTATCAAATAACACATGTAGTACATATGCACTCATCTACTCATGCAGGCACTGCATATGCATGTATCCAAACACACATGCATTAACCTTGCAGTCATCCACTCACCCGGGCACTACAGATGCACTCATCAAATCTGCCAGGCACTACACATGCACTTATCCAATTACGCAAGCACTCTACATGTAGCAATCCAATCACTCAGGCACTGCCCATGTAGTCATACTATTACTGAGGCACTACTCGTGCACTTGTACAATTGCCTAGGCCCTTCTCATGCTGTCATGCAATTGTTGTATCGGGTTTAACGAACCTACATACACTGCAAATAACTCATGATACCTTAGAATAGAAGTTGGCACGGAAACTGGAATACAAAAGATACGTTTATTAAGACCCCATGGGGTGGTGGTACCTTCAAACAGCACCCTTCGGCAATGCAAGAAGTATCACACCGAACAGAAGGCACATGGTCCTTTTATACCCATAGAAAGGTTTGAAAAGTAGGCGGCACACACATAAGACGATTTCATGTACATATAAGGACATTTTTTGGAACACATCCAACATGTGGGAGGAGTTCAACAACTTGACAAGTTGGGGAAACATCTTTTAACAGTGATCGATTAGTAACAGATGTGGGTTGATTGCACATGCACGAACCTTGAACATAAGCTAAATATAGCCTGTTGCTGGGCAGTCCATGCGGTCGACTAGCGAAGAGGTAGGACAAAGGGCATGGTAATCACGAGGTAGTGTAGATACTCAAAATGGAGGCCGTGAATATAAAATGGCCTCTGAACACGTCAACACAGCAATGAAAACTCCCGTAGCTTTAGCGAATGCTAACCTAATAGCTGAAAATTTACAACACAATCGTCCAGATACTATTCATTTAATCAACCAGTCACCCAGGTACTACTCTTTCAGTCAATCTATCACCAATGCACTGCCTATGAAATCATCCACTCACCCTTGGCACTACCCATGCACTCCTCCAATCATACAGGTCATGGTCTGATGTGATCACCCACACACTATTCATTCACTCATCCTTTCACCCAGCAGTACCCCTGCACTTATCGACACTACCAATGCATTCATCCAATCACCCAGGCACTACTCATGCACTCATACAATCCCGTAGGCGCTGCTCATACTCTCATGCAGTCCCCTATACACTAATCAATTACTCATCCAGTCACCCAGAAGTAACCATGAACTCCTCCAATCACCAAGGCACTGCTCATGCACATATCCAATCACCCAGGCAGTACCCATGTACTTATCCAAACACCCAGGCACAAACATTGCACTAATCCAATCACCAAGGCACCACTAATGCTCCCATCCAATTACATTGGCACTACAGTTGTACCTTTCCAATCTTGAATGCACTACATATGCACTTATCCCTGCACCCAGGCTCTACACATGCACTGATCCAATCACCCAGTCACTACACATGCACTGCTCCAATTACCCAGGCACTACTCATGCATTCATCAAATCATCCAGCCACTGTCACTGGTACTCATCCACTCACCCAGGTACTACATATGTACTCATCTAATCATAAATGCACTACTCATTCAATCACCTGGGCACTACACATGCATTCATCCAATCACTCAGGCAGTATCTATGCATTGATACAATCACCAAGGCCCTGCCTCTGCTCTTTTTTTAACTTCCCAGACACTACTATTTCACACTTGCAGTCACCCTTGTAATAGTGATGCACTCATCCTATCACCCAGGCACTGCACATGCACTGACCCAATCACCCAGGTTCTACCCATGCAAACATCAAATCACCAAGGTACTACACATGTACTTTTCCACTCACCAAGGCACTACACAAGCACTCATCCATTTACTCAGCCACTACCCATGCACTCAAGCAATTATACAGAAAATACCCAATCATTAATCCAATCACCTTGGCAATACATATGTACTCACCAATCATCCGTGCTATTCAGGCACTCTTGCAGTCAGCCAAGCATTATACATGCATTCATCCAATCACGCATGCACTACCCTTGCACACATCCAAACATGCATTCACTGCTCAGGTGCTCACCTACTTACCCAGGCACTACCAATGCACTCATCCAATCACGCAGGCACTAAACATTCACTCATCTAATCACCCAGGCACTAAGCATGAAGTCATATAAAACTAGGGGTGGGCGGAAGTCACATAAGGGAATATCGCGGAGAGGCATGGAGATTGAACCAATCTCCGTGACTGTCCGTGATATTTCTGTTTCGCGAGCCCGTCGCCCGCCTCCCGCCCACCTTATTAAATTATATGTAAAAGCCTAAAATTAAACTTAAATGAAACTTACCTTACTGCGGCCGCATTCTTGCCCCATCGCGACTTCATCTGGGAAACTGCGCATGCGCGGGAGCCTGCACATGCGCAGTCCTGGCGAGGACAGAGCATGCACAGGTTCCCAGGCATGCGCAGTTTCTCAGATGAAGCAGCGATGGGGCAAGGATGCGGTAAGGTAAGTTTCATTTGAGTTTAATTTCAGGCATTTACATATATTTTAATAAGGTGGGCGGGAGGCAGGCGGGAGGTGGGCGGGAGGCGGGAGGCAGGCAGGCTGCCAACTTCCATTCCACCCAGGAAGGTGCGGAGATTTTCCACAAATTTCCACCTTGTTTGCGCAAGGGCAAATCTCTGCACATTCCGTGGGGGGAACGGAGATGTTCACCCACCCCTATATAAAACCCATGCAAATCTCATACACGCAGTCATTCACACAGGCACTATCCATACACATATTTAATCACACTGCCACTCCTATGTGCTTATGCAATCATCCAGGCACTACCCATACATTCACCCAATCACCTAGGCACTACTTATGCACTAATCAAATTAAACAGGCAGTACCCATGCACTCATCCAGTCTCCGAGGCACTACATGAGCACTCATCAAATCAGGCATATACTACCCATGCACTCCTCCAGTCACCCTGGCACTCCACATGCACTCATCCAATCAGCCAAGCACAATCCTTGCAGTCATCCATTTGTTCATGCACTACCCATGAATTCATCCAATGACTCAGGCACTACCCATGCAGTCATGCAGTCACTGAGGTACTACTCTTGCACTCATACAATCACCTAGGCACTGCTCATTCTCTCATGCAATCACCTATGCATTACTTATTCACTCATCTAGTCACCCGGCAGTAACCATGTACTCCTACAATCACCAAGGCACTACCTATGCACTCTTCCAATCACCCCAGCACTGCTCATGCACTCATACAATCCCCTAGGCACTGCTGATACTCTCATGCAATATCAAAGGGGATGATGTATGGAGCGTTTGAGCAAATCAAACACTCACCCCCAGTCAACTGATCTGAGTTGAATCCATCATCATTATTTAGCTCACTCCACCACCCTAGTTCAGACATGGCCATATGCAAATCAGTCTGACCCTGTGCCTCATGAGGACAGTACAGCCCGAACTGCCAAGCCATGTCTTCCCTGGATTGGAAACAAGCATCCTGGGACCGGTTTCTGGGATGTGGAACCTGGGACACTCTTCATGCACTCATCTAATCCCCCAGGCACTGCACCTGCATTCACCCTGTTATGCATGCACTAACCATGCACTCCTCCAAGCACCCAGGCACTACACCTGCACTTATCCAATTAAACATTCACAACCCATGCACTCATTCAATCACACAGGCAGTACACATGCACTCCTCTGAACACATAGGCACTACACATGTACTCATACAATCTGCCAGGCACTACCCATGCATTCATGCAATACATTTTACAGTACAGATATATTCATTGAATCACCCATTTATAAGTAATACATTGTGTTTTGTTTTTTGGGGTGGTTTTTTAGTGGTTTCAGTTTTTCTAAACTTTTTTTGTCTTTAAACATAGCGTACAAAACAAAATAAACATTTGTGTTCATTGCTGCAGCACGCCTCGCTGAAATGATCTGCTCTCCTATGAATAGTATAACACCACACTCCATACAGTACATGGCTACATTTCGAAATCTGGAGTAATTTTTTCGGTTTGGTTCTCCACCAAATCAGGATTCTTCTGTCCAGGTGTTAATGTTGCTTCAGGTGACATAAATATCTCAACAAGTTTTTTTCATGCATTGATCTTTTTAGCTAATTTTTGTGGTACATCCTCACATGATAAATCAGAGAAGTTGTCATGCCGCTGTACTTATAGATGGTACTTACCTATTCGTGAAATTATACCACAAAGAGAGCACTTAACAAGCTTTGCTATTGTCACTTTGGAGAGAGCAAGACCTATTCCCTTCTGCTCTTCAATTCTTTAGAAAGAATGGCTGCAAGACCACCAAGCAGCAGTGAGGACTCTGATGAGTTTTATTCAAGAGGACCCTGCTCAGCCAAAAGTGAAGGAGCACTTCATATGGAAATTTTTTACCATTCCACCAGGAAAGAAAAAGTTAAATGCTCCAAAGGTGGAGTGCAAAATTTGCAATACTGTTCTTTCACGGGGTGACCCAAGAAGAAAATATAGTTTTGGAAACTCCACGATGATAAGACATGTGCAAAGGAGGCACCCCCAGAACTATGCCCAGGAGAGTGTCAGGGACCTGGCACATAATCCCCTGAGAGATGGTGCCTCAACTTCCACCGGAAGAGCAACATCATCGAGGAGAGGAAGAGCAGTGGAGCTGACACTCAACATTCAGCCTGTTTTTACTGACATTACCATTAGATGTAAGCAGTGTGACGAACTACTTTGTTACGGAGAGCAGAGTATTCTGCTAATTGTACGTAAAAGGGAAGAACATCGCTGCCCTCCTCAGCCCTAATTTTTCCCCTTTTTTTGCTCCTGTTGAGCAGTTTTGAATTCCCTATTTTTGTTTTTGTTCTGAAAAAAATACCAAAAAAATGTAAAAACGTTCGGAAAAAGTAAAAAAATAAATAAAACCTGAAAAAGAAGAAAAAAACAGTTCTTTTTAGAACTACCTCCAATTCTCCAAAAAGAGCTGTATTCTTTACAAATTCAAAAGGAGTGAGTGAAGTGGAGTGCAGTGAGAGAGGAAAGGAAAATGAGTGAGGGAGCAAAGAAAGGGACGAGAGGGGAAGGGAAGTGAAGTAGGGGGATTGAAAGAAGGTGAGTGTGGGAGGTGAGTGAGGGGAAGGGGAGTGAACAAGGGGAATGAGGATAAGTGAGGAAAGCAGAGTAAGGGAACGAAGGTGAGGAAGGATAAGAGAATAGCAGTGAGGATGAGGAAAGAGTGGTGATAGAGAGTGGATATAGGCAAGTGAGCATGAGACAAGGGGAGTGAGGGAGTGAGGAGACAGAGGAAGTGAAGGAAAGAGTGAGAGTAGAGGACTGAGTGAGGGAGCAAAGAAAGATAAGTGAGGGAGTGTGGCTGAGTAATAGGGAGTGAGCGTAACAGAAGAGGAGTGAGAGTCTAAGAGGACTGGGAGAATGGGGGTAACAGAGAGAGAGTGAAGGAAGGGGACTGAGTAAGTAAGAGGGCAGAGGGATTGAAAGAAGTAGTTACTGAAGTAGAGTAAGGAGAGTAACAGAAGGGAAAAGAGTTAAGGAGCGAAGGATGGGAAGAGACAGGAAGGGAAGTAAAACAGGAGAGCTGAAAGAAAGTGAGTGTGGGAGTGTGGCTGAGTTATAGGGAGTGAGCGTGACAGAAGAGGAGTGAGAGACTAAGAGGACGGAGAGAATGAGGCTAACAGAAAGAGAATGAGGGAAGGGGAGTGTAGCCGTAAGAGCACAGAGGGAGTAAGAGAAGGAGTTAGTGAAGTGGAGTGAGGAGAGTAAGGGAAGGGAAAAGAGTGAAGGAGCGAAGGAAGGGAAGAGAGAGGAAGGGAAGTAAAACAGGAGATCTGAAAGAAAGTGAGTGAGGGAGTGTGCCTGAGTTATAGGGAGTGAGCGTGACAGAAGAGGAGTGAGAGACTAAGGGGACGGAGAGAATGAGGCTAACACAGAGAGAATGAGGGAAGGGGAGTGAGTAAGTTAGAGGACAAAGGGAGTAAGAGAAGGAGTCAGTGAAGTGGAGTAAGGAGAGTAAGGGAAGGGAAAAGAGTGAAGGAGCGAAGAAAGGGAATAGAAAGAAAGAGAAATGAAGGAGAAGGTCTGAAAGAAGGTGTGTGTGGGAGGGGAGTGAGGAAAAGGGGAGTAAACATGGGGATTGAGAATAAGTGAGGGAAGCGCAGAAAGGGAACGGGTGCGTGGGTGAGAGATGAGTAGTGAGGTTAAGGAAAAGAGTGTTGAGAAACTAAATTTTGCACGTCAAACTTACCTTATAAGTAATGTAAACTTAATTACATATTTTCAGTGAATTTAATATCTGTGGAAGAGAAAAAAAAGTAAGTTATAATATTTATAATATATATTTCACAATATAAGAGAGAAAGGAGGAGATTAAAAGTGATAAAAGGGTAGTAAGAGATAAAGTAGGAGTGAAGGACTCAGAAAGGAAAACAAAGGAATGGTGAAGGTCAGAGAGAGTGAAAACGAAATAGAGGGAGAGCAAATTACTAAAAGGATAATGACATGGATACATTCAGTGACAGAGAAGAAGAGAAGGAGAGAGAAATACAGTGAAAGTGAGTAAGATACTAAGGGAATGTGCATTAGGAAAACTAAAGGAAGAAAGGGGAGTAAAGAAAGGGGAGTCAGTGACAGGGAAGCAGGAGTGATTGTTGGTGGATTCATGACATTGAGAGATGGAACGTGAGTGAGGGTGAATGTAGGGTCGTAAGACAGTGAGGGGACAATGGGAGTGAGGGTAACAGAGAGGGAGTGAGAGAAGACAAGTGAGAATATGAGAGAATAGAGGGAGTGAGAAAAAGAGTGAGTAAAGGGGAGTTAGGTGAGTGAGGGAAGGGGAATGACTAAGGAAGCAAAGGAAAGAAAGAAAGGGAAGAGAAGTGAAGCAAAGGGACTGAGAAAAGGTGAGTGCTTGAGGAGAGAAAGAGGAAGAGGAGTTAAGGATGATGAATAAGGATAACTGAGGGAACCGGAGTAAGGGAACAAGGGTGAGGGAGGGTGAGTGAAGAGCAGTGAGGTTGAGGAAAGAGGGAAGATAGAGGGAGGATAAAGGCAAGTGAGCATGAGACAAGGGGAGTGAAGGAGTTAGGACATAGAGGTAGTGAAAGAAAGAGAGTCAGTAAGGGACTGATTGAGAGAGCAAAGAAAGGTAAGTGAGAGAGTGTGGGTGAGTTATAGGGAGTGAGCGACACAAAAGAGAAGTGAGAGACTCAAGGGACGGAGAAAGTAAGGCTAAAAGAGAGGTACTGAGGGAAGGGGACTGAGGAAGTGAGAGGACAGAGGGAGTGACTTAAGGAGTGAGAGAATTTGAGTAAGGTGAGTAAAGGAAGAAGAATGAGTGAGGGAGCAAAGGAAAGAAAGAGAGGGGAAGGGAAGTGAAGAAGGGAATCTGAAAGAAGTTGAGTGTGGGAGGGAAGTTAGGGAAAGGGCAGTAAACATGAGGAATGAAAATAACTGAGGGAAGTGGAATAAGGGAACGGGGGTGAAGTAGACTGAAGAAGGGCAGTGAGGTTGAGGAAAGAGGTGTTATCAAGGGTGGATAAAGGCGAGTGATTGTAAGACAAGGGGACTGAGGGAGTGAGGACATAGAGGTAGTGAAGGAAAGAGTAAGAGAAAATAACTGAGTAAGGGAGGAAAGAAAGGTAAGTGAGGGAGTGTGGGTGAGTTATAGGGAGTGAGCGTGATGGAAGAGGAGTGAGAGAGTGAGGCTAATAGAGAGGGAGTGAGGATGTGAGAGGACAGAGAAAGTGAAAGAAGGAGTGAGTGAAGTGGAGTAAGGTTAGTGAGAGAACGGGAATTATTCAGGGAGCAAAGAAAGGAAAGAAGGGGAGGGGGAGTGAAGTAGAGTGACTGAGAGCTGAAAAGTGGTGGATGGGAGAAAGGGAAAGGGCAGTGAAGAAATGGAGAATGAGGTTAAATGAGGGAAGTGGAATAAGGAAAGGGAGGTGAGGGAGAGTGAGAGAAGGCCAGTGAGGGTGAGTAAAGAGGAATGATAGAGGGTCGAAAAAGGTGTGTGAGCATAAGACAAGGGGAGAATAATATATATTTGATAATAAAAAATTCAAAATATTTTGTACAACATGTAATATGGTTTATTTTTGCTGTTCTCAGAATATATTGAATTTCACTTAAAACAGTGACTTCAATACTACTCGGCATATGACAGCGGGCAAAAAAATAAATAATGTAAAATTTAGAAAAAACTTATCTTAAGTCACTTTTGATACACATACTTTTCCACGAGGCCAAATTGTATATTTAGCCGAGTTTCTGAAAGAAAAGCTCCAACATCTTTTACATTATGAAACAATAGTTTTATTTTCAACTCCTCGCTTACTTTTGATTAGTATTTCCTACAATACTCACATCACACACTACGTGATACACTTATACTACCTCTATGACAACTACATGTTTTTTATTATCTTCATCACTCTCACCCGGAAAGTAATTTTGAACAACAAACTACATTTTATTAACTGCTCCAATCTTCATAGGCCAATTACCTTCCCTAAAATTTCGGTTGTATGAACACTAGGTAAGAATTTTGTAAGTCAGAAGACAAACGTTGTTTGAAAGTCAATTGAGTATCATTACAATTACTCCAGCCTTTTTGACATTTTAAATAAGCTGTGTAATGTCATGATGTTGTTGAAGGACCATCATGGTAAATAATTGCTGCAGTTGCAAAGGTTCTTCCTGAAATTGATAATTGAGAAGCCACACATTTTTTTATTAAAGTTGTCAATTTAGTTCCATCAGGTCTACATCGTTGGAACATTAAAATTACATACTGTCCATATCTTTGTATAAATATTGTTGATAGCATTGCAGATTTACATCGAATACAGACCATGTTTTGATTTGCTTCTCTAACTAGATTTGCAGTCTGGTAAAGTCAAATATATAAATCTTTCAGTGTCTATTATAGTACTACTTGAAAAGGAGCAATTGTCGCAGTCATGTTGCCATTTGCAAGAAAGTCCAAAAAGATTTTCTACATCTACACCTTCATCTTGCAATACAACAAGCATATACCTTAGAAATTCCTGACAATCTTGCTGAATATTCTGTGAAAATTGATTTAGACCAGAACGCATGTCTAAAACATTTTGAATTTCAGAAACACTTTGTATTTTTGTTCTATCACTGCTACATTTCTTAAACACAGAATTCAACAAACAACAAAATCTTTGATCTCGATTTTCAGCAATCTGTTCTTGTACAGTTTGGGAAAAAAAAAATTAACCACTACATTAGCATAGCAGTTGACACCAGAACTGTTTTCAAACTGAAATCCAACAACATCTTTAACTGAATCCTTTTCCTTTTTGCTTACAATTACTGGTTCATCTACTTTTTTTCTTTTTGCTACAACTTCACTACAATTTTTCTCATTTCTTCTTTTTCGGCCTACCACACGCTTTTCAAATAGAAGATATTGAGGTAAATTTGGAGCACACTCTCTTCTTTACCTGTTATATTCTTTTACACAATTTCGATCTGCATTAATCTTTGTTTCATCAAAATCAATCAAGTACAATCCAGATAAAGTTTGAGATAAAGCAACATATGCCATACCCTCCTTGAACACAGAACGTCCAATGTTCACCAAAGCACTATCTACACTTAAACCTTGAGATTTATGAATAGTCAATGCATATGCCAAAGAAACAGGAAACTGTTTTCTGCGGACATATAAATCTTTCACACGTAAAAATCGGGCAGAACAACAACTGATTTGTTGGACATTCTATGGTATCCTTGGTTGCATTGAATGAATCTTCATAAGTAAGAAAATCTCCAAGTAGTTCCTCTTCTGTACGCCAAGACTTAAAGAGTTGCAAAAGAGCTAAGTAATAAAATTCCCTTTTGTCTGGAGATTCACAACTCAATTTTCGATGATTAATCAAATGGCCTTTTCTTTGTTTCACCAGACAGCCTTCACATCCAATTACAGCATATACACCTTTATTGATATCTTCTGTGACGCTCTTCTTAAAAGTATAGGTTTGCAGAACTTCATAGAGACAAATGTTCTCAAGATGACTACTTCTATTTGGATAGTATGTATCCAACATGTTTGTCTTCAAAATATCTGTACTGTCTGGTTCTTTTCCGCCAAATACTCAATTTCTTGTACAGATTTCAAAACTCGGTTTCATGTTGCAGCAAGACCTAGACTCACCCAAATGATGGTTCTTGATTTGGCATATAGACTTGCTGATGATAACCGATCAGAACATTCATATGCTCCAATTTCTCAAAGCGACAACATCGAACAACATTGAATATCCAGGTTAGCATTCCACATGGACAAAATGACAGGGTTGTAGTCATTTATGTATTTGGACTCCTCATTTCTTCTTAGATTGTATGTATTTTTAGGTGATTTTCTTGTCACAGTAAGTCGCAGAGAAGACATCAAATTGTTCACTCTTCCTTTCGATGTTACTGGACGTGGCAATGCAAAACGACATTTCGTGTATAACTTGTCCTTGGATTTGTATTTTCAACGACAGTATTTTCCACAACGATGGGTTTGAAAGCGTAAAATTTGATGTCTTAAATTGTTTTCCTCTGTACTTTTCGGAACAGCACATGTAGAATACTGCTCAATGAAACTCATCACTTTCTCATCTGAATCTGTTCCAAATTTTAGTTCATCTTTAACCCATAGCAGCATATATATGTGAGGAGCACCTCTTGCTTGATACTCCTTTCTCCAAAAGAAATCCAACACCTCTCCAAGCGGAGGATTTTTTTTGTTTGTAATAAAAGACATCATAGCTTCAAACCTATGATTGTAAATACCTGCATACACTAACTGGATCCAAAGAGCACAGTTCTCCAGGTGTCTTGTATTCAATATTTTCAATGTTTTTATTTGCCTCTCGTAGAAATTCAAGTAAGTCTTCCCAAGCATACTCAGCACAGCTAAGAGTGAGGAACCATGTAGGAGTTCCTAAGTTTCTTAGCATACATTTCAATTCCCCATGACGACCATACCAATACTCGTTAGTACCACGCTGACATGCCATGAGATTAATTAGCTGAGATTCTAAAACACTGTCTTGCAGTTTCACCTTATCCATAAAGTCCCTCGCCGAAACATTTTATAGATGTGCTCCACTTTTCAGTATATGGTTCACTGCATTAAAAAGTCCAGACAAGTCACTTTCAAACAGTAGAGGAACACATATGGAATGCATTGATGAAACCTTGGATCTTCTGCATATAATCTTGAAGTCAGGTATTCAATGAATTTGAACAGGTCGGTCGTCATATCGTCCACCTTCACCTGTTGGAAATAACTGTGGAAAACAACGAGCTTCCAAACTTTCTTCCCATACACTAATGGGACTTCCTTTTGCTTCTTTCATTTGAAACAAGTCAATAGCATTCCCTTTTACTGCTTTGGAATGCAATGGATGAACACTATAATGTTCATACATTTCTTCACTTCTAGAGACTTCAACTTTTTCAATTTGCCCAGCTGAGAAATCACTGTCCTCTTCTACTGTTGTTTCCTCTTCTCCCACATACACATTTTTGTAGTACTGATTATTTTTTACCAGATACAACGTTGCCTTTTTGACTTTCCTAACATCCACTTATTCTTGCCAGATTTTCTTACTCTTTGTCGGAACACCATTAACTAGAATAACCAGAGGTTCCTCCTCTACTTTTTCTACACCAATTGTATCAATGTTTTTCTTAAAATCTAGAGGCAAATAAACAACTCTTCCCTTTAATCCTCTCTGTAAATCTGAAGGAGGCAATTTCCCTGTCTTAGGCTCCATGCGAACAATAGCCTGAAAAGGATGCACACATTGAATCAGAATAGAGTCATAGGTATTTAAATCCATCAATTCAGAAGGAATGTCTACCAACTCCAGATTATTATGAATAGCTCGAGCAGGCATTCTGTTTTCATTTAATTTATTATAACAATATTTACAAATACGTTGATCAGAACCCAAATCAAAACAATTTTCTACCAACAAATAAGTTGCAAAATCCTTCCACTCATTAATATTTACCTTTTCGCTTTTTAAATATAAATCAATTAACCTAGTCTGATGCTTATAATGAGTTCGTCAACAACACACACAAGAAAAATTAGGCCTTTCTCTTGAATTGACCTTAAACTTTGTAATTTCATGTTCACATTTTTCTCTACTTGAAATCTCTACATTCTCTTCTACATTACCTTCTATTACTGTATCAATTTCTGCACTGTCCCCTTTTTCACCAAAATAACAAAACTCAATTTCTTCACAAATGTTCTTCACATCTAATTCAGTTCCATGCAAAGGAGCACTGTTTAACTGTTTTAGTTTAAGTGCTGTACTTTTTGCATAATACAACCTTCTCACTAATTTCCTCACTTTATTATGATGCACTGCTAACATCCTACAATGGTGAAAACACTCTGACATACTTTTCTTGAAAGACAAGCCAGTGAATGCCCTTGCAAACCTGTTTTTTCTCTCACTCTACAAGGATCTAACTCTTGCAAAATTTTCATTTTTTGTTTTAGACTTTTCTTAGTATATGTTCGAGCTGTGCAATCAAGATCCAGGATGTGCCTTTGAAATAAAAAATGAATGTTATGTCTTGCTTACATATATGTGGTCTGTTTTTTGTCAGTAGACACAGTGAAATAGTATGAGCACAGACACACATATTGCATGCAGAGACAGACATGGTAGATTACATGTAACATCCTGGTCATGTGCCTAAGATCACACTGTGAGTCATTCCTTTTTCATTTCAAAGGCACACCCTGGATCTTGATTGCACAGCTAAGAACCTATTTCTGAAGTCAGAGGCCTAACAGACATGCTGCCTAAGATTCCCTACTAGTACATATGCTTAAGCCTAACTGATTTTAAGAAAACATGTACTTCCATATTTTTAAAGACATCAACTAAGCACATTATTCACCCAGATCCATTTAAAACCAAGCTTGACTCACAGTGTGATCTTAGGCACATGAGACACATGTCATGACACACACACAAAGAGAGAAATGACACACAGAAAAAGAGGGATTATGCACGTGCAAAGTGACATGAGACACAGACACAGAGTACCCTTTAAGCTAAGGGAGGCAAACTAATAGAAGGCACAGGTAACATTATTGAAAAATATGAAAATGTAATTCCTTATTTCAAACAGATACTCAGTGTGATCCTTGACCAAAATTTAAAAGCCAGACATTTTACCAGAAAACTTTTTTCATAGTAATTCGTTTTTGACACAAAGCACAACCCATTTAAATGACCACTACAAAAACAAAGCAGAAACCTAACTCATTTCCAAAATACATTTCCAATATGCACCATTCAATTTTTAAACAGCATTACAAAAAAACCATGACACACAATGCAAGAATAAAGAAGCACAATATGCTTCTTAATCTTCCCCAAAGTGCATACAGCAATCTATCCTTATTAAAATAATCATTACTCACTTTTAAAAATGCTTTGGAAGATGTAGAACAGTGTCAGTCACACACACCAGATTTTCTTATGCAGAATCTCTGAATAATGCTTCTGTCACTGAAGCCTCAGAATAGTGGCACATATTCCCTCTCATTTCAGACCCATATTCTTGTACGTAACCAATCAAAATTCATCCCACACAAATTCAAAACCAAACTGCACATTTAAATTGGTTGTACATTTCAACACTTTGAAACTGACATAATATTCACCCATCCCCCCAGTGCTCATTCACCCTGTTACCATGGTAACTCCCACCTAACCCAGCACACAGTTCAGAAGTTCATCATAGTATGTTGCAAAAGAATCTAGCAAGGGTGTTTGACCTCTCAATGTACTAGCTAATCATGTGCAATGTTTCTTTAAATGACCTTTTCTCAACCATTAAAATGACTTCTTTAAAAAAAAAAGCATGCACCCTAATTTTCAGTGGTGAATTTTAAGAAAGCACCAATCATTTCTTGTTTTTCAAGTGCACTGAATCTTAACCACTTTTTTCATAATTCCTACTTTCAAACTGCCATTTCATTTCCACAACTCATCTGACTAGAAGCACATCTACCTTCAAGATGCCAAAAGTCTGGTTTGTGGGTCATAGCTTTGTCTACTGGAGTGAAAAATGTGCAAGTAACGGAGCTATTTACAACCTTGATTTACCAAATGTGGACATTGTTTGGATTGGACAGAGAGGATTAAGAAGTCACCAATTGATACCATTGACAAAATCCTTTATGCATCTACCACACCCTGACCTCATAATTGTGCACTGTGATGGAAATGACCTGGGCACTTTGACTGGGGTAGGTCTGGAAATGCTTTTAAAGGACATCTTTGGGCAATTGATGTCACTTTTTCCAAAAACTGCCTTAGTATTTTCTAAGATATGCCAAAGGCAAAAATGGAACTGGTCCAAGCAAGGAAACATGTGAATAAAACTGTTTCTGCTTTCCTCAGAGACTATGGTATGGGTTCTATATACCACAACAACTTGCATTACAACATGCAAGGCATCTATAGGAGAGATGGTGTACATTTTACAGATGAGGGGAATAGAGTCTTCCTCCGGAGCAGGGATGAAACCTGTGGAACCCTGAACAATGTTCTTATTAATATAATGATAGAGGATCCCCTAGCAGATTTTCTGATTACCGGGGATTTTAACCTAAATCTCATGTCATCCTACATAAGAGACGACCCAATACCCTCGCAAAACCATCAATGGTTAATTCCCGAGCAGGATCTAGGTATAGATAATAAAGCCAATGAGAATAGAATGGGAAAAAAACTTGTGAAGGACATGGAAGCAATGGGACTCCGAATTCTCAACGGTAGAATAAAAACAGACGTTCCACCATCAAACAGTTACTTTGGGTATAACGGACACTCCAGGATCGATTACACTATGACTTCGTTATTTATGTTCCACAACATTACCTCGTACCAATTAAAGAAAGTAAATGAAAGTGATCATGCCCAGCAAATAATCATAATGTACATCGGAGTAAATAGAAATAAGGAGTATCAATCCGTTCAAGGGCATATTGGTACAACTAATTATAAAAAACTGTTTTGGAATGTTAAAAACAAAAAAATGATGAATTAAGAAGTGGAAAGGATCATGGAAGTATGCTTTAAAGACACGGTAATAAACACAGTGATAGAGCAATGGGAACACTTTACTGGGATGCTGATCATAACGCAAAGTCAAACAAATACCAAAAATATAAAGAACCAATCAGGAAGAACGAACACCACTTCAACCTGCCGTATACAATAATGAAATTGAAGAAAGAACGAAACAGGATTATCAGGCTATTAAAGAAACCAGGGATAAAAACGGAAAATCTGGGAAACTTAAAGCTACTAAATCAAAACCTGAAGAAGCTAATATGGGGTGAAAAAAATCAGGCAAAACAAGCAACGTGGGCAAAAGTATTCCACGCCTGCAAGCAGAAGAATCCAAGAATCCAAGAAAGTTCTGGAAGATTATCAATGGCCTTGCTAGACCTAACAAACAGGTAATCTCATCACCATTAACTGAGCAGGAATGGGAGACTTTTCTGAAGAGACATCTAAATCAGGACATTTCACAGTCAAGTCCCATCGAAAAGAGATATGGGTGCAAAAACGACAATGATCCTGAATCTTCCTCTAAGGATAAGGATTTGGATACGTCTATACCCATAAAAAAAGAAAAGATAATCAAACTTATAAAAAAACAGAAAAACGGTGCTCCCGGACCAAATGGGATACCATTTGCTCTCTATAAAGAAAACCCAGAACAAGCTATTTGCAAGAATTTTGCTGACAAAACTATCTGAATGGGTGAGGGAAACAAAGAAATTGCCCTTAAACCAGACAGGCTTTATACAAGGCCTAGGAACAACTACAAACTTGATGGTTCTTGCCCTACTAATGGATTAATCAATCAGACTCAACCAATCCCTCTATCTTTGTTTTATAGATTTTAACTCAGCATTTGACTGTGTCAAAAGAGACCTTCTTTGGAATAAACTTGAAAAAATGAATATCCCAGTTCCCCTACTCAAGCTGATTCGTCTCTTATATACAGGAACATGGGTAAGTCTGAGGATGGAGGACAGCCGAACGCTATCAAAGGAGATCCCAGCAAAGGAGGTCCTAAAACAAGGATGTGTTTTAGCCCCCCTACTTTTTAACTTGTTTCTCGCTGACCTAACTGGAATACTGGACGATGAGAACGCGCACTCCCCGAAACTAGCTGAAAAGCGCCTCACGAATTTGATGTATGCGGATGACGTCATACTACTGAGCCATACTAAAGTGGGACTACAGCGTCTAATTAGGCGGACTCATACATACTCTAAGGAGAACGGGATGGTCATAAACGAGACAAAAACTAAGATCATGGTTGTGACCAAAAACAATAAGAGAAGATACAAAAGTTAATGGATTATGGATACAAATGAGCTGGAGCAAGTAGAGGTATATAAATACCTGGGTGTATTATTTGATGCGAAGGGTAGCAACCACTTGCAAAAAAGTGACATTCAAAGAAAAGCAAACTCATTAACTGCAGCATTCAGAATCATGCAAAAGTTACTTCCCAGCCTAACCTATGGTCCTCTTTTGAGTGTAATTGACGGAAAGCTCCTACCGACTATCACATATGGTAGTGAAGTGGTAATGGGCAAGGTTAGCGAAACACTGAACAAGATCATAACCAGAGCATATCGGGCCCTATTTCATCTCCCAGCGAACGCGTCCCTGGCCCAAGTAAGGTTGGAGTTTGGATTGATCAATCAGCAATATGCAAGGCAAGGCCACTTTATAAAAGTATGGAATAAAATAAAAAATTACCATCAAAATGAGATATTGCAACTGCTATGGAGAGAAATAAATAAGGACATAAACTCTACTGCGGGGATCTACCTTAGGGAAGCAATAAAAGATTTTGCGATCACGTCAATATGGGAAAACAATATAATCAAGACATCGTTTAAGAAAATAATTAATAAAACTGTAAACCATCTATCTATCTTAAACGATAAAGCTATCCTTACCAAAAGAAAACATGCATGGGCGATAATTAACGGATATAAAAAGAAGGAAATCCAACAATATCTCGTAACACCCTGGACGGAAAAAAACAAGCAGGTGCTCCTTAAAGCCAGATATGGAACAATGCCAGGTCTGTGTCATCTTCCCCCGTGGGAGACACCGGAAACTCAAAGGAAATGCAGACTGTGTAATAATGGTCAGGAGGATATGCTTCATCTTCTGTGTACTTGCCCCGAACTTTTACAGGAGAGAAAACCATTATTAAAGTTGCCCTTCAAAGTACGTGGCATAAAGACATGTAGGCAGGCCTTGATTAATTGCATGAACTCGAACGATATCATTTTAAATGCTATCTTTGTAAAGTTTTTAATGATAGTCAAAAGGAAACTAAGTGTTATATCTATTTCAAATATTTAATCACCTACAAACCGATGCAATGACATTGTAAGTGTTTTTACTCATGAATACAGTTTTTAATCCTTGTTAGAGATGTGTAATATTATAAGATTTTAAATAATCACCACAATAAACTATTTGATTTGATTTGATTTGAGTCTTCCTCTTGAATTTGAGACGCTGCATTGGTACCTACTTGTAGGTACAAAAAACACCCACATAACACAACAGTTCTTTTCAGAGCTACCCCACCTCTAAGCACTCTAAATTATTTTTTTACTCTAATTTTTTACACTGTTTTTCCTCGTGGTGCGCTCAGGGTGCGCGTACCGGTGAGCATATATGGAACCGCACTCAGCGCTTATCCCGCGAAAATAAAAAAAAATAAAAAAGTTTTTTGGGCCTTCAGGGTCCTTCCAGGCCCCCCTCAGAAAACCTAGGGGGTCAGGGGGTGTCTACCCTGCCCCCTTTTAATCATTTCCCCCTTTGTATTTTCACCTCTTGTGTCTCGATTCTACCGAGACACAAGATGGCGGACTCTCCGGACTGTTTGTAATGTTGACAAACATCCGAGAACCAATATACTTTCCGCTCACGCACTCCCGTGGCGTGCTGGGTGCGGTCCCCGGTATGCGTACCGGTAAGTGCTCGAATCGCGCTTAGTGATATATATGTGTTTTTGAAGTTGCTTTTAACAAAAACCACTGGAACAATTTTAAACAAATATGGAAAAGGCCCTACTACCTACCATTCAGGCTGTAGCCGTGTCTAAATGTCCTATGGAAAATTGCATGGGGAAAACACATTTTAAAGTGTTGAAAGTTAGAACCAATCAAAATGGTACTTTGGTTTTGTATTTGTGTGTGATGAAGTTTGATTGGTTATGTATATATCTAAAATGAGAGGAAAACACGGCCATTTTGTGATACTACTGTCTGAGGTACAGTTGTGAGGATTTGTTAGTGCTGAATTTGTAGTGTTTGATTTACACAGTACTAACTCTTCTCCTACTTTCAAAAAGGTGAGTTGTTAATTTGTAAGGGGAACTATGTTGTACACGTTAAGATAATTTGAAAAATGTTTTCTGTTAGTTATTTACAGTCCTTCTGTTATACTTATGCATTAAGATAGGCTTCATCACAAGCAGTGCTTTTTATTTCTAGTTCCTGCCTGATACTATACACTGCCCAATTAATTTTAAAGAAGTAAATACTTTATAAAGTTAGTTTTATATTATGTATTACTAAAAACGGTAAATGAAAGTGATCGTTTTTTTCTGCAATTTACAGCAAGAATGGATCACAACGATGAGACCGTGGACATTTCTTTAGAATTATCCACTACATTTATTGAAATTGACAGCACCAATAATGAAATATTTTCAGAAGGAGGAGATGACTTGAATGATTTTTTTGATCAATCTCTTGACGGCAAATTTATCGAATGTTTGGAGACCATAGAGTTACAAGAATCATCATTACAGACTTTTCATGAGGAGATTCCTGATGATATGATTGAAGACGAAATTCCTGATGAGGACATGTTACTTGTTCTCTTAAATTATGAAAATTTAGAAGAATAAATTTACATTTTGAAATTTAAAATTGTTTCAGACATTATTCATTTTTATTTTTAATTGATGAGGTTGTAGCGAAGTGATTGAAGTATAAAATGAGACTTATAGTATAGAGTGCAACATTTTTATGTTACATAGTAAGTTTACTCATATTTACTTCTCTTCTCACACTATATTATCTCCATTGTGTATTTGCCATCTCTTCTTCATCTCCACCCTCCTTTCTCTCACTGTCTGTCTCTGATGCACCCTGTCACTGCCATTTTCTGTAGTTACAGAAGAGAGTGAAATATAATAATTCAAAACGTGAAAAGGGGGCAAACTAGAGTACCCCTCACCCCCTAGGCCTTTTCAGGCGGTCCCAAGAGTATCTGTTACTGTTTTCCTGAGAGACTATGGTATGAGTTCCATACACTATTTCTCAGATGAGGGGAACCGAGTCTTTCTCTTAAATTTGGTACTGAAATCACCCACATAACACAACAGCTCATTTCAGAGCTACCCTACCTCTAAGCACTCTAAATTATTTTTTTACTCTAATTTTTTATACTGTTTTTCCCCGTGGTGCGCTCAGGATGCGCGTACCGGTGAGCGTACATGTGAACGCACCCAGCGCTTACCCTGCGAACATTTTTAAAATTTTAAAATAAATAAATAGTTTTTTTGCCCTTCAGGGTCCTTTTAGGCCCCCCTCACTCAGATAACCTAGGGGGTCAGGGGGTGTCTACCCTGCCCCCTTTTAATAATTTCCCCCTTTTATTTTCACCTCTTGTGTCTCGATTCTACCGAGACACAAGATGGCGGAATCTCCGGACTGTTTAGAATGTTGACAGACACCCGACAGCCAATCAGCTTTCCGCTTGCACACTCCCGAAGCGCGCCGGGTGCGCTTCCCGGTACTCGTACCAGTGAGTGTTCGGAGCGCGCCTATTGATATATATGTGTTTTTGTAGTTGATTTTCGGAAAAACCACTAGAGCAATTTTCACCAAATATAGCAAAGGCACTTCTGCGTACCAGTCCCTACAATTTTGCAAAGTTTGGCGTAATTCCATTCAGCGGTTCGGGCTGTAGCCTTGTCAATTCGTCCTATGGAAATTAACATGGGGAAAACACGTTTTGGGACCCCCCTTTTTTCTCGGCCCCCACTTCACGAATCCCCCCGAAACTTGCAGGGAAGGAGCGGAGCGGAGCTGGCCAAAATTTTGGAAAATTACACGCAAATTCCTTAACCGGCGCCAAAGTTATTCTGAATAGAATGTTGTGGATTTCCTATGGTAGCTAGGTCCTAACTATAATTACCTACTGGCGACCGTCAGTAGGTAATGTTGTCACTATTTTGAAAACCACATGCTCTTTCCAGATTGCAACATCACCACAACGTCCTGCAATGCTGCTAACAAAGGAAATACATTAAAAAGTACATTTTACAAAAGTTTTAGAAAAATACTAGTTAACCCCTTCGACGCTCAGCTCGTCATGGAGTGCCAATTGATTTCAATGGAAATTACATTAAATGTCCAGGCACTGGCTTAGCATCCAAGTGGTTAAAGCAGCCCACTAACAAACCCTTAAGACAAACATTGCCTACATTATTCAAATAGGCATATTTTACAATACGTTGAAAACCACGTACTCATCATGAATGGCGACATCACTACAGCTTCCAACAGAGCCACGGACAAAGAAAATACATAAAAACATACATTTCATGAAAACCAGGTACAAAAATAATAGATACATCAACCCACAAGTAATACCCTAAAGACATACATTGTCTATAGTATCCAAATATATGTGTTTTACAGTAGGTTGAAAACAAAAAGCTCTTTAAGGATGACGATGTCATTGAGACTTCAAACGGCGCCATGAACAAAGAAAGTATATTTAAATATACGTTTGATGAAACCTAAGTACAAAAATAATAGTTAAAGCAGCCCACTAGCAAACCCCTAATGGCAAACATTGCCTACACTATCAAAATATATGTCTATTAGAACATGTCTAGAACCATGCTGTCTACACAGTTAACAAAGGCATCATTAATGCGGGCGGTGCCATTGAAGCAGAACATTTAATACAAATATTATTCACAAAACAATAACACTTTTTTTAAAAATTCAATATGTGATGCTACTTTAATCCTTATTTCAAACAGTATTTACATTACTTTCATTTCATTATAAAACTATATTTACATATGCTAATGAAATTTACAAAGTAATGCACCCATTGCTTCTAGTCCAATTCTATTTTTCTACTGAACCCCTTGCTCTCACTTAACCATGTTTCTTGCTGCGGGGTCCGTGGACTAGTAGCTACAATCAACTGTCGCAATGATTTAGCTTTGCAAAAGATTATTAGGTGCTCACTGTCTGTCTTCCATCCCAAAATGGGATCACTCTATAGCACATGCCAGTGTTTCTGCATTATAGCCCTGATTGTTTGATGGTGCGCGTTGCCAATAATGAGGTGGGATTTTTGATCTCCTATTTTTTATTTTTTTTATTTTAGTCCTCATCATGCAAAGTTTTGAATATTAGAGTGTTGTAGCAAAGTGGCCACCTTAGAAGAGCCTTTCTGGCTAATTGTACCTTCCGTGGCCCTTCCCCGGCACTAAGATCGCTCCTTAATCTTTGCGGGGGTATCCTACCGGCTTAATAGGCATCTCTTAAGCAGCTTGCCCACTCCTCACACAGGCTGTATTCTGTACCAGATACTCCAAAACTATTGATGTGCTTAATCATTGGACCTCAAGGTTTGCTAAAGCATTGGTTTCTTATACTCTCTCCGCCCAGTACTGTTCCCAATTATTCCAAAACTCCAGCCTTTTGCTATATGGCCCAGCTTTATCCAATGTGTTCATTCTAATAACAGAGTTCGACCATTCTTCTACTGTGGGGGGAAGGGGATTAACCCACTTTATACAGATCTCGCTTTTGGCAGCTAGCACCATCATAAATAACAAAATCCTGAATTTTTTGTTAAGGTTAGATCCCCCAGTATCGTCTAGTTTCATCCCAAATAGTATCTAATGGGCGCTTACCTGTATTTCTTGTTTGAGGACCTCGGAGAGAATCTTACCTACATTATCCCAATAAGACCGGAGGTGCGGGCACTGCCAAAACATATGGATGTAGTCCACTCTTTTTTCATTGCATTTGGGGCTGCTCCTTATTCTCTCTTTATTCATTTCCGATAACCTCTTGGGTTTTCCAATATGCTCTATGCAGAGTAAACAAGAAGTTTTTTGTCAAGGGTGCAGATTTAATCACATCCCCGCATGCAGCCACAGATGCTTGCCATAATGCTGATACATCCTGCAACGGCAGCGCCTTCCCCCATATCTCATTTGGTAAGGTGAAATCCTCTCGTCCCTCATTGACCGCCCAATACCAGTAGGCAACTTCTTTCTTCCAAAATATTTGTAGGATCTTAGCCTCCATTTCTTCATTTCCTGGCCTTTCATTTCATCCTTTCCTAGTGTTTTAGCCCAGCTTGCTAACTGGTAGTACTTACATTTTGACAGACATCAGTTTGTTAGGTCTGCAAGTTTTCCCCAGTCAATAATGTTAGACCCAGTCAATATTTGCCCCCCTCCACAATTCGGTTTTCGTTCAGTGGAGGTGATAGTACATCCTTTAAGCATTCAGGCGTGCCAGGTGAGTCCCATATGGGGGCATATTGACTATGATAAGGGTTCTTCCATAAACGTCTCACCTTGACCCACAGTCAAATGGCTGCCCCTAAGATTTTCAATTTGATCTTGTGTATCTTGATATTGTGTGACAGAATTTGTACAAAAAGTAGTCCCCTTCTGGACCTGCCATTGCTTGAAAATATGCTGGAAAACTATTAAGTGTTTTAAATAACACTCTAATGTTCTTAAAATGGAACGCCCTATAATATTGGAGAAGTTCTGGGCTGGCTATCCCTCCATGTTCCAGTTTCCTTCTCATCTTCTTCCCTTGGAGGTCCAAATAAAGCTATTGATATCACCCTGAACGTTGGCTATTACATCTTTTATAAACTCTAACGGTATCGAGTTGAAAAGGAATGTACATTTAGGTAAGATCGTCATTTTTACCAGATTAGAGTGACCTATAAATGACAAAGGGAGAGAACTCCAGGCATTAAATAGTTTACTCACCTCAGATTGAACCTTGTTAAAGTTTATCTGAGCGATCTTCTTGATCTCTTTCACAATTGAGATCCCTAAGTATCTGATTTGCAATGTTTCTAAGGGGTGGTTACACTCAGTGTTCCAGCACATTATTTTGTTCTTTTGTTGTTTAATTTAGTAACCTGATATGCTTTCAAACTGCTGTAATGTACCTATTATTTCAGGAAGAGAGCCTGGCAAGTTATTTGTGTGTATCATTAAGTCGTCCGCATAAAGCGCAACTTTCTTTTCCCACTCCCTACAGCTAAACAAAGATCTCCTATTTCTTGAGAACCCTTTATATTTAGCTTTTTAGTAAATATTATCTGTTCCCTCGGCTTTAGATTTGCCTTCTCTCTAGCTGTTTTAAGAATGGCTTTGCTGTAACCTCGCTGTTCAAACCTCTCGTTTAACTTGCCTTGAACCTTGGACATTTGATTTGGGCTACAGTTTCCTATCATGCATGCATTTTCCACATAGGGGATGCTGTTTTTTAGTTTTAGAGGATGAAAGCTACAGGCATGGAGTATTGTGTTGTATGTAGTACTCTTTCAAAGTGTTTTGGTGTTTATCTTCCCATCTACTATGTATACTGTAAGATCTAGAAACTTTACCTCATTTTCACTTAAGTGCAATGTAGAATGTTGATTTAGATCATTGGTGTTTAACCTCTCAATAAACACCTCTGCTCATGATTCTTCTCCTTGCCATATGACTAAGAAGTCATCAATTTATTGGGTCCATAGGACCACATTATCAGACATTTCTTGGGCAAACCGTGTTGCCAGCACCTGCTCCTCCCACCAGCCTGTATGCAAAGTAGCATAGCTGGGGGTGAAACAGGTGCCCATCACAATCCCCATGACCTGTTGATAGGTCCTTACCAAAAAGAAAAATTATATTCTGTGAACACCAGCCAAGGATACACACCAACATTTTCGTGTGCTAGTATAGGTTTAATGGGCACAAGCTCAGATAATACTGCACTGCCCTTATCCACCAACATGCCAACTCGGTGGTCTCCTCATCTTTTTATATCTTAAAGAGGATAAAAAAACTAATTCCGTACCTTCCTCCTTCGGCAGGCAAAACTCTTATCAGTACTCTGGTCTTTTCTAGAACAGATTACTGCAATGCCCTTCTGCTCAATGCCCAAGAAAAGGTCCTCAACAGATTGCAGATGGTTCAAAACGCCTCAGCCAGCACTCTACTAAACATTCCCAAGTTTGCATCCATTTCCCCGTACATTAGACAGCTACATTGGCTCCCAGTGAGGAACCGGACTAAATTTAAGGCTTTATGCATTGCCTATAAAGCAATTAATAATCTAGGTCCAATATATCTAAAAAAAGCATTCTGCCCGCTCGAACACTCAAGAACTTTACGCTCCTCCTCTGCCCATCTGTTAAAGGTTCCACGGACAAGAAGGGCCAATTGGGGAGATAGATGCTTCACCATCGCAACAGCTAAACTCTGGAATACTCTACCTCTTCATATTAAAATGGCCCCCACACTGATTAACTTCAGGAAAAAGCTTAAAACATGGCTGTTTTCAATATAAATTCTTTTTTAATACAATGAGAGTTCTGTTAAGTCAGCGCCGAGACACCCTTCCGGGTATTTGTGCGCTTTAAAAATTGCATAAAATAAATAAATAAATACAATAAAAAAATCCCTTTTGTGTATGAAATGATGTTGTAGAGGGAGGAGACAGCCAATGTCATCATGTTAAAGCCATAGTCTCAGTCGATATTAAAAATCTGAGTGCTACCATGTGTCAGGTATGTGTGTACTTCTGTGTGAAATCTGACATGTGTGGTGCAGCTGATGACCTTAACTAAAAAAGTATAGTCGTTAATACTCCTGCACAAATTGTGTCAGAGTTACTTCAGTATTCTTTCTTTCGATAACTTTATTTTGGTCGCAACGGACCATAAAAGTACAGAATAAAATACATACAAACACTACATTATGAACAATAAATATCATGAAACAAAACAAGGACAATCACAATCATATATGTACACCTACATCACAAGTTTAAAACCATCACATATTAAAATCAGATTACACCATTCGAGGTAGTTATCGAAAGTGTACATTTAATTTCCTACAAATATGTAAATCAACAAATTATTTCATTAAAGAATTTCTGCGTTTATGCCACATCCCGTTTAAAAAACGGGAGATGACAAAAATGATAGGGGGGTGCGTATCATATTTTAGTACTCTGAAGGCCTTATAACATTCTCTGAAGCCAAGGTTCCTACAGATGGGTTTTACCCAGCGTTTGCGTATAGCCTGGTAATTGGGACAAAATAAAAAGGATGTGAATCTCATTTTCAAGATGGGCACTCAGTATTTTTATTTATGTCCCATTTGCTGGTAAATGACATGAGCGACAGACTACCCATCCTGAATTGCATGTATAGTTTCCTTGCCGAAGCTGGATAAATCAGGTCAAGGAAGTCCTCCTTTTTGTAATCCTATTTTACTTCGAGGAACTGAGATGTCAGTCTACCAGTCTACCAACTGTGGAGCTCACATGAAGAGACAATAGATTGGGGTGCCTATGATGGTAAAACCAGATCGGCCCTAGATTTTTCCGGGCACGCTACGTCTGGTGTTCCCCATAACTCGGGTTAGCCAATCCTACTACAGAGTTCCTTGATATGAGTTAACTACGGCATTTTCTTAGTTCTGATTTCAGCCCATACATCCCTGAATTCATTTCTGTAGGGAGCTAGTTTAGGAACTGACCATAGTCTTCTACAGTAAGTAAGTGGCCTTAAAGCCACTTCCTCCGAAATGGTGAGTAGCCCTAGGTCTAGCCGGAGTGGTACTAATGGGGTGCTAACTGGCAATCCCAACAGGTTCCTCATAAATGAGTGCTCAACCCTTGTAAGGCTTGTGGGCCTATGGTGCCCCCAGAGCACCGCCCCATACATAGAAGCCGCTCTGGCCTGTACTTTATAGATTTCTTTAACAGGAGAAGCAGGCTTGTACTCAGATACTCTGTGCATTTTCAATATCCCTCCCACCATTTGAATTCACTTTAGGGCAGCCTTTGCTACCTGAGCATTCCATTCAGATGTTCCACAAGGATGATGCCCAGATACTCAAAGGTTTTTACTCGCTCTAAAGGTATGCCATCCAAAACTGGATTTGGGCAAGTCTGCCTGGGTGGGTTGAAAATCATAAATTTAGTTTTGGATAAATTTATCTCCAGGACTCTTATTGCACAGAAGTCGGTGAAGACATCCAAGGTACGTTGGATACCCATTGATGTCTTGGACATTGTCGTTCGCGAACATCAATGCGGGTACCCGACCTTAAACTAACCTTGGGGCATCAATATCCTATACACCTAGTAGGTGATCTATTTTACAGGGAAGCGAGCTGACAGTTCTCCATGCTTCCCGCACCTCACTTGGGCATAGGTTTCTGTATGGAGCCTTATTAACATATCCAGGAGGTATAGTGGGATGCCTTATCTGAGAGTACACTCAACAGTTTTTCCCTAGGGACCAGATCAAATGCAGATCTCAGGTCCATAAAATGAGGTAGAGGCTGCCACCTTCCACACTCACTGTTTTCCAATACAAGACCTGAAGTCTGAATATCTGGTCAATAGTTGATGTACTCATCCTAAAGCTGGCCTGAAAAGTACTCAAGATTTAATTTTCCTCATCCCAAGCCTGGACTCTTTCCAGGATTATTCGTCCCATCAGCTTCTGGGTGATATCTACCAGGCTGATAGGCCTGTAATTGGACGGTAGTAGGGGGCAGCCTTTTTTGTGTATAGGAAATATCTCTGCACCATGCCAGGCGTCTGGCGGGTCCGTTCCCATTAAGATGGAATTAAACAAGACACAGAGATAAGGGGCCCATATTTTTGGTTCTGACCGAAATAGGTCCCCTGGAAGCTTATCAAGACCGGGCGCTTCGTTAGGTAATAACTTGGCGATAGCAGATTCAACTTCAACGGGAGTGATCTCCTATACCCCCCCAATCGATATCATGGAGGGGGCCTAAACTTGAAAGTGCTAGATCGTCATTGCCCGAATATGCATACAGGGTTCCAAAATGGGCTTCCGATACTGCTGGTGCTATGTTTGGTTCTATCACTGATTTACCATCCCTCCCACCGTCACTAACTATTGCCCAGAAGGATTTCAAATCCTTATACTGGAGAGCAGTTCTCAGATCATCCCATTTTTTTGCTTCCGAGGCCTTCTTATCAGATTGAATAACCCGCTTGTACTGCAACCGAAGTTCCTTTATGCTCGGCTTGTCCTTGGCCTTTATAGCTTCTAGTAAATCTCTTTTCATTCTACGACAGGAGGCATTATACCAGGGATGAGATGGGACCGGTTTTTCCTTGATGCTTACTTCTGGATAAAACACCCCAAGCATCTTGGAGGTCAACTGATTGTGTATTTCTACCGGCCTAACATCCTGCCCTACTTGAGTGCCCAATGGCCTGACCCCAGCTATTTATCTAAGATACGGAAAACCTGCTGGTATATGTGTGCTAGCTTATTTGGTGAACCCAGTATATGGGGCCATTTTACTCTCCGCATGTCGTTATATAGCAGGAGAGGTTGTTGAGTTGGAATGGGCACTACTGAATAGTTGGACAGGCCCCAACTCCGTGGCTTAAGTGTCATAACTAGAGCATTGTGGTCGCTATCTTTCCGCTGGTAAATCTGAAAATCCAGGACCCTTTCCCAAGATCTAGATTCGACCATAATGTAGTCTATAGTCAAAGTTTGCCCTTCTCTATTAAACATGGGTAGGCCAGGTCTATCTGATTTTAATCTCTCATTGCAAGCCCTCAGAGAAAAAGAAAGGATGAACAAATGTATTTGGTGGACCAACGGCGTCCACGCTGAGGGGTTCCGGAATGTTCCAGTACTGATTCTCACTATCTTGGTCATCTAGGCTCACATTACTAAGGGCTCAAACTGGCATTTAAAATCGCCCCCTATTATTAGAATATTCTCTGGGTCGAGAGTCAGTATGTAATCTCTCAATTGTTCAATGACTCTGGACTCTTGCCCACTCTGCGTTGGCCTTGAGTAGATATTAATTAGGGCAATTTGTTTGATAGCTGGGAAGGATAGGAGGACACATTGTATATTGTGTGAATTCGTTGGCAGCTGCTCTGCTTTAGCCCAGATGCTTAATCCCCCGGATGGTCTGCCCCTACCCCTCGTTTTTATTGAAAGTGGCAAAACCTCTCGGTTTATTATTTTCCAGGGCCCACGTCTCCTGCATTAAACAAATATCATGTTTTTCTACAAACAGACCCCAATCTGGACGTAATATTTTTTTTTTGATCCCTGCCAGATTCCATGAAAGAATTTTAATATTAACGTTTGCCTCCCGCACTTTAAGTTTCTTATGTGTCCTACTACAACTGAATACCCCAGGTGGTGGATCATCCATGTGCATCCCCCCCATCCACGGGTTGGGCCCCTTTCTCCCTCGGTGATCTGTCTCAGAACCCTCTCGTAACTATGCCAGTTCTCGTACTACTTACACCCTCCTGTGTTACTGGAGACGGGGCACCAGATGGTGCACCAACATGCTTGCTCATATTGCCCCCCCTGCCATTACCTCTAATTGCCGCAGTGGTGCTCTCACCCCCCTGAGGCATGCGGTGTTCCATTCCTACTGGACCTTCCCTGACTTCTAAAAAACTAATTTTATCAACATTGGTGAGTAGAGGCAAACTACACCTCGACCGTCAGTCTACTTGGTCCAGAATGCTAAATCTATTATTGTGATGGAACATAGCCAGTGCCGAGGAACGATTTTGGGATCCCTTCCAATTAGCATACCCTGCCTGGGAATTATAACCCAGGTTGTCCCCATCCCCCCAGGGCTGTCTTCTTCTAATAGAGTCAATATGGAGGTTAGTAGATGCAGCCGGGTAGAAGTAAGTTAGGAGAAGAGATTGGATTTGTGTTGCTGAACTACCTGCCGCCCAGTTACAGATATGCTCGACGGCCCATCTATTCCTGAAATTGATTACAACACAATCGCCCTAAATGTATTTCACCCGGGGCCCCACCCAATCCACACGTCTAGCAAAGAGGATTTCACTAGAAACCTGGTTATGGAGAGGCCTGTTGTAATTCAACCAGTGGATACATTTGTGTTTTTAAGCTCACTGTAGACCTCCTTTTTTCCCTGGCTCAAAACAGGAACCCCTGCTAGAACTGCCACATAAGGTATAGATTCAGGAGGGAGATCTATATGTGGTGGCACACTCTTTCGTACATCAAAGGTCCTAGCCATGTTTGCTGAACGTTCATGTCTTACTACCCCACTGTCCCCCCACCCTCCACATTTCTGGATATCGCTGGATCATTGAGCACAACAATATCACTAGGTTGATTAGGGTGTTCATCAGGTAATACAAAGGGGGCAGATAAATACACTAAGTCATTGGGGGTCAACGGGGTTACATGGTGGCAAACTGCATTTGTTGTCCTAGACATCCCCTCTATATTTCCAATACCAACTTTAGCCCGTATACCACCCTCTGCCTGTGCGGGGGTAAACAATGATTCGAAATGTGAAAGTCTGTCTTCTATAGAGTTCAATCTATCATACATATCAAGAAAGGTCTCAGTACATATGTGTTCCAATTTAGCCCAAATGTCTTCCCTCAGTGGGAAACATATCACCAGTACTTAGTGAAGTCATAGACCCATGTGCAATAAGCTGGGGTGTATCAAGTTTAGCTACACATCCTGTTGTTGGATTTGTCCCCAAGTTGCCACATTTCTGGATTTTCGCTTTTTTGTTCTTCAGTGTGGCTCCACCACGCTTTCTTTTAACTACTGGGTCTGGTGCCTGATAAGTAGTCCCCAGTTTAGAACTGGATGCGGACCGAGTTAGCAATCTCGGTCTAGTTGGTCCTGAAAGCTCATGATTTTGTGGAGGAATACATGGATCAGCTACTACTGTGTCCACAGTAGCTGGGGGACTAGACAAACTGAGGGGTTGAGTGCACTACTGGGGTGTAGGCACATCCCTGCTTGAGGGCACACTTATGTGGTTCGTTGTAATAACACTGTAATAACACTGACTCCAAAAAGGTTCAAGAAAAGTTCAAGTTATTGTATTTTATTTTGAACGTTCATTTTCAAGTTCATGGATTTTCCATAAGTAACATTTAGAAGTTCATGTTATCCGCTTAATTGAACTTTTGATCAAAAATGCTCCAATGCATTTCGGACCCGGAGGGTCCTTTTTCAAGGAGCGCTGAAAAGAAACAGGATATAGCTCCAATCAATGGTTGACATCACATAATCAGTTACTAAACAAAAATCAATTTGCAAACATAATCAATGTTTCAACGTGGATGATTTACATAACATGGTCAAACCGCCTGCACCAGGGTGTATCCAAACGCATTGTGGTGGTTTATCGAATGTCAGTGCTGGGAAAGGTGGGAGCGTGATCGTGCATAAATCATTAAAACAAGTTTAAACGCAGGGGCGAGTTCGTGCTAAAATGGCTACTTCATCGGTGCGTTTAACAAGGAGAGTGACGGGGATGATGAAAAGTGACCCGGTAAAAAGTGACAGGGATGGTAGAACATGGTTAACCAAGCCGCTCGTTAGAAAACGAGACTTACGTGATGCGCTTAAACGGTTCCTCATGGGATCTGGGGAAACATAAGGGAATAGGTACATAAGTTTCGTCTTGCTGGTGAGTGAATCCTCGGCGCATGACTGGCCTCAGATTGAACTTACTGGGAATGCTGAATCGTGCGTGGCTTCACGGGGTATCTGCACCGGAGTCCAATGACTTCGCGAAGTGAACGCGGAGTTTCTAACCCAGGTCTAAACAAATGTAGAAACTGATGAGGGATTCACGTAAACGTGTGGTGCGGCCATCTTGGAGTGGGATGAAACGAAGGAAGTGATAGGGCCGAATCGGTTTGCAAAGTGAATCAAACAATACACAACACAAAATAATCACAACAAGCAAAACTCGGTCACAGTGTATCAGTAATGTACCATAAAGGTACTATAAGTAGCAGCTAAGTTCAGTTCGATCATTTAAGCCGTGAGGCTTCAGCGATTGCAGTCTGTAAATCCATGCTGTTTCCTTCTGCAAAAGTACCTTATTGATGTCTCTTCCTTCAATTTTTGGTACAGTTTCCAGGATTAGGAATTTCAATTGAGCCACATTGTGGTTCGCTTCATTGAAATGGGTGGCCACGCTGGATTTGATATACTACTGAAGGGAATTTTAGGGTTCAGATAATCTGGGCGCACTACCTCAGGTTAAACGTTCAAGTGTGGAAGAACATAGATGGTGAATGGGTGGTGCGTTAAGAGCAGACGGAAAATTACCCCTAACCGTCTAAGGAGTCAAGAGACCATACACATATGAACAGCTAAGCTCTCGCAACCACAAATAAAGTTTCACAATTCAATTGATTGATGATATACAACACAAAAAGTAACATAGAAGCAGATCCTTTGGTGTGAATCCTGTCCCAGCAGGATTGGGTTTTAATGGGTCCAGACTTGAGAAATAACAGTCAGCCGACACGTGTTTCGTCGTGTGCCGTTGAGTCAACACGACTCTTCAGGGCTTAGAGTCAACCCTTACAATGGGGTTGAGTGAGGTCTGGGCCTTATAGCGGTGTACCCTTTAGGTAAATTGGCGAGATGCTGTCACTAGGAGTAGTAGAATTTTAAGAAATTTAGTTGCAAACGGATGGATTATCCTGTGGTTCCGAAAATAAAGTCACGTGCTAATCGACTAGTGACGTCTGTTTCTTAGTGGTATCAGAGATTTCCTGGTGCAGGGCCTGAGTTAAGTCATGTAAACTACGAAAACCGGGAGGGGATCCATAAAGAAGAAAACCATGGAAGACGGGTGTGCTTCCTGGTTAGTGGTGAGCTATTAATCGGTATCCCTCCTCCGTGTGTTCCCGGTGGCCGTCTGTCATGAACATGGATCCCCTCCCGGTTTAACTCAGGCCCTGCACCAGGAAATCTCTGATACCACTAAGAAACAGACGTCACTAGTCGATTAGCACGTGACTTTATTTTCGGAACCACAGGATAATCCATCCGTTTGCAACTAAATTTCTTAAAATTCGACTACTCCTAGTGACAGCATCTCGCCAATTTACCTAAAGGGTACACCGCTATAAGGCCCAGACCTCACTCAACCCCATTGTAAGGGTTGACTCTAAGCCCTGAAGAGTCGTGTTGACTCAACGGCACACGACGAAACACGTGTCGGCTGACTGTTATTTCTCAAGTCTGGACCCATTAAAACCCAATCCTGCTGGGACAGGATTCACACCAAAGGATCTGCTTCTATGTTACTTTTTGTGTTGTATATCATCAATCAATTGAATTGTGAAACTTTATTTGTGGTTGCGAGAGCTTAGCTGTTCACACGCTGGATTTGATATTTTTTGTGCGAATGTTAGACTTGTGTTCGTTCAGACGGATTTTTATTTTTCTAGTTGTTTTTCCGACATATATCATGCCGCAGGGGCATTTGAGGAGATAAATTAAGTTAGATGTATCACATGTGGCATCTACGTTCAGTTTTATTTTGAAGCCTCTCATGGGGTGATTGAAACTGTTTCCTTTAATTACGTTGTTGCAGTTGTTGCAGTGATGGCAGGGGCGTGTGCCCGTGTGGTTCACTGGTTCCTTGCTGGTTTTTGACAAGATCTCTTTGAGGTTCTGTGAGCGAGTGTAGGCAAAGATCGGTGGTTCCTTAAAGAGTTCCCCAAAAACTGGTTCAGAGGATAAAATTCGCCAGTGTTTTATGATTATACTTTTGAAGGTTTTACTGGATGTTGAGTATCTCGAGACCAGAGCTATTCTCTTGTTGTCAACCTTGATGGTGTCTTTTAGAGCTTCTGAACGAGAGATCCTAGATGTTCTTGTGATAGCTTCATTGATCACTTCCTTGGGGTATCCTCTATTGAGAAATCTTGTTGCCATGGTTTGCATTTGAGAAGTTGTAGTATCGGGGTCAGACACAATACGTTTGATCCTTAGCATTTGGCTAAATGGAAGATGTTTTTTCAAAGAGCTTTGGTGAAAACTGCTATGTAATAAGGTGTTGTTGCGATCCGTGGGTTTGCGGAAAAGGTCTGTTTGTAAGCCGTTGGCAGTGATTTTTATGAGTACATCCAAAAACGTTATTTCCTGATCACTGATGTTCCATGTGAATTCAATGCGATCATCTTTAGAATTCAAGTCCGTGAGGGCTTGTTCTAAGTTTTCTCGGGAATCCTTCCAAATGAAAAATAGGTCGTCGATGTAACGCACATAAATTTTTAGATTGTCTGTCCATGTTTTATTCATGTAAATGTTGTTGAGTTCAAAGTTCCCCATGTAGATATTTGCGTAAGTTGGTGCAGCGCAATTGCCCATGGCCATGCCGGACATTTGAAGGTACCATTTTTGGTCAAACGAAAAATAACTATGATATAAAGTAAATATAATGAGTTCCAAGATGAATGTTTTGAGAGAGTCAGTAATGTCACTAGAAAGTAAGGCTTGTTTGACTGCATCAATCCCGCCGTCATGGGGAATGGAGGTGTATAAACTTTTGACGTCTGCTGTGCATAAAATCAAATGTTCTTCCTCGTTGATCTTTACTAGCGAGAGTTTGTTGAGAAATCCCGTGGTGTCCTTTACGTGACTTTCAAGGTTGGTGACCATGGGCTGCAAATACCGGTCGATAAATTTGCCGATCGGTTCATGTATGGATCCTCTGGTGGACACGATGGGACGGAAAGGAGGGTTCATAAGATTTTTATGTATTTTAGGTAGCATAGTAATGGTGGGGCTTCTCGGATATTCGACTGTCAAGTACCTTTTGGTTCTCTCGTCAATGATTTCGTTGTCAAATGCTTTGCAGATGAGTTCTGATAATTCAGTTTTGTATTCACTAGTGGGATTCCCACTTAGTGGCATATACGTGTTTTAATCCGTTACATGTTCCTTTATCCGTTGATTGTACAGGCTGGTGTTAAGGATGACGAGGGCGCCACCCTTGTCTGCTTTAAGACATTTGATTGAAGTATTATTGGCGATTTTCCTTAAGGCGTACATGTCCTTATTAGTGATGTTATTGCGAACTTTCCTTCTGAAATTGATTTTTGCAATATCTTGTCTTACCAGGGTCTCAAAGGTGTCAATGGTTTTGTGACTACTAGGGGGTATGTAGGTGCTAGATGGTCTCAAGCCCAAAAGTAAGTCCGGTTTAATGTCTTTGGGAGGTTCCAGGACCTTCTCAAAAAAGTGCTTTAGACGAAGTTTGCGGGTAAATTTGAAGGTACTCACTTCTAGCTCTAGAAGATTGGTGTTATTGGTGGGGATAAATGACATTCCTTTTTGAAGAGTTTTTAATTGGTGTTCCGTGAGAGTGGTATCCGAGATGGTAATCACTAACGATTCTTCCTGGTTTTCGGTTTGGTCTTTGAAGGTTGTTGGCTGTCGTCGCTTTCTTTTTCCTGCCCTTTTGCCCCGTCTGGGTCGTCGGTCCTGTCTGGGCTTACCTCTAAAAAAGGCTCCGTTGTTGTGGGATCTTTGTTGCTGGGTGTTTGTTTTGACTTCTGACCTTGTGAGTCTGTAGAAGTTGATGGTTCCGTCGGAGTTCTCCTTGGTGGGCGACTACTATTGTCACTACCTGAGGAAGAGGTGTCAGTATTTTGATTATACGGTTTGTTTCTACGGCGTTGGGCGTAGACATCCGCCCAGGTGTACACCTCCCCTAGTTTGTAGTCCAGAGTGTCCCGGCGAAATGTGCTAATTTTTCGCTCATTTATTTCTTTAGCGTGTCTGTCCAGCTGTTTATTGATATTTTCCAGGGTTTCTGTGAGCTCCTCAGGGGTGATTAATTCCTTTAGTTCGGCTTCAGTAGCAGTGATTTCTTGTGCGAGTTCTGATAAAATTTCCGACAGTTCCTCCACAATCAGAAGAATCAAGTCCAGACTGCATTTGTTAAGGATGGCATTCCATCTCTCCAGGAATGCTTTTGAGTTTTTGCATAATGACGGTTTCAGGGCGATCCGTAGGCCTCGGGGTATGCGAAGTGCTTTGTGGTACTTGAGTAAGGTACTCGCATGCAATTTTTGATTTATTCTGCGTTTTGAGAGGTATAGAAGTTGTTTGATACATTGCTCCTTTGTCCTGTTTGTTGTGGTTTGTAATAAGTCCTCATCGATGAGTGCATAGATCCTTTCTGTTTCTTTTGTGTCAAATGCTAAAATACTAGCGCGAGCTTCAGTTGTTTTGGAGATTTCCTCATATTGCATTCTTGTGTACTTAGGTGGGGCGTGCAGCCTGCCAATTGGGCAGTAAGTGAAATTTCAAGATGAACAGTGTAGGCACGGCGCACAGCTTATAGTTTGAAAGATATTTTTACTTTGGAGATAGGTAAAATTTGAAAAGAGATCAAGGTGCTCCAGCAGGTGACGCAACTGTCTTAATGCGTCGAGACTGTTGAGGGGTTGAGTGCACTACTGGGGTGTAGGTGCATCCCTGCTTGAGGGCACACTTATGTGGTTCGTTGTAATAACACAACTGACGCCAAAAAGGTTCAAGAAAAGTTCAAGTTATTGTATTTTATTTTGAACGTTCATTTTCAAGTTCATGGATTTTCCATAAGTAACATTTAGAAGTTCATGTTATCCGCTTAATTGAACTTTTGATCAAAAATGCTCCAATGCATTTCGGACCCGGAGGGTCCTTTGTCAAGGAGCGCTGAAAAGAAACAAAGACAAACTGCCAGCAACTTTCGATGACTGGTTGCCCTCACCAGTACAACCAGAGGACACATTATCGACTGTTAATTGAGGCACTGGTGATGACGTCTGGGCCAGCCTGCCCATTGACGACCGCTTATCAAAATTTGGCTCCATAGAGAGCCTCTTTTCAGTCATTTAAATTTCATATGCCAGCACAGAAGATGCCCTGGTTAAAAATTGGTCCAGTGTACCCACAATAGATCCTCCTGATAGCGACTTTCTCTCCTTTCCCGCCTTAGCTGTAGCCATTATCTACTTTTGTTACAATACAGGAGCACCAGTAGTTCATAGCAAAGAAAAAGTACAAAGGGTGGTCTTAGTAATCCAGCAAATGCGTACTAACCTTCATAAGTTGCTCAGATGGTAGATTAAAGATAGGGGCCCGTCCAGTCCTCGTTCTTGCTCGGCCTGGGCTTTGCCCGGCGCATGCCCGCGCTCGTTCCGCGAAGCGGGGGCCACGAAGAATAATGAGGCAGCTGTGGGCGGGAACTGCTGCACTGGATCCTGGACGCTGGTGTCCGAAAGGCGCCAAACACAAGTCAGGTCCTACGAGCAGCTCCCGCAAAGCGGGGGCCGTGAGAAGTAATGAGGCAGCAGGGGGCGGGAACTGCTGCACTGGATCCTGGACGCTGGGGACCCAAAGGCAGCAAACACAAGTCAGCTCCTACGAGCGGCCAATGCGAAGCGGGGGCCACGAGGAGTAATGAGGCAGCTGTGGGCGGATCCTGGACGCTGGGGTACCAAAGGCGGCAAACACGGTAGGGAGACAAAATATAGATTTTTTAATATCGACCTACCATAATATCGATGTTTAAATATCAAAGGGACAGAATATAGAAGGTAAGTAATATCGATTTTTTTAATATGGAAGGGACAGAATTTCGGAGGTAAGTAATATAGATTTTGTTAATATCGATGTAAGTAATATCGATATTATTAATATCGATTTTTATATGATTTTTATGTATATTATTATGTATTTAATATGTATTATTTTTTTACTGTAATTTAAGTAAATGTTGTATTTTGGTACCGTAGCGGGTTGTGGGTTTATAGGGGAATAGGTTGGGAAGTAATTTAATTATACAAATTATTTTTTTAATTTTATCCGAATTATAAATTAATTTTAATTAATTGGCAATTAATTTTTATTAATTGGTAATTTATTTTAATTAATTGATTAATTGATAAATATGTTCTGTAGTGAGTTGTGGGTTTATAGGGGAATAGGTTGGGAAGTAATATAAATGAAATTAAGTAATAATGTGTTTGTATTAATCGTTTTTGCTAATTATATTATTGCTCATTAATTATTAATTGGTAATTCATTTTTAATAATTTTAATTATTTGATTAATTGATAATTATGTTAAGTGTATTATTTTATTATTGGTGTTTGTTGTGCGTTTATAGTGTGTAGAGTAATTGATATGTAATTAAGTAGGTATAATTATTTATTGGTATTTGCAAATAGTTTAGGTTAATTTAATAAATATTTTTTTAATGTTTTAAAATATTAGTTTATTTATAAGTATGTTATTTTCAGCTTCTATGCTATCCAAGACTTTCCCTACTGCTGCACTCTATGGAGTTGGAATAGTATTTTTTATCCCTACGCTATCCAACACTTTCCCTACTGTTGCACTCTATGGAGTTGGAATAGTATTTTTTATCCCTACGCTATCCAACACTTTCCTTACTGTTATTTTTTGGGGAGTTGGAATAGTATTGTATTCCCTCTGTTACTTAATATTTTTGTATTGTTTTAGTTAATGTAGTATATAATTAATTTAAAAAATATTAAAAATATATTTTTTTAAAATTTGTTTTGCATAATTATTTAATTTTTATTTATGTTATTATTTTATGTGTATAGATGATTTTGTAATATATAATAGTTTTAATTATTTATAAGGTATTACAATAAATATTACAACTGATTATTAAGTATATATATTATATGTATATGTTTATTTTTTTATTACATTATGTATATTACTAATTAATTTTAAATAATATAATACATATTATATTTTTAAGTATTTTTAAATTAATTTTACATTTTTTTTATTAAAAAAACATTTTTTTTAAACGATATTTTTGACATCGATATTTATTTCCGATATTTTTGTACAGAACTTTTTGTAGATATGATGTCGATATTGTTGACATCGATATTATTGCTCCAATATTTTTGTAGGTCGATATTTTGTCTTTCTATATTTTGTCATAGATCCGGCAAACACAAGTCAGCTCCTACGAGCGGAGCCCGCGAAGCGGGGGTTGCGAGGAGTAATGAGGCAGCTGTGGGAGGGAACTGCTGCACTGGATCCTGGACACTGGGGTCCCAAAGTCGGCAAACACAAGTCAGCTCCTACGAGCGGCTCCGTCGAAGCGAGGGCCGCGAGGAGTAATGAGGCAGCTGTGGGCGGGAACTGCTGCACTGGATCCTGGACTCTGGGGTCCCAAAGGCGGCAAACACAAGTCAGCTCCTACGAGAGGCACTTCAGAATTCAGTTTCAGACGCATAGCTCTGTTAGCTAGGTAGGTATTACAGAAGCACTCTGAAACTCATGATTCATGCAGCTTATTTTGCAAACATTTACAGAGTATGTGGTATGAAATAGAGGTAGTCTAATATCTATAGGCTTCTTTAAATGTGTTATCCCACTCCTAAAGTCACAGATATACCTACTGATTTTTACAAAGAAGTTGAGGCTCACAAGACTGGCAAGACAAGAGTTGTTCTTTCATTTTGGTGGATTTATTCATTTTATTTATTGCGATTTTATATAGCGCAAACATTACCCGAATATGTCAGAGCACTGTACATAAGAACCAGTTGCACTACATAAGAACTTTGGATTACATGAGTTACATAAGAGATATAAACAGGAGAAAAATGTTTGTAAATGTACAAGTGGAGCGAGGGAAGGGAAGCTTGCAAATGTACAAGTAGGAGAGTCATTCAAGGAGGTGATACAAACAGATAAACTATAAAATCACATAGCAATGGTAGTAAGTTCAAAGGTCTACTACATATACTAGTGATTAGTGTTATATATACAAGTGGAGTGAAAGGAGGGATACAATTGCAAATGTACAAGTTGTAAAGTCACTCAAGGAAGAGATACACTTATATAAACACTAAAATACATAGGAATGGTAGTAAGTACAAATGTCTACTACATATACTAGTGGTTAGAGTTATAAATATATACAAATTGCAAATTCACTCAGGATAACATTTTAACAGCGATTAGGCTTGGACAATTATAGATTACATATTTACAGGGCAGGAAATTCTTGCCATTGTTTAGCCAGGTGTTCAGGTGGTGCTGCACTCAGGTGTGGTGGTCTTGGGTCTGAAAGGATCCACTGAGTTGGAGATGTCCAAAGGGGTGGTATTGTGAACTCTGTCTCTGTAATGAAATTAGAAAAGAAAATTGAAGTTTAAATCAAGTTTGTTAATATATTGGTACAATGTCTGTGGTATGTGTGCACATCTATGTGTACTCTGATGTGTGTGGAGCAGCTGATCAGACTAACTTTAAAGCTACAGGGAATATTATACCTCTGTACAAATCTTGTCACATCTACTTCAACATTTAGGCCCAGCAACACAGATCTTTTATCATGACACTTGGACACATATGTGCATACCCAATGGCGCTGTTTAATGAGCAGAAACGGATTCCTACAGCATATTATATAGACATTTAGAAAGTATATGGTGTCTAACAGGGGTAGTCTAGTATGTGCAGAGTTGTTTAAATGCTATTTTGCTTCTAGAAGTGCACTGATACACTAACCAAGGTCTTCATATACTGTTATGTATTATATAGGACCCTATTGTAAGTTTCTCGATTCATGCCTTGATATAGGTATAACTCACCATATCCTTACATAGGCATAGAAGTTGTAACCATATTCAGTCCAAATACAGCAGGGCTACTTCCCCTAGTTCCGAAAATTCACAACGGTTTCTTGGAAAAACCTGCCTTCAGCAGTCAGGGACTTCCCCTTGCTTGAATACTGATTTATCCAAGAACTCATGGAGTTTTCAAAGAACTGCGACTCTTTGATGATTATGTTATTATGTCCAACCATATGTCAAACCGGCACCTTCTAGGTATAAATATGCCCACATTTGCCCAAGCAAACACACCCTGGTTCGGAGCAGCTCGACTATCTACTTGCCCGACACAGCCTGCTACAGTAAGTGCCGAAGGAAGCCGACCCTCCAGCAGATGCACTGAGAGAGACGCTACCTTTTCTCCTGCTGTGAAATCCAGCTCCAGTGTTGCCAAGCTACCCTTGCGTGTTGTTGGGAAATCGAGTCCCGAGACCGACCTTCTTCATTCTAAACTAAGGTACGGAGCTGATTAGACCGTTAGAGAAATCTTCGGCAGATTCTTAGCAAAAAGAATACTACATTTATGTTACACCTCACTTACTTCTTCCCTCGTACTAAGCTTAGGTTAGGTACACTGGGGTAGGCATATTTTAGATGCACCAGTTGAGTACTTTTAGCCTCTGTTATTTATGTATGTATTTATCTATGGTTTAGGAACCATACAGTGCTCTTACAGTATTATTTCATTCTACTATTTATACTGTATGCATTATATTTTACAACCAGTGTTATGATTGTAGCAGTTAATTTCTTTTGCTTGAGAAAGAAGACTGTTCAATAAATCCTTTTATTGAAAACGCCTGTCTATCTATTTCTCTGCACCTCTGGTGAAACGAAGCATGCACGATTGACTCAGTGAAATATCTATCTATTGTTTCCACGACTCTGAAGATATGTTTTATCTTGGGGAAACAAAGTTGTCATGTTTATGCAGATGTCAGAGACTAATCCCTTCTTGTGAATTCGAGAAAGTTTCTAGTGACCTCAGAGCTAGCTGGTACACACAATTAGGTTTAGTATATTCGGAAGAGACCTAGTCGACCTCAGTCCTACGTCTAAAATAAGTATGGGCGAATTTTGCGAATTTGCGGTAAGCGAATTTGCACGAAAGCGTTGTCGCGGTCCGCAAAAAACTTGAACTTTCGTGAGATTGTGGATTTTTTTATTCTTGTGTGTTTACGGGATTTTTTTTCACCGTTTCCGGGCACTAGTTGCATGCTCGCATTGTGCATTTCCTACTTCAGGGGCGCAAATGCGTGTTTGCGTCCGTTTTTGCGTGCTGGTGGGGAAAATATTGCGCAAACTTACCCACGTGGTTGCAGTGGGTGCGGCCATCTTGTTTTTCATTCATTGCTATGGTTTAGGGCATGCCTTTTCTATCCTGTTTCAATCTTTGTAATCCTTTGTTTGTTTGAACTTTTTTTTAATCTTTTTTACTCATTATCTATCTCTCTATTTTTGTACTTTTACATTTTGTGTTTTTTTCAACTTTTTGTTACTTTAATAACTACTTTTTTTTAGCTCTCTCTTTTCATTTCTTTCCTTTTTTTTCCCTATTCTTTCCTCTTTTTCCTTTCTTTGACCCAGGACCATGGCAAAGGGAGCCGGCAAGTCGAAGGGGGAGAGTTCCTTACCCCGTAGCCAGCTCCCTTGCGGGAGGTTAAGGGAGGGAGTCAGTAAGTCCCTGGGAGATCTTCAGCGCGGTTGAGGTGGCCGCACTGGTCTTCTTTGTGCAGCGCTACCTCCCCAAGATCATCGCGGCAGGCCCGGTATCGGGTACGTCCTCCGGGAGCGTCGCCAGCTATAGGGTAAGGTGTGCCAGGCCATGTATCGGGAGTCTGGGGTCCATGCGCACCTACAACCAGGTGACGCATCGGTGGTCCGACTTCCTGGACCAGGAACAAGACCTGCTCGACCTGCTTGGTGTCGAGATCCCTGGGCTTGGTGAGTACTAGTAGCTAAATAATAACTACTTTGTTTTCTTCTGCTCTGTGTTATATTGCAAATATACGTTATTTCCGAAATGCAAGAATGCTGCCGAATATATTGCAGGTAAATTATGTTTCAAAAGCTTCTGTGATTGCAGGTGCTCGCCTGCTCAGTCAGTGTCGGTGCTACTATGATTACTAAGCATGGGCGTAAAATCCGCTCGCGGATTTTGCGGATTTTCGGCAAATTCGCAATCCGCAAACTCTCGCGAACTTGCCGAAAATTCGTAAATCCGTACGAAGCGGATTTTTTGCTTGGTCGCACTTGCCAACTAGAATACTATACAATTTCGCGGGAGTAAATACTTGCGAACACGTAGATGCGGCGGGCAGCGACAATCTCGCAATTGCGAGATTGCTAAATTTGCAATTTCGCACAAGAAATCCACCAGCAGGCAGCATAAACCTTGAAAATTATGATTTTTATCAGAATAACTCCTCAGGTTGACATTTGCCTGCACTTTTTTTTTTGCAAGGAGTCCATTTTGGGGGGAAGGGGTGTGGGAGGAAGGAAGTGCCCCACAGTCTCCAACTTCCTGTTCCTGTCCAGCAGGCTCCTTCCAGTGCTTTCTTTGCTGGTCACTTTGATTTGGATCTTGACCTGGAAGGATTACTTTTTGTGGATGCTGCTGGATATTTGGATTTTTGCAAAACTGAAAGCACTCAGCAGGTGCAAAAGTTCAATCTTATCATTAGTAACCATTCCCTGTAGTGCCTGGAAGGATGACTTTTTGTGGATGCTGCTGGATATTTGGATTTTTGCAAAACTGAAAGCACTCAGCAGGTGCAAATGTTCAATCTTATCATTAGTAACCATTCCCGGTAGTGCCTGGAAGGATTACTTTTTGCGGATGCTGCTGGATATTTGGATTTTTGCAAAACTGAAAGCACTCAGCAGGTGCAAAAGTTCAATCTTATCATTAGTAACCATTCCCTGTAGTGCTTCCTGAGGGGCCCCTTCAGAGTTCAGTTACCTACTTGCAACTATTCTATGACCCTGCTCTGACCCTCACAGCAGGCTCAGAGAATAGCTACAAGTATACAACAAAGGTCCTGTTCAAACAATTACACTGCAACAGAAAGCAATTACAGATAAGGAAGCACCTGCCAGCCTGGAAGTTCAAATTCAGTGACACAATAATCAGCCCCTAATTCATTCATGTTAGTTGAGGCAGGGCAGGTGTGCTTTTCCCCCCATAATCTACAGTGATGAACTTGAGGGTGACATGGGTGAGCCAGAGGGTGGCATGGGTGAGCCAGAGGGTGGCAGTGGTGAAACAGAGGGTGGCAGTCGTGAAACAGAGGGTGCTGTGATGAACCAGACGTAGAAACAACATGGTCGCGACCGTTGCTACCCGACAAGTAAGTTCGCGTTTACGAACTGGTAAAAAACCCTCGCGAAATGGCAGAAACACTTGCAAACACAAAAAAAAAAGGAATCCGCCAAATTCACGAGAGTTCGCGGATTTGGCGGATTGCGAATCCGTAAATACGCAATTTTGCGGATTGCCAATTCGCAAAATCCGCCCATGCTTAATGATTACTTGTTCTCAATTTTGTACTCATTTGGCTTGAGTGATTATGTATGAGTGTACTTTACAGAACTGCGTAATGCTAGAGATACTAGAGACTCAAGTCCAGTCCTTCCTTTGTACTTCTGCCACTAAGAAGAGATAGTGGTGGTGGATTGATAGGTTGAGTATATTATGACTTGTTATTTAGTACCACATTTTTTAGTGGTCTGCAATCATGACAGACTGTGACTGTTACTTCACGTGCTGCTGAGTGCTGCCAGTCCTAGTAGAACCTTTTTGTAGTTGGTTTAGTGAGTTACATAACTTTCCAAGTAGACAGGCCGCGAAAACAGCAATACTAATATCCTAGTAGACCACTTCAGATAGGTCAATACATTTTGTGCAATTGTTGTTTATTTCCCTTAAATAATTTGTTATTGTTTTTTTGAAATGATTTTGTTGACAACAATCATCCATGTTTGTGTCTTTCTTTCATGTACATCAGGTCCTCCCAGGGGCAATAGGACAGAGATGGCTCTGGCGGTGCCGGCGGAGCAGGAAGGCCAGGATATGTCCGCCAAGCTCTCTTATGCTGGTCCCAGGAAGTTTTCGTGTTAATATTAATAATTATGCTTCCCTAACTTTTACAGCACCTATTTATTCCAAAGGTTCATCATAATTCAATTTTTTCCTAAATCGTCTTTGATCTTCTTGTAGACTGTTTCTAAATTCTTATCCTGCCTCTACTATGACTCTCTGTGCTACTACTATTTATTATTATTAGTCTGTCTGTGTAGCTAGCTAAGCTTGCACAGTTGGCAAAAGGTGTTAAACAAAACTCCTATTCAGCAATAGCTCTAGGCACTGAGTGCAGTCATCTGGGTTGTCCATAATGTCTATTGAAGTCTTCTTAATGTTTATGCTTTGACAATTCCCAACAATACAATGTCATTGGCCACCAAGAATAAGATACTAGTTTACTTTTTGATTGGATAGGAGGACCTATATCTACTGTTGCAGGGACTATTCTGCACATACAGAACTATGGACAAGAAATAGGACATTAGTGATAATATAGGTGCAGTTAGACTTTCCACATACCAGGCTCAGTCATAACAGAAGTTGAACCCTCAATCTTCTTACTGACTAGCTAGTGTGTCAGAGTCATTATTTAGCTCCCGAATGCAGCGATGATCGCCAATGATTATACAACCCAGAATATAAGACTACGGAGTCAGAGTCCCGACCTCTATGAGCCACGGACTCATGCTTGCAAATTGCAAACCCTTTCACTCACTCACTCATGACCAAAAACCACAGAGTATATGTAAGTTTTAAAGCTTTATTAAAAGTAAACAACTAGCTCTGTGTGTACTTTGTATATTAATTTTCAATTGTGCATTATATAAAACATTTATTAAAATCAACTTCATAGAAGAGAAACGGTGAACTCATGAAAACTGAACAGTAGCTGATTTACACATTAATTATGGGAGACCCCTCACCTGGTTGGAACTTAAAGTACTGGTTGTGTTGATGATGAGTAACATATTGCTCTTGTTCGTAGAAGGGAATCTTCCTTCTGTTATGAGAAAAATGGTGCGTGTTAAAAATGAAGCATTCATCAGTTGTGCCAAAAAGTCTAGCATGTTATCGCTAAGCATAAATAAAAACACCCTCCCCTTCTGAAAGGGGGATTTTTAGTTTAGACTAGAGAGTCACAAATAATTAAAACATTTTAAGTAGTAACATTTTTTTCATTTCTAGACAAAATAGTGAGTGGTGTATACGGCAACTTTACTGTTAAGAAGACTTAGAAATTTAGAACTAAGTTTTTGTCAACCAGGTAGAAGACAGTGACCCTTGCATTCGCATTAGCAGTAGCATTAACGGCAAGAGTTGACGAGTAACCAATGGCCTCCTCTAAATTTGACTTCAACTCAGCTGTGAAAGTTTTATCGGGTAGCCAAGTCAGATCAGAGATGAACTTGATGGATGGGATGAATAAAAAGGCAAATAAGGGTGCAAGGAAGGACGAGCGAGTTAAATTAATGACAGGCAAAGAATGATACGTGGTTTTGAATGTAGGCAGAGGTGGCTGGGAATATGATGCATGGCCGGTTGAAGCAAGGATGAGTGGAAGGAGAAAGGAAAGAGGACTGCCTGGGTGGGTGAAACAGAAACTGTATGTGTGCGCAATATATCCTTTGGTTCAAGTTCAAATGCAAGTCAAGCACGGATGCATGGGTGGCAGTTTACAAAATAAAAAAAAGGGTGCTTTTCGAAGAGAAAATGTAAGGTTTGTCCAGTTGAGACATTAAGAAGAATGATTGACATTTACTTTGAATGGATAGATGCTGATATCTTCCTCATTGATAGCAGCATAGGTGTATGTAGTGTAGAGAGAGTAGACGGTCACTGGATGAAGAGTGTTAGTTTGAAGAGCATGTAACACCGCACGTCCGTGTCAGAGTAGGAAAGCCCAGGAAAGTAGAAGTTGAAACTTTTCAGAATACTCCCTTGACTAGTAGTTTGCAAGCACAGCATATATTGTGTATCTATATTGTATAGTTCACATTATCAAGTCAGGTCACAAGAGCCTTCCTCCGGCGATTACGGGAACCACTCACTACCTATGTTAATAATTTTTTTTTAAATCTGTCATTCATGTGTGGCCTATCGGTGTTCACTCAATCAATAAAAACAAAACACCTAAAGTCATCCCTTATATAAGCAAATATCATGTGAAGGGATAGATGATCTTATTATCTTCTACCTTTTCCTTTTGTAGTAGTCAGGGCCCAGGGCATGGCAGGGTGAAAGTTAAATTAATTGAGCAGTAGCCCTTGTTGTAACTTGTAACAGAGTATGGCCAGTGCCACCCGTAATAGAAAAGTAAGAGCTTCCCCACCTGCATGTACTGGTAACATTTACGCGAGTTTGCTTCATCATGGCTTGCTTTTGTTTTTCTTGGGTGCAAGTTGACTGCGCTAGCGCTATGCCGGCTTCCACAAGTTTACGTACTAATTTTGCTAAACAAAAGAGAAGAAGAAGACTGGTGTACTGTATGAGTCTAAGGTAGTGAGACAATAGTGCTAGTAGAATTCCTGAAACTCCCATTAATGTTAGAGCAGAGGCCAACGAAGTGGGAGGTTTGATAGATACATGCTTCACATGTTATGTACTGTGCTTGCAAGTTGTTAGTGCTACTGTGATAACTTTCTGTTGCATTATTTCGTGTTAATCTTAAAGAGTATTGGTTACAGTATTTTTTTCTTCCTACATATAGATGCTGCTTCTAAACTATCAAGGAAGGAGTTGGCTATTGGGGCCAGGCAACGGAAGCTAGAGGCAATTGTCGCTTAATATCGGCGGCTGGTGGCTCAGGAGGAGGAGGATGACTCGCAGTCAACAACAACAGCTGCACCTCCTCCACTGCCCCTGGTTCATACAGCCAGCGCAATCCTCCAGCGGTACAGCCCCCATGGTCCGGCAGCCACCCGCCGCTGCCGAGCAGCAAAACCAACAGCTGCCCCTCATAGTACCTGCAAGGTGTGTGTGCACCGCCTAACCCTGTGAGTGGCCTACCTTGAGCAGGAGGTGGAGAGGCAGAAAGTCCTGCTCAAGGCCCTCTGGAGAGAGCTGCGTGACCACCTGGCCACAGGACACTGCCGGCCAATGGAGAGAGAAACTGTCCCTTGCCACTTTTTTAAAGACTTTTGGTGGGGTGGAAATTGGGCGTTGGGGTTTTTTGAGTTATGGGAAGATTTCATGGACATTGGTTGGGGTTAGGGAGGGGGGTGGGCCGGGTCTTGCGGGATAGTTTATTTTTGTTAGGGTCGAAATAGTTATTTATTTTCAACTTAAACATAGCATACGCGTTTTTACTGTTTTGTGGGGGAGGCAGGGGGGGTTAACTGTACGTTTGTTTTCCTGAAACTTAACTTGCTGGTTGATTCAAATTGTCTAAGTTATCGCCCAAATTTGTACAAAAGTGCCACTGACAGAGTTAGTGAATTCAACTGTCCTACTACTTTACTAGTACTACCGTCAGTCTATCCTCTCCTCCTACTCCATTATTCTTCCTCCCCCAAAATGCTTATACTACCTGTGATTCGTGTCTGAGAATAGGGCTAGGCACAGGGCTGGCTGCATGGCAAATGGCGATTAAGGTTGGCTATGGAATCCAGGACGGATAAAATGTCATTATTGTGGTGGTAGTGGTAGTGGAACACACTGGCAGTAGCAGCATATGAATAAAAAGGAAATTAAACATTGAGTGGCCTGAGAGGAGCATTAGAACAGTACAATAGATAGTACAGTACACAAGAACAGTGCCATAAATTGTAGCCTAAGCAATGCTAAAGTATTCAATCAAAAGTTAACTACTAGTTGTGTGGATTATGGCTACTACAAGAACTAGTACTGAAGGACACAGCAGAGTAAGCATTCGTCACGTGTAGGAGGATGTTGTTGATGATGAATCCACTCGATGACGGACAGGAATTTCTGAATTGATTTGCAAATACTCATGGGTGTGTGTCAAGCAGAGTAAGAATATATCCTCAGATTCCTTTACCTGCCTTGAAATTGATTTTCTTTTGCTTTTGACCTTATCCTCCCCAGCAAGCGTGTGGAATTATTGGTTTCCTTTAGTCACACCTCAATGAAAACCACACAGCCCGGGTGAAGAGGGTTAGGGTTTGAAAAATGGATGGGAATGGGGGTTTTTGGGAAAGTTTTTTGGAGAGGGAAAAAAACCACAGCATGGACAAACAACAAATGAGGAAAAACAAATCTTTGGATACGAAGATATCCATGAATCTTTTTAGGGACATAAAGGAAGTGCATGCATGAAGTTGTTTGCTAAATAGATGTATTGCATTAAGCCTTGCATTGTCAACCCGGCAGCTTAATAAGCTCTCCGCCAACTGATATGCGTCTTGCTTTTTAGCATCAACTCGGAAGGTTGAAGACACCGCCTTCAGTTGGTTCTTTAGCATGCGCAACAATGGGATAGCTTTGCCCAAAGTAAGTCCTACCTGCTGACTTCACGCGTGAACACCTCAAAAGGACGAAGCACGTCTGTCAGGCTTTTAATTAGGTCCCATTCCTCCACCTCTAGCCTCATGTCTTTCATAGAAACACCCCGTGCGAGAAAGACATACTGATTGATTACCAAGTACTGCTCAAACAGACGCTCAAGCATGTAGAAGGTTGAGTTCCAACCAGTTGCCACCTCCTGGATGAATCCTCTGACTGGCACTCTACGGTCACGTTGAATGATCCTCAGCTGCTACCGGGCCTTAAAAGAATGGCTGAAATGTGTGCAGATTCTTCAGCAGGCGGTCAGTAACTTGCTGTCTGTGTTTTCTTTTTTCAAGAAATCTTGAACAATAATGTTAATGCTGTGCACCAAACACAGCTTAGAGCCTATTTGGAAACTAAGAGGCCTGACAGACATGCTGCCAAAGATTCTCTAGTAGTACATATCCTAAAGCCTAACTGACTTCAAGAATACATGTATTCCCATATTTTTAAACTCATCAACTAAGCAAATTATTCACCCAGATTAATTTAAAATCAAGCTTGACTCACAGTGTGATCTTAAACACTTGACCAGGTTGTTACATGTAATCTACCATGCACTCAGACATGGCCATAACTATATTACTGAATTTTTCCGTGGAAACATAACCAATCATTCACTTTCTTGGCAGCAGCCATTGAAAGACCTTACTGTTAAACTCCTCCAAAATGTTTACTGCAGTATGAGATTTCTCCATGGCAAACATGGCTAATGTAGCATGTTTCCGAGAAGCTTGAAAAATTGTGACACTGTCAACACCTGTAGCAATCTTCTCTCTAACCCCCGCAAAAGAGACCCAGTGTGCAGTGATGCACATGTAATCAACAGCTTAGCAACTGGTCCACATGTCTGTTGTCAGGTGGATAGTGTGAACAGCACTCTTCTGCAAAGCTGCCCCAATCAGGTCCAGCACATCTTGATGTAGTACTGGAACAGCAACTCTGGCAAAATGGGACCGGCTAGGAACCTTCCATTTAGGGCAGACTGTTGCCACGAATTCTAGAAAACCCACCCCTTCCACGAAAGAAAAAGGGAGAAGGTCCAGCACTAACATTTTAGCCAGCATTGCATTATACAGACGTGCTGTTGGGTGGTTGCGTTCGAATGACACCTCCGACCAAAACATGCTTTTAATGGTGGTCTGGACCCTTTTCATATGTGATGATGATCCAGACTTCTACAACCCAGCTAGGCTCATTGATGTACTTTTTCGCATTGGTGTCTCTACCAGACTCTTACTGTGCCAGCTAGATGTTGCTGGAGTAGAGGGTGTTAGTACTACCAATGCAGTGCTGCTGCCAGGGGTACTGTGTGTACGAGAAAAAATGCCTCTCGCTTCCTCACCTCCCCCTGCACGATCAGCTCCTCGTCATCAGATGCAATATCAACGGCTACATTTGGATTTCTACTTTTGGCTTTCCGGATGTTACTTAGGTGCGCCTCCCACTGGATGCTGAGGTATTTTTGGAGATGACCTCTCTGGCCTCCGGTACCATAGTTGGTACCAAGCTTACCCCGACTAACTGCTTGTTTACAATTCGAACAAATAACTTGGTTTTCCGCCTTTTTGCTAATACTAAAAAAGTCCCAAACTGGGGAGTTGAGATTTCTGGTGGTGGTGGTGGAAGTGCCACTTTCAAAGCTAGATGAAGTGGAGGATAGGCGTCGTGGAATTTGACTCTGTCGTGCACTTACAGCAGCACTACTTGAGGTAAGGGAGGTCGAGCTGGATGGAGGTCCCTGCCGGCCCTTCTGAAGAGAAAATATGGAAGCTGTAGGTCGTGTTGGTGTAGTAGTTACCTGTGTTGGTGGTGGTACCAGTACCACACCACCCACATCCTGCACAGCAGCATTTCGGGATAGGATAAAAATGTCTGTCTGCTGCATGGCCGCTGGGGCTGGAGTGACGACTGTGATGACTGGGTCGTCATCGTCAGACTGTTCATCAGCAGCAGAATACACCACTTCTACTTCTTCTTCGTCATCACCCATAACTTGAAGCCTTTACGGGAACCTTCCTTTTACCTATCTTTGTCGGCTCATAGCGTGCCTCCCTCTCAGACTGAATTGGTGGGTGCCAATCAAGATCTAGATCATCAGAAGGAAGGGGGCTTGAAGAAGAAGTTGTACTAGCCCTCCTTGACCTTTTCCTTGCTGGGAATCTGAAAGACAATGGATCATCAGGAATGGCTTGCTCGGCTGATACCTCCGCATGAATCTCAATTTCCTGATGTGGCCCTACTTCTGGAGGAACAAGTATTGTGGACAGGTGTGCCTCTCCTTGCGCATCTCCTTGCGCCTCTCCTTGCGCCTCTCCTTGCGCCGCTCCTTATGCACCTGTGGTTGTTGCTGCGGTAGTGGTTGAACACTCGTCAGATGAGTTACACCCTACATTGATTGGATGCTACTTTGCACCAACGCCAATATCACTGGTTGATGGTGAAAGAGCAATTAAAGTGACTGCCTCTGTGGCACTCGGGGGCTTAGGCCTAAATTGGCATGGTGGCACTGAAACCAATGAAGTGGAGGTGCTGCTCCCAGCTTGGTCCTCGGCGGACACCACTGCTGCAGGCGTAGTTTGTTTTCCTCAAAAAATAGTGTTGGTCGGCACACCAGTCTCCTTGGTAAGTGGCGCCACTTGCTTCTTCTGCTCCATCTAAGTGGCAGTGGCACTCGCAACTTTCTTAGTAGAGGAGCTATGGACTCCTTTCTTTGGGCCCATCTTCTTCAGATGTCAGAACAGCAGGACGCAGTTGCACGAGTTGTGGCCACCACACGTGACGTAACGTGACGTTGTGCACACACCGCAGCAGGACTTCTTCCTGGCACTACAACAAGTGATGAGGATGAGCATGATTCCTGGTTCTCAGTCTTTGTGCACCTAAAAGCAAAGAAGCCAGTTAAATGAATGTTGCATATTTCGTGCTTCAAATTAATACTATTGCAACTAGGCATTTATTATTATTATTAACACAACACACCCACAAAAGGAAAGACCCAAAATAAAAATTGCAATTCTAATCAAAAATGGATGTTTAAATTAATAGAAGAGAGACCACACAGAGAGAGTTGTTTCATGCACCCATTCATAACCCTAAGCCTACTGGCCCGCAAGCTTGCCAGCCTATGGCAAAAACTTCCTGGCCTTAATATGCCCCCCCACCCACATAGCCAGGTCCTGGACCAGGCCCCAACAACACCCAAAAAATCAAAATACAGGCAGAAATCACCCCAATCCAATGACATCCATGCCCTAAATGATGTTTAAATTCAAGAGACCCCACAGTAATACTTGGCCCATGCACCACTGAGTAGTACCCCTGGCATAATGAATGAAAGCAAGGCAGACTGGGTGCAGGCCTATGGCACAAAGCACACTGCCTGGCTTCAAAATGGCCCCTAGAGACTCCCACCCACATGGACAGGCCCTGGACCAGGCCTCAAAATGGCCCCCACCCACATGGCCAGGCCCTGGACCAGGCCCCAACAACAACCAAAAAATCAAAATACACACAGAAATCCCCCCAATCCAATGCCATCCATGCCCTAAATGATGTTTAAATTCAAGAGACCCCACAGAAACACTTGGTCCATGCACAACTGAGTAGTACCCCTGGGCATAATGGATGAAAGCAAGGCAGACTGGGTGCAGGCCTATGGCACAAAGCACAGTGCCTGGCTTCAATATGGCCCCTAGACCCGCACCCACGTGGCCAGCCCAGGCCCTGGACCAGGCATCAAAATGGCCCCCACCCACATGGCCAGGCCCTGGACCAGGCCCCAACAACAACCAAAAAATCGAAAGACACACAGAAATCACCCCGATCCAATGCCATCCATGCCCTAAATGATGTTTAAATTCAAGAGACCCCACAGAAACACTTGGTCCATGCACAACTGAGTATTACCCCTGGGCATAATGGATGAAAGCAAGGCAGACTGGGTGCAGGCCTATGGCACAAAGCACAGTGCCTGGCTGCAATATGGCCCCTAGACCCCCACCCACGTAGCCAGCCCAGGCCCTGGACCAGGCATCAAAATGGCCCCTACCCACATGGCCAGGCCCCAACAACACCCACAAAATTGAAATACACACAGAAATCACCCCAATCCAATGCCATCCATGCCCTAAATGATGTTTAAATTCAAGAGACCCCACAGAAGGACTTGGTCCATGCACCACTGAGTAATATCCCTGGGCATAATAGATGAAGGCAAGGCAGACTGGGTGCAGGTCTATGGCACAAAGCACACAGCCTGGCTTCAAAATGGCCCCTAGACCCCCCCCCACATGGCCAGGCCTGGCCCTGGACCAGGCCTCAAAATGGCCCCCACCCACATGGCCAGGCCCTGGACCAGGCCCCAATAGAACCCAAAAAATCAAACTACACACAAAAATCACCCCCATCCAATGCCATCCCTGCCCTAAATGATGTTTAAATTAAAGAGACCACACAGAAAGGCTTGGTCCATGCACCACTGACTACCCCTGGGCCTACTGGCTAGTGTGGCTTTACACGCAACCCAAAATTACAAAAAACTTCCACATATAACAGTGAGCTATTCAATTCAAGGCCATCCATGCCGTAAATGAAATTTAAGTTCAACAAAACTCACAGAAACAGTTGTATCATGCACCCATGACTAACCCTGGGCCTACTGAATACTGTGGCTACCCACAATATATTTTTTTAAACGTTGGGAAAAAGTTTATAAATTGTAGTTGCAGCAACTGCAATGCCCCAAACAAATAGTCCTCAAATACAAATATCCAGCAACAGCCACAAAGAGTAATCCTTCCAGCTCCAGATCAAAATAAAAAGTGACCAGGACATGGACAAAGCACTGGGAGGAGCCTGCTGGACAGGAACAGGAAGTTGGAGACTCAGGGTCACTTCTTTCCTCCCAACCCCCCAGAAATTGACTCCTTGCGCACAAAAGTGCAATCAAATGTCAATCTGAGGAGTTATTCTGATGCAAATCATAATTTTCAGAAGGTTTATGCTGTCAGCGATAGATTTCTTGTGCAGAATTGCAATTTTTGCGACTACGGGAAAGCGAGCTGTTCAAATCTCCCGCTGGATGTCAGCTGCGCATCGCATCTACGTATTCTCTATTGTTTACTTTCGCGATGCGTGATCGCTGGCCCTTATGGCATTTTCGCGTTCTGAAAGTCTCGCAGTGCAAGATGGCGGGACTCCATGACGTACTCACGGTCGAAAAGTCTTGTGCAATCACGTCATGATGTACTTACGGATGAAAAAAGTCTTGTGCGATCACGCAGCAAGATCGAAAATGGCGCAGCGTACACAAACCGGGAGGAAATCAACTCGGCAAACTCAGAATCACGGTAAGTCAACGCCGAACGCGCAAGATTGTATTTTTGAAGCACGACCAAGCAAAAAAAATCCGCCAACTCGAGAATTGCGAATTCTTTGACAATTGTGCGAGATTCAGCCCATGCTTAGTCTAAACTACAGGATATACTATTCCAATGCGCAGAGCCTACTGGGAATACAGGAACTACACTGCATGGCGCCCAACGTTTGATAAGGCACTAATTTAACGCTAGATACTAGAGTAACTCAATCGTGCTTTTCACAGAGCCCCCTTTTTCCTGTAAAAATACTCCAATAGAGGTCTGGAGTGGGTTAAAGGATAAAATATCTGCCTTAAACTGAGTAGGACGAAAAATCCTATGTATTAGTTTTTGGTTTGTTCAACGTTGAAGGGTACAGTGTTCAAAAATATTGTGCACCTTATCATTATTTCCTTGAAACTTGCTCTGCAAAACTTCTTAACAAAATGTCCGACAAGGATAATTCCGGCGGAAGTGAAGCTGCAAGAACTGCAGCCCAACCAAATTTTTACGTTACATGGTTCAAACAAAATGACCCAGATGCTATAATCATCCCGGAAAATGTAAGAAAGATTATAACTTACAAACTCATAGATAATGGAGAATCATCGAGAGGTGGTAAAGTAATATTTGTGATAGAGGCACATGAATATCGGCAGACAGAGGTATTCTATTCATGTATTGACTTTCCACAAGCAAATCCAGTAACACATGAGTTCCACTACTATAAAATGGAGGAACCTCCAGCGGAATACGTTCCTTTCGAGGACGTTGAAATTCCACTAACTTACCAAGAGCATCAGCTCTGTTTTAATGGCGCCCTACAACATCAAAATAACATTACCAGGCTCGGTCCGCTAGGTAGACCAGGAGCTACATGGTTGGTACTAGCCAGCTATACATCACATCCTAACATCGAAAGAATGACAGATGTAGAACTGTTAGCTCAGCTAAAACAATTAATTAAAATATATAGACAATTGGTACAATATGTCATGCGGACCATAACAGTCCAACCAGCTGTTAGAATTCAACAGCACACCCCTCATCAGAGGAACACAAACAAAATCACACCACAGACTATACAATCAGTAATTGGTAAATTGCCAGCAAAACAGGAATATATTCCATTCTGGTTTGCCCGGAAAATTACTCAAAAAGAGGCAGTATTTCCCGATAGTACAGCTCATGAGAAACACAGGAGTCTAGCAATCTGTTTACCAATGGGGATTGCACCAAACGTAGAGGACTGTTACAATTGGGGTACAGTCTTTGCTTCAATCTACATAAAAACACATGGTGTACCGTCTATGGCGGTGATACCAGACGTTCTGAGACAGATTCCAAATGAATACGGTCCAGAACCAGCCTTAAATCTTGGTATGAAATTACTGAAAGATTTCAAACAGGTCTCGGCTATACTATTAGCCAACATTAAATCCGCCAAAAGCTAAAAGAAACAGATATTACTAAGTAACAGTATGAGCTTGCCAGAATTATTGAAAAAATCCTAGGAAGAACTAGGAAGAGATAGTTTGGGAGGGAAACCAGTAAAATCTGAACTAACAACAAATCCTGAAAAAGTTTTTATCAAAATCAATCTAACTACTCCTAAAAAGAAATGGGAGAACACTAAACAGACACTTCCTTAAAAGAAGCATTCTCCGTCCAGAGGTAGATCTCCTTAAAAGGAGCACTCTAAGAAAAGGTATAACCTCAGAAATAGGGATAATATAAGAAAACCTGATAGATATCAAGATACTGATACACGTTCCTCTCGTACCTTTCAGACTTCCTCGCAGATATCAGGAAGAAGAGGACGGTCAGAACAAAAAGAAGAACGTGTGAAATCCAAAGACGATCAACACGTTCCAAAAAATAAGAAAACTCAATTTTTCAAAAAGAAGGTAGCAAGTATTAAATTCAGACATGCCGAGGATCTTAAGGACACAACTCAAGAACGGGGAGTGGGCCCAGACAATGCTGGACAGTGCAGCAGAGGTCACCATAGCTCGCAGGATCCTGAAATATCATCTGGAGACAGTGGATCTGAATGAATATATTCAGGTTGAAAATGCCGACACCAGGGTTAGTGTACCCCATAAGTTATATGAAGTAACACTCCGCATAGAAGGGGATATACTAGGAAAATAAAAACACTCTTTTGGGAAAAACTATCCAAGGGTTATGACATCCTTCTAGCTGAAAAAGACTGGCCGCCTGAATTTGTCAGGGAGTGCCCACATGGCGAAGAGATCATTATGCCAGCCTTCTCTAATCATATTCCTATTCACAAAAAATACACCTATGCCAGAAAATGGGTTGTGGCCCAGGCTTCAGCATTATATAAAAATCATGTGGGATGGGATGAGGACTCTCCTCACCATAACATCCAGTTAAAAAATCAACCTACTTCTCAGAGGCAGTATCCAGTAAAGCACGAAGCAAAAAAGCAAGTCAGGGAGATGTTAGATGAACTTGAATACCAGGAGGTGATTGAGACATGCACCTCGTCCATGAACAATCCCTTGTTTCCTGTCTCCAAACCAGACAACACATATCGTCTACTTTTGGATTACAGACATTTACATTTGTGTTGCAAAACTTTTGCATTACAAAATTCTCACAGTGCAGCACTGGTATGGACAGTGTCATCAATAATATAACAGAGACAGAGGATGAGAAGATGGTTTCTTGCGCATCAAAAAGGGAGGAATCACAATCCAGGCTGCAACTAAAAGAGGCACAGGAGACCTTGATTGATGTGACAAAGCAAGGATATCAGTCTCCGACCCAAACTGAGAATTTTTTTCATTGAATGAAGAATCATTTGGCTCAGAGTCCTTGGGGCCACACAGCTGTAGCAGCAATGACGAGTGCGTCTATACCTCCGCAAGCAGCCAATATGAAGGAAAAAAAGCACAAAGAAAACAGATAAAAACGTTACAAAGGAGGAAATCACCTCGGAAGACGGACACTGAGGAAGAGGAACTCGAGGCAGATCTCCGATGAGGCTATTCCGATAAACAGCCGCTGCTGCTATCGGGGGGACACGGAGCAGTGGCCAAACAAGATGGGATGGACATACAGAAGGAACCAGCGCAAACACTGAGCCAATGTTAAAAATGATCCTACAGTCATTACGTACTTTCCAGAATGAGGTCAAATCAGAAAATCGAATTGCCCGTGTGGCAGCAAAGGAGCTACAGGGATCCATGCGTAAAATTGGTAAGACCTGCACAGAAATTGCCAAAATAATGAGCATGGTGGAACAGACATTCTGGAAAGCAGGGTGGGCACTCTGAAAACCCAGATTACATCACAAGGGAAAGCTATTACTGACATCAGGTGTAAACTCGAAGAGGCAGAAAACCGCCAACGCCGGAAAACCTCAGAATTCTTGGGATCCTGAAAAACAGCGAAGGGAGTAACATCAAGGCATTTGTTATTAACCTGTTTAAGAATGCATTTCCCGAGCTAGCACAGTGGGACTGGGAAAAAGAGATCCAACATGTACATAGGTTCCCACTGTCACTTCCTAAAGAACCACACAAAGATCATGCCTTCCCCAGAGTTATTTTGATATTCTTTGGCAATTTTCTGTTGCGACAGGCAGTATATGATCTTGCCCGGCCAAATAAAAAAAGGAACTGGGAGAGCTTTTCATTCTTTGCAAAACCAGACTTTTCACAGGCTACGGTGGAAAGGCGGTGGAGACTTCGGCAGCTGATTACACCGTTCCAGAAGGCAGGGGCTCTTGCCTTTCTCCAAAACCCGGCAAAACTAAAGATAGTGGCACAGGGCCGCACTATGTTCTTTACCTCACAGATACAGGCCGAACTAGCATTGAAAGATATTATTGCAGGGGATAGGGTGAGCTTAGGGAAAACATAACTGATTCCTATGTTCATTGTTGTTGTTTTTTTCGTTTTTTTCTCTTTCTTTCTCGTTTTGTGGGATGCGTTTTCTTAACTAGCTTATTGCTGGACTGCTGATGGACTTTGAATGAACCCCGCTGGCTTTGTTTTTTTTTGTTGTTATCTGGATATAGCAGTTTTCTAGCAATATGAACAATGGACTTCCCGTGTGTCTCTTAAAGTCGGTGGGCTGGGAATAGACTAGACAAATTATTAGGGCTCTGTTTGTATGCATGAGTAGGAGGGAAGGAGGGACGTGGAGTGTGGGTGAGGTTGGTCAGACGTTATCACACAGGCTCAGGATTGAGCCTGGAGGTTTAACAACTGGCGGAGGGTGGGTGGGTGGGGGGAGAAGGGGGCAAGACCAAGGGAATTCAAACACAACAGTATGGCAGGAATATGAATTATCTCATTAAACATATGTGGCCTTAACGACTTAAAGAAAAGAGAGAAGGTAGCTATGGGATTAAAAGCAGTGGAGGCTAATATAGTATGCCTGCAGGAGACTCACATTGAGGGGTCACAACAGTATCTACTTAAAATGTTAGGGTATCAGCTAATTATCGCTTCTACGCAGGGTGTATGAACAAGAGGGGTGGCTATTTTAGCAAAGGGGGGTCTCCAATTCACAAGATCAATGTCCGACATATTTGGGCGATGGGCTATCACTGAATGTCATTTTAATAATGGGAAAAATAAGATAACACTATGTACTATCTATGGTAAGGTTAGTGATGATCCAGATGTTTTGGCTAGTGTCGCTAATACATTAGTAAATTGGCTCCTACCCTTGATTGTGTGCGGGGACCTCAATCTACATCTACCAGGGGATTGGTCAATGGGTCCCGAATATAAATACCAAGGGAGGAATCCAAAGGTCTTCACGGCTCTTAAAGATGTTTGTGTATTACATGGGCTGATAGATAGTTGGCAATTAAAACACGCTGGGGACCATGGCTTTACATATTTCTCCCATCCAAATTCCCGCCATGCACGACTTGATTATTTATTTATTTCAAACTCCCTAAAGATCCATGCACTGTAGGAAAACTCCTGACGGTATTATCAGACCACAATCCATTAGAATTAGATCTAGTAGGCAATAAAAGTAATCCCATATTAAGGACCTGGACTTTTGAAAGGGCGTTTTTAAAGAATGAGAAATACTGCCAACATATGAGGGAGTGAATTCCGACTTTCTTAGTGATTAACATGGGTAGCGCACCTATCGAGGTGGTCTGGGACACCCTGAAGGCGGGTATTAGAGGGGAAACACTCCAGTTTTCAGTTAGGACTAGAAGAGAGGGGAAGCAGCAGCTGGCAATGCTACACCGGAACTTGAATAGAGCAGAGGAAGATCTGATTGCTGCTACACAAGAAGGGCAGGTAACGAATGACGAATTGACACGGGTAGCCATCACCAGGAATCTTATATCCGAGATCTTTACGGAAAAATCCATAGACAAAGCAACATTCTATAGGGAAAAAACATACGAGCTTAGCGAACAAGTTGTTCATCAGTTAGCGGTTCACACCAGAGAAGAGATATTAGCTAATACAATAAAAGGAATTAAGGATTTAGAAGGGGTCAGAGATCAGAATCATCTGAAATTAGAGCGTCATTTCAGAAATTCTATCAAGAGCCATGCTAGAATTATTTGGCTCCATATTCCAGGGAGGGAACCCACCTGCATCTTGGTCAGTTGCCAAAACCAGGGTTTTCCTGAAAAAGAACAAGGACCCCCTGGCAATGGGATCCTATCTGCCTATAACATTAATTAACAATTACTCCAAACGTTTGGCTGCCCGATTGGCGCCAATCATGCACACAATTGTGTCAGGTCATCAACACGGGTTTATCCCAGGAAGGTTGACAACTGTGCAAAGAGTGATTTCACTATTTGAATATGCTGAGACAACTGGAGACCCTATGGAGCTTATTCTGCTAGATGTGGAAAAAGCATTCAATAGGGTCTCCTGGAAATTTCTGTGGACCGCCATGACCCGATGTGGAATTCCCGAGAGGTTCATTAAAGCAGCCCAAGGGCTATATATCAATCCAGGCGCTAGTGTACTGATTAATGGGACCCTGTCTGAGAAATTTGCTATCACTAGGGGGACAAGACAGGGGTGTCCCTGCTCACCCCTCCTATTTGCAATCTATATCGACTCATTTATTCACAGACTTGAAAATCATCCATTAATACCACCTATTCGGGTACATAATCATGATACAAAAACCCTGGCATACTCTGACGACATCGCAGTGGTCACCAGCGATCCCACTACGGCTATTAGGGTGATAGAGGAGGAGGCACAGCAGTTCGGAAAGGTGTCTTGATACAAACTAAATTCCGGGAAAACCCAGATGGTGCTCAATGGTAAATCCAGGATGAGCGATAGCAGGGTCACAGATCATGCAGTATACCTGGGCGCTAACATAAGTGCCAAAATCGAAAACATTTTTAGTATTAATCTTAACCCACTAATCGGCCATACAAAAAAGGAGCTGGCTCAATTGGATAATCTGCATTTGACCATAAGCGGTAGATGCAATGCAGCCGAAATGCTTTTCCTACCCAGATTTTTGTACTTTTTTTGGACAATATGTCTGGAGTTTTCTCCCCAGTACTTTAAAGCTATTGCGCTCATGTTTTCAAGATTTATTTGGGGATTTAAGAGACCCCATCGGGTTTTCAAACGGATTTTGTTGCCTAAAGAAAGAGGGGTACTGGCAATGCCCAACTTTGAACTATATTACTGGGCAACAGTGGTGAAATATGGCATGACACTTATCTCCATAGAACCTAGAGGCGATGGTATTCCAACATCGCAAGTATTGATCCTGGGGGAGGGGTGTGAGGGGTGCTTATACTGACATGTCAATGACAGTTATTTTAAAAAAAGTAAAACTTAAAACTATCTCTAGCATATACAGAGTTTGGAGCAATGTACGGAAATTATTGGGGCTGGGTCTCTACTCATGTTACACCCCTGTTAGGTGCAATAACGATCTTCCAGAGATCTTTCAGGATGAAGGCATGACCAGGTGGATAGAGGCAGGGATATGACAGCTGGGCTGTCATAGGGACTTCTTTAAATTCTTGCAGATAAGTGATTTCCTATTAAAGAAAGGGGGAGGTCGGATAGAATTTCAAATTAGTAATACTATAGAGAATTATGTAGAAAACCCACTCCTAAAATCAGGGAAATCTATGAAACACTGAATGGAGTATTTCCCGATGATATGGATAAACAAGTAGCAGTCTGGCAGACTAATTTAAGTGTACAGCCCTCAAACCCCGTACATTCATATGAAGTATCGCAAACCTGCCTAATGTCGATCAAATTACAAGCACAATTTTATAAAACGCTTTTTTCTTTTTATTATACCCATTACAAAATTGCAAAATGGGTGAAGGAAAAGGGAACTACATGCCCGTGTTGCTCACTGTAAGAAGCCAACATTATCTTCATGTTTGCCTCCTGCAATACACTATCCAAGTTGCTAAAAGAAATATCAGATTTTCTCTCAGAGGTATTCCAAGCAACAATAAGTATTTCAACAGAAGAAATAATATTAGGAGTAGCTAACCATGAGCGGCCTTTACGTATGCAGGGATTGATATTTGTGGCAATGGCTGTTTTCCGACTCTGCATAGCCTCATCTTGGCTAGACCAAAATCCACCTGTTTTCTCACAATGGAGGGCGAGACTACTCGCGACATGTAGCCTAGAGGTGGCCATCTATACAAATAAAGGGACTAATAAAAGAAAGAGGGGCATGATGATATGGGAACCACTACTTCAGTGGATTCATGACCTCATATAAAGACTGGTTACCACTTTGTAGAATCTGTTGCTTACAAATATTATAACAAACCTAGCTAAGATACATAGGCTGTCGTATATGGCCACGACTGTTGGAAGACGGATTATGTGCCCTTCTTTATTTATTTATTGTGGGTACTCATCTGCCATTTAATTAATTGTATTCCGAAAGAATGTCTGTAACAATGTGTGCTTTTGTATTCTGATGGGATAAGACCTTGGTCTTCTGGGGGGGGGAGGGGTATGGGTAAAATGGAAACACTGTGAATAAAGATTTTGAAAAAAAAGTAATTCACACAGTGCAGCACTGGTGAATAATATCGTTCGGAAGAAATATAAAACTACATTCGATATTTCAAACGGTTTCTTCTGTCAAAACATTGCACCTAAAATCAGGTATTTGACCGCTTTCTCAATTATGGGGACACAACAACACTTCCGTCGTCTCTCCCAGGGTTTCAAGAACAGTCCTGGGTTATTTTCAGCCAGAGTAACAGAGTTACTACAAATGTTTGATGATGAGGCACTATCTTATGTCAATGACATCTATCTTACAGATAATGTTTTGGACAAGCACTTGACCAGGATGCACACCATAATACTTGGATTCGCCTCTGAGGGTAAATTCAACTTTAAAAAGTCCAGAATTGCCCACCTCAACGTCCTATTCTTGGGATACGACTTTCAAGTGAAGGCAAAAGCCTGGCAGCAAACATTTTAGAAAAATGCGCGCTGCTGCAAGCTCCAAAAACACTGAAAAACCTGCAGTCAATTCTAGGATTCCTAAACTGTGGAAGAACTTACATTCTGAATTACGCAGAAAGGGTTAAACCTCTCTACGAACTAATCAAACCTGATTTCAAACCAACCAATTAGACTCAAAAACACACAGAAATGTTGCGTTCAGTGCAAACAGACATGTTAATAACAAAATACTTACAAACTCGCAACAATGTACGCGACCTTGTGATCCAAATCAACCAAGGGAGATGCGGATTCACATACCTAACCTTTAACGAAGGTGAAAAGTACCAATAGCTCACAAGTCACACTTGTACACACCAGCTGAAATGAAATTCACTTCAACAGAAAAAATTCTGACAGCGGTTCAGACTGCTGTAGCGAAGGAGAGAGCCCTCGCACAGGGTACACGCATTCAAATCGTTACACCTGTACCTGCCTTTGAGGCAATGATGAAGGCAAGCATTCCAAATGTAAAAACTCTACATCCCAGATGGATTCAATGGGTTAATTCTCTTGCTGCAACAGACGTTGAATACGTGTTTGACCCTTACTTGATGACACAAGAATTTCTCCAATACTAACAAGAATGTCCTGTGCCAACTGAAGTTCTACCTCTAGAATATTACGGATGTGTAATATATACAGACAGATCAGCACAGCCCTCGATTGGGGGTAAAAAAGCTTAGAGTGCTTCGTGCGTGATTGTTAAAGGTGGTAAATTTAGACCTATGGTAACAAAAATTCAATCTCTCGGAGACTGTACAGCTCAACAAACTTTCAAGATGGCGCTTGAAAATACCGATCACGAATTCCCCACACTAATAGTGTGCGATTCGTATTTCTGCGTTGAATCTTACAACAAAAACTTGCAGAACTGGGTTCAAAACGGTTTCAAAAATTCTAAAGGTGGCACAATTAAGGATAAAACACTTTGGGAACAAGTAGTTCTTTTACAGAAAGAACTACAAAAGACTCACGTGATTCATACACTGAGTCATCAACGTGATAGCGTTCACGTTGTAGGGAATTCATTGGCTGATGAAGCTGCTAAGGCAGCTGTGCAAACGGCTTCCATAGCTGCGATTACTCGGTCAAAAACAAAAATAGACCGCGAAATGATGCAAGCTGTAACTGCTTTAGTTAAAGACAGTGTTAAGACACTCCTGAAAGGCTTTCCAATAAAGTACTCATATACAACTGATGCGAATAATGTTCCTTTCGTTCAAATCCCAGGAGTGGGGGATAGGGCAATTCCAAACATGGAACATAGGTTAGTACTGATCTTGGCAGCACATGAATGACTGGCATCTGCACAAGCAGGAGTTTCTGCCACAGTATCAGATATTGCATATTGGAAAATTGAGCTTTTTTACTTTGGTGAACGGGTTCTTTGTCTTTGGACATGACGCGTTCTTTTTTGTGTTCTGACCGTCATCCTCATTCCGATTTCTGCGAGGAAGTCTGAAAGGTATGAGAGGAATGTGTATCATTATCTTGATATCTATCAGGTTTTCTTAAAGTATCACTATTTCTATGGTTGTATCTCTTTTCAGAGGGTTCCCGTTGGGGAGACCTACCTCCTCATTGAGGAGATCTTCCTCTGGACTGAGAGTGTTTCTCTTTAGGCAGTGTCTGCTTAGTGTTCTCCCACTTCTTTTTAGGAGTAGTGAGATTATTTTTAATAAAAGTTTTTTCAGGATTCTCTATTAGTTGTGGTTTTAATGGTTTCCCACCCAAACTATCTCTACCTGGTTCTTCGTAGGATTTTTCAATAATTCTGGCAAGCTCATAAGGTTGCTCAGTAATGTCTGTTTCTTTAAATTTCTGGCGGATTGCCACTGATGATGCTTCACCTTTAACATTGGCTAAAAGTATAGCCGAGACCTGTATGAAATCTTTCAGTAATTTCATACCTAGATTTGAAGCTGGTTCTGGACTGAATTCATTTTGAATCTGTCTTAGAACATCTGGTATTACTGCCATGGACGGAACACCATGTGTCTTAGTGTAGATTGAAGCAAAGACTGTACCCCAAGTGTCACAGTCCTCTATGTGTGGTGCAATCCCCATAGGTAAACAGATTGTCAGAATCCTGTGCTTCTCATGAGGTGTACTATCAGGAAATACTGCCTGTATTTAAGTAATTTTTTGTGCTAACCAGAATGGAATTTGTTCTCGTTTTGCTGGTAGTTTACCAATGACTGACTGTATAGTCTGTGGTGTGATTTTTTTTGTGTTCCCCTGGTGAGGGGTGTGCTGTGCAATTCTTACAGCTGGTTGGACTGTTAATGTCCGCATGACATATTGAACCAATTGTCTATGTATTTTAATTAATTGTTTTAGCTGAGCCAATAATTCTGCATCTGACATCCTTTCAATGTCTGGATGTGGTGTGTAGCTGGCTAGTACCGGCCATGTAGCTCCTGGTCTACCTAGTGGATCGAGCCTGGCAATGTGATTTTCATGTTTTAGGGTGCCTTTAAACCAGAGCTGATGCTCTTGGTAAGTTAATGAATTTCAATGTTCCTCTGGGGGTTCTGCTACTTTGTGGTAGTGGAACTCATGTGTTCCTGCATCCGCTGCAGGGAACTGAATCCATGAATAGAATACCTCTGTCTGCCGATATTCATGTGCCTCTATGACAAAGATTACTTTGCTACCTCTTGCTGATACTTCATTATTTATCAGTTTGTAAGTTATACTTTTCCTTACATTGACCGGGATGAGTATAGCATCCGGGTCATTCTTTAAGGTTACTAGAGCTGCTGCCAAGGCTCTTTCTCTTTCGTTGTCACTCTCCGTCATTTTTACTGACTGAAGAGTTTTTGCAGAAAAAGTTTCAAGGAAACAAAGATTAGGTGCACAATATTTTGGAACTCTGTATCCTTCAACGTTGAATCAAAACAAAAATTAATACATAGGATTTTTTTTCCTACTCAGTTTCGGCGGATATTAGCCTTTCACCCACTCCAGACGTCTTTTGGCATTTTTACGGGAGAAAGGGGTCTGTGTGAAAAGCACGACTGAGTTACTCTAGTATCTAGCGTTAAAATATCGCCTTACCAAACGTTGAGCGCCATGTAGTGCAGTTCCTATATTCCCAAAAGGCTCTGCGCATTTGAATAATATATCCTGCAGCTTAGACGTAGGACTAGGTCTCAGTCGAATATGTTAGACTTAATTGTGAGTGCCAGCTAGCTCAGAGGTCACTAGAAACTTTCTCGAATAAACAAGAAAGGATTAGTTTCTGACAACCATATAACATGACAACTTTGTTTCCCCAGAATGAAACGTATCTCTAGAGTCGCGGAAACAATAGATGGCTATTTCACTCAGTCAGAAGTGCATGCTTCGTTTCACCAGAGTTGCTTAGAAATAGAGAGACGGGCGTTTTCAATAAAAGTATTTATTGAACAGTTTTATTTCTTAAGCATAAGAAAATGCACTGCTACAATTGAAACGCTAGTTAAGAAGTACAATGCATATAACACGAATAGTATTATAAAGTAGTACTGTAAAAGCATGATATGGTTTCTAAGCCATAAACATAGAATGCATAAAATGTATAAAATACATACAATGATAAGATAGCGGCTAAAAGTACTCAACTGGCTCTTCTAACATACGCCTACCCCGGTGTACCTAACCTAAGTCTAGTACAAGGGAAGAAGCAAGTAAGGAGTAGTTTAAGTTTTAGTATTTCTCTGCCAAGAGACTGTTCAAGAATTCTCTAGGGATCTAATCAGTTCCCTACCTTGGTTTTAGAATGATAGAGGTCTTGTATCTCTCTCTCAGGACTCGATCTCCCAGCAACCCGCAAGGGTAGCCTGGAAACACTGGAGCTGGATTTCTTGGCAGGAGAAAAGACAGCGTTTCTCAGTGCGTCAGCTGGAGGGTCGGCTTCCTTCAGCACTTGCAACAGCAGGGCGTCGGGCAAGTAGTTAGTCAATCTGCTCTAGAACCACCGTGTGTTTAACTGAGCAAACGTAGGAATATTTATACCCCTGAAGGTGCCGAGTTTGACGTAAGATTGGACATAATATCATCACTAGTGCCTTAGTTCCTTGAAAACTCCCGGCTTTCTTTGAGAAATCAGCATTAAAGCAAGGGGCTGGTTCCTGACTGCTGAAGGCTGGTTTTACCACAAAATCAATGTGGATTTTAGGAGTTTAGTGGAAGTAGCCATGATGTATTAGGGCTGCGCAGGCTATAACTAAATAAGGCAATGATTCTTTATTCCTATATAAGGACTGGATGTTTTCTACCTATATATGGGCATGAATCTGGAAAAATTACACTAGGGTCCTAGATTCACACATAACAGTTTCACCATAGGTTGAACTTTGGATCGTGTTAGGTGTACTTTTCTTCTTGCTATGGCTCATTCTTATTTTAAGTTTGGGAACGCTGATAGATAGAAAACACATTAAAATGAACACAGCAAGTAAGAACATCAACTTGCTCCTGAAGCCACACAAATCATCTCATCGTGAACAACCAGACCGGTCATCAGTGAACCTCACTGTGGTCCCACTACCTAGGGAATAGCTTCGGATACAACTGAATCTGAAATTTATGGCCCTGTTGAGCTGCTAAAGATTCCTCATCAAGTTAAGGTTTCCGAGTGATTTCATCTCACCTAGCACATTTTCTGATGATTGGGACTTTGAGACTGTTAATAACATGATGGCAGACTTAGAATTGTCAGCAAAGTTTACAAAGAATACTATCCCCTCGCCAGTTCTGGCGACAGGGATAGCATTCCACCCCTCTAGAGGGAGAAGACATGTTACTTTACTGAAATGCGGTTAATTTCTAAAAGAGCCTCAGATCCACAAAATGGATGCTTCTGCCACAGACACAAGTCTGACCCCCTGAAGCTGACCGAAACTCAGCCAAGGGGGCCTGGACAAAGGGTTTCCTGTCGCAGGGAGGTGTCACACCACCCCAGACAGGAGTTAGTGGATTGTAGCAGGGAGGTTTGAAAGAAACCAGACACTGCATGGGGAGCACAAGGCTGCCCCTTGCATAATCCGGTCAAACCGGTTCTGGGGGACACCAGCCCCAGTCCCAGTGCGGATCAAAGGAAAGGGGTGTACGCACCCCCTTCCTGGGTCCCACCCATAGGGGACCTAGCAGGTAATCCAGCCCCCTAGATTGGTATAAGAATGGGAGCAGTGCCAATGCACTTCAGATTATCCCGATGAAACATAAGAAATGAAACTCTGGACCCTTCGACATCCTACTCAACGTAGAAGACTGAAGAATCTCCCTTGTGGTCAAGGAGTGACCACCCTGTGCAAACAGGCACCATCCAGCATATCGATGTCTGCTTTGTTGCAGTTCCCGCCAGAACTCAAGTGACAGAGATCGATGAGATTAAGCTTGCCTGCCTTCTAACAGCCCGAACCACAGTCCCTGTAGAGCTGAGACCTGTGGAGGCGACCGGAAGCGTGGGGCATGCCATCTTGAAAAGACCACGAGACGCTGACCGTGCAGCCCACGAGTGACCCTTGAAGCTGTACACCGGGGTTTGAGAAGCCCCAACCCTGAGCCACTCTTGCACCAAAGTTCAGCCCTCCACACTCGACAAGTGCTGCGTGGGGCCCTTCTGCTTTCTTTGGCTCAACGTGTTGGCCGGTCACTTGCCAGCTGGCCTGTGGTCCCTGTGCCGACGAAAACCGAAATACGACTCGTGAATCTGGTTGCTCCTGAAAAGGAGAACACACTCTGACCCTCCTGGATTGAGTGAGAAGCAATCTTCCAGTTCCGCGTAGATTGCTTTTACCAAGTGTTATTTGCTCCAATCTTGAAGCCGATTGCACTGACGGCGAGAACCTTTGTGGGACAGATCGTGACCCGCTCCTGGACGTCGTAGATGCCCCAGAGCCCACGTGACAGCAGAGAGAAGCTCCTCAACAACCACCTGATTGCGCCCGCCATTGCCTGGTTCCGTCCTGGTTCCACCCTGGTCACTGCTGAGTGACCCAGACTCTGTCCCCTCTGCTTTCAGGTACTATTCGACTCTGATCCACCCTTGGATCACACCGGACATTTCTCCTTCACAGCGCCTGCAGCATCTTCAGCTTCAAGCACCCAGAACCTGCGTGACGAAACCCGACGCCACTTCGACCCTATGCAGCCGCTTCCTGTGGGTGAGGTAACATTGCAACGCTGGTGTTCCCACACTGGTACACACCTCTAGGGTCTGTGTCTAAAGTTTTGTCTTTCTAGGTTCATCGGAAGTGTCCTAAAACTCTGTTTACTTAACTTTTACGCACCATTGACTTGCATTGGTGCATGCGTGTGCTTTAAGCACTGCACCCGAATCCCGTGGGCTTTTCCCGACTTCAGCATTGCTTGTCCCGACTGCTCCCAGCGATTCCCTAGGCCCTAGGCCTAACCACTGTTCGATTGGTATCTCTTATACCACTTTCTTAATATATGGTCTGAGTGGCCCCTCGCCCTCATCCATAATTGTGCAACTTTGTATGTTATACTGTGCTTTTGATTTAACACTTGTGCCCCTTTGTTCATAAAGAATACTGGGGATTATTTTAAGTAATAAATACATATATTTTTATAATATATACTTGTGTGGTGTCCTTTCATTTGATATTACAGGACTGTGATTGGTAAAACAGCTCGCTTAACACGACCTCTTGAGTTAAGCCTTTGATGCTGCTTAGTCTATGCTACCATTAAGATAGCTTGTCTACAAGGTTGACTTACAACCAGACACCATAAGGGTTAGCTTGGACTGATACAAGGTGGTTCCATCATATATCAGGCCAACTTCTCACACTTAGGCTGTGACTTTTGGAAAGACAACATTGAAACAAAAACTGTTTGGGGCACAAAAGACTGGCAGGTACAAGGTTTAGAAGCATTGTTTAGAGCCTGCATCATCCCAGAACAAATGATGTTCTTAAATGACACTGTTCAACAGACATCTTGTCTTGGCCTGGCTAAGATAAAAGATTTAAACAAACCATCCATGCCTAAACCCACACTTGATAGTAGCTTAACTCCAGATGAGGAGGTAGACGTAAATTATATTTTACAACAGAACAGAACAAATCCTGATTGGAAAACATGGTAAATCTGGCCCACAGACACGAATAACTGTCAAGATTGATTCCTGAACAAAACACAAGGGTTTACAATAACTAGGCTAGATCCAATATATATCCAAAGACAACATCGAGGGATAATAACCACTTATAGTGTAGGAAAACTATATCTTGAATGGCTACAGAGATCCACATTTCCAGAAATAAAACAACACTTATCATTGCTTAAAGATGGTGTTGATTTATGAGAATTTGTACTTGGACCTCATAATCCACGTCATAAACGTTTCATATACGCCGGTATATACGCTTCTTACAATGAAGCTTGGAAAGTCAAGCAAATGGAAACAGCTGAAAGAATACGCGAAATTGATTGTATTAATTTAGAGAAATCACTCTCTGTAGTTGACAATGGGTTAACAACTCTGTCGTCCAGATTTTATTCCTTGGACAGCATTGTATCCTCTGCCAAAGACATAATGGAACAAGACGTGCTAATGTTACAACATGGCCAGTCTCAATTACGTTCTATTATGCTGTTAGGCTGGACGTTTCAAAACCTTCGTTCTGGCTATTTGCCTTGGCGTCTAATCAACACTATGTTATGTTATGTTATGTTAGTTGAATTTATAAAGAGCGCACGATTACCCTGGGTGTCCTGGCGCTGAGTTAGCCCAATCGGTGGTCAGAGCAGTTAATGAGAGAACATCCAGGTCTTCAAGCCCCTTCTGAAGGAGAGCAGGTTATCGGCGTTCCTCATAAATATTCCATTTCAACCTGGCTGTCTCTGAAGTGATTAATGAAAAGAATGGAGTTCCTGGATTATCATTTTTGAAAACTGAAATTGGATTACTATGGATTACTGTGGTTTACCTGGTTTAAATACGGATCATTGTTAGAAGAAAATCCCTCATTTTCGCAGTGCAGCAGTAAGGGGCACAAGTGTTTTCCCCATAGTTCTAATCTTGATGAATTCTGCGTGCTGGGGCGACCGCAGTGCTGTAATGCACGCACATTTGGTAGTCAAAGCAATGACGGATTTACAAAATGAAGGGAAGGTGTGCACTCAATATTTCTACATTTGCTTCACAATTCAATTCATCCCAAAAACGAGTTGCACCCCACGAGTGACTAATCACTATTAAGTGTGGTACATCAAATATGTCATTTTTATCACTTTGGAGACAGGATAACTTCCATGACCTCAAGATCATCATTTAAAAGAAATATCAACATTTGAACTGCATTCATTTCATTCAAAGGAAGCTGACTTAACACTTAAAGAGCTGCTTATTATACTTGTATTTTCTTCTGATTCTAGCCATCACTTTTTCATGTTTACCTTTTAATGTTTATCCTTTGTCAGCACACTAAAATAAGAGGTTTTTGCATGATTAATTATGCCTGTAATTTACTTGTGTTTAAGGGCGATTACCTCTGATGCGTGTTAAACTCCTGATCTGGTGTTTTATTTCTGGGTTAGTGCATTATGGGATGGGGAGTGTTTTAGTTTTGTTCACGAACTCCAACGGACCCAGTAGGTAATGTGACGTGGTTTAATTAAGTTTAATGGGGAAAACGTGTGCAAACAGGATTTAGGAAAGGGTAGTAGAAGGAGGGAAGTTGATAACTTTTCACGAACGAGGGAAGAGATGTAGATTCTGTGTTGCCGGTTTCACGAGGTAAATGCATATTGTTTACTGTTTCTTGATGGTTTTATTTTACAATAAGGGAGTTCGGGCGAGATAATTTTTTCACTGTATCACAATCATGTTTGTTTGGGTTAAAGTGGGGATGTGCGGCCAAAGGCAGTCCTAGGTAAAATTATAGTTGATTTTATTGTTGTAAAGACATCTAAATATCGTGCGCTTCTCAACATTGTTGATGCAGTACTTTGTTTAATTTATTTGCAGTACCCCAGAAGAAAAACAAATGTTCGAAATGCATTGGGTTGATTTACTGTTCCGGTCTAACGAAGGTTGGAAGCATGTTTCAATGTTTTAAACTTTTGGCAGCATTTGACATTTGAAAATGCGGAATAAATATTCCATTTCAACCTGGCTGTGTCTCTGAAGTGATTAATGAAAAGAATGGAGTACATGGATTATCATTTTTGAAAACTGAAATTGGATTACTATGGATTACTGTGGTTTACCTGGTTTCAATGTAAATGTAAATGTACATGTATTTATATAGCGCAAATGACCGACATGGTATCTAAGCGCTTGCTTAGGGAACCCGTCCTGGTATTCCCCTGTGAGATACCCCGGCAGGGTATCCCCAAGGTGAAAGCCAGGCATCCCGCCGCGAGGGGCCGTAGTGGAGATTAAGCAAGCTATTGCCCAGAGTCGCAGAGTGTGAGTCGAGTAGGCACCGGAGCGAGAATTATCGAGTCCGTGGAATTTTCTTTTAGAGCCCGAGACCCGCCGAGGCGGGGAATCGAACCCTGGTCCACGGCCGATCTCAGCTTCTGGTCTGCCGCCTCTAACCACTGAGCCACACTTCTCCAAATATGGATCATTGTTAGAGGAAAATCCCTCATTTTCGCAGTACAGCTGTAAGGGGCACAAGTGTTGCCCCCCTCAGTTCTAACACTGATAAAAATGGCATGACAGGAGTTGCCTTTCATTTTGCGTTACACCTGCCACTGTCAGCTCTGACTCACTAATCACACTCATCAATAAATCTGAGGTTTAACATTTTTCCCAAGTATGTTGTAGTTGTATATAGCCTGACACATGTGCTGAAGCAATTGATTGTAACTTGAATATTCAATTGTCTATTATAGCTGTGGGAAAATATTGTCAAAGCTATTTTATCTATCAGTCCCAGAACCACAGATTTCTGTTCTAAGGATGTCTTGTGGCAGAGGTAAAATGCAAAGCTTCATACTGTGCTGCCCTGTACAATGCAGGTTCTTCTACACACATTTACAGAGCATCCAGTCTGAAACAGAGGTAGTCTACTTGCTATAGACTACTTTCCATAAATCATCTCACCTCTAAAAGGCCCTGACACACTCTTTCAAATATCCAGAGACAACTGACAGTAATAACACTGGCAGGAGAGGAGGCAGCATTTCAGTTGGGATCACACCTGACAGTGTGAGCTTGTTTCTCTAATCAAACTGGTAGAAAAATATATGATTGAAAGCACGTATGCATCTGTATTAATTACGGTCCTATTATATATAAATCTTTGCAAAGGTAGACCACAAATAGGCCATGGAGAGCGATGTCTGTGCTTGTAACTGGAAAAAATGTCAGTCAAGTCCGAATGTCTGACTATTACCGTGAGTTAGGTATGTCTGAACTTTTACATGTAATGTAAGACATGTGGTACACCTACCACCTTTTTGTTCATCAAATCACCCAGGAATTAGTAGTTTGGTTACAGAATTATCTAACCACTACTAACATACTTTAACACCCTGCCACTACATCAGAAGCCATTCAACAACCCATACACTACCCATGCACTCATCCAATCATCAATGCACTACTAAAGTAGTCTTATACTATCTGCCCACTAATGTAATCATCCACACCGTACACACACACTCATATACCAAACAAACATGAGCTAAGCTCTCTTACAATCACTCAGACACTATCTATACAGTTGTACAATCACCCAACAGTTAATATGTACTCTTGGAATCACCTAAACAAGTATTCTACACTAATTGACTCACCCAGGTTCTACACATTCACTTATCCTAACACAAGAAAACTTCCATTGCAGTCATACAATCAACATTTACTAATCCAAAAAATCAGACACTACCCAAACAGCCATGCAATTACCCAGTCAGTACCCATGTATTGGAACATAGAGCTCCTGAGGCGAAAAGCCGGGAGTTAGGTCCTTATCCTCATTACATTTCTCTCCCAGGCCAAGAGGCTGCGGGGATTTTAAAAACCACTTATTTTTTATTGATTTGAGTAAATTTTAAATTGTACCTGCTTTGTTGGTTGAATCTTTGGGCACCCTTTATTCATCTGTGTGGGCTTACCGAGGGCCGATTTAGGGCTCTGCTCGGTTCTCAGGCAGCTTTCCCTAGGGGTGACGACTTCGGCCGCCATGTCAAGTCAAGTCAGAGAATTTATATAGCGCACTACATACCCAGGGGGTCTCAAGGCGCTTAGGAAGGGGAGGAGTATCACTTGTCAAATATCCACGTTTTAAGTTGCTTTCTGAATGCTAGGTGGTTCTGGGTAAGGCGAAGGTAAGCGGGGAGAGAATTCCATGTTTTAGCAGCGAGGTATGAGAAGGATCTGCCTCCCATTGTGGTCTTGTTGATGCGACGTACATTGGCGAGGGCTTGGCTGGAAGAACGTAGTTGGCGGGAGGGGGTGTAGAAGGACAGTCGTGAGTTGAGGCATTCTGGTCCGATGTTGTAGAGTGATTTGTGTGCGTGGGTTAGCAGTCGGAATGTGATCCTCTTATTGACGGGTAGCCAGTGGAGGTCTTTAAGGTGACCGGAGATGTGTTCGTTGCGAGGGATGTCTAATATGATCCTGGCTGAGGCGTTTTGGATACGTTGGAGTTTCTTCTGGAGTTTAGCGGTAGTGCCTGCGTAGAGGGTGTTTCCGTAGTCCAGTCGGCTCGTGACCAGAGCATGGGTGACTGTTTTCCTTGTTTCGGTGGGGATCCAGCGAAATGTTTTTCTGAGCATGCGAAGAATGTTGAAGCAGGAAGAGGATACGGCGCTGACTTGTCTGTTCATTGAGATTGAAGAGTTCAGGATGACGCCTAGGTTCCGTGCGTGGTCTGTTGGGATGGGTGCTTTTCCGAGGGCTTCCGGCCACCAGGAGTCGTCCCATGCAGAGGGGGATGTACCTAAGATGAGGACTTCTGTTTTGTCAGAGTTCAGTTTGAGACGGCTTTGTTTCATCCATTCAGCAACTTCTTTCATTCCTTCGTGTAGGTTAGTTTTGGCGGTGCTGGGGTCATTGGTGAGAGAAAGGATTAGTTGAGTGTCATCCGCGTACGAGATGATGTTGAGGTTGTGTTGGCGGGCGATGGCCGCGAGGGGGCTCATGTATACGTTGAAGAGGGTGGGGCTGAGAGAGGATCCTTGTGGTACGCCACAGATGACTTCAGTGGCCTCGGACTTGAATGGTGGAAGGCGGACTCTCTGGGTTCTTCCGGTGAGGAACGAAGTGATCCATTCAAGTGCTTTTCCTTGGATTCCGATGTTATTGAGGCGTTGTAGAAGGGTGCCCTGGCAGACTGTATCGAATGCTGCAGAGAGGTCGAGGAGGATGAGGGCGAATGTGTCTCCATTGTCCAGTAGAGTTCGAATGTCGTCTGTTGCTGCGATGAGGGCGGTCTCAGTGCTGTGTTTTGCTCGAAAGCCAGATTGTGAGGAGTCGAGGGATTTGTTGGCTTCGAGGAAGGCGGCGAGCTGGTTGTTGACAGCTTTCTCGATGACTTTGGCCGGGAATGGAAGGAGCGAGATGGGGCGGTAATTTTTGAGTTCGGTGGGGTCCGCTGTGGGTTTTTTCAGAAGGGCGGTGAGTTCAGCGTGTTTCCAGTCTTCAGGGAAGATGGCGGAGTTGAAGGAGCAGTTGATGACTTCTCGGAGGTGCGGTGCTATGACGGAGTCTGCTTTGTTGAAGATGTGGTGAGGACATGGGTCTGTGGGGGATCCTGAGTGGATGGAATTCATCAGGCGGATTGCGTCCTCAGTGGAGATTGGGTTCCAGTTGTTAAGGGTGTTCACGGGGGGAGAATGTTCAGCAATTGGTAGGGTGGGCTGGTTTCCGGGTTGGTTGTCGAAGCTGTTGTGGATGTCTGCAATCTTGTTGTGGAAGAATGAGGCTAGGGAGTCGCAGAGGGCTTGAGAGGGGGTGATGTCGTTGGAGTTGGCCGAGGGATTGGAAAATTCCTTGACGATGTTGAAAAGTTCCTTGCTGTTGTGGGCGTTGTTGTCAAGTCGATCCTTGAGTGCTGTTTTCTTGGCCTTTCGGATTAGTTGGTGGTGAGTGCGGGTGGCGTGTTTGAAGGCGTCCTTGGTGCTAGTGGTTGGGTCTTTTTTCCAGGCCTTTTCAAGGGAGCGGCAGAGTTTCTTGGACTTCTTAAGATCATCGTTGAACCATGGGGCCTTTTTGCTGCCAGGTTTGCTTTGACGTTTCTTCAGTGGTGCTAAGGTGTCGGCGGTGTTGGATAACCATAGGGTGAGGTTGGCGGCGGCTTCGTTTGCCATCTTGTGGTGGAAGGCTAGGTGAGCGCACTAGTGGTCGGGCGAGTGGCGGCCCGAGCGCTATAAAATGAATGTTATTCCCCGTCCGTGCAGCGGGCGAGCGCCACGGGCGCGCCGATGAGGCAAGCCCGTCCGGGCCCGTCCGGGCCAGACCGGGCCTAGGGCCAGTTATTATGCCGGTGGCCACTAAATCACGTATTGCTTATTCCAGGGAAGATCTTATGAAGCTTCAAGATAAGGGAGATTTATTGTGCTGCCAGTCTGAGAGTTTTGATCAACTATACAGGAGGTGTAAGTTATGTACTAACTACATCTTTGCTAGGGATACTGGTAGGCAGGTCCATAGCAATCTCTGCATGGCGCTCCTGAATTGCAGGTCCCTACCGAAGCATGCCATCGAGATCAACCTTATGATCCAGGACGGTAATCTTGATGTGCTGTTCTTAACTGAAACGTGGCTTTCGTCATCTTCCAAGTTCGATATTGCTGCTGCCCTCCCGGATGGATTCCTTATTCAGTGCCAACATAGACAACAAGGGAAAGGAGGGGGACTTGCTATAGTCTATAAAGACAAACTTACCTGCAGAATCGAGGACTGTGAAATATCAGACTCAGAAAGTGTCCGTTTCTCGGGACTTCTTATTTATCGCCCTCCGGGCTGTACAAGACAGTTCATAGGATCCTTATTAGAAACTACTTTAGCGGCAGATGCCTCATCTTCTAATTTCTTGATTTTAGGAGATTTGAATCTGCATTTTGATGATCCAAACAATAAAACTGCCACAGATCTCTGTTCGGATCTTAAATCTTTTGAGTTGAAGCTTGTAAATAAAGAGGCAACACATGTTAAGGGCCATCTCTTAGACCCTATTTTTTATAATTGTAATCAGCTTAACCCTAGTGCCCCCCTTCCTGTACCATGGTCTGATCATTTTTTAGTTCCATTTTCCTGGAAAACCTGCACAGAGATACAACGGGCAGCACTGCCTCGTACTCTAGAAAGGGCCTGGCCCAAGTTATCTCTGGAAAAGTTGGCTCTAGCACTTGAACAAACGGTCCCTAAATTTGAATCAGACCCATTGGTTGCAGATACCAGTTTTTGGAATTGGTTGAACAACTGCCTGAATGTGGTACTACCTCTGAAAACTGTCACAAAGAAAAGTAGTACTTTTAAATCACCCTGGTACACTTCAGAGCTTAGAGACCTCAGAAAAATCTGCAAAAAACTGGAACGCAGATGGAGGAAAGACTGGGCGGTTAATAATAAAGCGGCTTATCGATCTGCCCTGAGACTCTATAAAACCTCCCTGAAAAAAGCACAGGTTGCCTTCTTAGAGAATAAAATCAATTCGTCATCCAACTCCTCGAGAGAAACTTTTAAGATAGTTAAACAACTACATAGGGTTCCTTCTCCTGTTAGCACCCTTGATTGTACAGAAGAAAGATGCAATCAACTTGCGGACTTCTTTGATTCTAAGATATTAAGAATCCTTGACAGTCTTCCGAAGAAGGTCTCTGTCTCTTATGACGACATAGACCTCGCCCCCAATTCTGGCCCTCGGCTGGACCTCTTCAGTTGTATCACCAGGGAGGATTTTTGTAAAGCCCTATTGTAGGAGAGTAGGGTCTGCAATCCTATGATCACCCAGATTTTTGCTTTTTGCTTCACTGGTTTACGACTTTCCCTGGCTGTGGGCCTGCTAATCAGACCCACAGCCTAGCTGTTCTCTCTATTCCAAATTGTACCCAGGTACTGAATTGGCACTGGGCCCTCTCTAACTCCCTGTACCCAGGGCTGAGGTGCACCCAGAAGTCTCCCAGGGGCTGCAGCATGTATTATGCCACCCCTGGACTGACTATCCAAACAGACACAACTGGCTGCTTGACAGCTGGGGGCAAGGTGGTGTACTCACCCTTTTGCTTTAGATATAGTATACCTATATCTAAACCTAAATGGACACACAGATCTCCTATCAGTCACTCCTATGGCAGGCCTTGACAATCCTGAAGGCAGAGTGCTTGGAATCGTGTGAGATAGTGCTCTGGCATGAGCTGAGCCTGTCTGCGGCTTTCGGGATCCATCCCTTAGCCATTTCCATGATATCGCATACCATATACTCTTAAGTGCATTATAATCCTCGCGGTTATATGCCAACTCTGGTATCGCTTTATCAAAACATGTCGAGTAAGGTGTCATACGAATTGGAATACTAACCCCTCGCCAATTCTGGCGACGGGGTTAGCATTCCACCCTTCTAGAGGGACACGACATGTATGTAACCTGTAACCCCGGTTAAAGTCAGACATAGCCTTAGCTCCACAAAATGGATGCTGCCACCGAGACACAAGTCTGCCCTCCTGCTACTGGGAGTCCTCCCAGAGCAGGAGGCAAGGACAAAGGGTTTCCTGTCAGGGGCGGTGCCAGCACCGTCCCAGACAGGATTTTGTGTATCCTAGGTAGGCAGGGCTTTAGAGGAAGGTGACTGCAAGTGGCACCCCGGTGCTCACTATGCATAGGCCGGCTGGAACCAGTTCCAGGGGCACTCCAGCCCCTGACCTGGGGAAAGCCCGCCAAAGGAGAGGGGTGTAACCACCCCCCTCCTGGTCCCACCCATAGGGCAGGACTTAGTCGCGTGCCAGCCCCCTTTTTCAGGATAAAGGTAGGAACTGGCCCCCTTCCAAATCAGATCATCTTTGAATCCTGAAACTACTTTCTACAAGAAGGAACTCAAGACTCTTCTCAAGATTTCTCCCTTGTGACTAAGGAGTAGTCACCCTGCAGCAGCAGGCACCAACCAAGTATCGCGGTTTGTTGCCAGTCTCTCCTTCGGGTCAAGACTGCTCCAGCATGACGAGAACCGGCTTCCCTGGCACCTCTGACCTCAACCTACATCATCAGCCCAGCTGTGATCCGTGGGTGCGACGAGACCTCGAGGGACCGGCCATCTTCAGAACTGCACAACGCTTGTCCAGCACGACTCCCGAGTGACCCTCGACTGAGTGCTTTGGGGTAAGAGAAGCCCCGACCCTGAGCAGCTCCAGCACCGAAGTTCAGCCCCCCTGCATCCACGAGATCTGCGTGGGGCCCTTCTGCTCTTTGCTGCCCACCGCGTTGTCCAGGTCACTTGCCCGTTGGCTAGTGGCCCCTTCACGACGCTCCATGACGACAACTACTGCTGGTCTGGTTGCTCCAGACTAGCCCTTGCTCCCCTCCAACAGAGGAGCACCCTGGACCCTCCTGGTCCACTCAGGACGCCATTTTAGGTCCACCGCGTGGGCCTTGCATTTGCCAAGACTTGTTGCCCTATCCTGGGTCCAGCGACGTCAGCAGCAGATATCTTCGTGGGACAGCTCGCACCTCCATCCTGGTCGCCGACAACGCCTCCTGGTCCGAGAGACTGCAGAGCCCAGCAGCGCCCACTCACCTGGTCGAGGTGACTTCGTCCGGTGCCACTCTGGTGCCCACCTAAATCACTGGCTAGTGATTCAGAACTTGGTCCCCTCTGCTTTCAGGTCTTCTTCTTCCCTGATCGAGGCTTGGATCACCACGAACTCTCTTCACTGGCCGCCTGCCAGCAACTCTTTCTTCAGGCTCCTGGTTCTTCAACGAGGGTTTCCGACGTAACTTCAACCCTATGCAGCCGCAGCCCCTGGGCTAGGTAAACCAAGTACTCCGGTGCTTCAGCATAGTCCAACACCTTAAGTGTTCGGATCCACTCCCGTTTTCGACCCACCTAGTCTGGTTCGCCCGAGAACAGTAACTTTGTGACTACTAGCCTCCATAGACTTTTTCCCGCCTTACGTGTGAGAGTTCCCACTCTGCACACGACGTCCACAGGCCTCCTGCAACTAATCTAAGTGTTTAGCATTGTAGGACTAACATTTCTAAAGTCTATGAGAATAGTTACTTACCTGCTAGTAATTCGCATTCCACTTTTGTAATATATTGTTTTTTCGTGCCCCTAGGGCATTTGTGTAAATTGTGCGACTTAAAGTATTTTCGTAAGAGTTTTGTTGTGTGCTTAGCTCCCTGACTCATAAAGAGTTCAGGGTAGTCTTGTTATAAATAAATATCTGTTTATTTTCATAACAACTTGTGTGATGTCCTTTCACTTGGTGTTCAAGGGGTAATGTGATGGTAAAACAGCTGGCTTAACACGCCCTCTAGAGTCTTAGCCTTAGACTGCTCGTATCCATGCTACTAGGATAGCTGGTCTATAAGGTTGACTTACAACCAATCATCAATAAGGGTCATTTGGACTGATACAAAGTGCTCACTAGAATAGTGAACATTATATATCAGGCCAACTTCTCACACCTATTCTCTATGAAAAGTGGCTCTCCAGCTGATCCTGCGCCCATGTATATCCTTAAGAGGATCGCAGACACGATCGCCCCATTGGCAACAGAGCTTCTAAATGCCTCTTTTTCCTGCGGGGTTGTGCCACCCAGTTGGAAACAGGCCAGGGTCAAAACCCTTTTAAAAAAAACGGGGCTTGATCCCTCGGACCTGGCCAATTTCCGTCCGATTTCATTGTTACCCGGCCTTGGTAAAATCGCTGAAAAAATGGTTAATCAACAGCTCTCCGGATTCCTTGAAAATAACCAGCTGCTGAGTAACTGTCAAACGGGTTTCCGTCCGGGGCAAGGCATGGATACAGCCCTTATAGTGGTGGCGGAGGAGGCAAGGTGTATCTTAGATTCAGGAGGATCCGCTGTTGTGATCCTCCTGGATCTGAGTGCTGCATTCGATACGGTGGACCACGAAATTCTAATCCACTGTCTCGCCAGATTGGACGTAACAGGAATGGCCCTAAAATGGCTTACATCTTTTCTGAATAACCGTTCTTTCAGAATCTGGGAAGCTGGTGTACTGTCCAAATCTACCCCCCTCCAGTGTGGTGTCCCTCAGGGCTCTTCTCTGAGCCCTACTTTATTTAACATATATATGGCCCCACTGGAGGAGGTAGTGGCTCCCTTCGGGATTAAAACAGTCACTTACGCGGACGACACCCACCTAGTCGTCTCGCTAACCCAACAAGAGGGATGTTTGGATAATCTTTCCGCTTGCCTTGCCGGAATATTCTCCTGGATGTCTAGTTCGCGGCTCAAACTTAATGGAGCAAAAACGGAGATCATGCTCCTGGGTCACCACTTTACATCTCTCCCCAAAACCGCTTGTCCCCCCTGTTTGGGTGAGTTGCCCATACCGAAGGATAAAATTAAAAGCTTAGGGGTGTGGTTTGAGCCTGACCTAACTTTTAAGACGCAGGCACAGAAAGTTGCAGGCATTTGTTTTGGCCTGCTGCGTTCAGTGCGGAAAGTTCTCCCTCTTCTGCCCCCCCCAGTCCAGGACACTTCTGATCCAGGGGTTAATACTATCCAGACTGGACTACAGTAACGCCCTGTTCTTGGCAGCTTCTGAAGCTACCATCAATATCCTTCAACGGGTGCAGAATGCTGCAGCCAGGATGCCTGGGGGTGCCTCAAGAAGATCTTTGGCTAGACCAGTCTTGAGAGCACTTCACTGGCTGCCAATACGCGAAAGAGTCATCTTTAAATCGCTATGCATCACCCATAAGGCTCTTCAGGGTAAAGGACCTTGTAGTACCTGAAATTCCGGACCCATGTTATAAACACCATCGTATCATGACAATTTTGATATCAGAAGACCGAAAATGGCTAGTACAATATGCACAAGCATTTTCGTCATATTCGAGGGACGACTTCACCCTGAAACCATCGTTTTCATCCTGAACCCTCGGGTTCCATTTTGTGTACGGCAGCCATTTTGTGAGTTGCCCTCACATAGGCCAATGACTAAGGCCAAACCGGACTCTGAAGGACACGTACACCTTTGCTGACTTCTCTGTGACCTGGGCAAGTTGGCTCCACTGCCCAAGGCCATAACCTGTTCGGTCAGTTCCTCTCCCAGTGGCCGGGCGAGATAGTATCAGGGCACAACATGCCATAAAACTTTCATCACACATAGATAATCTTGCACACACCTGTCCCTGTTTCCTACTTTATGACCTGCTTTACGAGGAGGAGGTGCCCGTTTTTATTGGGGGTCCGTCGATACCTGATGAAAATACTGGGCCTTGCCGGATAATTGATTGTGGGCTGAACAAACTAAAATATGGGCTTGTCATCATGACTCTGCTTTTCCTTTGTAGTGAAAATATGTGAATGGTCAATTGTAAACTAAAGAATGTTTGCCTGAAGCATAATATTTTGTATAAAAAGAGAAGGCTGGTTTTGTAAGATTGAGCAGTCTCCTGGGAATATACACTGTGTTGTACTTCTAGGACGCCTGTTACTTGGTTGCAGCCAATAAACTCGATCTTTGACTTCACCTAGAAGACTCTGTGTTTTTGTAGTCTGAAACAGGAAAGACCCGAAGTCTTAGGGTGTTGTCCCTGGCACTGCTGGGTTACCGGTTCAGTACCGGTTCTGAAAAACCCAGTACTTCAGTTGGCGCCCAACGCGGGGCGATTTCAGCGGTACCGGTCCAAGCCAGAGGTTCGTGAGGAGCTTCGTGTGAAAATTCTGGAGGAAGGCCGCCACTTCATCGACCCCTGCATGTCGACATGGTCCGAAAGTCTTTGCTGCGAGGTTCCCCGCTTCCTGACGGGTACGAAGGACTGCTGCCCTGACTATCGCCCTGTTTTGGACCCTTGATGTTTGGTAGAGTGAAACGATAGACGAGTGTTCTGGTGACGTCATCGATACCTCAGTTAAGTATAAGTGGAGCGTCTCCCAGTCCTTAGTTTAGATCTTAGTTTGGGTATACCCTTGGGATCTTTGATTTGGAAGTACCAAAGCCGAAGGACTCGTGTATTCATGAGACTATCGTATTCGATAATCCTTTGAAGTTTGAAGCTAGACTAGAGAGCGAAAATGCCTGGTCTTAGCAGACTTGGAAACCTGTTTTGTCTTGGTTGTAATAGGGATTCCCGATTGGAGGACCCGTGTCCAGGTCCTCCAAATGGAACTCCAACTTATGAACTTTATGTGAAATATGGCGTAGATCTCACATATAATGAAGTATGGATCTGATACACCAGAAAAGATGGTGTTTTAAAATGGCCCCAATATGGTAGCTTTGACACGGAAATCCTAGATAATCTAGAAGTTAAACTTTTTAAGAAGAAAGCCAGATGTTTGACTCTTTCCGCCTATGGCGTAAGGAAGCCAAACAGAAGGAAATTAAATTAGCGAAGAAAAATAAAAGAGAAAAGGGTATCTCGATAATGCAAGCTGCTATGCAGTATAAAGATAACGAAGAAGAACAGGCAAGTGAGCAGTTGCACAGGCAACGAAAAATGGTGATTGATAAATGTTATCCAGTTTTGCCGCCTCTTCAGCAAGATGCAGCAAAGGACCTTGAAAAAGACCACCTAATGTCGCATTTGTTGAGTTCGCCATCCCCTTATGCACAGAGTGCTACGGCACCTCCGCAACCTTTAGCTGCGCAACCTTTGGTTGTATTGCCTCCTGCTCCTCCACAACCACCAGCTGCTCTTCAGTTGGTTCCTATTCCTCCGGTGCAGCCTCCTTAAGGGCCACCGACTTTTACATCTGCTCTACCTTTACTTCCTACAACTTTGACCACTATATCGACTACCAATCCTGATATTCCTCCTGACACTGTCTCTGCGTCTGCCTTGACTCACTCTGTTTTTCCGCCTGTCTTTTCATCGACTTCTCCCTCTGTCCGCCAGAGAATGACTAGCACTGTTGCTAGCCTCCTGTATCCTCTCTTTGGAGCAACAAGTGTAACCCCTGTCTCAGAGCGTAAACAGTTGCGTAGCCAACTGCCTGTTTCTAGGGAGAAGGAAACATTGAATTATTTGGCACATAAATGGGTTACCGACCCGACGAGATATGAGCTAGAGTCTGTTATGGATGTCTTCTATCAGTGGGAAGCACCAAAGCAGAGATACGTTTTTGATAAAATGTGTGCTTTCCTTTGTGAGGATTTAGAGGAAAATGATTTGGAGTCTAATCCGCCTGAGTTATGTCATCTACGGTTCGAGTTTGGGAAAGGAACAATTGTGGGTTCAGATGTTAAGAAAGCAGTTGCGACATTATTGTCGTACAGGACTGAAGGTGTTTCTCAGTCGCTATTTGAGTCTGATTCCTCTGTTAAAAAGAAGGTAAGACAGTACCCAATGAGAGAAGTTCCTCCGGTATGGAAGGAAGCAGTGCAGGCTGATGCGGGTCATAATATTGACGCTGTTCCAGCACACTTTCAGCGTGTTTGGGTACATGTCCCATGGAAGCGAGCTGAAGTTTTGGCCCTTAAACAGACGTTGCCTGATCCCCGTAAAAATCCTGCTGGATATTACAAGGAATTGTCACAGACTGCAGGCTCATGCATTATGAATTTAGCGGATATAGACATGGTGTTTGGAAATTTTGTTCCACAGCCTTTATGGGGAAAGATTCGTCATGCGGATCATGGTCAAGAGTTAGGTGACTCATGGACTAATATTAGTGCTGCAAATGACCGACAAGTTGATGGTGCTAAACCCAAACCTTTAGTGGCAGAACTCCCTGGGAGAATAATTACTTACATGAAGACTTTGATGCCTGCGATACGAGTGAATTTGGATAATCTGTCTGCATGTAAGCAGAAGAAGGATGAGGCCGTGTCTGATTTCTTCACAAGGTTTGAGGAAACTTTATCGACCACAGTGGTCAAGATATGAGTACAGAAGGTGGTCAACGGTTATTCGTTGACAAGTTCGTGCACAATTTGCTTCCCGAGTTGTGTAAGAAATTAAAAGATTCTTGGGCAGTTTCCTCTTCAGCACAGATATTGGCTACTGCACAGTATTACAAAAATAGGGACAAAGATGAAAAAGATAGAGCAGACAAGAAAACGAAAGAGTTAAAAATGAAGGTTCTTTTACAACAAGCGTATCCGCCACGTGGTGGTCAGAGTAACTATCAGCAACCTCAACAGTTTCAGAGGAATTCGCAAAAGTTCGAGTATCCTCAACAGCGTGTCCCTGTAGGTCCCAATCAGTGTTCGTACTGTAAAGAAGAGGGTCATTTCAAGTACAGTTGCCCTATTTTGTTACAGCGTATGAATGGCGCTTCTAGTGCAAGAGGTCGAGGTGTTCAACAAGCGCCTAGAAGTAGAGGACGTGGACATTTCCCCCAGAACGTGCGTTCATTTCCGCAGCAGAATTCAATGAATAGTTTTGATCAGCAGAATAACGCGTCTGTTAGAATAGCTCAGTACTATGCTGATGACTACTATGCAGAAGATGAGAATATGGAAGGTAATGATTGCTAGGACAGCCATAGACAAAGAGAGGGAGTTGTTTCATTTCCAGTAGATCAGAGTGGGCCTTACGTTGAGGTGATTACATCAGGTATGTCAGAGCCTTTTCTGTTGGATACTGGTGCTACAAAGAGTTCTATTATGCACTCTAAACTCCCTGGCGCACCTTTGTCTGGCAAAACGAATGTTTCAGTAGGTTTTTCTGGCGCCCCGGTTAGAAACCCGGTTTCTAGCCCTATGTCACTTTCTGTTGGACCTCGTGAATTTGAAGCACCCCTTATTCTGACGACAGGTTGTGGTGAAAACTTGTTAGGATTGGATCTGTTGAAAAGATTGTATGCGACCTTGTACTGTTCTCCTTCAGGAGTACAACTTACACTGGGTAAGAAAGTGGTTTCTCCGATGTATTTGTCAAAGGATAAACTTCCGACAGAATTGTCGTCTCTTCCTGAAGTTCTTTGGGCTACTGGTCCTAATGATGTGGGTCTTTTGGAAATACCGCCATATGTTGTGACATTGAAAGCCAATGTTAAAATGCCACGCATTCCCCAATATAAAATCTCTAGTGAAGGTGAAAGAGCGTTGTTAGCGATCATTTATAATTTGATCGAAAAAGATGTGATTGAAGAGACAAGAGGAAACGTTTGCAATAGTCCTGTTCTGCCTGTTTTGAAGCGTACTGACCCTTCTCAGCCACCCGTTTACAGATTTGTGATTGGTCTTAGAGAGCTGAATAAAATAGTTGTGCCACAATTTCCAGTTGTCCCTGATATCACTGCCCTATTGACTATGATTCCAGTTTCCGCGACCTGGTTCTCGGTGATTGACTTGAAGAATGCGTTCTTCAGCATCCCGATTGCCGAGGAGAGTAGGGATATTTTCGGCTTCAGTTTAGGAGGACGAAGCTTCCGCTTCAAACGCGCTCCCCAGGGCTACTGTGAAAGTCCATCAATATATAGTCAGGCTTTAAAAACACAGCTTGATACGATTGTTTTACCTGATGGCGCTACCCTTATTCAGTACGTTGATGATTTGCTTGTTGCTGCAGACACTGAGGAAATATGTAAAGAAGCCACGTTGTCATTGTTGCGTCATTTGTCTGATCTGCATCACAAAGTGTCTCTTTCCAAACTACAATATTGTCGACAAGAAGTGACCTACTTAGGTCATCTCTTATCGAAGGAGGGAAGGAAACTGACCCCAGAAAGAATTCAGGCAATTGCGAAATTGAGTGTGCCTAGAACATAGAGAGAAGTGCGTGCTTTCTTGGGTATTACATCCTTTTGTAGATAATGGATAACTAATTTTTCTTTGTTGGCCAAACCTTTGGTGGCATTAACTTGTAAAAATATACCGAATCCCCTCCCATGGTCTGAAGAGTGTCAGAAAAGTTTTTCCGAATTGCGCAATGCCTTATGTTCGGCTCCTGTGTTGGGTACCCCCGACGACAGTAAGCCCTTTACGTTGTATGTCCACGAGAAAGAAGGTTGTGCATTGTCGGTGTTGACACAGTTGTTCGGAGACAAACAGCGTCCATGCGCGTATTTTTTGTCGACTTTGGACCCGGTAGCTAAAGCATTGCCGAGTTGCTTGAGAGCCACTGCGGCAGCAGCTGTTTCTATTCGGCAGTCTGCTGGTTTAGTGATGAATAATACATTGATTATGATGGTTCCACATGCAGTGTACACGTTGTTAAATAGGACCAAGACACAGCACTTAACTAGTGCTCGGTTGTCACGTTACGAGTTAACATTGTTAGCGAGTCATGTGCACATAAAAAGATGCAACTCGTTGAATCCAGCTATGTTGTTGCCGATTGTAGCAGAGACAGATGCTTCTGAACAGCATGATTGTTTTCTCAGAACAGAAGAAGAAATGAAAGGGAGAATAGATCTTAAAGACACTCCTCTTGTGAAGTGTGATGGTACCTTATGGGTGGATGGTTCATGCTTCAAGCTTCCGAATGGTGATACGACTGCGGCATATGCTGTCACGACCTTGCATACGATTGTTGAAGCTGAACATATCCCACATAATTCAGCTCAAGCAGCAGAGTTGATTGCACTTACATGAGCGTGTGAGTTGTCGAAAGGAATGAAAGTGACCATATATACCGACAGCCAGTATGCATTTGGTGTGGCCCATAGTTTTGGACGAATGTGGAAAGAACGTGGGTTCCTGACTTCGCATGGAGCTAAGATTCAACATGGACAATTGGTGAATGAACTGCTCGAGTCACTTACTTTGCGCTTGCAAGTTGAGATTGTGAAATGCAGTGCACACAAGAAGGTGACTGATGATGTTGGTCGTGGAAATGTATTTGCTGACGAAGTCGCAAAAGAAACAGCGAAGGATGTGATGAGTCGAATGTATGTTGCAGGCCCAGCAAGATGGATTGGTGACGTTGGAATGTGTAAAGACACGATAGAGTGTGTAAAGTCTATTCAAGCTGAAGCTACAGAGAAAGAGTTGAGTGTGTGGAGAGAAAGTACGGGTAAAATGGATGCAAATGGTTGTTGGGTTGAATTGTCAGAGCATCAACGATGGTTGTTACCCGATGCGTATGTGCTTGCAGTGGTTACAATGGCTCATGGAATGGCTCACATCAGTGTGAAAGGGATTTGTAAGTTGCTGGCTCCAGTATGGCAAAATCCTGGAATTCCTAAGTGTGCAGAGAATGTGGTCAAGAATTGTATGGTGTGTCTGAAATACAATACTGGTAGGGGAACCCCAGCTGGTCATTTTGCACCTCCAACGTATCCGTTCGAGGTTTTGCAGCTAGATTTCATCCACATGGAAAGGTGCAACAATTTGAAATATGTACTCGTTGTTGTTTGCGCCTTTTCAAGATGGGTAGAAGCATATCCCCTGAAGGACAACACTGCCATGTCCACAGCTAAAGCCCTTGTGAAAGAGTTTTTCCCTAGGTTTGGAATGCCGAGAATGGTCTGGAGTGACAATGGGAGTGAATTTGTGGGTCAAGTGATGAAGAAAGTATGCGAAGGGCTAGGCATCCAGCTGAAATTCCACGCTGCAAATCACCCCCAATCAGCTGGACTAGTAGAATGTTACAATGGCACATTGAAACTAAAGTTGGCCAAAATCCAAGCGAGCTCTGGTCTTAAATGGCCTGGCGCTCTGCCTTTAGCACTCCTCTCAACCAGAATGACTGTGCATTCGCGAGTGGGACTTAGTCCTTATGAGATTGTGTTCGGCCGTCCGGCCAACATATGGGGAGTGCCAAGGCCGACCAAATTTAGTGAAATCGAACACCCTGTACTGCTTGACTATTTGTACGAATTGACGGCTAAATTGCGTGTTTTACACCAACAGGTTCACGATACTCTGCCTCAGGTCTCTGAAGCTCCAGGACATCTGATCGATCCTGGATCCATGGTGCTGGTCAAGAATTTCCAGCGAACAAAGAATGACCAGCCCCGGTGGACCGGCCCTCATCTAGTTCTTCTCTCAACAAGATCAGCCGTTCGAGTGGAGGGGAAGAAAAACTGGATCCACGGCGTATATTGCAAGAGGGTCCCTTTGCCTCTGTCGTACGACCGGTGGGTCCAGGAGGGTGTCGCTGACTCAGAGACTGAAACTGTGCCGCGATTTCTGCCTTTCAGTGATGCACGTATAAAAGGAACAATTTCCGAACAAGAAAGTGACAATCTCTTGCAAGAAGCGGAGCCACCATCAAATCGATTGGACACTACAGAGCCTGAACCCCTGTTTCAAGACCAGACAGAATCTGGTAAACAACGCTATAATCTGAGGCCGAGAACTATGGACAAATAAAAATTTCCTTTTTTCTTTGCTAAATTTTGAAAGTGTAGCTCTCCCATCTGAGAAACTTTTTTATTTTTGTTTTTCGAACCACCATCCGGGTTCCGCTGTAGGGTCGCGGTTGCCCAAGTCTTTGGGGTGCAGCCGAAGACGTTAGGTCGACGGTTCTGGTTGGTCTAAGGGAGTTGCCCTTGACTGACAGAAGCATCCCTTAGCATAGAACACCCTACCATCGCGAGCAGCGTTTTAGAGAGGATGGAGTTTTTCGAGATGGAGAGACCTGTCAAACAAATGAACTTTAAAACCAGAATTTGCAGAATGATGACCAAGAAACATTTTTTGATATTATGTATTTTCACGTTGTTCAGTGTAATGATGTTTTTTATAGGATATGTTTTATTCTCTTTTCGAGTGACATTTGCACCCACTTCATCGCCCATACCTCCTCCTACCACTATTTCCTCACATTCTTTTCAACCTTTCCCTGAACATGAATCCGCTAGGAGATTAGAGTTTATTAATAACTCCTTCGTTCAGCTTTTGCACCAACACCATTTAGTAATGAACACGACTAACTGTTGGGTGTGCGGTCTTATGCCTCACACAACGGATAAAGGTATCCCTTATCTGGTCCTGCCATTCAGCCACAATGGTTCCGTGTGGGCATACAGAACAATGTTCATCTATGCACATGAAGTCTACCCCCTACGTTCTGTGGAAGATAATCCTAAGAATAGTGCTCTAGTTAAGGGTATAGTAGATATGATTAAGAAAGATATCTCCTATGAGACTATCCCGAGAGATGATACACTAGTATATATAGGATGGAATGGGACGGGATATGGAGTTACTCTGAGTGAGAAACAGCAAGCTAAGAGACCTTCCCAGATTTGGATTGTACCCCATCAGGGTCACTTATGTGTGCAAGGTATTGGCAAGAATCCCAGAGCTCAGTTAGGGAAGAGTATCTGCACTGAGACATATGTTTTTGCGTCTCAGACTTCCCCTCCGTTCTTAACAGCTAAGGGTACCTATTTCATCTGCCATGATAGAGCCTATACATGGTTGGCCCCTGACTTTTGTTTCGTTCCTGCTGCCTCCCACCTACACAGTGGCGGCAGATTACCATAAGACAAGGATAGTTAGAGGTGTCTTCAGTGAAGAGGACACTGCAGAACAAGAATTTGGAGACTTTGTGAGGGGTTTTCTGCCATTCTGGGGACCCATGGTTAACAGCAGGAACATAAGGCATTGACAAGAGTGGTTGAATCCACCGTGGTTGAAACTGCCGGTGCCCTTAGTAACTTGACTGCTGAGCTCCAGTCGGATCATCTTATGACCCTTCAGAACAGGGTCGCGTTAGACGTCATACTTGCAGACCGAGGTGGGGTATGTAGGGTGATCCAATCGAGTTGCTGTGTTTTCATTCCAGATAACGCTCCAACAGTGTACCAGGGCATCTCCAAACTGCATAAGATTGCCGTATCTATTCATGTAGACAAAGGAGATTGGTCGTTAATGGGATGGTTCTGGCAACTGGTATCCGGCTGGGGATGGAAAATTTTGATGGTCATAGGGATGGTCTTAACCGTTCTTTTCCTGTTCTGTCTGTGCGTACAGTGTGCTCCTGCTATATGTGGCCTCTGTGCTACATCATGTGTAAGGAAGCCTGTATCGAGGGACGAGCTAAGTAATAGGATGATGCTACAACAACATCTCAATGACTTTACGAATATAGACCTGGACTCAGATTAGCAAGAGTATGGGTTATTGCCTATGTAAGGGCAAAAGGAGGGTCTGTATTACTTGAAATTATGGACCCATGTTATAAACACCATCGTATCATGACGATTTTGATATCAGAAGACCGAGACTGGCTAGTACAATATGCACAAGCATTTTCGTCATATTCGAGTGACGACTTCACCCTGAAACCATCGTTTTCGTCCTGAACCCTCGGGTTCCATTTTGTGTACGGCAGCCATTTTGTGAATTGCCCTCAAATAGGCCAATAACTAAGGCCAAACCTGACTCTGAAGGACACGTACACCTTTGCTGACTTCTCTGTGAACTGGGCAAGCTGGCTCCACTGCCCAAGGCCATAACCTGTTCGGTCAGTTCCTCTCCCAGTGGCCGGGCGAGATAGTATCAGGGCACAACATGCCATAAACCTTTCATCGCACACAGACCACACCTAATCTTGCACACACCTGCCCCTGTTTCCTACTTTATGACCTGCTTTACGAGGAGGAGGTGCCCGTTTTTATTGGGGGTCCGTCGATATCTGATGAAAATACTGGGCCTTGCCGGATAATTGATTGTGGGCTGAACAAACTAAAATATGGGCTTGTCATCATGACTCTGCTTTTCCTTTGTAGTGAAAATATGTGAATGGTCAATTGTAAACTAAAGAATGTTTGCCTGAAGCATATTATTTTGTATAAAAAGAGAAGGCTGGTTTTGTAAGATTGAGCAGTCTCCTCAGAATATACACCGTGTTGTACTTCTAGGACGCCTGTTACTTGGATGCAGCCAATAAACTCGATCTTTGACTTCACCTAGAAGACTCTGTGTTTCTGTAGTCTGAAACAGGAAGGACCCGAAGTCTTAGGGTGTTGTCCCTGGCACCGCTGGGTTACCGGTTCAGTTCCGGTTCTGAAAAACCCAGTACTTCAACCTCCGGTCCTCAGGAGCCTGATTTACCCTTATAAATCATCTCGGGCTCTCCGGTCGTGTGGTAAATAAAATATTACCCTGGCAGAATTTCTAGGCATTAACAAAGTATCATGCATCAAGTGAGAAGCAGAGTCTGTGGTATCTGAGTTAAAATGGGCTTTATTCCAATAACTCGAGTCAAAGGGAGAATTAGTTCCATCACCACAGAGGTTCAGGAAGAGTCTTCTAACATTTAATAACAAAACATTATATTATATACTTTTTACTCCTTGTACATAGGAGCAGGCGCAAGACAGAAAATGAGATAAGAACATGTGGGTGTACATGAGGGTGTGTACTTTGATGAGTCATAGCGAGGTGATAGGTAGGTGTCATAGGTGGGTGGGTACTTAGGAGGAGTTTGCATGACCAGCTGGAACTCTGCCCTACTTGTGTGCAACTTGGACATGACGTGCAATTGACGTGTAATTGGGAGGAAGCTGACTTTCAACCTAGTAGAGAGATCTCTTGTGTCAAGGCGACTTGAGCACGTCTTGTACAATCGGATATGATAGGGGATGTATTATCTGGAGCACAAGTTGTTCATCACTAAAAGACAGAGAGGGCATATTTATTCGTTCATTGCATGAGCTTTCTATGGGTGCAAGCACTGTAATTCACTTAAATGGAGACAGAATGGCTATCGGACGGGTTCTGTTTACTTTTCCTCACCGGGCAGGGATGCCACTCTGTACAGCAGACGGATAACTGTTATTCATAATACTGTCTTGGCAGACTTCTTGCTGACGTGACTGCAGCTCAGTATGCCAAGAGTCATGAAAACATTTATTCAGAAAGTGGTTTCAGGCTCAACCAGTACGATATTTATTTAAAAGAGCACAATGCAAAATGCAAATACATGGGCCTTCATTTTAGCTTAACGTTTGGGAGACTTGATGACTTGACTTGCAGGACATGTTTGCAGAGGCCTAGTGATTCAGGCCACTACGGGAAAATATGCATGGGTGACATGCACATGACATGTAACATAGGGTATATGTAGTGGACATATTTGGTCAGGCAAAATATCATTTTCCTCATTCCCTCCTTGTCCCCTACATAACCCTTTAGGATACATCTATATTCATGAGACCGTATAGTTCATCATACAGAATCATTTGTTCATCTTTAACTCTTTGTTTACGTGGATGGGGAACACAGGCAGTGGCACACAGGCCGCAAATCGCTGGACCACACTGCAGACAGAGACAGCAACCAAATACCATAAGTAGGGCCATTCCTAGGAAGGACATAACTTTCCATCCCCATGCAGATATTACACCCCAGAACCAACTGGACCAAGTCCATGTGCCTGGATCTTGATGTATGGCATGAGCAATCTTGTGGAGCCTTGTTATTGCTTCGTACACAGATGGTGCATTATCTGGGATGAAAATGCAACAACTAGATCGGATGACTCTACAAGCTCCGCCCCTATCCGCCAAGATGACGTCTAGAACGAGGCGGTTTTGAAGAACGACAAGTCTAATAGCAGACTGTTCCTGGGTCAAGTTCGCCAGGGCAGATGCAGTTACATTTACAACTGTTTCAAGAGTCCTTGTTAACCTGCGTATCAGTTTACTGTTTTGGACGGGACCTATGAAGAAAAAGAATCCTCTGTTGAAATCTGTATATTGCTCCCAAGCTGTTTCAGTCTGATCGATCCCTGCGGAATCTGTCTCTCTCTTTTGTCTAACATGTTCTAGTCGTGAATCTCTGTGATAATTTGATGGGGCTAGAAAAACGGGTGGCAATAAGAATGCTATATAACAAGTCCCACCCCAGTCTAAGGGCAGATGTACATAGGCTGTCTGACCACAAATGAAATAGGTATGGTGTGATGTTTTGAAAGAAGAAAGTCCGTTATCATCAAACTCTACTACAGTGTTACACTTGCTGTGTCCCATATGTACTGAGCCTTTCTTACTAACACATAAATCACCTTTTGCTGGCAGGACTGATATAAACGGTGGACCTGTGTTTTGCTTGGGCTGAACGTTTAACATTATAAAATTAACAGATGCATTTCCCTGTTCGTACTCTTCATTCTCTAAATCGGTTCCCTTTCTTTGGGGGAATCCGTCTTTGTCTGGAAAGCATGCTTCATTCATTACTTTATTCAGGTTTCCATATATCCAGCCACCTGGATAAGCTATGTACCTTCTATCTATAGATGTCATTAGAGCAAACCATGCTTCACACGAACCATTGTGTGAGAACGGTAAAGGGTAGAAGGGCAAGACTCCCTTCGTCTCTTGATAAGGTGGCATTTGGCCACATACCCAGCAATCGGTCGCATTGCTGGTCTGATGAGAATGGTGTAACATTCGAATAAATGTATTGTTACGTAGTGCAAGTCGATATGACAATTCATGGGGAGGCAGGTCACTAAATGTATGCTCTATGGTACTGTTACTGGAAGAATGTATATGTGAGGAAATGGGAAAGAAAACATGTAGCAATAAACTAACACCAATTATAACAATGCACAGAATAAAAAGGATGATCAAAGTAACTATACATCTACTGCGTAATACCTTGCAGTACTTTTCCTTCTTATCTCTCTTCTTGCTATTCTCATATGTGATCTTATACATGTCAGAATCGAGTCTAACCGATTCACCACCGGGTGGGCTTAAACAATTAAACTACGTCTGACTTACTAGTTCTTAATCTAGACCTATACTCTTGCTGAGGGGTATTTTCTAGCAAAGGTCAGTGTTCTTTATTAAAAGTTTCAAAGTTCCAAAGTTCCAAAGTTCCAAAGTGTCTTTTGTAGTGATGAAGGTGAGTTCGGCCTTTACGTTCTTCCACCAACTTCGGCGTCTTCCAACGTGGCTCAAGGGGACTTGAATGATCAAAATTCCGGACACAAGTATAGAATCCTCTGGTGCTATGGCATGTTCCTTGACCTGGGTGTTGTCAGGGAAGGCGGCAGCAACCTGTGAATGAAAAGAGAGTAGTGCAGAAATCAAGGAAGCCAGGTAATCTGTCAGCATGTTACTGTCAACATCAGTTATTTTCTTTGGCATAGGCGTACGCCACATATATAGTTCATAAGGAGATAGGCCTGTTCTGGAATGAGCTACCGTACGCATGTAAAAGAGGGCAACCGGCAAGGCCACCATCCAATCCACGCCTTTGTCTGCACAGATCTTAGCAACTATGTCTTAATTGTCTGATTATGTCTTTCTACAAGGCCTGCTGCTTCTGGGTGTCTGACACAATGGAATTTCCATGTATAACCTAACAGAAGGGACACTTGTTTCATTAGTTCAGAGGAGAATGGCTGATCGTTATCTGAATAGATCACATGAGGTAATTCATATCTGGGGAAGTACTGCGCACTACTTGTCTGGCTGTTGTAACAGCAGTATAATCTGGAACTGGATATGCTTCTGTCCATCTAGACAGTGCACAACTACTAAGACATATTTGTAACCTCTACATCTGTCCATTTGGATATAATCCGTCTGGAGAACTTCAAAAGGGTGGTCAGGAGGATGAAATCCGCCTTGTTCCACCGGAATGCCTTTACCTGGATTGAACTGACAACAGATCATACATGTTCGTAGATCATACATGTTCGTAGATCATACATGTTCGCACTTTCTGTTTCACTGCTGCACGTAGGTGCTTGTTAAACCAAATATTCTGTAAGCTGTCTATCATTGCCTTCTCTCCTACGTGTGCGGGACTATGTGTTGGGCTTATGATTACTTGTACCATAGAATCTGAAAGAAACCATGTGCTTTTTCCCTTAGTCATCTAACCTTGGTTAATCTGGACCCTTCCTGGTTCAGTCCATTTCTTTATCTCATCTGTGGTGGCATGTGTCTGTATGTCGAGTACATCTTGAGTAGGGTCCCTGACTGTCATACATGTTGTCAGTAATGGTACCTCTGTCCTTGTCGTGTTTGTTGGTGTCTGGGCTGTCTGAGCTGTTCGGTCTGCCAGGTCATTACCCTGGGTAATGGTGTCTGTAACTTTGGTATGAGCTTTGCATTTCAGGATAGAAATGGCTGTAGGTAAATGTATGGCCTCTAACAGGGCCTGAATAAGCTGGCCATGCTGAATCATGGTCCCATGGGAGGTCAAAAAAGAAAAAAACCTCTCTCCAAAATCATGAACTACGCCATAGGCATATTGTGAGTCTGTATAAATGTTTACTTACAAGTGCTCTGCTCTTATGCAGGCTTGTGTCAGAGCAATGAGCTCTGCTGCTTGAGCAGACAGTGTGTCTATTTCCTGTGGTCACAGCATAGGCTGCTACTAATTCTCCTGTACTTGTTCTCATGCATGATCCATCTACATAGAGTGTCAGGTCTGGGTTTAGAAGTGCAATATCTGTCAGGTCTTGTCTTGGTTTTGTCACTATATTCACAACCTCCACACAGTCATGTGGCGGTGCATTTACTGTACTTGAGGGAAAAAAGTGTTGCAGGATTCAGAATATTACAACGTCTGATCTCTATGTGTGGTTGAAATAATGTCAGTCCATATCCTGTCAGTCTCGCTACAGTCAAACGTAAAAATAAATAAAAATAAAAAAGCATAAAATGTTTACTGTGACATGGAGTCGCTAAAACTGGCGCGTGACATAATGCTCTTTTTAATTCCTCAAATGCCAAGGTGTGTTCTTGTGTCCTAGGGAGAACAGTCAAAATGGCTGCCTTCTGTGTAGTTAACTGTATGAGCGGTTTGCTAGATATGCATACTGGGGAATCCATTGCCTACAGTAAGAAGTGAGGCCAATAAAGGCACGTACTTCCTTTTGTGTCCTGGGCTGTGAAAGGTTAGTAATGAGCTGTATGATTCTTGTGTTAGCTGTCTACCGTGTTAGCTGTATACCTGGTGTACCCTCCTTGGAAAGCAAGTGTTGTACACCACTTGCTTTACACAGAAAGTACAAGACTGTCAGAGATGCAATGTCACAGTCTGGTTCTGATCTTGCTGTAATTAGAATGTTGTTTATGTACTGTATCAGTGCTGTGTTGGTAGGCATGTAAACACTGTCCAGCCGTTCCTTTAGTGTCTGACTGTAAATGCTAGGGCTCACTGTCATCAATCTAGCAAAAATAAATGTCATAGAAAGAAACAAATAAAGAAAAATGAATTTTCAATTCAAAAGCTCTGCAGTTTACAAAAAAAAAAAATCCTACTCTAGATCTTGGGAACAGTATGACCATACTACCTACAATATGTTCTCTAAATGTATTTGAATAAAACCAAAGTATTCTTGTCATAGACAGAAGGCTGGAGCCTCTGTGAGAAACAGCCCCTCCCTCTAGAATTATGTTTGCGCTCGGAGTTTTGAATCAACTCCAAGCCGGGCTACACTGAGATCTACAATTGAATGACTGCCAGATGCTGAACTCATTGCAAGAGCAAGACTCCTGCCAATTATTCTGTTTACACTACTGAGGGACAAACTTATACATTTGCAAGCGTGACTTATCTGAAGTCAATGAAGCTCTCAATGTTGACCGTTTCAGAGGAGCAACTTGGCCCCCCTTTACATAAACATTGTCTCCGTGGCTCGTCAAGTATTTTTATTCTGTTCGCGAAGGAAGCCTGACTTAGCTGGAGAACAGCCAATTATCGTCCGCGGAAAGGAATTGGAGGATGGCCAATATCAACAAGACAGGCACTCCAAGAGAGAAAAAGCCCTCCCTTTACATAAACATCATTTACTGGGAACCAGGCCATCTCTGACTGACTGTGTCTCAAGGTCAAAAAACACATTCCTTGTACTTCAAAACATATCTGTTCCCAGGACAGAGAGCTTAACCCACGTTCTCTAACTTAACTGAAGCAAACTTTAAAACGTGTTAAAAAGTAAATTAATAAAGACATGTATTTTTCTGTAACTGAGTGACATGCTAGCATTTTAAAATAATTCTGTACTGCTACTTAAAAGCTCCACTTTCTAAAAAACACTTTTGTCTAACTAATTCAGCTAGAAGGCAAGACATTTGAAACATGGGCATTTGTTTAGCATGCAAATTACCACACAAAAAGGGACAGTTTGCTTCTGCACACAATGCTAAGCACTTTGCAGTTGAGAGAAAAAAAACAAATTATCATGGACTGTTGGGTTGGGACTGTTCTCTGCATATATCAATTGATTGATCCTATTTTCCAAGTCTTGTTTAATGAACACTGCTTTTACCGTGCAACATTATACCTTTCTATCAGCAGCCTGTCAAAGTACATAGGTGAGCCTTGAAACTAAATGAATGCAAATTGAACTAATGTAGGGGACTCTTTGCAATGCACTAACATGGTAGTGTATTGTAGCTATCAAAAAGGGCCACGTTCATTAATTTACAAATAGCCACTTTCCTAAGTGAGTGGGATAACTGTCACACGCTCTTCTAAAGGGCAGCTTGCATTGGGAAAAATATTCTGTAGAAACATTCCTATTAAAACAAAAAACACTGTTGCATTACACTAATTAAAAGCACATTCTAAGATGGGTCTGTTTCATATTTTCTTTCCAACCGTGAAAACATTGAAGTACTCTTCGTGGTGCAAACCCTTATCTCACATTTCAGAAATACGCCCATTGGATAACATGGCAAATCGCACCTCCACACAAAACATGCTTTTTTCACCACTTCCACAGCTCAGATCCTTTTCAAATTTGGCATCACAGTAGTCCAAGCTATTTCCTAAATCCTCACCAAAAGGCAACTAAATCCCTCCACTGGAACGGGTACGAATTTCCGCTCAGAAACACGCCCCCCCCGCAAACACCAAAAAAAACGCCAAAATCCCTCAACACCTTGTGGATCAGCATGTTAAAACAAATACTGCCTACTCAGTACAAGATATTAACTCTTTGGCAGCTGAAGCACAATCTTTCCCCAATGACTGCAGTACATGGGAAAGTCATGAACTCATCTCTCCACGTTATCACATCACACGTACGCACATCTTCAAAACATTTTCTCTAAGCACTTGAAAGAGATCCAGCTCTCTCCTGACTAACGTAATGGCTAGGGACCTGATGATAACATGCTCTGCACAAGCCATAACTACATGGCGCTATTCACAAGCCATATTTACAAGAAACTCAACAAGTCACAAAAATGACACGCTATTCACAAGGCATATTTACAAGGAGCTATACTTAGCAAAATTCAACATACTACTCACAAGTCTTAATCACAAGGCGCTATTCACAAATAAACCAACTAGTTACTCACAAGGCACTTTCGCAGTCCAGAAGGGACTCGTCTAGATACAAGGAAATGAACGCTTCCGATGCTGTCGGCTTTAATTCTACATACTCTAAAGGGTACAGGTGGTGGCGTTCTCTACCTACTGGGTCTTTCTGAGGTGGTCACTTGAACTAGTTCTTCTGAGAGGACGTGATTCTTTTTCTTTGGCTTTTTCCTCTGCTAGTTTATTTCTCTCTACTTTGTTGAATTCTTTCTCTGATCACCTATGTGACTCTTTGCGCCATAACTCAATGGGATCTTTCTGAGAGGATCTTGACTTCTTTCTCCAAATGGCGTTTAGCCCATGCTTATTATACATAAAATGACCAGGTGTGTCTCTAGGCCGGATATTAACTGTCTATTCTAGTAAACCTCTTCTGGTCCCTATCTGACGTAACTTTGAAAACAGTGGCATGTTGAAATCAACACAATGGAAACACAATACACAAAAAATAGACTGTAACAATCAACAATCATTCACACTAAACAATTTAAACACTGAAACAGATACAGATACAACCTAAACTGATACAGAGAGTTAAACATGTACTTGAAAAACAGTTTGTGCACTGAAAATACAGTACAACCATACCGGTCTCAGAAATGAGACACGTCTTTACCGGGCCCACGTTTAACCGTGGGCCCGTCTTGACCGTTCTCATTTAAAATGAGCCCGTCTTGAAACTTGATACATTTCCCATAGTGGTACTCACCGGGAAAGCAGAACTTGAAACTTGAAGGCCTCGGAAACTTGACTTGACTACGCTTGCGCCTTGAAACAGGTGGACCTCTGGAGACCTCGGACCTTGCTCTCTCACGGGCTGGGCCTCTGGTTGAGACGATCCGCGTTCCTCACCGCCTCGCATGGATGCCTGGTCGCAGTCCGTCCTCCTCCTGGGCCTGAGGGAGTGGCAGGAAGTCCTGCTGGAGTGCTTTGAAGTCCGTCACGGCTGTAGAAGGGGGCAAAGACTAGACCGACAACTCCGGCAAGTGGGGAAAGGGACATGTTCCTATTCGGGCGCCAAATTATGTGGTAAATAAAATATTACCCTGGCAGAATTTCTAGGCATTAACAAAGTATCATGCATCAAGTGAGAAGCAGAGTCCATGGTATCTGAGTTAAAATGGGCTTTATTCCAATAACTCGAGTCAAAGGGAGAATTAGTTCCATCACCACAGAGGTTCAGGAAGAGTCTTCTAACATTTAATAACAAAACATTATATTATATACTTTTTACTCCTTGTACATAGGAGCAGGCGCAAGACAGAAAATGAGATAAGAACATGTGGGTGTACATGAGGGTGTGTACTTTGATGAGTCATAGCGAGGTGATAGGTAGGTGTCATAGGTGGGTGGGTACTTAGGAGGAGTTTGCATGACCAGCTGGAACTCTGCCCTACTTGTGTGCAACTTGGACATGACGTGCAATTGACGTGTAATTGGGAGGAAGCTGACTTTCAACCTAGTAGAGAGATCTCTTGTGTCAAGGCGACTTGAGCACGTCTTGTACAATCGGATATGATAGGGGATGTATTATCTGGAGCACAAGTTGTTCATCACTAAAAGACAGAGAGGGCATATTTATTCGTTCATTGCATGAGCTTTCTATGGGTGCAAGCACTGTAATTCACTTAAATGGAGACAGAATGGCTATCGGATGGGTTCTGTTTACTTTTCCTCACCGGGCAGGGATGCCACTCTGTACAGCAGACGGATAACTGTTATTCATAATACTGTCTTGGCAGACTTCTTGCTGACGTGACTGCAGCTCAGTATGCCAAGAGTCATGAAAACATTAATTCAGAAAGTGGTTTCAGGCTCAACCAGTACGATATGTATTTAAAAGAGCACAATGCAAAATGCAAATACATGGGCCTTCATTTTAGCTTAATGTTTGGGAGACTTGATGACTTGACTTGCAGGACATGTTTGCAGAGGCCTAGTGATTCAGGCCACTACGGGAAAATATGCATGGGTGACATGCACATGACATGTAACATAGGGTATATGTAGTGGACATGTTTGGTCAGGCAAAATATCATTTTCCTCAGTCGGACCTTGGAAATTTTGCTAAGGTTCCCAGAGTTAAGAAGGCACGAACAGGGGGTCGCCGCTTCTCTGTAAATGCGGCAAAAAACTGGAACTCTCTCCCCAGTCGGATTCGTACCGAACCCTGTCATCTTAAGTTTCGAAAGGTCCTCAAAACATTTCTTTTTCCCAAGGACTTCTAATTATCGGTACCCTCTTCAGTTTGTTCTCTGTTCCATTTTTTGTTAGCGCTGGGACGCTTCCGGGCAGCCATGCGCTTTATAAATCAAATTTCATTTCATTTAATTTCATTTCAATGACTCAGGCAACACCCATACACTCATCCAATCAACCACACAAAACCTATACATTCATCTAATCACCTAGACACTACTCATGTAGTCTTACAATCACCCAGTAATTACTCTTCTCCTCATTCAATCATCCAGCCAGTACTCTTGCACTTATCCAGCCACCAGGTACTACCCATGGAATCATTTCACCACCTGTACAGTACTCAAACACTCATCAAATTACCCAGGCAGTAATCATGCATGCAACACATTTCTCAGACACTGCTTATGCACTCTTACAGTAGACCACATACAATCTATATACTCATTAAATCATCCAGGCAGTACTTGTACATTCATTCAATTACCCAGACACTAACCATCCACACGAACAAACTCTCACACAGTAGTCATGCAAGCTTTCAATGCCTGAAGCAGTACGTATTTACTCATCCAATCACTAACACACTTTTGATAAATTATAAATCAGCCAAACAGTACTCATGTGTTCAAGTAAGCATCCAGGCACTACCCATGCTCTGTTACAATCATTCATAAACTACTCAAACAATCCTTCAATTACACGGACAGTACTTATGTACTCATATAATCAGTAATGCACTATTCATCCAGTCAACTAAACTTTCAAACACTAATCATGCAGTCATTGTAGGAGAGTAGGGTCTGCTATCCTATGGTCACCCCAAATTTGTGCTTTTTGCTTCACTGGTTTATGACTTAATGTGGCTGTGGGCCTGCTAATCAGACCCACAACCTGCTGTTCTCGCTCTAAATTATTGCCAATGCACATTAGGTGCATTACGAAATTGGAACTGGTTCACCTTATTGGCCCCTATAACAGTGTACCCCAGGTACCCAGGGCATAGGTGCTTCCAAGGCCTACCAGGGGCTGCAACACGTATTGTGCCACGCCTGGCCTGGCCTCCATATTTGACACAACTGGCTGATCACTCAGCTGGGGTAAGTCGGTGTAATCACCCCTTACTTAGGTATAGCATGCCTATATCTATTTTAAAATGGACACATATGTTCCTATCAGCCACTCCTATGGAAGGCCTCATCAATCCTGGAGGCAGAGAGCTTGGAAATATGTGAGATGGTGCTCTAGCATGAGCTGAGCCTGTCTGCAGCTTTCGGAACCACGTCCCTTAGCTGTTCCATGATACTGCCATACCATATACTCTTAAGTGCATTATGAACCTCGCGGTTAAATGCTATCTTTGGTTTGGCTTTATCAAAACATGTCGAGTAAGGTGTTATACGAATTTGAATACTACCCCCTCGCCAGTTCTGGCGACGGGGGTAGCATTCCACCCTTCTAGAGGGGCACGACATGCACATAACCTGAAACCCGGGTAAAGTTATACATGAGCCTCAGCATCACAAAATGGATGCTGCCACCACAGACACAAGTCTGACCTCCTGCTGCTGGGAGTCCTTCCAGCGAGGGAGGCTTGGACAAAGGGTTTCCTGCCTTGGGAGGTGCTAGCACCACCCCAGACAGGATTTTGTGTATTGGGTAGGACAGGGCTGAATAAAATGAGACATGCCTGGGGCACACAAGGTGTCCCTGTGCATATGCCAGTTCAAACCGGTCCTGGGGCTCTCCAGCCCCAGTCCTGGCGCGAAACTGGGGGACCTAGCATGTAATCCGGCCCCTAGATTTGGAATAAGAGTAGGAGCTGTATCCCAAGACTTCAGATCATCCTGAACTCGACTTGAAACTAAGAAGAAAACTGGACTTCGACATTCTGCTGCACAGAAGACTGAAGAGAATCTCCCTTGTGGCCAAGGAGTGACCACCCTGTGAATACAGGCACCAACCAGCAACTCGACATCTGCTTTGCTGCCGCCTCCCGCCAGAGCCCGAGCCCAGAGCCTGGCAAGACCTGGATTCCCAGACATCTCACAGCCCGATCCACAGTCCCTGAAAAGAAGAGACCCGTGGAGGCATCGAGAGATGTGGGACCGGCCATCTTGAAAGACCCCCAAGAAGCTGACTGCGCAGCACCCAAGGCACCCTCGATGCTGTGCTTTGGGGTTTGAGAAGCCCCACCACCGAGCAGCATCTGCACCAAAGATCAGCACCCTTAGCATCTCTACGATCTGCGTGGGGCCCTTTTGTACTTTGCCACTTGACGTGTCATCCCGGTCACTTGCCACGCGGCTAGTGGCCATCTTGGCGACGTAATCTATGATCTAAACAGCTGGTCTGGTTGCTCCAGACTGGCCATCACTCCTGTAAAAAGGAGCAGCACCTCTGACCTTGCTGATCCGAGAATTAAGCTTTCTTCACTTCCTGCGTGGCTTGCATTAGCCAAGGCCTGTTTGCTCCAATCAAGTTGCCTACACCGCCATCAGCTAGAGCCTTCATGGGACAGCTCGTGATCGACTCCTCGACGTCCTAGATCTCTTCGTGTCCACGTGGCTGCGGAGACAAGCTGCACCTCATCGCCTGTATGCACCCGACATTGCCTGGTTCCTCGCCAGTCACTGGCTAGTGACTTCTGAACATTGTCCCCTCTGCTTTCAGGTCTTCACATCTTGGATCCACCCTTGGATCACACCGGACACTTCTCGCCTGGACGCCTGCAGCATCATCATCCTCAGGCACCATCAGACTGCGTGACGAAACCCGACACACTTTGGCACCTGTGCACCCGCTTCCTGTGGGTGAGGTAACTTACACTGGTACACCCTCCTAGTGCCTAACTCTAAAGTTTGGTAGTCCTAGTCCAGTCGGAAGACTCCTTTTGCAGTAACTTTGTAACTTTTACGCACCATTGACTTTGCATTGGTGCATGCGTGCACTTTAAGCACTGAACCCGAGTCCCGCGGGCCTTTCCCGAGTTCTTCACTGTTAGTCCCGAACAGCTCCAGCGATTCCCCAGGCCCTAGGCCTATTTCCTTTCCAATTGGTGGTTCTTATACCACTATTTTAGTATATGGTTTAAGTGGCCTCTAGGGCTCATCTATATTGTGCAACTTTTGTGTATTTAAACTGTGTTTTGTTTTAACGCATTTATTTCTGTGCTCATAAAGAGTATAGGGGATATTTGTAGTAAATAAATATATATATATTTTCAATATATATCTGTGTGGTGTCCTTTCATTTGGGATTCAAGGGGATTGTGTATGGTAAAACAGCTTGCTTCACATGCCTTTATAGAGTTTAGCCTAAGACTGCTTTGTCCACGCTACTAGGATAGCTGGTCTATAAGGGTGACTTACAACCAATCATCATAAGGGTTGCTTGGCATGGTACAAGGTGATCACTAGAACTAGTGAACATCATATACCAGGCCAACTTCTCACATTGGTGAGCAGCGGTTGGGATTTGAGCTTGCTGTTGTTTTACCATTACAATCTTTGGAGAGTATCATTTGAAAGATCAAACAGGTACCTGTTAGGTACATATAAAACAAGACAAGTATACTTAAGTTCTACTGAACTTAGTTGTTGTAGAGGATAGGGAATAGCACACCCTGACTACAACTACTAGATAGGTTTAGTAGGCAAACACCAGTGTAGGTATATTGCAACATATCCACCCACACTAGAGCAATGTCTGGAGCAGAGGGGTCCACTGGACCTGTCCCTGTTGAGAGTGACCCTCCAAGGGCACCATCCAAATTTGCTATGTTAAACTTTAAGGAAATGAGGCAGCTGTGTACCTTAAGAGGTCTCAAGACGGCTCCAACCCCTACCACAGCACACCTCAGAGAGCTTTTAGACCAGTCTGAAGCTCTAAAGACCTCTAAAGCAGACCCCACAGGAAATGTTGAAGGAGGCTCTCCCATTGAAGATGATAATACTGACATACCTGTCCCTGATGTCCAGATAGATGAGGAAGACCAGAACACTGGAGATACTCAGCCTGATGATGAGGAGGAGGAAGAGGAGGAGAAAGAAAGTGATTCTGATGATGGTAGAAATAGTCAGGTGTTAGTCAGCAGGCTTAACCAGGCTAACTTAAGCCTATTTGGGACTGAAAATGGGTCCAACCCACTCAGACCCCCAAGTGGACTTAACCAGGAGCAAAGGAGGAGGAGGAATCACTCAGGTGAATCCAACACCTCCCAAGCTTCTAGAGGATCTCATGGTCACTCCAGAAGGGGGATGACTAGCCCTCAGAGAAGGGAACATGAGGCCAAAATGAGAGAGGCTGAGCTTAGGATCCAGAAGCAAGAACTAGAAGTTGCCCTGGCCAAAGAGAAGCTTGCTAGAGCAAGACAGCCTAGAGAGAGTGGATTAGGATCCACTGGTGGCAGCACTATCCCTAAGGATAAAGACAGGTCCTATGACAATAGAAACCTGAGTAAGATTGTGCCCCCCCTACAAAGCTGGCAATGATATCCACAAATGGATGACTGCACTTGAGAGAGCCTGCAGAGTACAGCAGATCCCTCAGGAGCAGTAGGCAGCAATCTTGTGGCTCTCCTTTGAAGGTAGAGGCAGAGACAGACTCCTCACAGTTAGGGTATACAACGGTTAGCACGCATTTTTTACAACGTGGTACTGTTACCACGCTACTTTTACCACGCAAGTCGAAACAAGGACTTGCGCTGGGGGGCGCTCCAGGATAGTAAATAGGTTAATTTACTATGCAACTCTTTTCCCTAGAGTCCACGGGGACTGGAGTTGGAATAGTAAATAAAAAAATTTACTATCCAGCGCCCCTCCACGCAAGTCGTTGTAACGACTTGCGTGGTAAAAGTAGCGTTGTAACGGTACGCATTGTAAAAGTACGCGTGGTACCGTCATACATCCCACAGTTAGTGATGGGGATTCTAGAAACTACATGGTCCTGAAGAGTGCTCTGATTGATGGGTTAGGCTTAACCACTGAACAGTGCAGGTTAATGTTCAGAGAAACCCAGAAGACACAGACTCAGGACTGGTCTGAATTTGTTGAATGTGCCACTAAGGCTCTGGAGGGTTGGTTGCTGGGAAGTAAGGTTACAGACTATGAAGGATTTTACAATTTGCTTATGAGAGAACAAATTTTAAATAATTGTTCAAACCAGCAGTTGCATCAACATTTGGTTGACTCAGATCTGACCTCTCCCCAAGAATTGGGAAAGAAGGCAGACAAATGGGTTAGTACCAGAGTTAAGCAAAAGAACCAGAACCAGAACCAGGGTGGTGACCAAAAGAAAACAGACCAGAAGGGTGGGGAGCAGAAAGCTAAAGACTAGAAGTCTTCAACAGGGCCCCAAACTAATACTGAGGGAGGGTCCCAAACTTCCAAGAAGAAGAAGAAAGAAGGTCAAAGAAAACCCTGGTGTAGTGCTTGTAAAAACACCTCTCACTGGACCAGTGAGTGTAAAAAGGGAGGAGCCCCCAAAACGTCAGCCCCTAAGGCACCTGCACCCAATAGTACAGTCAGCAGTGTTGGTCCACAAACTAAAGAGGTAGTAGGTATCACCTTGGGAACTGAGGGAGAGTCTGGCCTAGTCAGAACCCCTACACAGGCTGTTTTGATCTGTGATGTGGACATAGATTTGTCCATTACTGTCAGCCCCAGTAATCTGGGCAAGTACAGGCAGACACCTTTGATTAATGAAAAAGTGGCTCAAGCATACAGGGACACATGTGCCAGTGTCACCATGGTGACACCTAGCTTTGTGGACCCTGGACAATACATACCAGGTGATAATTACCTGTTGACCAATGCCAGCAATGTCACTACTACACATAGTGTGGCACTTGTGAATTTTTCCTGGGGAGGGGTAACTGGCCTAAAAAGAGTTGTGGTTAGTGCTGATCTCCCAGTAGAATGTTTGTTGGGCAATGACCTGGAGAACTCTCTATGGTCAGAAGCTGAGTACAGGACTCATGCAGAGATGTTAGGGATATCATCACATGTCCTTGCTGTGACCAGGTCACAGGCCAAAAAGTGCCTCTCTTAACCTCAGGTCTTGGATCCTGGAACAATGGACCAAGCACCTTCCAAGAAGAAGAACAGGAGGGTAAAGGCTGTGCCTTCCCAACTGCCTACAAGTGAGGATCAGCCTTCACAAGAAGATGATCCTGAGACCCCTGAAGGAACTGTCTCTGAAGAACTTGAACCTGATCAGGTTGAGTTTCTGGGGACAGGGGGACAGGGGGACCTTCTAGGGCAGACTTGGGGCCGGCTCAGTTAACCTGTCCTTCTCACGAACCCCTCAGACTGCTGCTGAGGCTGCTGGGAATGCTCAAGGTGCCAATAAAGTATATTGGGATGATGGGCTCCTTTATTCAGAGGGTAGAGACCCCAAGACTGGTACAACCAGGAGGTTGGTTATACCTCTGCAATTTAGGGGCTTCCTTCTAACCTTGGCCCATGATATTCCCTTAGCAGGACACCTAGGCCAGAACAAGACTTGAGACAGGCTTGTCCCTCACTTTCACTGGCCTCACATGTCTGAAGATACAAAGGAGTTTTGTCACTCCTGTGTAACCTGCCAAGCCAGTGTCAAAGCAGGTGGAACAACAAAGGCCCCCCTGATACCACTACCTGTGGTGGTGGTCCCCTTTGAAAGAGTGGGGATTGATATTGGAGGTCCAATGGATCCCCCTACAGCATCTGGGCACAGATTCATCCTGGTGGTGGACCATGCCACCAGGTACCCAGAGGCAATTCCCCTTAGGACCACAACAGCTCCTGTTGTGGCCAGGGCCTTACTTGGAATTTTCTCCAGAGTGAGGTTTCTTAAGGAGGTAGTATCTGATAGAGGTGCCAACTTCATGTCAGGATACTTAACAGCTATGTGGAAGGAATGTGGTGTCAACTACAAGTTCACCACTCCCTATCATCCATAATGCAATGGGCTTGTTGAAAGGTTCAACAAGACCCTAAAGGGTATGATCAAAGGGTTACCAGAAAAGCTCAGGCGCAGATGGGACATCCTTCTACCCTGCCTTCTGTTTGCTTACAGAGAGGTCCCACAAAAGGGGGTTGGCTTCAGCCCCGTTGAATTGTTGTTTGGGCACCCTGTAAGAGGACACCTGTGTTTAGAGAGGGAAGGATGGGAGTTACCTCTCAGAAAACCCAAGCAAGACATAGTGGACTATGTACTTGGTCTCCGCTCCAGGATGGCTGAGTATATGGAGAAAGCATCCAAAAACCTTGAGGCCAGCCAAGAATTACAGAAAGCTTGGCATGACCAAAAGGCTGTCTTGACTGAGTACCATCCTGGGCAGAAAGTATGGGTGTTGGAGCCAGTGGCCCCAGCAGCACTCCAAGAAAAATGGTCTGGACCCCATACTATCATTGAAAAGAAGGGAGAAGATAACTACTTGGTGGACCTAGGAACTCCCAGGAGCCCCAATAGGGTGCTCCATGTTAACAGATTGCAGGCATATGTTGAAAGGGCAGACATGGGCTTGCTCATGGCTACAGATGAGGGGCAAGAGGAAGAGAGTGACCCTCTCCCAGACCTGCTGACTCAGAACCCTGAAGATGGCTCAGTTGATGGTGTGGCCTTAGATGGCAGCCTCACTGAACATCAGCAGAATGACTGTAGACAAGTTTTGCAGTCATATAGACATATGTTCTCATTGACACCCATTCAGACTAACTGGTGTACCCATGTGGTGGACACTGGTGACAGTCTTCCTGCGAAAAACAAGATTTACAGGCAACCTGACCATGTCAGGGACTGTATAAAGACTGAGGTGCAAAAGAGGCTGGAATTAGGTGTCATTGAGCCTTCTGAGAGCCCCTGGGCTAGCCCAGTGGTTCTGGTCCCCAAATCTCACACCAAACATGGAAAGAGAGAGATGAGGTTCTGTGTGGATTACAGAGGACTCAATGCTGTCACCAGGACAGATGCACACCCTATTCCAAGGGCAGATGAGCTCATAGACAAATTGGCTTCTGCCAAGTATTTGAGCACATTTGACTTGACAGCTGGCTATTGGCAAATCAGGTTAGCTGAGGAGTCGAAAGCCAAAACTGCATTTTCTACCCCAGGTGGGCATTACCAATTTGTGGTGATGCCCTTTGGTTTGAAAAATGCACCTGCCACCTTCCAAAGGTTGGTGAATCAAGTCCTTACTGGGTTGGATGACTTTTATGCAGCATATCTGGATGATATTGCTGTCTTCAGCTCCACCTGGGAGGATCACCTGGTTCACCTGAAGGAAGTGCTAGAGGCTCTGCAAAAGGCAGGCCTCACTATCAAGGCCACAAAGTGCCAGATGTGGCAGAGTAAAGTTGTATACTTGGGCCACCTTGTAGGTGGATGCCAAGTTCAACCACTGGAGAGTAAGATCCAGACCATAAAGGACTGGTCCCCTCCAACCACCCAGACGCAGGTCAGAGCTTTCTTGGGCCTTACTGGGTACTACAGGAAGTTTGTTAAGAACTATGGGTCCATTGTGACTCCTCTTAATGATCTGACATCCAAGAAGATGCCCAAAAAGGTTCAGTGGACAGTAAACTGTTAAAAGGCATTTGAAGACCTGAAGAAGGCCATGTGCTCTGCACCTATCCTGAAGAGTCCTGACTACTCAAGAGAGTTCATTGTCCAAACAGATGCTTCTGAGTTGGGAGTGGGAGCTGTGCTTTCACAACTTAATGTAGATGGTCAAGACCAGCCCATTGCTTTTATTAGCAGAAGGCTGACCCCCAGAGAGAAACGTTGGTCAGCCATTGAGAGGGAGGCCTTTGCTGTAGTGTGGGCCCTGAAGAAGTTGAGACCATACTTGTTTGGCACTCACTTCAAGATTCAGACCGACCATAAGCCCCTCTAATGGCTTAATCAGATGAAGGGTGAAAACCCCAAACTGTTCAGGTGGTCCATTTCCCTACAGGGGATGGACTTTACAGTGGAGCACCGCCCAGGGACTGACCATGGTAATGCAGATGGTCTCTCCAGGTACCTCCACTTGGAACATGAAGACACAACTGGTCAAGGTTAGTCTAATGTCCCTGCGTTTGGGGGGGTTGTGTAGGAGAATAGGGTCTGCTATCCTATGGTCACCCCAAATTTTTGCTTTTTGCTTCACTGGTTTATGACTTAATGTGGCTTTGGGCCTGCTAATCAGACCCACAGCCTGCTGTTCTCTCTCTAAATTAATGCCAATGCACTCAAGGTGCATTACGAATTAGAACTGGTTCACCTTATAGGCCCCTGTAACAGTGTACCCAGGGTACCCAGGGCATAGGTGTTTCCAAGGCCTACCAGGGGGTGCAGCATGTATTGTGCCACCCCTGGCCTGGCCTCCTTATTTGACACAACTGGCTGATCACTCAGCTGGGGTAAGTCGGTGTAATCACCCCTTACTTCGGTGTAGTATGCCTATACCTAACCTAAAATGGACACATATGTTCCTATCAGCCACTCCTATGGAAGGCCTCATCAATCCTGGAGGAAGAGTGCTTAGAAATATGTGAGATGGTGCTCTAGCATGAGCTGAGCCTGTCTGCAGCTTTCGGAACCACGTCCTTTAGCTGTTCCATGATACTGCCATACCATATACTCTTAAGTGCATTATGAACCTCGCGGTTAAATGCTATCTTTGATTTGGCTTTATCAAAACATGTCGAGTAAGGTGTCATAGGAATTGGAATACTACCCCCTCGTCAGTTCTGGCGACGGGGGTAGCATTCCACCCTTCTAGAGGGGCACGACATGTACATAACCTGAAACCCGGGTGAAGTTAAACATGAGCCTCAGCATCACAAAATGGATACTGCCACCACAGACACAAGTCTGACCTCCTTCTGCTGGGAGTCCTTCCAGCGAGGGAGGCTTGGACAAAGGGTTTCCTGCCTTGGGAGGTGCTAGCACCACCCCAGACAGGATTTTGTGTATTGGGTAGGACAGGGCTGAATAAATGAGACATGCCTGGGGCACACAAGGTGTCCCTGTGCATATGCCAGTTCAAACCAGTCCTGGGGCTCTCCAGCCCCAGTCCTGGTGCGAAACTGGACAAAGGAAAGGGGGTGTAACCACCCCCCTTCCTGGTCCCACCCAGAGGAGGGACCTAGCAGGTAATCCGGCCCCTAGATTTGGAATAAGAGTAGAAGCTGTATCCCAAGACTTCAGATCATCCTGAACTCGACTTGAAACTAAGAATAAAACTGGACTTCGACATTCTGCTGCACAGAAGACTGAAGAGAATCTCCCTTGTGGCCAAGGAGTGACCACCCTGTGAACACAGGCACCAACCAGCAACTCGACGTCTGCTTTGCCGCCGCCTCCCGCCGGAGCCTGAGCCCAGAGCCTGACAGGACCTAGATTCCCAGACATCTCACAGCCCGATCCATAGTCCCTGAAAAGAAGAGACCCGTGGAGGCATCGAGAGACGTGGGACCGGCCATCTTGAAAGACCCCCGAGAAGCTGATTGTGCAGCACCCGAGGCACCCTCGATGCTGTGCTTTAGGGTGTAAGAAGCCCCACCACCGAGCAGCATCTGCACCAAAGATCAGCCCCCCCAGCATCTCCACGATCTGCATCAGGCCCTTTTGCACTTTGCCACTCAACGCGTCATCCTGGTCACTTGCCACGCATCTAGTGGCCATCTTGGCGATGGAATCTACAATCTAAACAGCTGGTCTGGTTAATCCAGACTGGCCCTCACTCCTGTAAAAAGGAGCAGCACCTTTGACCTTGCTGGTCCGAGAATTAAGCTTTCTTCACTTCCTGCGTGGCTTGCATTAGCCAAGGCCTGTTTGCTCCAATCAAGTTGCCGACACCGCCATCAGCTAGAGCCTTTATGGGACAGCTCGTGATCAACTCCTCGACGTCCTAGACCTCTTCGTGTCCATGTGGCTGTGGAGACAAGCTGCACCTCATCGCCTGTTTGCACTCGACATTGCCTGGTACCATCCTGGTTCCTCGCCAGTCACTGGCTAGTGACTTCTGAACATTGTCCCCTCTGCTTTCAGGTCTTCACATCTTCGATCCACCCTTGGATCACACCGGACACTTCTCGCCTGGATGCCTGCAGCATCTTCATCCTCAGGCACCATCAGACTGCGTGACGAAACCCGACACACTTTGGCACCTGTGCACCCGCTTCCTGTGGGTGAGGTAACTTACTAACGCCGGTGTTCTTACACTGGTACACCCTCCTAGTGCCTAAAGTTTGGTAGTCCTAGTCCAGTCGGAAGACTCCTTTTTCAGTAACTTTGAAACATTTACGCACCATTGACTTTGCATTGGTGCATGCGTGCACTTTAAGCACTGCACCCGAGTCCCGCGGGCCTTTCCCGACTTCTTCACTGTTAGTCCTGAACAGCTCCAGCGATTCCCCAGGCCATAGGCCTATTTCCTTTCCAATTGGTGGTTCTTATACCACTATTTTAGTATATGGTTTAAGTGGCCCCTAGGGCTCATCCATATTGTGCAACTTTTGTGTATTTAAACTGTGTTTTGTTTTAACGCATTTGCTTCTGTGCTCATAAAGAGTATAGGGGATATTTGTAGTAAATAAATATATATATATTCTCAATATATATATGTGTGGTGTCCTTTCATTTGGGATTCAAGGGGATTGTGTATGGTAAAACAGCTTGCTTCACATGCCTTTACAGAGTTTAGCCTAAGACTGCTTTGTCCACGCTACTAGGATAGCTGGTCTATAAGGTTGACTTACAACCAATCATCATAAGGGTTGCTTGGCATGGTAAAAGGTGATCACTAAAACTAGTGAACATCATATACCAGGCCAACTTCTCACATCCATCCCCTGATATGTGTCCATCCCCTGCCAATCCCCTTCCATGTGTCCAACCCCTGCGGTATCCATCCCAGCCATGTGTCATCCCCTTCCATGTATCCATACCCGGCTGTGTGTCCGTCCCCTGCCGAGTGTGTGTCCCATATGTCTATCCATCCCCTGACATGAGTCAATCACCTGCATCCATCCCTGCCATGTGTCCATTCCCCTCCATGTGTCTGCCTCCTGCTGTGTGTCCATTCGCTGCTATGTCTCCATCCCCTGCTTATGTCCAGCCCCTCTGCCATATGTCCATCTCCTGCTGCCACTGGATGCTCCGGCAGCCGAGCCCAGCACAGAGCGGCTCAACTCTTCTCTCAGCAATGCTTGCATCACTTCTGGTTGCTTCAATCACAATCCTTAATTAAACCCTCTATGAATGTCCACTGCCTATTTTCCAAGAGTCGGCACTGCAGTTGAGAGTTAATCACTTGTGCTGGGTGCATGGGAGTGGTACTGATGCACAGTCTGGCAGTGACTGTTACTTCCCTCACCCACAGCAGGTACAATGGATTCCAATGCCTGTGCACCAAGGAACAACATTTGTAAATGTCATTACTCAGAGCAGATGGACAGTATTTCAATGTTTGTGCAACAAGGGCATTTGAAGACTATGGCGCAAAGATTTCAGGATGCCCCGCAGGTCTCTGAGATTCTGGGAAATTTGGAAAAGTTTATGGGAAAAAAACAGGAGCATAAAGAGTCAGTATATCCGTATTATGAGAGATTGATGCAGGTTTTTAAAACACATAGCAGACTTACAAATCCAGAGAAAGATGCTGTATGAGGCTTTGTGTCTGCTTTCATAAATTGACTCAGATCAGAAATAAGTGATAATATGCAGCAGAGAAAATTGTGTTGGTCGATAAAAGGGTTGTGATGAGACCTTGAAATTGACAAAGAATCATCATGATTATCTTGAGACTAAGAAATTGAAGGAGAAACTTATGGTTGCTGAAACAAAGCAATTTTAAAGAAGATTAGCAAATAAAATGTGTTCAAATATTAATTTTGTGCAAAGTGTGATTAATGAGATTTATGTACCAATGTAAGGAAGTAAAGTGAATGGAATTAATGGAAATATTGAATGTTGAAATGGAATGTGTCTTGCCATGTGTGTGGGTAGATTGGGCATTGGAATAGGGAAAGAAAACAGAATCCAGAGAGGTTTCAAGACAACCTGGACAGAATATGCCAAATCAGAAAACATTTTGAATGCCAATTACAACAGCCCCAGTAATGCAACAATACTTGAGTAATAAAATTCCATATAATGCAAGCCTTCAACAAAATTCAATGACCCTTACTGATAAAATAACAGTAAGCAGTTCATAATGAGAGTGTCTGGAGGGGGGGAGGTAGGCTGCTTACTTGGAGCAGGTCTGGAGGTAGACCAAATTGGCTCTTATAATGATGGATACGTCAATGTCCATTCTGATTCATTCCTGATTGATTTGGTGGCTACTCTTTCTGGGGCCATATTACACATAAAGTGCATTTTCATTGTTTGCTATGGGTGTACCTTTATGATGAATGCACTGCCCCAAGGAAGGCTGCAAACTATTGCTGCTCTGGTGGTAGCACATTCAGGTGAAAAAGGAGAGTGTCTGCTTTACAGCCACACCATGTTTTCACAGTGCAAGCGCTAATTTTGAAGAGGATTAAAGATCCTCCTGCAGGCGGGTTCAGTCAGTGACAGCACCCGACTGCAAGGGCATGTCTGGGAGTTCCATGGGACCTCCTTTCCCCCTTCAAAAGGGCTGCCATCGGTGGCACACTGTCAGTGTGCCTCCTAAGGGCTTCTTAGCATCTGCGCCCACGTTGGTATTACGGCCAGGGTGCAGAGGCAAAGGGATTACCTCATTTTCATGGCGCATGCCCACATGCAAATGAGGGAACGCCTCCATTGAAGATAATACTGGAGCTTTAGGTGTGCCAGCGCTATTGGTAATACAGAAGGGGCCGCACAAGCATCTGGGAACCATTCTGTAATACCAAAGTGAAGTAGGTGCAAATGCCTGTTGCTCTCCTGGGGCACTTTATGTAATACCCTACCGTTTATTCTGTTAAAGTCACAAAATGACCCCTTTCGCAAAGAGAAGTCCAAGTTCTACAGATCAGTAATAAGCAATTATTAATCAGGTTTCAGCAAATGTCTCAGTTAAAATAGGACAGATGGAGTATATATGTTGTCCTCCAAGTTCAGTGAACTTGTTTTGAAGAGATCTTCTTTACAAGATGAACTACGTTACTTATTGCACACTGAATGGCGTTACAGTGGAAATGCAGGATGAAGAGTCAGTGTTCACATTAAGCCTAAAGGAAGACAGAGTACAAATGTACCCAGTTTTGACAAACAAAGACCTGCCACAAGATTTAAAGAGTTCAGTTTGAAAAGAAGTATGGGATTTCATCAGCAAAGAAATTGGGTTGATCAAAACAGCAGAACCAGTGAAGATTAAGGTGACAGCAGATGTGATTTTTCCTAAAACTGGACAATACAGACTAAAGAGGCAGAGGAAGAGATGAAGCCAGTAATTGAGGTGATGATTGTGCAGGGAATCCTTCAAGAAGTGTCAGATTGTGCTTGCAATTCTCCTGTAAAGGGAAATAAAAAGTCAAATGGCAAGTGAAAGATCATGTAAGACCTCCATGAAATAAAATAAATAACGTTTACTTGCTGTCCCATAGTACCACATCCAGTAGTATTACTATTTCAGATTCCTACAGAGGCAGAATAGTACACCATTATTGATTTGAACAAAACATGTTTTTCTATGATATTACATGAGGACTGCCATTCCCGTTTTGCTTTTCAACTTTAAATGAAGTTCTCCTGGGTGTCGGACTCCACAAGGGGATGGGAGAGCACATTGATTTTCTCGCAAATATTGAAGAAAGATCTGGAAAACTGAAGTAGTGATGAAAGTCAATCCTAATCCAGTAAATTGACGCTTTTTTAATATCATCCAAAACATTAGAGGGTTGTCAACTTGATTCCAGTCAATGTTGAAAAAAAATTCTGAAAATTGACATAGTCTTTGCTGAAAATATGTAGTATTGTAAAAAAAAGAGGACACTATATTGAAAAGGGTGTGTGAAAAAGTTCGAAATAACCTATTTCTGCAATTTTGAAATGTATTCCCCTGACAACCCCATGAAATGTAGGGATGTTTGTTGAATATTGCCAATAATAGATCCCAAACCTTTCCCTTATTGTCAAGCCCTTAGTAAGGCTAACCTGTCATCATAGACAAGAATGGGTGTTACTTAATGCATTTTTAACAGTGAAAGAGTTTGAGTCATGCAGCCACACTCAGGATGACTGATTACAAGATGATATTCTACTTGTTATGTTATGAGAAAGATGGATGTGCATTTTCAATCCTTCCACAAAAACAAGGAGGACTCATGCGTCCAGGAGAGTGTGTTCCAGTTGTTTTAAGACTTGCTGGATGACTAAAATCAGTTGCATCAGTTTGTCTGGAATTCGAACAACGTGAAGGGATCATGATGAGCAAATCTTGAATTGTTTATTTTTGTATGTCCCACATTAGGTTGAAATTATTTTGACAAGAGTGAAAACACCACACTTAACAAATAGCAGGTTAGCACAATAAGCGTCATTCTTAAAGCAAATAATTTTTTAATCTAGAAACACTGTTACCAACTTCACACAAAAGTAATGACAGGGATAAAGGAATTAATAATGAACAAGACCACGCTTGTATTGAAGTGACCATATTATGCACAAAACCACAACCATGTGTAGAAGACGTTCCATTAGAATCCTCATACTTTTGTTGATGGTTTTTGAGACCAATATGGAGGATTGAAAGCTGTTTATACAATCTGCTCTACTAAAGAAACATTTGAAAAATCCCCCTCCCAAGTATCAGGACTGATTACTGTAACAAGACCTGTTGCTTATCCAAAACATTGGGTGTAACAATATACACTCCTAGGCAGTATGGTTTTGGTTTTGTTCATGACAATGGACAACTATGGTTACAGAGAGGATTACGACGTCTTCGGGTCCCCAATGTCAAACAACAAGTACATACTGTATTTATTAAATGTGATTCAAAAAACAAAAGAAGTAGCAGTTGTTCATCTCAGCCCCAATCGGCTGGCAAGGATTTGTTTACCTTTGGAAAGAAACATGCTGATCAGATGGTGAAGTACTGGATATTGCAGGAAGAGTCAGTTATTCAACACAAGGAAAATGTAAATAGTGAAGGTGAAAAAGGCTTAAATAGTGCAAACTTTTTTTACTTGGACACGATGCAGACTCCTTTGAGAGCGTTAAGAGACTTGCTGAAGATGTATGAAGTCTTGCTATAGTTTGTCATCCAAACAATCAGGGTAAGAAGATTATGACCATCATAAATCAAATTGGCAAATCAGTAGGTCCATTTACACAATTACAGGAAGACTTTTTTGAGATGCCACATGGCAATGGACTAATGTACATCTTAGTAGTAATTTGACGTTTCTCAAAATGAGTTGGAACATTTCCTACTGGGAAAGCAGATAGCCATACCGTTGCCAAATTATTGTTTAGGGAGTTAATACCAAGTTTACTCTCCCAACTTCTTTTGAGACTGGTTGTGGCATTCGTGCTGTAGATTATCTGTGCAGCTTTCTGAATCAAAGAGATTCTACTGTAGCTATCAACCACAATCATCTGGAATGGTAGAGGAAACCAATAGACCTTTAAAAAATAAACAAACTTTATGCTTTCACAGGACTAAAGTGTCTGGAATTCGATCCCCTCGTGCTGATAAATAGAAGTTCTCCAAAAAGAAAGACTGGTCTATTACCCCATGAAGTGATCATGGGCAGAGCAATGAGACTTGCACATGTACCTTCCGTTTGATTAGTTTCCATAACTGATGACCTCGCACTGGATTAGTGCAAAGGTCTGGCTGAGGTTTTGAAACCTGTCTCCTACCAGGTGAATGCAGCCACAGAAGACTACAAAGATACACCTTGCTATGAACTGAATGCAGGTGACTCCATGTTTATTCACAAGCATGTCCAGAAAGGCTGGTCCATTCCAGGTGACCCTGACCACCAACAGTTCAGTGAAATGTGCAGTTGTGCCTCAGGGGATCCACACTGCTCACACAAATAGACTGAGAGTAGCTGGATCTGTGGACGTGGGAAGAACTGATCATCCAATAGAACAGACGGTAGAACAGTGTCTCAGTCAACTTCACGTTCACAGCGTGTATACAGAGGAGTAAAGATTTTTCTGTAATTAGTGAAGACCAAATGAAAAGTGAGAGAGAAAAGATTCAGATGAGTGACAGTTCAGAGGAAGAGTTTGAAACTCCTAAAGTCAGTTATAAAGTGAACAGAGTGAAGAGCTGTTGCAATGCAAAAACACAAAATATAAGTGGTGGCAAGAAGAGGGAGTCTCTGATCCAAAGAGTGACAGGTTACAAACAAAAAAAAGTTAAAATGACCCTTTTTGTTTTTAAAAAAAAATCTTTTTATTGAATTTTTCCCCAAGCACATTGAAAACTGTACATACCAATCAGAATGATTATGACACAATATATACATGCAAAGAAAGACCCAGAGAGGTAAACACAAGACCATAAACAAAAAAAAAAACAACAAAAAAAATTATGAAACACAAAAGAGATAACAAACAATTAGTTACAGTAGAAAATAAACAAATAAAGTGACAACTGACCCTATTTAACTGTCATTATTGCTGTCAGACCCTTAAACTATATCTTACTTGCTAACCACTGCTTGGCCCGCTTGACCCACCCAGCATCCAGTCTTGAATGGGTGTCCAGATTTTAGCCCCAAATCTTCTCTTCCTACTCCCTTTACTTCTATAACTTGCTGTCTCAAAGTTATACATAACAAGCAGTCTTGCTCTCCAATTAAAAAAAATGGAGGCTCAGAGCTATCCACTCACTGGTGATACATGCTCTGACCACTGTCATCATCATAAACAAAAGTGCGATTTGAGTGTTACTCAATATAGTGGGCCATGACTCTACTCCCACCCCCAAGATCACAAGTTCACCCGTAAGGGTTATCTGTTTTTGAAACAAAATATTTAAAAACCCTTCCAAATCCTGAAAGAACCCTACTAATTTTGGGCAGGAAAAATCATATGGATGGAATCGGCCGCTAGCAGCCCGCAGCGATTGCACTTATCCCCTCCTGTTTTTCCCCACCAAGACACCTTCCTGGGTGAAGCCATGTAGTGCTGGCTAGGGTGTCACCAAAACACTGCTAGCACGTTCCAAGGATCTATTAATATTAATGCCACCTACTCCTAGTTTTTGCTCCCATTTAGATTGACAGTTATCCAAATCATCTGAAAGAGCTGGTTCCAGTTGCTGATAAAATTGACCTATCAGGGTCTTTTTCCTCATTTTCTCGATTAGTTCAATTTTACCAAATTGCAACCCCATATTAGGACGAAATTTAGCCATAAAGGTCAGAATATGCAAATATTTAAAGAAATCTGCCCTGTCCAGGGCAGACTTTTCTCTGAGCTCTGGAAAAAAACAACAAATCCACTTGATCCATGAGTTCACCTAAGCAACCAATTCCTTTTCTGTCCCATTTAAAAATAACCTGATCCCTGAAGATTTGAGGAAGCAGCCCCAAGGCCTTAAATGGAGTGTAAAATTTCAATGTTGGGATTTTACATAACCGTTTAATTTGTTCCCACACTGGATAAGCTGCCCGTGAAGTCTTAAATCTTGTTTTTTTATAATAAGATGGCTCTATGATAGTCACTAAGGAGCCATTAGCTTTCTCACCCATAATAAGCTCATAAATTGACTGTCTGTGAAATAAAGAGATAGGAGCTTTGCACCCCAAAATCAGTGGACCCATACTCTGTAACATGACTGCCCAATAGTACATTATAAAGTGCGGGACGCCCCAACCATCCCGATTTTTTGGGAGAATGATTTTCCTAAAGGCCCTTCTTGTTCTCCGATACCCCCACAAAAATCTTGAACAGCCTCTATTTAATTTTAAAAACATTGAATTCGAATATTCCAAAGGGATGGTCCTTAATATATACAGAGATTTGGGAAGGACAAGCATTTCGAGAACATTGCATCTCCCATGCAGGGAAAGATGCAGGTGATTCAGCCGTTCCAGAGTGGTATTAACCTTTTCCATGACAGGTAGAATGTTCAGGGCTGGAATCTCCTCCACCTTAGGAGTGATTTTTATTCCCAGATAAGTTGCTTATGACGTAACTACCACACCAGCCGGGAGATCTGGCCTATAGTACAGCACTTGAGTCTTTCCAGTGTTGAGCTTGTACCCGGAAAAAGAGCCAAACTGCTCTGCTAAGGTTCTAATTACTGAGAGAGCAGTTGCCAACTCCCCCGATACTACAAATATAAGCCAATGCTCTATTTTCAACTCTGTTAAAACTGATTGATTTAATATCCTCATGAGTGTTTACTCTGCATAAAAATAGATCAATATATAAAGCAAATAAAACGGGAGAACACGGGCACCCTTGACATGACAGCCCTGAAATTCGTATTGAGGCCACCCGATTGATATATAAGGTCTTAACAGCTTGGATAAATGCTGGACAAAACCCTTTCCACTGCAGGACCTCTCACAGATAGCCCCAGGAGACCATGTTGAACGCTTTTTCGGCATCCAACAGGATCACCCCAAGCGCTGAGTCTGTTGCTTGCACCCAATCCAGAAGGGTAATGACCCTTCTGACATGATCAGCAGTATCCCGCCCTGGAATAAAACCGTGCTGCACACTAGATACTAGAGGAACCATAACTGTCCCTAGGCGTAAGGCAAGAATCTTTGAAAATATTTGATTAGCGAAATAGGTCTGCACGAGGAGGGTGACAGCTCAGGCTTTCCCTTTTTTTTAAAAACAACTATTGTAGCTTTTCTCCATGACTCTGGTGCTACCCCTTGTTGTGCATTCAAAAACAAAGTCATAAGCTCAGACATCAAGACACGACGGAACGTTCTATAGAATTCAAGTGGAATTCCATCGGGGCCAACTGCTTTGCCCCTAGCTAATGATAAAATTGCTGCTTCCACCTCATCCCTTTAAACATCTTCTGCTAAAGACACATTATCCTCCTCTAAAACTTTATTGGTTCCTATGTTCCCACACAATCCCTCCCTATACCCTTCTGTATTTCTTGTTACATCCTCTATATACTTCTCAGCATAAATTCTACAGAGAACCCTCAAAATATCAGTTGGCGACTCCAAAACCTTATCGTTATGATCGCGTATCCTAGATATTCGATTCACACTTTCCCTTTGGCGCAATCTTTTTGCTAATACCAGCATCTTCCCCTAATTCGTAAACCTAATCCCTATAGACGGATAGCTTACTAGCCATCTTTGTTACAAAGTGTTGGTGGATTCTCATTTTCATAATTGAAATTGCTTTTAGGGTATCGTCTTTGCTCAGCTGATGTGAAAGTTTGTCCACAAGCTGAATCTTCAAGAAGTTGCCTTATTCGATCTTTAGTTTCTGTATTTAACTTATGATGCTTCCCAATAGAGTAACTCATTGTAGCACCCCTAACACCAGCTTTGAATGCCTCCCAAGCAATTGAGTCTGAAGCTGTACCCTGATTCACCCTGAAAAATTCTGGGATCCAAGTACACATATATTCACAGTACTCCGGATTAAGCAACAAATTGCGTTCAAAAGTCCATATCATTGCTGATGCTGAGCTTTCAAATCGCAATCCATTACCACAGGATTATGTTCTGAGATGATCCTCGGCATTATCTCTATTTTAGAATTCATCACCACCTCCCTTGAAATAAACAAGTAGTCTAAACGGACATGCTTCTTATGGAGAACAGAATAAAACGTATACCCTGGAGCACTGGTCCTTTGATTTACCCATACGTCGACCAAGCCTAGCTCTCTGATTAAGCCTTTAATGTCTTTGAAGACTTTTTCCCCATATAGGGACGATTGCTCCCGATATCGACATCCCCCTCCAAATGAATATTGAAGTCCCCACACAAGACTAAATGGGCTGGCCACTCTCCCAGTTTGATACTTAAATAATGTAGAATATCTGGATTGTCCAGATTGGGTCCGTTCACAGAGCAAACTGTAACTGGGGAGTCATTAATGACCAGTTCCATGATAACCCAGCGTCCATAGCTGTCCTCTTTTACCCGTCTCTTCACTCCCAGGCCATATCTCATAAGAATTGCTACGCCCCAAATGTTAGAGCCTTGCTTAGTACATCCTAACAGTTCCATTCCCAGATCCCATAGCAATTTACGATTATTCCAAGCTATATGGGTTTCTTGTAATCATAACAAATCATAACGTTGAGTCCGGAGGATTTGAGCCAACACCCCTCTTTTTCTTTTGTCATTTAACCCACAAATACTCCATGAACAAAATGAGAATCATCCCATCTTAATTCATTCAGGAGATTTTATCTATTTTTCCCAACCAGGTCAGACTAAACCAAAACATTTCCTCTCCGAAACAAAGTAATATCATAGTCATAATCACTCCATTCAGCCTCACCCAACACCAATCCACTGTGCCAACCTCCCCACCCTCCCCACCCTGCTTCTCCACCCCCCAAAGTCCCCTACCCCCTCCTCAATTGAGGCTTAATGACCATGTCCTCAATGATCAAAAATTACCCTTTTTGTAAGAAGAAAATCTGCAGTGGGAAAAGTAAACGAGACTGAGCCTGCATTAAGTGCAAATTCAAGTTCTAGCCAATGTCTTGAAAAAGAAAGCGAGCACAAGCCGGTTTATGAGTAAGCACCCAGATAAAGAACATACAGAAGAATCACCAGCTGCCAAGAGACCAGTTAGAAGGAGTGTTCCCGGAAATATGCTTCACCAGAGTAGATGTATCGAACCCCAGCGTCAGAGGAAGATACTGATTAAGATGAATATTTCCAAATAAATAGGTGCCAAGCTAATTTAGAAAAATGATCAGATCTAGAGACTGATTCAGAAGAAGAAACACCTTCAGGGTAAAAAGAGACCTTGTGATTCTGAAGTCTGATGAAAATCACAATATCGAAACATGAGAATTTTGCTCACAAATTGAAAGATGACAATAATTTTGCCATGAAACGTTTTGTTTTTTTGTCACTAACATGAAGATGAGAAATAGCAGATGCTGTAAAATTGTAGAGATGTTGCTGTTAATATTATTAATACTAGTGTTTGTTGGCCTGTTGGTGCGCTTACTGATTTGTGTGGGAAATGTTTCAAATTATTTAACTAGACTGCAATTTGATGTAAAGATAAAAAAAACTAAACAAATGATACATTCACATGAACAACATTTAGTTGCTAGTTTTGGAGATAATGTGTATACTACAATGATTAGATTATATATTGAAATTATAAAAGTTATTACATGTTATATATGTATGTTCCTTCTTGCATCAGCTGACGAAGGAGCTGTTGCAAGGGGTGTTGAGGCAGAATATCGAGTTGGAAATGTCAACTTACACAAATATCGAGTTGGAATTACTGTGATTCAGAAATATCGATAGCAAGAATATTGTAGTCCAAAATAGAGAAGTCGTTAATATTGTTTGCAAAAAAATAGTTGCTTAAAATTCCAATTAGTGTTATGTATTTTAGTTTATATTTTAAATGTTTGTGATGTATGTTTTTTTGTATAAATATTGTTTATGATTTTTAATACGTTTGTTACAATTTTAGTAGTTATGAATTTTGTTTTAATTACATTTAGCATTTTTTAGTTCCACAGCTGTAGTGTAGTTCCTATGTTCCCAATAGGCTCTGCACATTGGAATAGTATATCCTATAGCTATGAATTAGGACTGAGGTTGACTATGTCTCTATCGAATATACTAAACTTAATTGTGAATTCCAGCTAGTTTAGAGGTCCCTAGAAACGTTCTCGAATTCACAAGAAGGGATTACTTTCCGACAACCGCATAAACATGACAACTTTGTTTCCCAAGAATAAGAAATATATCTCTAGAGTAACAATAAATAAATAAGTATTTCACTCAGTCAATCGTGCAGGCTTCGTTTCTACAGAGTTGTAGAGAAATAGAGAGATGGGCGTTTTCAATAAAAAGGTTTATTGAACAGTGTTCTTGCTCATACAAGAGAAGTGAACTGCTACAATTGTAATGCGGGCTGCAAAGTATAATGCGTACAGCAAGAACAACATTATAAAATAATACTGTAAGAGCACTGTATGGTTTCTAAACCATATGAGAATACAAACAAAAATAACAATGATTAAAATACTCAACTGGTGCTTCTAAAATATGCCTACCCCAATGTATCTAACCTAAGTCTAGTACGAGGGAAGATGTAAGTATTGTGTAGCATAGATTTTAGTTTTCTTTGCCAAGAATCTATCCAAGATTTCCCCAGGTTCTAATCAGCTCCATACCTTAGGTTTAGAATGAAGGAGGTCTTGTATCTCTGTCTCAGGGCTCGATTTCCCAACACCCCGCAAGGGGAGCTTGGAAACACTGGAGCTGGATTCTCAGCAGGAGAAAGACAGTCTGCGATCAGTGCATCAGCTGGAGGGTCGGCTTCCTTCAGCACTTGCTGTAGCGAGTTGCGTCGGGCAAGTAGATAGTCGAACTGTTCCGCACCACTGTGTGTTTGCTAGGGCAAGTGAAGGTATATTTATACCAACAAGGTGTTTAGTTTGACGTAAAGTCGGGAATGATAACGTCAAGAAAGAACCCAAGGGAATAGTTGTTCTTTGAAAAGTACATGAGTTCTTGGACAAATCAATACACGAGCAAAGAGAGGTTCCCTGACTGCTTAAGCCGATTTCCCAAGAAATCGTTGTAACGTTTGGTACGGGTGGAAGTAGCCGTGCCTGTATTTGGACTGCATTTTTTATTTTTTTTTGCAGAGTTTTATATAGCGCGAACTAGACCCGAACCGAATCAGGTATCAGAGCGCTTTACATATTTTCCAGTTACGTTACATGAGGACACACTTTCATTTTAGGCACGGGGAGATTAAGTGATTTGCCCAGAATCACAGGAGGTTTTTGGCGTTGTTACCGAGACTCGAACCCAGATCCCCAGGTCCGAGGTCGAGCGCCCTAGCCGTTAGGCCAACTCCTCTCCTTTAATTTGCATGGGTTATGCCTAAATAAGGGATTGATGTCTATGCCTATATTAGGACAACGTGATTTGTACCTATATAAGGGCATGAATCGGGAAAATAATTGATTAAAAATGTATTATTAAAATTGTGTAATTAATTTTAGCTGCATATTGTGTGGTTTATAGTGTTTAAGGGTGGGAAATAATTTATTTTTGATGAATTAATAGTTGTTAAAGTATATTAATTAAATTATTGAAAATGTATTATGGAAATTGTGTCATTAATTTTAGGTGTGGTTTGTGGGTTTATAGGGGTACAGTGTGGGAAGTAATTTATGTTTAATTAATGAATGATTAGTTGTTAATTTATATTAATTATTTAATCGATAAATGATTATGGTAAGTGTGTGATTTCTTTTTAGGTGTGGGTTGTGGGCTTTATGGGGTAAAGGTAGGAAGTAATTTATGTTTAAATAATTAATAATTAGTTGCTAATTAATATTAGTTAATTAATTGAAAATTAAATATAGAGTTTGTGTAATTATTTTCAGGTGTGGGTTGTGGTGTTTATAAGGGTAAGGGGTGGGAAGTAATTCATGTTTAATTAATTTAAACATATTTGATACTTGATTATTAATATTAATTAATTAATTTAGATTTAATTAGGGTATTATCATTTTTTGTGGTACAGTATACAATAGCATACAATATTTGCACCTCGCACCTTGGCACTTTAGCATTGAAGCTGCTATTGAACACGCGTGATAATTCTGCAATGTTTTATTGCATAGTTTTATAGTTGAGTTCTGTTTTAAATTTTAAGATGGTGGACTTATGTAAATGTTTTTATGACTAATCATGAGAAATGTTTGTGCTTTTATGGATAGTGCATATCCGAATAAAGTCCAATGAAACTGAAACTATAGTGGTACAGTGTGGGGAGTCAATGAATTGTACTTGCTTTATAGTTACTTTTTAAATACTATTAGTTTGTTGTGTAATAATTTTTTACAGTTTAATTTTAGCCGTGTGTTGTCGTGATTATAGGTGTAAGTTGGCAGGGTATGCCCAGACGTGGGTCCCTTGCTCACATTGCCACTGGATTCAATCTAGTCTGGCTGATGATAGTTGATAAGCCAGAAACAGGTCCCAGGATGCTTGTTTCCGGTCCAGTGAAGACATGGCTTGGCAGTTCAGGCTGGACTGTTCCCATGAGGCACAGGGTCAAGACTGATTTGCATATGGCCATGTCTGAACTGGGGTGGCGTAGTGAGCTGAAGAATGATGATGAATTAAACCCAGATCAGTTGACTGGTGGTGAGTGCTTGCAATGTTCAACACTCCGTCCATCATTCCGTTTGGATTTGCTATGGAGGAATATAGGGCAAAATATTAGGCAGCAGCTGTATACAGTGTTGAAGTCTGGAGGCTTCCAAAATTAACGGCCTGTTATCCAAGGAAAGCAACTTCTTGAGATTTATTTAGTCTCCCACTGAGGAGAAACATCCTCCCATTCTTTTATGACACATGACTGGAAATGGTGGGTGATCAAGCAGTGCAAAAAATACTTCTCTTTTGGGTGAGGCTGTAGATGACGCGGAGCTCTTGCACCAAAGGTTAGCCTTGGAGGACATCATGTGACATAAAAATGACCATCTTCTCCCCTAGCTTATAAACGTTAACATCATCTGTGTGAACAAGCCTGGTAGACACCTGGGGTAATCCATCAGCAATGGGAGCAGACACAAAGGGTAAAGTCAAAGTGGCATTCTGGGATAGGAAAAACAAAAACAACTACCAAAAAGTGAGTACTGGTGGGCTGGTAGTTGTTTTCTTGGCTTCTAAAGTTATTCCTTCCAAGGAAGCATACATGGACCAGATCCAGTCACCAATAGCGTGTACATTGTATATCACGTTCAGACCAGGAATACTTCAATGTAAATAATTTTACATATAAATGGAAGCACTCCCCACCCATTTGCAAGAATATGATACATGTAAACATACCATTGACAACGTTGACCACATCCTCCTCTTTTGTCTTGCTTATGCCAGATCCAGGCAGAAATGGTCCAGTGTCAAAACTGGTTTGCAAATGGCTGTGTCAGAACTGGGGTGGCAAAGTGATCTAAATAACAATGAAGAATTCAACCCAGATCTGTGACTGGGGCAGAGTTTCCAGATGTGGGTCCCTTGCTCACTTTGCCACAGGATTCAAGCAAGCCTGGCTGATGAGGGGGTGTTACCCCAAAACCTGTCCCTGGTTGCTTGTTTCTGCTCCAGGGTAAGACCCAGCATGGCAGTTTGGGCTGGACTGTTCCCATGAGGCACAGGGTCAAGACTGATTTGCATATAGCTGGATCAGAAACTGCGGTGGCAAAGTTAGCTGAAGAACGATGATGCATTCAACCCAAATCTGTTACTGGGGGAGAGTGTCTGAAAAGTTTCAGCACTCCATCCATCATGTCTGTGTGTTTGTAACCTCTTCCAAAGTTCATCAGCTGCCTTGAAGCAGGCCCACACCGGGCCACTGCACCATGAACTCTTGACCACAGATGCAAGGTCTGTACAGAATGAGACGACACATCCCCAACTATGTATTGTTCACTCTATCAGTTTTAATAAGAAGCATAATTCCATGTACAGACTGTATGAACACCATCCATACGGGAAACTGATGTGTGAAATGGGCAACCTGAGCTCACAACCTTATGGTGGTCGAGCAACAAAGCAGACCTTTTTATTGATGCTTAAAAAGATAACACAACTTTTGAAGAGTGCTTTAGGAAAGAACATGGAGCACAAAGATATTGAAGCACATCAAGGGTTATTGAGTGGATTTATGTCCAAACATTGTGAGTGAGTGATTTTTGCATAATTTGTCACTTAACATTATGTGTCCTGCTTATAGATTTTTTTTTGCCTTAGCCGGTATTTTATAACTGCTTTAAAGAAAATGTAAAAAAGGTATCAGAGTAAATTTGATAGAGGTAACAGTTTATTTCTCTGTTGCTGTTCCCTCTGATGCCCCTTCACGGGCCTGAAGTCTAAATATCTCTTTCCTTGCGTGCTTTTACAATGATAACACCCTTGTAATCCATGATATCGTATAAACGCTGCACTTTCCGATAAGTAATGTGATGCTCCACTATGACGAAACCAGAATCTGTGAGGGCATTCCTCAGAAACCCCTCATCGATGCAGAGATGAGGGAACTTCACATCACCAACCATGTAAAATGTTGTCTCTAGGGTTGTCATCACTATTAGGTGTCCTCCGCATTTCAACAGTGATGACAGATTTTTCACACCGTCGCAGAAATTCTTCTTATCTTTGGCTAAGAAATCCACGGAGTGCACCAGGAGCAGACAGTCAGCCTGAGGCATGACAGTTGGAGACAATGGGTCCCTTCTATCCATATCACAATTGCAAATTTGTTTGACTTTTTGTTGTACTATGTTCTGCTTCTCAATCCATGTTTCACTAAAACAAACATAGAACATGGTTAACAAATATTTAATTATTGAAAAACATCTATTTTGTTAGATCATGGTTATTATTCAGTACTAACAAGGGGGCATATTTGCAAGCCATTAGAGCCACTGAAGCGTCGCTCCGGTGCTGCTCTATGCTACGCCATATTTACAAAGCCGTGCTAAGCCACTTTGCATGGCTTAACACAGTCTTGCAGATATGGCCCTCTGCAATGCAGTTTCCTTATGCAAAATAGCGTGTAATAGGTGTTGCTGTGGGCATTCCCAGGGGTTTTAATACTGCTCCAGAATTACAATGGTCTGTAAATCCAAGGCAGTGCCAAAATCTAACCCCTTGCAATAGGAGGCTTTAATGTGGCACAACGTGGAAAAAATGCTTTTATTTCTCCTCACTTTTTGCTCTTTCTTTCTGTGCTGCATTCTAAAGGGATCAACATGCCATTACTGATTGTTTTTGTGCAGAACATGTCCTTGCACCAATGTGCATTGGCGCTAGGCAGCTTGTTTAGTGGCAAAACAGAGGTGAGTGCTGGCTAATATGGTGCACCGCTGCATTTTACAAATGACTCAGCACAACACAATTACTTGAGGCACTAAAGCATTTTCAAGTAAATCTTGCAAGAAAGAAGGAAAGAAAAAAGGAAAGAACAAAAGAAAGAAAGAAAGAAAGAAAGAAAGAAAGAAAGAAAGAAAGAAAGACAAAGAATGAAATAAACAAAGGAAGGACAGAATGTAAGAAAGGAAACAAGAAAGAAAGACAAACATAAAAGAAACAAAAAACAAACAAAGATGAAAAGAAACCAAGGACGGCCAGAATGGAATAAAGAAAAAAAGGATGAAAGACACACATGAAAGGAGGAAAGGATGGAGGGAGGATGGTACATGAGAAAGGAAGTCAGAAAAAGAAAGAAAAAAGGGATAAAAGAGAGATAGGAGGAAATATAGTAGGGACAGAAGAAAGAAAGAGAAAGAAAAAAGAAAGGAAGAAAGGAATAAAGAATGAAAGAAAGAAAGAAAGAAAGAAAGAAAGAAAGAAAGAAAGAAAGAAAGAAAGAAAGAAAGAAAGAAAGAAAAAAGGAAAGGAAGAAAGGAATGAAGGAAGGAAGAAAGTAGGGGGAAAGGAAACAAGGAAAGGAGGGAGGTAGAAGAAATCAAAGAAATAAATAGATAAGAAACAAAGACAAAAGAAAGAATGAGAGAAAGAAAGAAAGAAAGAAAGAAAGAAAGAAAGAAAGAAAGAGAGAAGAAGGGCACAAGGGACAAAGTAAACAGGGCAAGGAGGGAGGCAGGAAGGAATGGAAGAAAGAAAGAAAGAAAGGAATACACACACATATGAAAACACAGAAATGAAGAAAGAAACAAAGATACAAAGAAAAAAAGAAAGAAAGAAAGAAAGAAACCAGCAGTGGGAAAATAAACATGGAGAGGAGGGACGTAGAAATAAATGAAAGAAAGAATAAAGGGAAGAAAAAAGGAACAAACAAACAAAAAAACAAAGAACAGATGTAAGAAATAATATAGAACGGTTTCAAATGAACGCAATCTGGCATGTTGTCAAATAGCAGCAGTCAGAAAAGTAAAACTCTCCAAAAGGAAATGGGATCTGACAAAGATGGAATGTGCATCAGAAGCAGCCTGCTATCACATCAGGCTCTAAACAAAAAGGCAACACTAAAGTAATCATAAAGTAAACAAAACACTGGCACTAAAGGGAACTAGATATCATGTGCTCACTGTAAGAGAGCAAAATGCAGTCACTCAAAGTGAAGTTTTGCAGTTGGTGACCCAGTGCTCCAAGCAGTATGCTGAGAGCGCAGAATCAAAATGTGAATGACAACAGACCGAAGGATAAAGAGAGGTGGCTGAAAGCCCACTATATTGAAGTATATTATACTTATTGTAGTGCCATCAAAAGGTCTTGGCATACACTAGATCTAATAAAGGAATAGAACGAGGAATAGCTAAAATGAAGAAAATCTGACCTGGAAAATATGCTTTAGAAACACCTATTGAGGAAATTAAAATTAAAACAAATAGAATTAAATTGGAAGGAAGCAAACGTCAAATAAAGCTAACATAATTATAATAACAAAGCAATCTTGTGATGAACTACAATAATAAAAATAAATAATGGTGGTGTCTCATGGGTCTAGAGACCCAGATACAAGACAAGCAATGAGTGTGTAACACTGGAAGGTACTGCCTGCATCGAGGCCATTCTGTGAACAGATGCACCAGCAGAGGTGGTATGTGGAACGCCAAGGCAAGGAGCATCATCAGGTAAAAGCGTGGACCTCAACTGACTACACAACTCAAAGCAAAGTAAACCAAAGACAGAACCCACTGCAGGTGGACTTAAGCAGCTGGATCACAGTGTCAGTGAAGATAGAAACCACTGCAGGAGTATTTCAGCAGCCGCCTGGCCGTGCCAATGAAGATGGAGCCCACTGAAGGTGGATTTCAGCAGCTAGCTCACAGTGATAGCACATGTTCACAAACAGTAACAAGTACAGGAAAATCCATCATCCAATGAGAACAGGTGCAGCATGTGAACTGTTTGACCCTCTTCACCAGTAGACTTGAGTACTATCTTATGGAGTAACATATTTCATAAAAAGATCCAGAGTATCAACCATAAGGGTTCCAGTGCAATAATCATCCCAGGTCCATCAGACAAGTTGAAAAAATAAATGGTGTGGCCCATTCCTGGTGTCATACAGAAAGCAGTACATAACACAAGGATTACCCAGTACCCCTGGTTGGTAGAAGGTACCCTAAAAACACTGTGGCACTTCCAAGTCTATTACACTGAACATTTAACACCATCAACACCAAAGTGGTTCGCACAGAGTAGGATCCTTACCTGCTGCCCTGGAGTTCACAAAACAACTTTATCGCGTGACTACAATCCAGTGCATCAGGTTCATTCTTCAGCCATTTCCGTAGCTCCTCCATGGACTTGTCATTCAAGCAGGCAAAGGTGATCTCAGTGAAATATTCACAGGCTGCCATGGTGAAATGGATGAGGGGGCTGATCGAAACTTGAATCAGAGAGCCCCCTTTCACAGCACCTGCTCAGAAAAAAGTCCACACTTCAATGTACTGCAAAGCTATCAATGGATGTAGGGCCTGGCCTTCATCCCGGATCTATACACATCCTCTCCTGGGTGGACAAAACCCCTCCGTCCACAGCCTTTAGGCTGCAGCCAACACTCCACAGGTGACCAACCCATCACCATACACTGTGATAGATGTATAGATATTTATGAATAATTGGAACCTTTCACCAAATATCTTTATTGATTGATTTTCATTTTGCTTTTCACTAACAGTCTATACGATAAGGCAGTTGGCATTTTACTGTCACACAAAGATAGTGCCACTTAAAAAACAATGTGGTAAAAATACTGTGCAATGCACTTGACTTCACCAGTGATTATTAGTACCTATACATAACATGTTCGCTTCACAAGTTTTCTATAGTATGTAATATGTTTATTGAAAGTTGACATTTTGATTCATCAGCATATATCAGCATTTGGAATATTTACTTATCCTATACAAAACAAGAGCCCCATGACATCCACATGCATAGAGTCAGATGTAGCAGCAGATTGGTACAAAGAGCAGACACAGGATGCCGGTACCCATGATATCAAAAAGGGGGGTGGTGATGGACAGAGTATCTGAATTAAGCAGAACACTCCTACCCAGTCAAAAGATCAGGGCTTGATCCATCACCGTTTTTTAGCTCACTGCACCATCCCAGTTCAGAACCTGGCTACATGCAAATTAGTCTGTCCCTGGCCCAGTGCATCATGGGAACAGGGCAGACCAAACTACCAAGCCAATTCTTTACTGGAAAGGAAACAAGCTTCCGGGGACCGGTTTCGGGCATTACAGGCGTCTTCGGCCCGGCTTGCTTGAATCCTGATGGTGCAGTGAGCAAGGGACTCACATCTGAGCATACCCTTCCACACTTGTGGTGGCCAAAACGATTCAAAAAGGGGGGTGGTGATGGACAGAGTATCTGAATTAAGCAGAACACTCCTACCCAGTCAAAAGATCAGGGCTTGATCCATCACCGTTTTTTAGCTCACTGCACCATCCCAGTTCAGAACCTGGCTACATGAAAATTAGTCTGTCCCTGGCCCAGTGCATCATGGGAACAGGGCAGACCAAACTACCAAGCCAATTCTTTACTGGAAAGGAAACAAGCTTCCGGGGACCGGTTTCGGGCATTACAGCCGTCTTCGGCCCGGCTTGCTTGAATCCTGATGGTGCAGTGAGCAAGGGACTCACATCTGAGCATACCCTTCCACACTTGTGGTGGCCAAAACGATTCAAAAAGGGGGGTGGTGATGGACAGAGTATCTGAATTAAGCAGAACACTCCTACCCAGTCAAAAGATCAGGGCTTGATCCATCACCGTTTTTTAGCTCACTGCACCATCCCAGTTCAGAACCTGGCTACATGCAAATTAGTCTGTCCCTGGCCCAGTGCATCATGGGAACAGGGCAGACCAAACTACCAAGCCAATTCTTTACTGGAAAGGAAACAAGCTTCCGGGGACCGGTTTCGGGCATTACAGCCGTCTTCGGCCCGGCTTGCTTGAATCCTGATGGTGCAGTGAGCAAGGGACTCACATCTGAGCATACCCTTCCACACTTGTGGTGGCCAAAACGATTCAAAAAGGGGGGTGGTGATGGACAGAGTATCTGAATTAAGCAGAACACTCCTACCCAGTCAAAAGATCAGGGCTTGATCCATCACCGTTTTTTAGCTCACTGCACCATCCCAGTTCAGAACCTGGCTACATGCAAATTAGTCTGTCCCTGGCCCAGTGCATCATGGGAACAGGGCAGACCAAACTACCAAGCCAATTCTTTACTGGAAAGGAAACAAGCTTCCGGGGACCGGTTTCGGGCATTACAGCCGTCTTCGGCCCGGCTTGCTTGAATCCTGATGGTGCAGTGAGCAAGGGACTCACATCTGAGCATATCCTTCCACACTTGTGGTGGCCAAAACGATTCAAAAAGGGGGACGTGATGGACAGAGTATCTGAATTAAGCAGAACACTCCTACCCAGTCACTACCCCCTTTTCTGTATCGTTTTTGGCCACTATAGGTGTGGCAGGGTATACTCAGACATGAGTCCCTTTCTCACTGCTCCATCAGGATTCAAGCAAGCCGGGCCGAAGAGGCTGAAATGCCAGAAACCTGTCCCCGGTAGCTTGTCTCCTTTCTGGTGAAGAATTGGCTTGGTAGTTTGGTCTGCCCTGTTCCCATGATGCACTGGGCCAGGGTCAGACTAATTTGTATATAGCCAGGTTCTGAGCTGGGATGGGGCAGTGAGATAAATAACGGTGATGGATCAAGCCCTGATCTTTGGACTGGGTAGGAGTGGTCTGCTTAATTCAGACACTCTGTTCATCACCACCCCCTTTTCTGTATCGGTACCCATGATATGTCAGCTTTCTTAGGGTTCACAGACCCTCAACCTGAGTTCCCCCTTCTGTCTGAGTAACTCCAGAGGGACCTCACACATGAGGATGTGGTTCAGACTCTTCAACCTCCAGCCACAAGGGTGGATCGAAGATCTGAAGAACCTGAAAGCAGAAGGGACAGAGTGTGGGTCACTTGCCAGTGACCAGGATGGCGATGGAAAGCTGCCAGCCAATGTTGGGTGATTTTAGGTAAAAAGGTGAAGATTGTCTCTTCAGCCACGAGGTCCAGGAGGTGTCAATGATAACCAGGAGCAGGATTCGAGCTGTCCCTCAAACGATCTAGTTGACTGCGGTATTGGTATCTAGATTGAGCCCAACAAGCCTTGGCAAATGCAATCTATGCAGGATGTTGAGATTGGCTTTGTTGCAGACCAGCAAGGTCTAAGGCACTTCTCCTTTGTAGGAATTCTGGAGCAAGTCTGGAGCACCCAGTAAAGCAAGTTAGATTCAAAAGGAAGTCTTCCAGGGGCTCACTAGCCAACAGATTAGGAACTGGGAAGACATGTCAAGCTGAAATTCAAAAACGAGGCACACAGGGAACTTGTGGAGTGGGGGCCTCTGAGCTTCAGTGTAAATGGTGCTCAGGTCTGGGGCTTCAAGCACCCAAATGCACAACTTTGAGTTACCTCATGAAGTGAGTGCAGTTTGCAAAATGCAGGATGTACAGGAGTTCCGGTCCCGTGTCTCTCATGTCTGCCACGGGTCTCAGCTTTCCGGTGAGTGAAGGTCGAGGTCAGAGATGTCTGGAAGTCTATGTCCTGTGTCACAGATTCTTCGGGATCAGGAGGGAGCCTCGAAAATGCAGACCAGCAAAGTTGCTGTTGGTGCCTGTTTGAACAGGGTGGTCACTCCTTGACCACAAGGGAGATGTCTTCCATCTTCCAGTTGAAATGGAATGTCGAAGGCCCAGGATATATGTTTAAGAGGTACGTCCAGGTTAATCTAAAGTCCTAGGGCCTGGGTTCCTATACTTATACACAGTTTAGGGGCTGGACTACCTTTAAGGTTCCTCCTATTGGTGGACCTGAGAAGGGGGTGGTTACACCCCTTTCCCTTTGTCCAGTTTTGCGCCAGAGCTGGGGCAGAGTGCCTCAGCAACTGGTTTGAACTGGGAAATGCATGGAGCACCTAGTGTGCCCCAGACAGTGTCTGGGAAGCATTCACTAATTGCAGCCCTCCCTGCCCCAATACTAAGTATGAGCACAAAATCCGTTCCGCTCACGGATTTTGCGGATTTTCGGTAAATTCGCGATCCGCGAATTTACCAAAAATCCGCAAATCCGCAAGTGGCGGATCCGGGGGGCAAAAGTTCAAGCCTTCAAGCTTGAAGAAGTTGTAACTATTTTAGGATGGCGCCGGCAAGCTGCCAGCGCCATCCTAAAATAGTTACTGAGTTAGCTTCAACAGGAAGCACTAATAAATAAAATAAAGCTGGTGCTCGAGCACCTGCTTTATTTTATCTCCGCACTCGGGGCAGAGGAAGTTTGGTTTGATCCTGAAACACATGTGGCAGTTTGATTGCACAGTGCTGACATGCACCCGGCGCTGAGAAATCAGTGCAAAGCTACTATGCACTACCCGAATTGCGGCGGATCCGGGGGGCAAAAGTTCAAGCCTTCAAGCTTGAAGAAGTTGTAACTATTTTAGGATGGCGCCGGCAAGCTGCTTACTAAGTTAGCTTCAACAGGAAGCACTAATAAATAAAATAAAGCTGGTGCTCGAGCACCTGCTTTATTTTATCTCCGCACTCGGGGCAGAGGAAGTTTGGTTTGATCCTGAAACACATGTGGCAGTTTCTGCCATCCCATGTGTTTGTCAGTTTTCCCCATGCCATGTGATAGGACGATATGAGAAGAAGGAGGAAGAGGAGATTTATGGGAATTTTTAGACAAAGCATAACCCTCATTGGGATGTCAAGTAACCGTGGGCGTAGGACTACACTACGCTTGCGGAGCATGCGTCGTTTGAGCTACTATGCACTACCCGAATTGCATGTGGCACAGTACAAAAACGAATAGCCAATGGTCAAGTTGGCGACCGCAAGTGAGCCAAATCAACATTGCGGCAAGATTTTTTCCTGGTTCGCGATCAGCAACATCAAGTCGCCGACCGCGAGCGTGGAAAATAAACCTCCCGGCAAGATTTTCAACGTGGGGAGGTCAGGTTTCTTATTGCGAGTGGTCGCGTATGCTCACGACCGCTCGCAATGAGAAACTACCAGTCCACATTGAGAAAGCTGCCGCTTGAGTACAAATCTACTCGAGTGGCAGAAAACGACCGCTTGCATTGTGTAAGATGCCGTTTGCAATGATTGCACAGTGCTGACATGCACCCAGCGCTGAGAAATCAGTGCAAACAGCATTTTCCTTACCGCACTACGCAGTTTTCGTAGTGTGAAGTACACTTCACGCAGCTACGCGTAGCGCTACTACACAAACTACGCCCAGGGTTAATGTGTTCAGCCAAGAGGTCAGGGCCAGATACGGTTTTCCCCTTGATGTCGTCCTAGAGATGGTTATGAGTGGGAGCAGGAACTCAATTCTGAGACCTGCCTATCCCATGTCATCCCAGCCTATGTCAAGATCCTAGCAGTTCTCTATTTCTTTGCTATAGAGTCTTTCCAGATGGTCCCAGGTGACATCATGGGACTTTCTCAGGCATGTCACCTCTTGTTCGGTAGATGACAGAGGGGCATTTGTGGAACATGTGGTTTCTGGGTAAGTACGAATCACCACTCATGTGTTATATATATGATTGTTTTTAATATACAGCACTGTTCATCATGCCTCATACAGGTCCCCAACAGACATAGCATGTACCATTCCATACAACATGTACTCTACAGATGCAAGGGAGATGTGCAAATGTTCCCTCATTTTTCTCCTCAAGGGATGCTGCACATGCTCTCTCCCCACATCTCCTCACACCATACAGATATGCAACCACTGCAATGTACACGCTACTGCATTCATAGCGATCATGGAGTGCATTGTTGGCCTCCTGAAGTCATGAGTTAAATGTCTTGCATGTACAGGAGATGCTGCTGTACTCCCCTGATGTTGTGTGCAGGATATTAGTAGGCTGTTGTGTCTTACACAACATAACATTAAATTATGGCTTGTACATACCTCTGGACCCTCAGCTAGGTCTGAATCCGTGCAATCACACTGAAGTGGGTACTGATGTTGTTTCTATGGATTCACCTCTTTTGGATATTTCTGGTCCTGTTATTGTGCCTGTGACACCAGTTTTCAACAAACTGCTTCTGGTTGTTATGTGGGTCCACATGATTTCTCTCCTCACTTTCTTGATAATTCTTCCATAATAGGCACTCCACCTACAAAGGTCTGTGTTTTCATGGCTGAATAGCACTTTTATGGTCCTGCCTTGGATATATGTTTGGAAAAATAAACTTTCCTTGGATTTTCTATTTTTGTGGATTGGAAATGTGACAGTATCCTTCTTGCTGAATAATGGCCATCACCTTTCAGACTGCTCTGCCACATTGCTTTTCACATAGGCTAAAGAGAGACTTGTCCCTCATAAACATTTAACCTGTTGAAGTAAATCAGGGAATTGTTTTGGATGATGTACCATATGATGTACTCAGTCCTATGGAAATTCTTCCGATTCCTTATCTATCAAGTGTGTCTGTGGGTAATGTAATTGTACCGAGGTTGCATTCAGATGATTGGGATTTTAAAAATGGTGAAATTCATGCCCTCAGGAATCAGCGGATCAGTACCTAAATTCTGCTAATTATGGTGAAATGTTCTGTTACCATCATTGTTGACATCCCTGTTTGCATTGAGCATGTGTTCAACGCACACATTTTTACTGTACACAATGGAAACGTTGCCAGACTGCCACACAAGGTTGCTCAAAATCATAGAGGGAAAAAATCACTTATTATTCTGGACATGATGCATCACTCCCAAAATCATCTTATTTCAAGATAGTCCCTACACCACCAAAGAAATGTATGGCTACAGAAACTAAGGATACAGATTTGTTTGTTATCCAATTAGCTATAAAATGCTATGATTACTGGAAAGTTACCATTGGCATGAAATTCATTTTGGGTAACAATTGTTGGTAAGATCAGGGGACAAACACCTTGCTCAGAGCCTGCTTAATTCCAACACAAATTATTATTGTTCTGAAGGATACAGTTCAGGAGACCACTTGTCTGCGGCAGGTCAAACTTAAAAAACATGAATGCACCAAATATTACCTCTATTGCCCAATTTGACAATTTGCAACAATTGACAAATTAAACTGTCCCAAATTGAAGCTGCTTCTAGGCTCAGAACTATTGATCAGGCCAATTTAGGAAAAGTTCTTGCCATTGTAGATAATAGCATTAACACCCTTTCTTCCCGTATTTACACATTAGATAATATTGTTTCATCTGTTGTTGATATTGTGCAAGATGATGTTGCAGTACTATACCATGGACAGAATCAATTGCGTTCTATTATGCAGTTTGCTTGGACTCTTCAAACGTTGAAATCTGGGAAGGTGCCTTGGGATTACAAGAATACAAGTTCATTAGCTTTTAATTTGACTGTTAAACAACAATTTAGGTCAATGAAAGAAGCCACCTTTTCTCTGTTACATATTGAAAAATTGGAGCTGTTACCATTTTCTGTAGCTGAGTCGAATTCGGCAGTTTGGCTCATCCATGGGTAAATAACATTGCCTTTTCCCCTGTATAAATTTGAGTCATGTAGGAAACACTATGCCATAGGTAGATTTGAACGTTTAGGTGGTGCTTTTCTTCATGAAGTCTGGAATCTTCCATTTACATATAGGTGCTTGAGAGAAGGGAAATAAGTTTATTTAAAAGGTGAAGCAGCACATCCACACCAGATCACTCATTCGTCTGTAGAAATCTGTGATTGCACGGCTCTTGTAATGTACTAGCACCAAATCTTGCGTGTGTTTTAAAAGGCACCCCACCCTGGCTATTACACCAACTTTTGCTTGCAAACAGTAGTTATTTGTTATTAAATAATGAAGATTGCTGTGGTATGCTTGCTGGTATTCTGTATATTGTTACAGTTTCCAAATGTGTAGTTTGCTGTAAGAATGTCCTGATTCCTCCTCCACAGGGAAGGCTCGATGTTTCCATCTGGCCTTCTATTCCGACCTTGAAGGCAGAGTTCAACAAGATGAGTCGAATAAGAGCTCTTTTGTCCCAGAAGGAAGTCGCCCTTACATCTGTGTGTGAAATATTCGTCCTTCATGTTGCAAACACTCGTATTGTGGTATATGCCTTATTTTATACAGATCTCCCCCTACATTTCGGTGCATTGATTCACACAATCTTTAATGCCTCGTCAACCAAAGGCCTGGCACACTTTTTTAAAGTAGTAAGTTCTGGCCTTGTGACCTCATTCCAAGCTATATTTGGTGTGATCCCAGCATTATTTCATTTGATTTTTTTGAGTGTCTTTGGCGGTTTCCCGTTAATGTTCCCTTTGGGAGCGGACATACTGCTGTTAATTTGTTTATTCCAAAATGGTGTAGGAAGGAACACCTTCCTACACATAATCAATACTCCCCTACACGCAGCCACCCTTTGCATGTTAGTGCAAGGGTGGCTGCGTTGGCGCTAAGTTGTTAAACTTAGTGGCATCACATGCGAAAACGTAGGGCTGCACCACACTCTTGTAAATAAGGTGCAGACTTGTGTTTCGAAAGTGGTGGAGAGTGTGGAGGCTAACGAAATGCTCTGCCACTTCATTGTATATATTCCCCAGGGCTTTTTATGACTAAATTTTTATGGCTGGCCATTCTCTCTTTGTCCATGAAGGTGGCACACACTGCTTGGAAACACTAAAGTTATTCCTCTCTTGAAAAATCCCTTGCTTGACCAAACCAGCAAGAAAATTATAGACCAATCTCTCTCCTACGGATCCTGATGAACTTAGTGGAAGAGAATATGAACAATCTTTTGACAGGCTTCTTAGAGAAGAACCAATAGTTACATTTCTCACAGAATAGGTCTAACCTTCCTAGAGTCTGTATTCTGCTCTCCCTAAGGTAACTGAGGATTTTTGAGTCCAGCTGTGGCTGATGGTGGCTCAACTGCATTCATTGTTTTAGATGTAAGTGCTTTCTCATCTCATCTTCAGAAAGAACTTTACTTTATAGCATGATTTAGGTATTAGCCCTAAGTATCAACCTCTTTAACATCTTTGTTAGGCTGCTAGTGGATGTGGTGAAATCTTTTAGGATGTCTTTTCTTTCCTACGCAGAGGATACTCAGCTTATCGAATCTCCATCAGAGGCATCTATGGAGGGTGTTTTCAACTTCATGAATTCTATGCTGCGATTTCAATTGGGTGCATTCTATCTGTCTGAAGTTGAATGCCAATAAATCTGACATTCTCCTGCTGGGGAAAACTCTTAGGTCTGGGGTGACCACTGGTGGCCGAGGGTATTAGGGCCTCCTCCCGAGCTGACATCTACTGTAAAATATATGGCTGTCTGGCTTGGTGATGCACTATCGTTTGAGTCACAAAACAATGCACAGTCGGGAATGTGTTGGGTACTCTCAGAAGCCTTCAATTGATCATGTTTTTGTTTTTCATCACTGGTTCGGCAAATGAGCATAAAGTCACTAATCATTTTAAAAGATGTCTATTGTAACATTCTTTTTCTATTACCCACTAGGTTTGAAATCAATGGGTTGCAGATGTTCAGAATGTAGCTATGTTAGAAATTGGGGTCTCTAGTTGGCAAGGGTTTGAACCTTTGTCCATGTAGGGACCCTTCTGCCTAGACAGGATAAGGGAGATACACTTCTAAAATAACCCCTGCTCATCCTCTTGGTAGCTTCGCATAAGGAGTCAGGCGTATCTCAGCAGCAGTGTGTAAAGTATTTGCACATGCCAATCATTAACACAGTGAGAGCACTACAAAAGGATACACCAGTTTAGATAAAAATCCAATATTTTTATATTTCCAAAACAAGACCAAAAATGATAAAAATCCACCATATATAGTTCGTTAAAGTCAATATCTCTGTCCGGGGCTATCACGATGTCGTGAACAACAAATCCAAACAGTTCTGACTGACCGCAGAGTCCCGGGCCAGAAACGGTGTCAGGAATACCCGCAAAACAGTACCTTTTAGAAATGCAGCCCCAAAGACCCAGCGTCTGCAGGCATCCATTCCAGAGGTCGGTGCAGGAGTCGTCAGGCCCATTAAGTCACACAAATTGCCGATCGAACAACTCACAGTTGAAGTCAGAAGCACCGGCATTGGCAGGTGTTGGGGCTGCAGTGTGAAGTGCTGCGTTGCATCATTTGGTGCATTTGGGCTCCGTGAGGTCATCTAGCGGTGTCAGTGAGACAAGGGCTTCGGTGCAAAGTAATGCAGTGCTCATATCGGTCCTGGCCGGTCAGGATCCAAACAGCTGCGTTGTTGTTGCTGAAGCGCCGTCGTCAGCTGATGAACTGGAATCGATTGCACAGGTGTCGGTAGGCCAAGGCTGCAGTGCAGTATGAGTACGGTGCCCTTAAACCACGGCACAAACAGCGGTGTCAATGTCTTCGTGGATCAGCATCATCAGTTATACCAAGGCGGCAGCATGAAGTTAGGTGGTGTGCTACAAGACTAGAAATGTTGCCCTGTCTCTAAGTTGCTTTGTAAACTTTATTGGCTACAGATAGAGAAACATATTCAGTTTAAAGCCTGCTGAGTAGCTCTTCAATTATCTACACTCAGGGGGCACCGGGCTTGGCAACCCCGGTGCAGCTGCTCATGCCTATGATGGCTCGCAGCTCTGCCAACCTGAATTTGTCTCTTACACCTCGTACCAAAAGAGTCAGGAAGAGAAGTCTCTCTTTCCAAGAGATGGCTCCAGGTTCAAGGACTAACCTGCCTTTCCATCTACGGAATACTCCGAAACATCTTTGTTTGTGAAAGCATCTGAAGACCTTGTTGTGTGCAGCATAAATGGTTTTTGTGTTGGCTCTCTGTTGTATCACCTTGGCGGCTGGTTGCACTGGGAAGCCCCATTTCTAGGGCACCAATGTGCTTTATAAGTCTTCATGACATTATATAACAGTTCTCATTTTGCCTTTTAATTTGCAGACTTTAAACTTAGTGAAGATTAGATGAAATGTCACCTTGCCAAAGAGTGCGACTGAGGACGCCAGCCTCGCTGTTCATGTTCCACATGACGAGGCTGTGCACAGCAGGTAATACGCGTCAGTCACATGCCATTGGCAACACTCATGCTCTCGGAGCTCCGAGCGGCCTTGATATCAGTTCCTGCTTCCCTCCCTGCAGACGCATATTTTTGAATATGTTACTGAACAGTCGGCATCATGAAGAGCATCACATGAAACGCAGCAGAGAGAGAAGAGCAGAACAAGTTGTGATTGAACAAACAGAAATAGTTAGATTTTTGGATAATGCCTTGGGAGACTTCTCTTTGTTAATGTTAATGTGATAAATAAATAAAGCACACTGTTCCTGTTAGGTGTCCTGGAGCAACCTTTTTGGAGAAGAAGGCAAATATCTTAGCAGAGATCTGAGTTGCTGAACAGCCACAGTTCCAGCATCCCTCTAAATGTGTGTAGAGAGGTAGCTGAATGGATCAATAATGTGAGCTTGTTCCAAATTGCTACAGTTCACAAGTAAAACCTTCTGCCTCCCAAGTTCATTCTCCTCTATTTTGGTACCACCAAAGTCCTGGAAATAGAGCATCTAAGTGGTCTGTTAGGTGAGTACAATCTAAATTTATGACCAAGATATTGTGGTCCCTGATTGTGCAAGATTTTTCAAACAAGGCACAGAGCCTTAAATGGTATCCACTCTTTTACAGGCAAAAAATGTAGCTGCTTTTTTTTTTTTTGCAGAGTTTTATATAGCGCGAACTAGACCCGAACCGAATCAGGTATCAGAGCGCTTTACATATCACCTGTTACGTTACATGAGGACACACTCATTTTAGTTACGGGGAGATTAAGTGATTTGCCCAGAATCACAGGAGGTTTTGGCATCGTTACCGAGATTCGAATCCAGATCCCCAGGTCCGAGGTCGAGCACCCTAGCCGTTAGGCCAACTCCTCTCCCCTGAGAGGAGCTGCTTGATCATCTTCCTCGCCGAGAAATGTTGAGTGGTGCGTGACACAGCTCTTGCCGCTATGTTTTGCAGTACCAGCAGTTTTTAAGTGCTGTAGCCGAAGATTCAGGTACATACCATTACAATAGTCTATTCTGGCCAACTCCAAGGCCGATATAACCATCTTTTGGGAGTTTGAAAGAATACATTATAAGATCTTTTGATTTTTCTTAGGTTAAAAAATGTAGCGGATGTCAGAGCATTGATCTGTTTGACAAAAGAGAGTTTACTCTCATGATGACCCCTTGATTTTGTGCTTTTTTGACTGTATTTGCAAGTCGCCCAAGTCTGTTAGTCACCAGCTCAGGGACCAATATGAAGGATCATTGCCAAGAAGCACCACCTCTGTCTTATTAGAGTTCAGCTTTAAGCAATTATCGCTCGTTGATGAGCCTACCTCTGTCACACAGGTAAATTGCTTACCAATGGAGTGAGGCTGCTTCATGACCCCACGACAATCTGAGTGTCATCTGCGTAAGATGTTAGAGAAAAGCCAAAGGGTTTTATTACTGGGGCAAGGGCAGCAATATGAATATTCGTTTCTTTTATCAGCTTTATTTTGACAAACATGTCATAAAATCTGTGAAACAGATAAAAAAAGATAATAAAGTCAAAAGAAGCAATACATACAAGGATTGCAATAAGCACGAAGGTTCTTTCTTCCACAACAGTCGGTCTCGATAAAAAAGTGTATCATAGTTGGATAGTGTGCAGTAATTTAAGACGCGCAATCTGGGTACATAAAAGACGTGAGATGGGAAACATACCGTTTTAACAAAATCTTTTTGGGAAACAATTCAGCATCTAGAATCGTTTACATGCAATAGTAAGATTCATTTGATTTATGCACCACTAAGAATGATAAAAATAAAATAAGGAATAAAAGCGGGACTTAATATTATTAATAATAATAATAATATCCACATTTGTAAAGCGCACAATCACCTGTAAGGGTCTCTAGGCACTGGGGCCGTCGGGAAGATTAAACAAGCTATTGCCCAGAGTGACATGGTGCTCGGCTAATCTGCCGCCAGTGCCAGGGATCGAACCGTGATCCCCAGACTCCGGAGTGAGTCGCCCTAGCCGCGGCGCCACACCTCTTCCACTTAAAACACGCTGACAAGTTGATTCAAAAAGTAAAAATGTGATTAAGACAAAGTCAATGAGGAAAAGGGTCCAACAAGGCCCTGCAACAATAACACTGCGGTAACTGCTTTTCATAACCTACTGACAAATTGTTATCCTCTTGGGCCCTTTCAAGGGAGAACTACAGGGTGGGTGTTTACAATAAAGTGCCTGTGTGTTGCATCTACAAGGATCCCAAATTCGTCGGAGGGGACGATGATGATCTGTAGCTCATCTTGGTCTGGAAATCAACCTGGTATTTACCCAGGGTGTTCTCTCATTAGTGCCTTCCTCCTGATGACCCACATGTGGCTTAGGAATTTAGCCACTTGTTAGACAAACAGTGGTCTAGGGTACGTAAGGCTTACTGATGGTTCCGTGTGCACAAATTCCGGCAAATTGATTTTAACCATTTGGACCGGGGTTGCACATATGCTGGACATGCAAACAATGTGTGGGCAACGAACTCCACTGGTGCAACCAGGACAGGTCCTCAGGCGTGGAGCATTTAAGTGCCTCTTAGCTGTTACGTCATCCACAGGAAGAGTCCCAATCCTAAATTGAATATAGAGCATCCAGTCCTGGGAGGCTTGGATTAGATCTCGATATAGTTCCAGTAGCCAGACCTGGTCTGTAGTCCGTTTCTCCTGGTTAGGCTTGAACAGTTCTTTGTGCTCAACCCATTTGAAATAATGTTTCTTTACTACCTCTTTTCAGTACTAGAGGGGATCTTGGTTTTCCGTTAGACCCTGAAGCCCTACATCTGACACCAATTTCTTGAAATGTATGACCTACCCTACCTTATTGCCTGTGTCTTAACAGATAACATCTGATAGGACTTCCTCGTAGGGCAGAAGCTCCGGGGTCCCTATTGAGCATTAGAGGAACAAGTAAGGTGCTTTGGGGCAGCATTGCTAAGCCAGGATTCATCCCAGACCCTTCTCACCTGGTACAAGTTGGTCTTGTAGAGCTTCCTGGTGGCTTTGATTAGAGTACTATCTTTGGCCTTGATTACAGAGCCTAGATTTAAGAGCTTTGGTCAACAGTCCCTTGTATACCACGAGGTTCCCCCTGATGGGGTGATAAGTCTTAGATCGACCTTGGCACTGTAAAATAAGAAAGGAGTCGATAAAAGATATGTGAGTGGGCACCAACTACTTTAATCGGTCCGCCGCTACTTGCAGCCAGGGACTGAAGCTCAAGAGTACCCACTGCCAGTGATGAATACCCTTGATATTATTTTCAGGGAAATCTATCTTCAGTCATTTTATTGTAAGCCTATCATTAGATGGATAGATCTCCTTGCTAATACTTGGGGTAAGTTGCCCCTGGGATTAGGGGGAATATCCCACAAGAGCTTCATACTAAGGCAAAGGGGGCTGTGATCGCTGTCAGTTGTAACACCCACTTTCATGTCAACCAGATCTTTCCAAATTCTAACATCAAGAAGATTAGCCTCAATACAGGATTGGCCACTGTTTCTATTAAACCTGTTTGCACCCTGTCAACCTAAGGGCGATCTACCATGTTCTGCTCTCAACCTGTATATAAATGGTAACTAGACACAATATAAAAAAAATATATAGATTGGACTGAATATAGAATGGACATAATGTAGTGGTAAATAATATCGACATTCAGGTAAGTAATATCGACTGTCAAAATAGCGAAGTACATAATATAGGCATTAAAATATATAGAATTTTGAATAATATCGATTTTTTTAATTGTTAGTATATGTGTTAAAAGTGTATATTATTTTTGTAATGGAAGTTTACATTTTTTTAATTAATGAATTTTATGTTATTTAATTTTTGCATAATTTTATTGTGTAGCAGGTTGTGGGTTTAGAGGGGAATAGAGTGGGAAGTAATTGAATTGTAATTTAGAAAATATTTATTTTTATTTACTCGTTTTGATAATTAAGTTATAGTTTTTTTTTTTCTTTTTTTTTTTTTCTTTTTTGAAGACCTTTATTGGTATTACAGAGGTAAACCACAGCTTTGTGCCTACAACCCATTCTGACAGGCCGGCAGCGACAGTGTACAGATCAATCACATACCCCGGCTCTAGGCTCGGTGCCAATTTCTTACACAGCATGTCGCCTACAACCCACTTGGGCCAGCCGCGTTAACTGTTATACAAAGCTGTAGAATGAAGCGTATTACCGCAAGCATACTATCCGTTAATTGCAGTTCATTTTTCCTTGAGGTCCAATTTTTACATTTTGTCGCACTGTAAACATTAACAACAACTCGGTACAGAATTCGTCATTAATTTTTATTAATTAGTAATTAATTAGTATTGATTGATTAATTGATAATTATGTTAAAATTGATACTTGTATAGTGCACTACTCACCCATAAGGGTCTCAAGGCGCTTGTACGAATACCGCTGTGGAACCCATCCTGGCTTTCCCTGTGAGGTGTCCACTCCTGGGCACCCCCAAGGTGGAGGCCAGGCATCCTTAGCGTTGTGGGGGCCGTTGTGAAGATTAAGCAAGCTATTGCCCAGAGTTTCAGAGTGGGACTCCATCATTGGAATAGGCACCGAGGCGAGAATTATCAGGTCCGTGGAATTTTGAGCCCAAGACCCGCCGAGGCGGGGAATTGAACGCTGGTTCCGGGCTAGACCTCTGCATCAAGTTCTGCCGCTCTAACCATTGAGCCACACTTCTCCAGTGTTAATTGTGTTCATGTATTATTCAGAGCGGGTTGTGTGTTTATAGGGAAATAGGGTGAGAAGAAATGTAATTGTAATTAAAAAATATTTAAATTATTTGTGTGCACCGATAATTTGTTTATTGTTAATTAATTATTAATTGCTAATTAATTTTAATTATTTGGTAATTAGTTGTTATTAATTGATTCATTGATAATTATGTTAATTGTATTAAATTAATATTTGGAGCGGGTTGTGGGTTTATAGGGGAATAGGGTGGGAAGTAATTTAATTGTAATTAAGTAATTTTTTAGATAATTTTTGTGTATTGATAATTCATTTATTGTTTAATAATTCCTAATTGACCATTTTTTAATTACTTGCTAGTTAATTCATTAATTAATAGGTAATACCTTTTTAATAAATAATATTTATTGGTATTTATAATTAATTAATTATTAAATATTTTGTAAATGGTAATTAATTGTAATTATTTTTTATTGGTATTGATAATTAATGTATTCTTATTTAAATATTAAATCATTACTTTCCCTACGGTTGCACTCTCTGGAGTGGGAATAGTAATATTTACCCCACGCTATCCAACGCTTTCCCTACTGTTGCACTGTCTGGATTGGGAATAGTAATTTTTACCCTCCTGCTATCCAACGCTTTTTCCTACTGTTGTACTCGCTGTACTTAATTAATAATTGGTAAATAATTTGTATTAATTGGTAATTAATTTGTAATGATTGATTAATTGATAATTATGTTAATTGTATTCATTTATTATTCGGAGCAGGATGTGGATTTATAGGGGAATAGGGTGGGAAGTAATGTAATTGTAAATAAGTAATTGTTGAAATTATTTTTGTGTATTGTTAATTAATTTTTTGTTAATGAATTCTTAATTGGTAAACTTGTTATTACTTATTACACTTTTGGTATTGAACATTAATTGGTTGTTAATTAAATATTAATAGGCAATTCATTTATAATAATTATTATGTATTGATATTTATAATGAATTAATCATTATATATTTTGTAAATGGTAATTAATTTTAATTACTTCTATAGTGGTATTAATAATTCATTTATTCCTATTTAAATATTAAATAATTACGTTCCCTACTGTTGCACTCTCTGGAGTGGGAATAGTACGTTTTTACCCCTACACTATCCAACGTTTTCCCTACTGTTGCACTCTCTGGAGTGGGAATAGTAATATTTACCCCTACGCTAGCCAATGCTTTCCCTACTGTTGCACTCTCTGGAGTGGGAATAGTAATTTTTACACTCTCACTAACCAACGCTGTCCCTACTGTTGCACCCACTAGACTGGGAATAGTCATGTTTATCCTCCCACTATCCAAAGCTTTCCCAACCGTTCCACTCTCTGGAGTGGGAATAGTACATTTTACCCTTCCGCTATACTATGCTACAAATATTGAATAATTTTTATTAAAATAAAATTAATATAAATATATATATATATATATTCACTGAAAAAACCATAGGTTAGAGACCATATATAGTTAGCTGGACATTTTATTGACATAAAACCAATGAAATTCCATATATAGTTAGTTGCACTAACTATATATCGCGCACCCGCAATCCACTGCTGATGATGTCACATATTACATCATTCATGACATGGTCAGTGACATCACTGATGACATCACTGATGACATCTCAAATGACATCACTGATGACATCACTGATGACATCTCAAATGACATCACTGATGACATCATCTAGTGTCTGTGTGTTTTTGTAAAGTTTAAATATGTTTTACATATTGAAGAATGAGTGGATGTATGGAAGACTGAGTGTGTGTGTGGCTGGCTGGGAGGTGTGTGACTCTGTGCATATCAATGTGTACTTGTATCAGTGATTGTATAAGAGAGTAAGTATGTGTTAGTATATGTGTGAAAAGTATGGTGTTCTGTATTTAACTGTATAGATGAGGAAATCGAAGTGTGATTGATTCTTCACAGGACTGACTAGGTGTATGAGTGCATATGATAGTGTTGTAATAATGAGTGACTGTATGTATGAGTGATTGTATGGGTGAATGAGTGAATGTGTGTGTAGACGTAGGAATCAGTGAGTGCGTATGTAGTAACTGGTATTGGTGTGTCATGATGTCATCAGTGATGTCATTTGAGATGTCATCAGTGATGTCATTTGGGATGTCATCAGTGATGTCATCAGTGATGTCACTGAAGTATGGTGTTCTGTGTTTAACTGTATAGATGAGGAAATGGAAGTGTGATTGATTTTTTACAGGACTGACTAGGTGTGTGAGTAACTCCATGGATGAGTGGCAGTGTGTGAGTGTCTGCATAGGTGTATGAGTGCATATGATAGTGTTGTAATAATGAGTGACTGTATGTATGAGTGATTGTATGGGTGAATGAGTGAATGTGTGTGTAGACGTAGGAATCAGTGAGTGCGTATGTAGTAACTGGTATTGGTGTGTCATGATGTCTTCAGTGATGTCATTTGAGATGTCATCAGTGATGTCATCAGTGTTGTCATTTGAGATGTCATCAGTGATGTCATCAGTGATGTCACTGACCATGTCATGAATGATGTAATATGTGACATCATCAGCAGTGGATTGCGGGTGCGCGATATATAGTTAGTGCAACTAACTATATATGGAATTGCATTGGTTTTATGTCAATAAAATGTCCAGCTAACTATATATGGTCTCTAACCTATGGTTTTTTCAGTGAATTTTAAAGGTTTTGTAAATGCAAATTCCTAACTATATATGGTCTATAACCTATGGAAGCATGTAAACAAATCTGTTTCAGCTTACATGAGAGACCATGGAATGGGCTCCCTGTACAACAATAACTTGCGTTACTACATGCAAGATATCTACAGAGGAGATGGAGTTCACTTCTCAGATGAGGGCAACAGAATTTTCACTCTGAATTTAAGACTGTGCATTGGTACCTACTTATAAGTACCTAAATGTACCATAAACCCAAAAGCTCTTCTCAGAGCTACCCTACATCTGATCACTCACAATTATTATTTTACTCTAACTTTTTTCACTAATTTTCAAGAAAGTACGCTCCCCAGAACGCTTCCCGGTTCGCGAACCGGGCGCACTCCACGCAAAAAAACTAAAAAAACTGTATTTTTTTTTTTTGCCCTGCGAGACCCTTTTAAAGCCTCCACATCAAACCTAGGGGGTCAGGGACGATCTACTATGCCCCCTTATGGTCATTTGCCCCTTCGCTTTGGCCTCCTCTTGTCTCTCGATCCTACCGAGAGACAAGATGGCGGCCGCTACGGACTGTTTGGAATGTTTACAGACGCCGAAGAACCAATCAGCTTCGCAAACCTCCGTAACGTGAAAAGTACGCGAAGCGGAGCGCTGTTACAGATATATATCTTTTTTTGAACGTTAATTTCTCAAAATCCACTGGAGCACATATATTGATACCTAGCAAAGGCACATCGGGCTACCAGTCCCTACAATTTTGCCAAGTTTCGTGCAAATCCATTCAGCCGTTTGATTATTATTATTTTTTTTTTTTTTGCCCCGCTGGGCCCTTTTAAAACCTCCACATCAAACCTAGGGGGTCAGCGAGAATCTACTATGCCCCCTTATGGTCATTTGCCCCTTCGCTTTGGCCTCCTTTTGTCTCTCGATCCTACCGAGAGACAAGATGGCGGCCGCTACGGACTGTTTGGAATGTTTACAGACGCCGGAGAACCAATCAGCTTCGCTTCACAAAGCTCTGTTGCGCGAAAAGTACGCGAACCGGAGCGCTGCCCGGTCCGCTGTTACAGATATATATCTTTTTTTAAACGTTAATTTCTCAAAATCCACTGGAGCACATATATTGAGACCTACAAAAGGCACATCGGGCTACCAGTCCCTACAATTTTGCCAAGTTTCGTGCAAATCCATTCAGCCGTTCGGGCTAAAAGTGAGGCCAACCGCCCTATGGAAAACTCAATGTTAAAAACACGTTTTGGGACCCCCCTTTTTTCTCGACCCCCCCTGGACGAACCCCCCCCCAATTTTCAGGGGCTGCTCAGAAACAAACTGTGCCATTTTCCTGAAAATTCCAGCCAATTCCGTCCACAAACGCCAAAGTTATTAGACATAGAATTTTCAAAAATCCCATAGAGAAAAAATCCTAACTATATATACCTACTGGCGACCGCCAGTAGGTATATATAGTTAGGATTTTTTCTCTATGGGATTTTTGAAAATTCTATGTCTAATAACTTTGGCGTTTGTGGACGGAATTGGCTGAAATTTTCAGGACAATGGAACATTTTGTTTCTGAGCAGCAACTGAAAATTTGGGGGGGGTTTGTCAAGGGGGGGCTGAGAAAAAAGGGGGTCCCAAAATGTGTTTTTCCCATGTTAATTTCCATAGGGCGGTTGGCCTCGCTTTTAGCCCGAACGGCTGAATGGATTTGCACGAAACTTGGCAAAATTGTAGGGACTGGTAGCCCGATGTGCCTTTGCTAGGTCTCAATATATGTGATCCAGTGGATTTTGAGAAATTAACGTTCAAAAAAAGATATATATCTGTAAACGCGTTCCGGGTAGCGCTCCAGTTCGCGTACTTGACGCGTAACGGAACTTCGCGTAGTGAAGCTGATTGGCTCTCCGGTGTCTGTCAACATTCTAAACAGTCCGGAGCGGCCGCCATCTTGTCTCTCGGTAGGATCGAGAGACAAGAGGAGGCCAAAACAAAGGGGGAAATGACCATAAGGGGGCATAGTAGATCCTCCCTGACCCCCTAGGTTTGATGTGGAGGCTTTAAAAGGGCCCCGTGGGGCAAAAAAAATAAATAAAATTGTTTTTTTTGCGTGGGTAGCGCCCGGTTCGCGAACCGGGAAGCGGTCCGGGGAGCGTACTATAAGGAAAAAAGAATGATAGACTTTTCAAATATTGTATGTTAATTGATTGTTTGTTTTGTTGATTTTTTTTTATTTCTTTATTTTTTAAGCAATTATTTATTATTGTGATTGTGTTTCAAAATTTAATAAAATGTCTAACATTTCACTGTCTGAATTGTCGTTATTTTCATTGAACATAGCTTGTAATGTTTGAGTGTGTAAAATGTCCTCATTTTCAAGGAGGACATCTACTGATTGCACACATTGCAGTAGTTCTTGGTCCCAAGTTTCATCCATAAAATCAATGTCATTTGGATCAATGATTTCTTGGTTGGTCTCTGCAAGGACAATTTCAAATGAAATTTTCTGTTAGCCTTCCATTTTGCCTGAAATTTGCATAAAAAAAAATATATATTAGTAGAGATAGGGCACTGTTGGGATTAATTTTAGATAGGCAGTTTTTAACAGTGAATTTATCTTTGGGCAGTGTATAGTATCAGAGTGGAAGTAGGAATATAAAAAAGTGTATGTGACTTAACGTAAGTAAATTCATAATTATACAAGACAAGCCTAACTCCATCCATAACTATAACAGAGAAGTCTATCTAAATGTATAACTACTACAGAGGGATAGTATATAACTATCAGAAAAAGTTTACCATATTAACTTAAAGTGCACAATATACTTCAGTTTTTAAAATAACAACATACCTTTAAAAAGAAGTTGAAGTTATTAGTGAAAATCCTATTGAAATGTACACCAGGAAGTAGTAGTCAAAATGGCTGTGTTTCCTTCTCTTCCTTTATATATATTCAGGTACATAACCAATCAAATGTCAGGTAAAAAAAAATAGAAAATGAAAGTAACATTTTAATTGGTTGTGAATTCCAACACTTCAGATGTGTTTTGTGAAGTAATTTACCTCAGGGTATTTAGAGAGGTCTACAGGCTAAATGGCTAAATGGAATTCCAACCAAATTTGTGAAAATTGTAGGGATTGGTATGTAGTATGAGCAAATCTATATTTGGTGCAAGTGTCTCCAGGGTTTCTTCTATAAATTAATTTCCCACCTTTTTTAATGGAGCGCTTCCCGGTGAGCGCCCCGGTACGCGAACCTGCAGCGTTACGGGAGTCCACCATTTTGTGTTTCGGTCGAATTAAAATACAAGATGGAGGGCAAATATTGTTCAGAATGGGTAGAAGGGGGCACGGTAGACGTATCTTGACCCCCTAGGTTTTCTGAGGGTGGCTGAGGAGGCCCATATGTGCGGAATTTTTATTTTTTTTTAAAAAATTTGCGCGGTTAGCTTCCGGTTCGCGTACCGGGTAGCGCTCCGGGGAGCGTACTTTGTTGAAAATTTGTGAAAAAAGTAAGAGTAAAATAATAATTGTGAGTGATCAGATGTAGGGTAGCTCTGAGAAGAGCTTTTGGGTTTATGGTACATTAGGTACTTATAAGTAGGTACCAATGCACAGTCTTAAATTCAAAATGAAAACTCTGTTGCCCTCATCTGAGAAGTGAACTCCATCTCCTCTGTAGATATCTTGCATGTAGTAACGTAAGTTATTGTTGTACATGGAGCCCATTCCATGGTCTCTCATGTAAGCTGAAACAGATTTGTTTACATGCTTCCTCGACTTCTCAATTTGTGGACAAAATTGGTTCGACCACCTCCATTTCTGTCTTTGGCATATATTTGAATATACCAAGGCAGTCTGAGGAAAAAGTGCCATCAATTGGTCAAAGGTGTCCTTTAAAAGCATTTCCAGACCTAACCCAGTCAAAGTGCCCAAGTCATTACCTCCACAGTGCACAATTAACAGGTCAGGTTTTGGCAAATGCATAAAGGTTTTCACCAATGGTATCAATTGGTGACATTTTAATCCTCTGTGGCCAAACCACTTAATTTCCACATCTTGTAAATTGAGGTTAGGTAAATTTCTGTTATCAGCATACCTCTGAGCCCAATAGATGTAATTATGTCCAACAATCCAGACAGAAAACATGGTGAGAGAAGGTTCTGCTGCAGTCAGATGAAGTGTGGCAATGAAATGGCAGTTGGAAAAATAAGAGTTTAAAATGAAAAAAACTGTGGAGTTTCTGTGTTAAGGAAGCAGTAGCAGTGATTGGTGGATTTTGATTGCTGAAAACAGAAAGTTAGGGTGCATGGATGTGTTGTTTGAAAGATGTAATTTGAATGGTCAAGAAAAAATCATTTAATGAAAGATTGCACTGGATACGCAGGTGCACTGAGAGTTCAGAGTTCAATTGAAACATTGTTGTGTGAACTTGCAAACACCAGAGGTCTTCCAGGAGGTGGTTGCTATGCAAAAAAGGCAGAAAGGCCAGAGGGGGGAAGGGTGTTGAATTGAAAAAAGTGAGGGAAGAGTTTTGATTGGGTGACATGAGAGATATGTGTGATGAGTTACAGCATTTCTGTGCTTTTCATAGCTGCAGACTCTGGAGTGCATACCTTTTGCTCTGCTAAAGACAATTTGGTGTGTTTCTGAGACTGTTTTGAAACTCATAAAGTATTTGCTAAGGTGAGAAAAGATTCATTTAATTTAGGTAGAGAATAGTATGGTTTAGGGAGAAAATTATGAAGAAAGTTGTGTATTTAAAATGTTGCTTTGTGTCAAGTGTTTTACAAATAGATTTTGTTTCTTTGTGTTACATAGCCATGTTAAAAGTGATGCAAAAAAAGTGCAAGGGTCTTACAAAAATGCTTTCATGTGTCTTAGGGTATTTTAACTTAGTTCCCCATGTATGTATGAATATAATTGCTTTATAAGACGTGTTTAAAAACGTTTTTTGAAATCAATTAGGTTTCTTGATATGTACTGCTAGAGTTTCATAGGTTGCTTGGGGCATATTTTCAAGGCTTTTGAGTTCCTTTGATGTAATTTTTCCCATTTTAATTTAAGACCTTTCCCCGTGGTGCAAGGTCCTTGTAAATATGCCCCCATCTGTGCTTGGCAAATTTAGATTTTAATTCTTTGACTAACATAGCCATGTTAAAAGTGACCCAAAAATGTTGCAAGGGACTTAAAAAAAACGCTTTCATGTGTCTTAGGCCATTTTAAGTCATTTCCCCTTGAATGTAGGTATCTAATTGATTTAGTTGATGTGTTTGAAAACGATTTATGAAAAAAATTAGGTTTCTTGATATGTAATGCTAGAGGTTGATAGGTTGCTTGGGGCATATTTATAAGGCCTTTAAGTCTCTCTGATGTTATTTTTCCCATTTTGAATTTAAGACCTTTCCCTGTGGTGCAAGGTCCTTGTAAATACGCCCCCATCTGTGCTTGGCAAATTTAGATCTTGATTATTTGACTTACATAGCCATGTTAAAAGTGATCTAAAAATGGAGCAAGGGCTTAAAAAAAACGATTTATGATAGGTGTATGCCTCTTTTGCGTCACTGTGCGTCACTTTTGTGACGCAGCGGCGGTGCAAAAGATTTGCTATGTGGTGACATATTTACAACTTGATGCATTTAGGCAGATGTGTCATGCTGTAAAGTCCCGTGCCACATGAAACCGATGCAGCAGTGATGTAAAACATGCACCATGTTGCAAGACAGGCCTCATTTCATCTCCAACAAGATAAGAAGCTGAATCTTCTGTAAATGTCAAAATTGTTGTATACACTGCTCAACTTATGTGTACTCTTTGATATGCTAGAGTCCATCTGCACTATGAGATACCTAAGCAAAGGAAACACAGGTGATGTGATTGTGAAATGAGGAAAAGAAACTCCACATTTTTCAATTACATCACCTGTGTTTCCTAAGTTTACGAATGACATTGTGCAGATGAGGTTTAGGTCTGTCCACGGACACAGAAGAGGTCTGGCCTTTGTTCAAGAGTGTAGTGGATATGACTTACTTCATTGGTAGGCCTTCACATGTATTATCTCCTCTGTACTCTTCAACAAGTGTAAATTTCATCTGCAACCCTGAGTAGGCCTCACCTCAAACAAACCTCTGGATAGGCCACACCTTATCGTCATCCTGAATCAATCATTTAAAATGTTAGGGACAGATTTATGATAGGTGTATGCCTCTTTTGCGTCACTGTGCGTCACTTTTGTGACGCAGCGGCGGTGCAAAAGATTTGCTATGTGGTGACATATTTACAACTTGATGCATTTAGGCAGATGTGTCATGCTGTAAAGTCCCGTGCCACATGAAACCGATGCAGCAGTGATGCAAAGATGCACCATGTTGCAAGACAGGCCTCATTTCATCTCCAACAAGATAAGAAGCTGAATCTTCTGTAAATGTCAAAATTGTTGTATACACTGCTCAACTTATGTGTACTCTTTGATATGCTAGAGTCCATCTGCACTATGAGATACCTAAGCAAAGGAAACACAGGTGATGTGATTGTGAAATGAGGAAAAGAAACTCCACATTTTTCAATTACATCACCTGTGTTTCCTAAGTTTACGAATGACATTGTGCAGATGAGGTTTAGGTCTGTCCACGGATACAGAAAAGGTCTGGCCTTTGTTCAAGAGTGAAGTGGACATGACTTACTTCATTGGTAGGCCTTCACATGTATTATCTCCTCTGTACTCTTCAACAAGCGTAAATTTCATCTGCATCCCTGAGTAGGCCTCACCTCAAACAAACCTCTGGATAGGCCACACTTTATCATCATCCTGAATCAATCATTTAAAATGTTAGGGACAGATTTATGATAGGTGTGTGCCTCTTTTGCGTCACTGTGCGTCACTTTTGTGACGCAGCGGCGGTGCAAAATATTTGCTATGTGGCGACATATTTACAACTTGATGCATTTAGGCAGATGTGTCATGCTGTAAAGTCCCGTGCCACATGAAACCGATGCAGCAGTGATGCAAAAGATGCACCATGTTGCAAGACAGGCCTCATTTCATCTCCAACAAGATAAGAAGCTGAATCTTCTGTAAATGTCAAAATTGTTGTATACACTGCTCAACTTATGTGTACTCTTTGATATGCTAGAGTCCATCTGCATTATGAGATACCTAAGCAAAGGAAACACAGGTGATGTGATTGTGAAATGAGGAAAAGAAACTCCACATTTTTCAATTACATCACCTGTGTTTCCTAAGTTTACGAATGACATTGTGCAGATGAGGTTTAGGTCTGTCCACGGACACAGAAGAGGTCTGGCCTTTGTTCAAGAGTGAAGTGGATATGACTTACTTCATTGGTAGGCCTTCACATGTATTATCTCCTCTGTACTCTTCAACAAGCGTAAATTTCATCTGCAACCCTGAGTAGGCCTCACCTTAAACAAACCTCTGGATAGGCCACACTTTATCGTCATCCTGAATCAATCATTTAAAATGTTAGGGACAGATTTATGATAGGTGTGTGCCTCTTTTGCGTCACTGTGCGTCACTTTTGTGACGCAGCGGCGGTGCAAAATATTTGCTATGTGGCGACATATTTACAACTTGATGCATTTAGGCAGATGTGTCATGCTGTAAAGTCCCGTGCCACATGAAACCGATGCAGCAGTGATGCAAAAGATGCACCATGTTGCAAGACAGGCCTCATTTCATCTCCAACAAGATAAGAAGCTGAATCTTCTGTAAATGTCAAAATTGTTGTATACACTGCTCAACTTATGTGTACTCTTTGATATGCTAGAGTCCATCTGCATTATGAGATACCTAAGCAAAGGAAACACAGGTGATGTGATTGTGAAATGAGGAAAAGAAACTCCACATTTTTCAATTACATCACCTGTGTTTCCTAAGTTTACGAATGACATTGTGCAGATGAGGTTTAGGTCTGTCCACGGACACAGAAGAGGTCTGGCCTTTGTTCAAGAGTGAAGTGGATATGACTTACTTCATTGGTAGGCCTTCACATGTATTATCTCCTCTGTACTCTTCAACAAGCGTAAATTTCATCTGCATCCCTGAGTAGGCCTCACCTCAAACAAACCTCTGGATAGGCCACACTTTATCATCATCCTGAATCAATCATTTAAAATGTTAGGGACAGATTTATGATAGGTGTGTGCCTCTTTTGCGTCACTGTGCGTCACTTTTGTGACGCAGCGGCGGTGCAAAATATTTGCTATGTGGCGACATATTTACAACTTGATGCATTTAGGCAGATGTGTCATGCTGTAAAGTCCCGTGCCACATGAAACCGATGCAGCAGTGATGCAAAAGATGCACCATGTTGCAAGACAGGCCTCATTTCATCTCCAACAAGATAAGAAGCTGAATCTTCTGTAAATGTCAAAATTGTTGTATACACTGCTCAACTTATGTGTACTCTTTGATATGCTAGAATCCATCTGCATTATGAGATACCTAAGCAAAGGAAACACAGGTGATGTGATTGTGAAATGAGGAAAAGAAACTCCACATTTTTCAATTACATCACCTGTGTTTCCTAAGTTTACGAATGACATTGTGCAGATGAGGTTTAGGTCTGTCCACGGACACAGAAGAGGTCTGGCCTTTGTTCAAGAGTGAAGTGGATATGACTTACTTCATTGGTAGGCCTTCACATGTATTATCTCCTCTGTACTCTTCAACAAGCGTAAATTTCATCTGCAACCCTGAGTAGGCCTCACCTTAAACAAACCTCTGGATAGGCCACACCTTATCGTCATCCTGAATCAATCATTTAAAATGTTAGGGACAGATTTATGATAGGTGTATGCCTCTTTTGCGTCACTGTGCGTCACTTTTGTGACGCAGCGGCGGTGCAAAAGATTTGCTATGTGGTGACATATTTACAACTTGATGCATTTAGGCAGATGTGTCATGCTGTAAAGTCCTGTGCCACATGAAACCGATGCAGCAGTGATGCAAAAGATGCACCATGTTGCAAGACAGGCCTCATTTCATCTACAACAAGATAAGAAGCTGAATCTTCTGTAAATGTCAAAATTGTTGTATACACTGCTCAACTTATGTGTACTCTTTGATATGCTAGAGTCCATCTGCACTATGAGATACCTAAGCAAAGGAAACACAGGTGATGTGATTGTGAAATGAGGAAAAGAAACTCCACATTTTTCAATTACATCACCTGTGTTTCCTAAGTTTACGAATGACATTGTGCAGATGAGGTTTAGGTCTGTCCACGGACACAGAAGAGGTCTGGCCTTTGTTCAAGAGTGAAGTGGATATGACTTACTTCATTGGTAGGCCTTCACATGTATTATCTCCTCTGTACTCTTCAACAAGCGTAAATTTCATCTGCAACCCTGAGTAGGCCTCACCTTAAACAAACCTCTGGATAGGCCACACCTTATCGTCATCCTGAATCAATCATTTAAAATGTTAGGGACAGATTTATGATAGGTGTATGCCTCTTTTGCGTCACTGTGCGTCACTTTTGTGACGCAGCGGCGGTGCAAAAGATTTGCTATGTGGTGACATATTTACAACTTGATGCATTTAGGCAGATGTGTCATGCTGTAAAGTCCTGTGCCACATGAAACCGATGCAGCAGTGATGCAAAAGATGCACCATGTTGCAAGACAGGCCTCATTTCATCTCCAACAAGATAAGAAGCTGAATCTTCTGTAAATGTCAAAATTGTTGTATACACTGCTCAACTTATGTGTACTCTTTGATATGCTAGAGTCCATCTGCATTATGAGATACCTAAGCAAAGGAAACACAGGTGATGTGATTGTGAAATGAGGAAAAGAAACTCCACATTTTTCAATTACATCACCTGTGTTTCCTAAGTTTACGAATGACATTGTGCAGATGAGGTTTAGGTCTGTCCACGGACACAGAAGAGGTCTGGCCTTTGTTCAAGAGTGAAGTGGATATGACTTACTTCATTGGTAGGCCTTCACATGTATTATCTCCTCTGTACTCTTCAACAAGCGTAAATTTCATCTGCATCCCTGAGTAGGCCTCACCTCAAACAAACCTCTGGATAGGCCACACTTTATCATCATCCTGAATCAATCATTTAAAATGTTAGGGACAGATTTATGATAGGTGTGTGCCTCTTTTGCGTCACTGTGCGTCACTTTTGTGACGCAGCGGCGGTGCAAAATATTTGCTATGTGGCGACATATTTACAACTTGATGCATTTAGGCAGATGTGTCATGCTGTAAAGTCCCGTGCCACATGAAACCGATGCAGCAGTGATGCAAAAGATGCACCATGTTGCAAGACAGGCCTCATTTCATCTCCAACAAGATAAGAAGCTGAATCTTCTGTAAATGTCAAAATTGTTGTATACACTGCTCAACTTATGTGTACTCTTTGATATGCTAGAATCCATCTGCATTATGAGATACCTAAGCAAAGGAAACACAGGTGATGTGATTGTGAAATGAGGAAAAGAAACTCCACATTTTTCAATTACATCACCTGTGTTTCCTAAGTTTACGAATGACATTGTGCAGATGAGGTTTAGGTCTGTCCACGGACACAGAAGAGGTCTGGCCTTTGTTCAAGAGTGAAGTGGATATGACTTACTTCATTGGTAGGCCTTCACATGTATTATCTCCTCTGTACTCTTCAACAAGCGTAAATTTCATCTGCAACCCTGAGTAGGCCTCACCTTAAACAAACCTCTGGATAGGCCACACCTTATCGTCATCCTGAATCAATCATTTAAAATGTTAGGGACAGATTTATGATAGGTGTATGCCTCTTTTGCGTCACTGTGCGTCACTTTTGTGACGCAGCGGCGGTGCAAAAGATTTGCTATGTGGTGACATATTTACAACTTGATGCATTTAGGCAGATGTGTCATGCTGTAAAGTCCTGTGCCACATGAAACCGATGCAGCAGTGATGCAAAAGATGCACCATGTTGCAAGACAGGCCTCATTTCATCTACAACAAGATAAGAAGCTGAATCTTCTGTAAATGTCAAAATTGTTGTATACACTGCTCAACTTATGTGTACTCTTTGATATGCTAGAGTCCATCTGCACTATGAGATACCTAAGCAAAGGAAACACAGGTGATGTGATTGTGAAATGAGGAAAAGAAACTCCACATTTTTCAATTACATCACCTGTGTTTCCTAAGTTTACGAATGACATTGTGCAGATGAGGTTTAGGTCTGTCCACGGATACAGAAAAGGTCTGGCCTTTGTTCAAGAGTGAAGTGGACATGACTTACTTCATTGGTAGGCCTTCACATGTATTATCTCCTCTGTACTCTTCAACAAGCGTAAATTTCATCTGCAACCCTGAGTAGGCCTCACCTCAAACAAACCTCTGGATAGGCCACACTTTATCGTCATCCTGAATCAATCATTTAAAATGTTAGGGACAGATTTATGATAGGTGTGTGCCTCTTTTGCGTCACTGTGCGTCACTTTTGTGACGCAGCGGCGGTGCAAAATATTTGCTATGTGGCGACATATTTACAACTTGATGCATTTAGGCAGATGTGTCATGCTGTAAAGTCCCGTGCCACATGAAACCGATGCAGCAGTGATGCAAAAGATGCACCATGTTGCAAGACAGGCCTCATTTCATCTCCAACAAGATAAGAAGCTGAATCTTCTGTAAATGTCAAAATTGTTGTATACACTGCTCAACTTATGTGTACTCTTTGATATGCTAGAGTCCATCTGCATTATGAGATACCTAAGCAAAGGAAACACAGGTGATGTGATTGTGAAATGAGGAAAAGAAACTCCACATTTTTCAATTACATCACCTGTGTTTCCTAAGTTTACGAATGACATTGTGCAGATGAGGTTTAGGTCTGTCCACGGACACAGAAGAGGTCTGGCCTTTGTTCAAGAGTGAAGTGGATATGACTTACTTCATTGGTAGGCCTTCACATGTATTATCTCCTCTGTACTCTTCAACAAGCGTAAATTTCATCTGCAACCCTGAGTAGGCCTCACCTTAAACAAACCTCTGGATAGGCCACACCTTATCGTCATCCTGAATCAATCATTTAAAATGTTAGGGACAGATTTATGATAGGTGTATGCCTCTTTTGCGTCACTGTGCGTCACTTTTGTGACGCAGCGGCGGTGCAAAAGATTTGCTATGTGGTGACATATTTACAACTTGATGCATTTAGGCAGATGTGTCATGCTGTAAAGTCCTGTGCCACATGAAACCGATGCAGCAGTGATGCAAAAGATGCACCATGTTGCAAGACAGGCCTCATTTCATCTCCAACAAGATAAGAAGCTGAATCTTCTGTAAATGTCAAAATTGTTGTATACACTGCTCAACTTATGTGTACTCTTTGATATGCTAGAGTCCATCTGCACTATGAGATACCTAAGCAAAGGAAACACAGGTGATGTGATTGTTAAATGAGGAAAAGAAACTCCACATTTTTCAATTACATCACCTGTGTTTCCTAAGTTTACGAATGACATTGTGCAGATGAGGTTTAGGTCTGTCCACGGACATAGAAGAGGTCTGGCCTTTGTTCAAGAGTGAAGTGGACATGACTTACTTCATTGGTAGGCCTTCACATATATTATCTCCTCTGTACTCTTCAACAAGGCTAAATTTGATCTGCAACCCTGAGTAGGCCTCACCTGAAACAAACGTCTGGATAGGACACACCTTATTGCCATCCTAAAACAATCATTTAAAATGTTAGGAACAGTTTTATGATGATTGTGCACCTCTTTTGCGCTGCCATTGCGTCACTTTTGTGAGACAGCAGCAGTGCAAAAGATGCACCATGTTCCAAGATAGGCCTCACTTCATCTGCATCAAGATACTGTTAGTTTAAAATGTATATCTTTAGGACTGTGTAGGGGGCCTGGAGAAGCAGAAGCTTCTATAAGTGTCAAAGTTGTTGAAAAACTGTTTGTCCTTCAATCTTTTCCCTTGTCTTTTCTAATTTTTAAATACATGTTTTAATATTTTTCAAATGTTTGTTCTCTCTTTCACAGATTGAAAGTATAAAAATAACAAGTTTGATTGTCCAAGTATGTGTATGGGAGACTGAGTGTGTGTGTGGCTGGCTGGGAGATGTGTGACTCTGTGCAGATCAATGTGTTCTTGTATCAATGATTGTATAAGAGAGTAAGTATGTGTTAGTATATGTTTGAAAATGTAAGGTACTCTATGTTTAACTGTATAGATTAGAAAATGGAAGTGTGATTCATTCTTTACAGGACTGACTAGGTGTGTGAGTAACTCCATGGATGAGTGGCAGAGTGTGAGTGTCTGTATAGGTGTATGAGTGCATATGATAGTGTTGTAAAGATGAGTGATTGTATGTATGAATGATTGTATGGGTGAATGAGTGAAGGTGTGTGTAGACGTAGGAATCAGTGAGTGCGTATGTAGTAACTAGTATTGGTGTGTCAATGGTTTCAAAAATTATATTCTGTATTTAACACTGGGTGTAACAGAGGTTATATTAAAGTGTGAGGAGATGCATTGTATTGTCACATGAATGATGTCATCAGTGATGTCATTTGAGATGTCATCAGTGATGTCATCAGTGATGTCATTTGAGATGTTATCAGTGATGTCATTTGAGATGTCATCAGTGATGTCATCAGTGATGTCATTTGAGATGTCATCAGTGATGTCATCAGTGATGTTATTTGAGATGTCATCAGTGATGTCACTGACCATGTCATGAATGATGTAATATGTGACATCATCAGCAGTGGATTGCGGGTGCGCGATATATAGTTAGTGCAACTAACTATATATGGAATTTCAATGGTTTTGTGTGAGTAAAAAAAAGGTTTCTTAAATGCTAATTCCTAACTATATATGGTCTATAACCTATGGTTTTTTCAGTGAATATATATATATTACCTACTGGCGGTCGCCAGTAGGTATATATAGTTAGGATTTTTTCTCTATGGGATTTTTGAAAATTCTATGTCTAATAACTTTGGCGTTTGTGGACGGAATTGGCTGAAATTTTCAGGAAAATGGAACATTTTGTTTCTGAGCAGCCCCTGAAAATTTGGGGGGGGTTTGTCAAGGGGGGGCCGAGAAAAAAGGGGGGTCCCAAAACATGTTTTTAACATTGAGTTTTCCATAGGGCGGTTGGCCTCACTTTTAGCCCGAACGGCTGAATGGATTTGCACGAAATTTGGCAAAATTGTAGGGACTGGTAGCCCGATGTGCCTTTGCTAGGTCTCAATATATGTGCTCCAGTGGATTTTGAGAAATTAACGTTCAAGAAAAGATATATATCTGTAACAGCGGACCAGGCAGCGCTCCGGTTCGCGGACTTTACGCGTTACGGAGCTTTGTGAAGCGAAGCTGATTGGTTCTCCGGCGTCTGTAAACATTCCAAACAGTCCGTAGCGGCCACCATCTTGTCTCTCGGTAGGATCGAGAGACAAGAGGAGGCCAAAGCAAAGGGGCAAATGACCATAAGGGGGCATAGTAGATCCTCCCTGACCCTCTAGGTTTGATGTGGAGGTTTTAAAAGGGCCCCGCGGGACAAAAAAAATAATAATAATAATAATCGAACGGCTGAATGGATTTGCACGAAACTTGGCAAAATTGTAGGGACTGGTAGCCCGATGTGCCTTTGCTAGGTCTCAATATATGTGCTCCAGTGGATTTTGAGAAATTAACGTTCAAAAAAAGATATATATCTGTAACAGCGCTCCGCTTCGCGGACATAAAATTATCTCTGTATTACCTAGCTGTTGCTAACACCAGTTAGCGACCGCTAGTAGGAGATATTGACCATCTTGGGCCCCACTCTGCATGTCAGTGATATTTATCACTAATGACATGCAAAGTGGGCATGCCAAGATGTTAGCGACTGGAAACAGTCGCTAACATCGCTATCTCCTATTACCAACTTTTGGAGATATTCGCGCTAAGCGCGAATATCTCCAAAAGCTACCACCTGCCCTGAGCAGTTCTTAGCCATGTTATCCAATGGGAGGTGGATAACATGGCTAAGAGCATTAGCTCGGTAATGCATGAATATCGCTGAGTTTTCAGCGATATTAATGCATTGCGGTCGTTTTTTATGGCATTTGCGATAAACCTTGATAATAGCAAGGTTTATCTGCGATAATTCCTGACGATGCTTAGCGGTAAAAAATTCGTTGCTAAGCATCGTTAGGGATAAATATCGCTTAACTTTGGTAATATGCCCCAACGTCTGTTAACGTTCGATTCGAAGGAAATCAGGAAGTGTTGAAAAACATTGTCTGCGCCATCTTGCCTTTTTTCAAATGCCACACTTTTGTCGTGCACGGCAGTCATTTTAGATGCCTTGACCAGACCCACTCTCTGCACGCTGTCGATCCTTAGCATGGCTCCCCACCCTCGCAAGCATCTCCCCCAGGCACTGGTCACCCTCGTTCTCTGTCTTATGCATGGGTAATAAACCTCCCCCCATCTGCGCTGCTCTTCCCTGAGAATCACACCCTGTGCCCGCCCGAAACCTCACTTTCGCCCTATTCACTACCGCACCCTCTGACACTCCTTTTCCTCTGTGTCCGATTGTCCAGGCCGGTCCTAGGCTATCAGCTAGCCCTGCAGATGTAGTTTATGGCCCCAGCTGTAAAGAATCACCCCTCTTCAAAGGAGTTATAGTAGATCAAGGCCCACAATCGATGAGATCCGTCACAGCACACGCGTTCCTACTATCTGAAAACCATCCTGTATTGTGATTGGGGAGGGGACCGAGCCTGAAGCGGAAGATTCCAGGGATGACTCTTTGTACATCAAAGTTTTTACAATTATGTGTCACATTAAAAATATATAGCACTCCAACAAAGTAGTAAGATTATAAAACTTTAATAACTTATAAATATATACAACAAAACAAAAACAGTAAAAACATATAAACATTTTAGGGAAAAACAACAAAGTAGCGGTCGGCTGTGCGAATAGTCCCAACGCAGCACAACGTCCAGATTTCTGGACGGCACCCAGGTGATGTTGCCTGGGTGCCGCACTGATTTCGGCATCCGGCGTGGGGCGTCGCGGGGGGTGGGTCATCAGTAGCAAACTGTTGTGCGAATAGTTCCAAGGCAGCAGAACGATGGCACCAAGGTGATGTCCAGTAAGTTGCCGCACTGGTTTTGGTATCCTACAATGCTGCTCCGAATAACGGCGTGGGGGAGGCGGCGTGAACGGGCCTCTCCAGGTGGAGTCTCGTCTGTTGTAGTGGGGCACCCCTTTACCGTTTCAGTTGCCATTCCGTCCGCTTTTGGTCCACTGTGTCAAAAGCCGCAATTCAGCTGAGTTGCGCCCACTCTTGCGGTGCAGCGATAGGCGGCTGCCACAGGACTCTCAAAATGGCGGCAGGCTCTTTTCTTTTTGGGCCTGGTCCACTGAAATGGCCCTGGGACACCTTGGAAATCGGACGCTTGTCTGCTAGGTCTTGGACCCCATTCTCGAAAGCGTCCCCTCCGCCTTGAGGATTCAACAAAAGTTTTGGGGGCCCCCGACTCCTTCAGGCTTCTGGTGGGGAGCGGCTGCCATGATTGCTCGCGGAATGACCACGACGGAGCCACGAGATGGTGGTGCTTTCATGGTGACGCCAGCTTCAGTGTGAAACATCCAGAAACAAGGTGGGGCTTTCATTGTTTGGGAAAAAAAAAAGTTTTCATCCAATGAAAAGTGTTATTTTTAGGTCATATGATCAAGCCTTCCATCATTAGGAAACCAAAAGTAAAATGAACCAATGAAAAGTTTTATAAACAAGTCACATTACCTGTTATGCGGCATAGGGTATAAAATGCGGAGAAAATACGTTGGCACATGAGGCGGCGTCAATAGCGGACCGATGTGCGAATAGGCCGAAGGCAACACAACGCGCCAAGATCCGGATGGCACCGAGGTGGTGTCCAGCAAGTTGCAGCACTGGTGTGGCCATCCTACAATGCTGAAAGTCGGCGTGGGGCGCCCCGTTGGCCTGTGAGTTCGCATCAGTAGCGGACCGATGTGCGAATAGGCCGAAGGCAGCACAACGCGCCAAGATCCGGATGGCACCGAGGTGGTGTCTAGTAAGTTGCCGCACTGGTGTGGCCATCCTACAATGTTGAAAGTCGGCGTGGGGCGCCCCGTTGGCCTGTGAGATGGCGTCAGTAGCGGACCGATGTGCGAATGGGGCCAAAGGCAGCGCAACAATATTTTCGGAATAGAAGACACCACAAGGCGCTGAGATGCCAAGATCCGGATGGCACCGAGGTGGTGTCTAGCAAGTTGTGGCACTGGTGTGGCCATCCTACAATGGTAAAAGTCGGCGTGGGGCGCCCTGTTGGCCTGTGAGATGGTGTCAGTAGCGGACCGATGTGCGAATGGGGCCAAAGGCAGCGCAACAATATTTTTTGACTAGAAGACACCACAAGGCGCTGAGATGCCAAGATCCGGATGGCACCGAGGTGATGTCTAGCAAGTTGCTGTACTGGTGTGGCCATCCTACAATGCTGAAACTCGGCGTGGGGCGCCCCATTAGCCTGTGAGATGGCGTCAGTAGCGGACCGATGTGCGAATGGGGCCAAAGGCAGCGCAACAATATTTTCTGAATAGAAGACACCACAAGGCGCTGAGATGCCAAGATCCGGATGGCACCGAGGTGGTGTCTAGTAAGGTGCACTGGTGTGGCCATCCTACAATGCTGAAAGTCGGCGTGGGGCGCCCCGTTGGCCTGTGAGATGGCGGCAGTAGCGGACCGATGTGCGAATGGGGCCAAAGGCAGCGCAACAATATTTTTGGAATAGAAGACACCACAAGGCGCTGAGATTCGGTTAGCACCGAGGTGGTGTCTAGCAAGCTATGCAGCTGAGTTGCGTGCGCACTTGCGGCGAATAGGTCGAAGGCAGCACAACAATGTTTTCTGAACAGAAGACACCACAAGGCGCTGAGATTCGGTTACCACCGAGGTGGTGTCTAGCAAGTTGCTGCACTGGTGTGGCCATCCTACAATACTGCTCCGAATAACGGCGTGGGGTGCCCGAAGGGGGGGGGGAGGCGGCGTGAACGGGCCTTCCTAGGTGGAGGCTCGTCTGCTGTAGTGGGGCGCCCCTTTACCGTTTCAGTTGCCATTCAGCTGAGTTTTGGCCGCTCTTGATGCTACAGCAACAGGCGGCTGCAACAGGACTCTCAAAATGGCGGCCTGTTCTTTGGATTTGGGCCTGGTCCACTAAAATGGCCCTGGGACACCTTAGAACTCGGACGCCCGATTTTTTTTTCCTTTCCTCTACATGCAAAAAAGGTAAATGCCCGGTACGTTATGCGCTTCATCTGCCACGATGTACTCTCCAGAGGAACCGAAAAAAAATATAGTTATGGTAACTATACCATGCATCGTCATATGGAGAGGTGGCACCAATTAATTATAGTGCTGCATAAAAGAGAGATTTGGAGGAGAACCCCCGACCTGCCAGTACATTCATCAAAGAAGTGGCACTGACAGCATCAGAGGCAAGGGAAACGGTCCCAAATATTTAGAAGAACTTTGGAAAGATTAAAATGACATGTTTAGATTGTGGTAAATTAATTTCATGTGGACAGATGAGTGTTACTCTATAAATACAGCATATGAACATCATCATAGTCGATGGTTGGTAGAGACATTTTGACTATATCCTGGACCTGCCCGTCCTCGCCCAAAATGGCGCCGGAATAAATGGGACTCGTAACTCCTTGTTGTGTACTGGTTGCAGAACCTTGAAATCACGAGATACGTATGCAGTTTTGAAGCACATGGCGGGCGGGGACGAGAATTGATTGAGTATTTCGACATCCCTATTGATATTAAGTTCTGATGTGTTATTGATTACTGTACTATTGAAAGTTCGAATTAACGTCACGCATGGTACTTGCCCGCAAATGTATATCTAGATAATTTTATTGTAACTGGCCCTGTCGTATTTTAATTATAAAATGTACGTCCACCGATTCCGCAACTGTTAGACACCTTAGTTCTTGCAACCTAATGGCCCGCCCGTTACGTTCCTCTACAGTGTAAATGTCTACTCATCATATACGATTACAGTTTGCTCCGTGGCCGGCCCACGTGGTTATAGGCTCGTATTTGTATAATGAAATTTTCACAATAAAGGTTTTTAAAAGAAAACATGGTAGTAGTATATACATTGGTAAAGTTTTTAATAATAGTCACTGTTTTAGAATCATTAAAAGGCAAGTGAAATAAAGCAGACCAATTACATGAAGGGTAAAAGGTATAATACGCAGGAACGCAGTAAAGATAAATGGTCAAGGGCTGTTGTGTTTTCTACTCCTGCAACATAAAGTGATCGATAAGAATCTCATATTCAGGCGTATCGGCGACTAAGACAGCAGGTCGACCCTCTTTTGCTCAACGGCTCCGTCATGGGACGAAGAAACGCCCTTTTTCTCGAAAAAAGAATATATTTTACTTGCAGGACAGTTGTAAATTTTCCGGGAAAGTACATTAGCCTGGAACATTATAACATATATTTAAGAAAAAATAATGTTCGGAAGTAATAAAAAGCGTAATTTTTAGGTCATATGACCAAGCCTTTCATCATTAGAATAAGAAAAGTAAAATGAACCAATGAAAAGTTTTATTAACAAGTCACATGACCTGTTATGCTTACGTTACGCGCTGCGCGTCGCGCCCCGGATGACTTCCGGATGCGCTAACGCGGCGCGTCATATGACGCATTACGCGACAACGCAGGTCCAGAATATAGTTAAAATGTCTCCACCAACCAGCGGTCGGAACACAACCCCTTTCAGCAGGCTAAATAGTTCTGTTAAATGACAACAGAAGGGACAGGCAACAAGAACCATCAGTCAAAGAGGGGAGGGCTAGTTCTTCTCTACCGGGTTACATTGGGGCGCTACCGGAACTGATCGAATTGGTAGTCTACAGTGTTTCTGGATGTTTCAGACTGAAGCTGGCGTTAGCATGAGAGCACCACCATTTCGTAGCTCCGTCGTGGCCATTCCGCGAGCAATCATGGCAGCCGCTCTTTATCGTTATTTTGGGCGGGGTGGGTGGCGGAGCCGAGCTGTATTGCAGCCATCATGGTGTGGAGTTCAGTTCATCTCACTAGTTTCGTATTTGTCATGAGGGGTTGTTCTTAATGTTTCTATTTTAGCGAGGTCAAAAAGAGATCCCATTAGTGGCCTACTGATTTTGCTCGATTCCTTTTGTTTTTTTACACGATTTTTCGTTATCTGCAAAGACTAAACAGAGTATTGCGACTCTGTGTTTGTTTGTAAATAGAGAATGAACCAAAGAGAACCAATTCTAAAACAGTAAATGCTTGGATAACAATCAATCAAATGGAGAGAGAAGCAGGCACGACGTATTACAACGGGGGCAAAGGCCTGCGTTAACTACCTTTCACTATCTGCAAAGAGAGAGTACTCCTAATAGAAATGAGGGGGGGGGCAGCATTCAAAGCAGATCAGTGTGCATAAACACGAAAATGTTTTTACTTACCACGTACTTGACATTCGACAGCTTATGATATTTGCTATTAAAAAAACATTGAAATTCACTGAAAAAACCATAGGTTATAGACCATATATAGTTAGGAATTAGCATTTACAAAACCTTGAAAATTCACTGAAAAAACCATAGGTTATAGACCATATATCGTTAGGAATTAGCATTTAAAAAACCTTATTTTACCCACACAAAACCATTGAAATTCCATATATAGTTAGTTGCACTAACTATATATCGCGCACCCGCAATCCACTGCTGATGATGTCACATATTACATCATTCATGACATGGTCAGTGACATCACTGATGACATCACTGATGACATCTCAAATGACATCACTGATGACATCACTGATGACATCTCATTTGACATCAATGACCACATCACTGATGATATCATTCATGTGACAATACAATGCATCTCCTCACATTTTAATATAACCTCTGTTTCACCCAGTGTTAAATACAGAGTATAATTTTTGAAACCATTGACACACCAATACTAGTTACTACATACGCACTCACTGATTCCTACGTCTACACACACCTTCACTCATTCACCCATACAATCATTCATACATACAATCACTCATCTTTACAACACTATCATATGCACTCATACACCTATACAGACACTCACAGTCTGCCACTCATCCATGGAGTTACTCACACACCTAGTCAGTCCTGTAAAGAATCAATGACACTTCCATTTTCTTGTCTATACAGTTAAACATAGAGCACCTTACATTTTCAAACATATACTAACACATACTTACCTTCTTATACAATCATTGATACAAGTACACATTGATCTGCACAGAGTCATACACCTCCCAGCCAGCCACACACACACTCAGTCTCCCATACAAATACTTGGGCAATCAATCAATAACCCATATAGTTACTCATATAGCTACTGATCAACACATGCAGCAGTTTATAGAACAACAGACATAATGATGCACAAATTAAGACAGTTTAGTCACTAACCCATGCACTCAGTGAGACACATTTAATCACTCAGTAATACAGTCAGTCATGCATCTACTAAATCCTTCGTCCAGACACTTACACATCCACTCATTCTTCAATATGTAAGACATATTTAAACTTTACAGAAACAAAAAATCACTGGATGTTGTTATCAGTCATGTCATCAGTGATGTCATTTGAGATGTCATCAGTGATGTCATCAGTGATGTCACTGACCATGTCATGAATGATGTAATATGTGACATCATCAGCAGTGGATTGCGGGTGCGCGATATATAGTTAGTGCAACTAACTATATATGGAATTTCAATGGTTTTGTGTGGGTAAAATAAGGTTTTTTAAATGCTAATTCCTAACGATATATGGTCTATAACCTATGGTTTTTTCAGTGAATTTTCAAGGTTTTGTAAATGCTAATTCCTAACTATATATGGTCTATAACCTATGGTTTTTTCAGTGAATATATATATATATATATATATATATATATATATATATATATATATATATATATATATTCAACACACAAAGTTGCCTGTTAAAGGTCGCCAGTAGGTATATATAGTTAGGAGTTTTTCTCTATGGGATTTTTGAAAATTCTATGTCTAATAACTTTGGCGTTTGTGGACGGAATTGGCTGAAAATTTCAGGAAAATGGCACATTTTGTTTCTGAGCAGCCCCTGAAAATTTTGGGGGGGTTCGTCAAGGGGGGGTTGAGAAAAAAGGGGGGTCCCAAAACGCGTTTTTCCCATGTTAATTTCCATAGGGCGGTTGGCCTCACTTTTAGCCCGAACGGCTGAATGGATTTGCACGAAACTTGGCAAAATTGTAGGGACTGGTAGCCCGATGTGCCTTTTGTAGGTCTCAATATATGTGCTCCAGTGGATTTTGAGAAATTAACGTTTAAAAAAAGATATATATCTGTAACAGCGGACCGGGCAGCGCTCCAGGACGCGTACTTTTCGCGCAACGGAACTTTGTGAAGCGAAGCTGATTGGTTCTCCGGCGTCTGTCAACATTCCAAACAGTCCGTAGCGGCCGCCATCTTGTCTCTCGGTAGGATCGAGAGACAAGAGGAGGCCAAAGCGAAGGGGCAAATGACCATAAGGGGGCATAGTACATTGTCGCTGACCCCCTAGGTTTGATGTGGAGGTTTTAAAAGGGCCCCGCTGGGCAAAAAAAAAAAAAATAATAATAATCGAACGGCTGAATGGATTTGCACGAAACTTGGCAAAATTGTAGGGACTGGTAGCCCGATGTGCCTTTGCTAGGTCTCAATATATGTGCTCCAGTGGATTTTGAGAAATTAACGTTCAAAAAAAGATATATATCTGTAACAGCGCTCCGCTTCGCGTACTTTTCGCGTTACGGAGGTTTGCGAAGCTGATTGGTTTTTCGGCGTCTGTAAACATTCCATACAGTCCGTAGCGGCCGCCATCTTGTCTCTCGGTAGGATCGAGAGACAAGAGGAGGCCAAAGCGAAGGGGCAAATGACCATAAGGGGGCATAGTAGATCGTCCCTGACCCCCTAGGTTTGATGTGGAGGCTTTGAAAGGGTCTCGCAGGGCAAAAAAAAATATACCGTTTTTTTAGTTTTTTTGCGTGGAGTGCGCCCGGTTCGCGAACCGGGAAGCGTTCTGGGGAGCGTACTTTCTTGAAAATTAGTGAAAAAAGTTAGAGTAAAATAATAATTGTGAGTGATCAGATGTAGGGTAGCTCTGAGAAGAGCTTTTGGGTTTATGGTACATTTAGGTACTTATAAGTAGGTACCAATGCACAGTCTTAAATTCAGAGTGAAAACTCTGTTGCCCTCATCTGAGAAGTGAACTCCATCTCCTCTGTAGATATCTTGCATGTAGTAACGCAAGTTATTGTTGTACAGGGAGCCCATTCCATGGTCTCTCATGTAAGCTGAAACAGATTTGTTTACATGCTTCCTCTATTTCTCAATTTGTGGACAAAATTGGTTCGACCACCTCCATTTCTGTCTTTGGCATATATTTGAATATACCAAGGCAGTCTGAGGAAAAAGTGCCATCAATTGCTCAAAGGTGTCCTTTAAAAGCATTTCCAGACCTACCCCAGTCAAAGTGCCCAAATCATTACCTCCACAGTGCACAATTAACAGGTCAGGTTTTGGCAAATGCATAAAGGTTTTCACCAATGGTATCAATTGGTGACATTTTAATCCTCTGTGGCCAAACCACTTAATTTCCACATCTTGTAAATTGAGGTTAGGTAAATTCCTGTTTTCAGCGTACCTTTGAGCCCAATAGATGTAACTATGTCCAACAATCCAGACAGAAAACATGGTGAGAGAAGGTTCTGCTGCAGTCAGATGAAGTGTGGCAATGAAATGGCAGTTGAAAAAATGAGAGTGTAAAATGAAAAAAACTGAGGAGTTTCTGTGTTAATGAAGCAGTAAGAGTGATTGGTGGATTTTGATTGCTGAAAACAGAAAGTTAGTGTGCATGGATGAGTTCGTTGAAAGATGTATTTTGAGTGGCGAAGAAAAAATCATTAAATGAAAGAATGCTCTGGATATGCAGGTGCACTGAGAGTTCAGAGTTCAATTGCAACATTGTTGTGTGAGAGGTCTTGCAAGAGGTGGTTGCTATGCAGAAAAAGCAGAGAGGGGGCAGAGGGGGGAAGGGTTTTGCTTTGAAAAAAAGTGAGGGAAGAGTTTTGATTGTGTGAGATGAGAGATCTGTGTGAGGAATTACAGCATTTCTGTGCTTTTGATAGCTGCAGACTCTGGAGTGCATACCTTTTGCTCTGCTGAAGACAAATTGGTGTGTTTCTGAGACTGTTTTGAAACTCAAAGTATTTGCTAAGGTGAGAAAAGATTTCTTTAATTTAGATAGAAAATAGTGTGCTTTAAGGAGAAAATTATGAAGAAAGTTGTGTTTTTCAAATGTTGCTTTGTCTCAAGTGTTTCACAAATAGATTTTGTTTCTTTGAGAAATTTTAATTGGAGAAAATGTGAAGTATTAGTACTGACAGGGCTTTTATGTGCATAGGAGCTGTGGAGTGTTTTCAAATTATGACTGGTAAATCGTTTTTGAGAAAAAGCAATGGTTTTAATATTGATGAGAAGGACATAATGGTGTCTGCTTCTTTATAAGGTAATTGAGAGTCTCTGATGTTATTTTTCCCATTTCAATGTAAGAAGTTTGTCTGTGGAGCAAATTGCTTGTAAATATGCTCCCACCTGTGCATGGCAAATTTAGATTTTGAATGTTTCCGTTACATAGGCATGTTAAAGGTGACTGAAACATGCTGCAAAGGCAATCAAAAAATGCTTTTATGTGTCTTAAGGACATTTTAAGTCATTTCCCCATGTGCAGTGTTTTCAAATTATGAGTTTAAAATCGTTTTTGAGGTAAAGGAATGTTTTCAAAATTTATGTGCGCCATATGACCCCAAATTTCTTTTTCAGGGGTGCAGCAGGGTGTTCTTGAGACACCCCTGCACCGTCGGAAAAATTCGTAATTTGCGATGAGGTAATTGCTAATCGCACATTGCACCTTCATTCCTATGGGCCTCCTGCTGCATGGAAATGAATGGGTAATTTGTAATTAGCAAATAGGTCATCGCAAACTAGGAATGGTAAAGAATCGCTATTTATTCCTTAAAGTTCGCTATTTAGGAAATGCAAAAAACTTTGATGATACATATGGCGGTTCATCTCTAACAAGATAAGAAGCATAGGGATAGATTTATGATGACTGGCGCATCACCAGGGATGTGTTAGTCATTCTGTGCCGCTGTTCCGTCACCTATGGTGTGCTGCATTTACAATGCGGCGCATCATGGGGCAAAAACAGCACAGATGCGTGACGTATTTGTGCCGTAAAGTTGGCGCATTGCTGGAGTTGTATCGCAAGTGTGATGAAGCTCCAGTAAGGCTGAGGGGTGGCCCTGTCGCAGGGTTTCTGTTCTGACACAGAACTGTGGACAGAGGATTGGAACCTCGGCGAATTAGGGTGTCCCAAAACTCACCTTAGTAATCAAAACCCCTTAGCAAGCTAGGTACAGTGTCACATTGGATATAACAAACTCTCAATGTTTAGACAATCCAGAAGATGAACTTATAGTACCTCAGGATACGTGGAACTCATGAACAGTCGGTCGTTATATATTTCTTAGAAACCAGAACATGGAGTTAAGAAGAACACATGTGTATTTGAAATGTTTATTTACTAATGCCGTCTTCTCAGGCGTAGTATCTTAGATTATACAAGTACACATATTATCAGTAGCAAAATTACCAGCATAGTCAATAGTACATAAAAAGCGAATGGTGACAGTATGTTAACATGCTGTAAATGAATAAGAGTTAGCAACACTTATAAGCAGCCGCGGGCCGTGGAGGGAGTTACGGTGGGGCAGGGAGGTGGGGAGGGGGAGGGGCAGGGTGGAGAGGGTCCACCCTGCCCCTCCCCCTCCCCGCCTCCCTGCCCCACCGTAACTCCCTCCACGGCCCGCGGCTGCTTATATCTCACCCTCCCTAATACACATAATATATTATTTGCTAAGAAGGTCTCTTTGTGTTGGTTTAGGGCGTGCCGATACTTTAGTGTCTTAGATTTGAAGGAATCACATCAGCATACACCAGCTCTCTCTTCATGTGAACCGCATCAAGTGTTGTGTATGTGTGTTCGGCAAAGCAATATAAAACCCGCCTCATGCTCAGAATTGGGAGAAGCTGCACTTATGTTATGAGTATGAAGTCGTGGAGATCAGACCTCATAACAATTCTGTATCGTGTTGTTCTTGAAACTTCAGCACTCGCTGTACAGATATAGTTTAAGAAGTAAAGCAGATAGTAGAGCAATAACATATTATTCTCATGTAAATCACGATGAACTATTAGGTTGAAAGCTAAAGCAAAAACTAAGTGTCGTGTGCAGAAGTTGCAAAAAAGGAAAAAATGGCGTTTAAACCGGTAATGAGTCCATGCTAACTTAACACGGTGTAAAGATATCCAGGACCTTGATGACACCTCCCCATGATCCGGAAACGAACTGAATAAGATAATAGAAGTGCCATCTCATGAGAGCAGATTGCAACTTTATATGTGGACGGTCCGCAAGGTAAAACATTAAAAACTAGGAAAATTTAATGCTAAAGAAAAATAAAACAGCCAAGTACTTTATCGAGTCTTAAGCCAATAGGCAAGCTAAATAATAAAAACTTGACAAATAAGTTAATGAATTGTCAATGAAATGCTAGTACTCGGCATATCAAACATGAAAAAGGTCTATGACATAACTGTGTATGCAAAATAAGCTGCAACAGCCTCCAATAGGAAGTCACCGTCTTCATCCGAAAAGAGTTCAGCCATCCAATTTAAAAGCGGAAAAGAACAAAAGTGCTCTCCCAGCACCGGATCCTCTATCAACATCAGAGGACAGCTCGGTGGGTTTTCAAGAAAGCTCTGTTCCAAGAAAGACTGTGTTGCCGCCAGTAAATTCCAGGGACCAATTAGTCCATGCATCAATGCCACAGCCATAATCCTTTCGCCAGGACAAACCAACTCGTGAGTAATGATAGGAGTCATCAGCTGATTAAAGTCGACGTCAGGAGAAACCGGTCCGCAGAGACACAAATCAATGGCCCAATCGAAATCACAGGTCAGGCAGTGAAATACAGGCTGGACACAGGTGAAGTAGGAGAATCGAAAAGATAATCCATATGCCGTGCTTAATATCGCCAACGGCATTGTGCCATAATATTCTAGCATGCGATTGCGGAACAGTGTCAGCAGCTGCAGGGCGGGAGCTTGCACAGGAGGGACATCCATATTTAAAAATGTAAAAAAGCACAAGAGCGTCCGCTGGTAATGCAAGTAAAAATGGGAATCCACAAAGCAGAGTGGAAAAAATAGAATGAAAGAAAGCAGGGATGACTCCAAAGATTTTCTCAAATGAAGTCACGAGACCACTGGTAACAACTTTAAAAAAGTGCGCCAGGCCCTTTGTGGAGGACGCGTTAGAGATAGTCCGAACCATCTTGCTGAAATGGAAAGGCGAATCTGTATTTAAAAGGGTCTGCACCTCTGTACGGGTGTTCGCTGTGTGAAGCACGAAAGTTTCACGGGCCGAACTCAAGGCCACCTCTCTCTGAGACAAAAGAGCTCTTATTCTTGCCATGCCGTTGAAATGTGCTCCCAAGGTTGGTATTTGTGGCCAGATTGAAAACTCCCTATGTTCATGTGTGGGAGGAAATAGAACATTTCTGCAGCAAATAACCCGTTCATTTACTGTTACGATAAAATGAATACTTTTAATTAACCCAGAACAATCTTCATTATTGAGCATCAAATAACTACCATTTTCCAAGAACTTGAACGTGGGGATGATAGCAGGCAAGCCATATTTGGTCGGTGTTTGTTGCATGAACCGTGTAACTGTATGTGCCTACACATTAGTGAATGATCTGGCGTCTCAGTGCATTCCTCTCCATTCAGATAAAGTTCTTGATCATCTTTGAAAATCTGTATGTGTATGGAAGCGCCCAGACCTCATGAAGAAAACCACTACCTAAAGGTTAATAACGACCTATTGGTATATATTTCAGACAATTTGAAAACTTATATAAAGCAAAAGGCAGCGTTATTAAACCGTGGATAAGGCACGTTGCCAAAGCAGTCAACCTTTTGGATTTATACTGGAAATGTTAAAGGAAGAATTACGGAGTAGGGCCTGTAAATATTTAATGGACAACGAGTAAAATTACTCCAACCATCATATTCCTCTAACTACGGGATAGTAGGGGTGTTTAATTTTTTAGAAGTAGCCAATCCAAAGCATTTGGTCTGGGAAATTGTTTCATTCACAAACAACATATGATTTGGGATGAGACATGCACGGTGGAAAGCCTCAGTGCCTTGTACCTGCCAGGTTCGTGAACCCCAAACTGATGTAGATCCTGGATATTTTTACTCTGTGTTACGTTAGCATGGTCTCATTACTGGTTTAAACGCCATTTTTCCTTTTTTGTAACTTCTGCACACGACACTTAGTTGTTGCTTTAGCTTTCAGCCTACCTGCGTCAAGATCTATGCCTGCTTCAAGCAGGCGCAGGGTTTTGATGTAGCTTTGTCCTATCTGATTGTAAATGCGGCACACCGTGGGTGGCAGAGCAGCGGTGCACGTTAACTGGTGCATCCCTGGGGATGTGCTAGTTAATATAAATCTGCCCCTTTACATTTAATTATGTGCAGGGGACACAGAGTAGGTGAGGTTTATCCAAGGTTAAGAAGAGATGAGTCCTGTTCAGTGAAAAATTGGAGATAGGCTTCAGTATATTATATACTTAAGTAGTGTGTTAAGTTTTTGATGACTGTTATTAATTTACTGTTGGGTAATAGTGGTTAATAACATTTTTATTATATTTTACCACAGATTGAACTGCAGATTATTTCAAGATTTTAGGATGCCTAGCAAAGAAAGAGTAAGAAAGGCTGCAAAACGTCAAAGACAGCAGGACCATGGAATAATGCAGCAGTCCTCTAACAAAAAGATTTGTCAAGTCACCAAGAAAGCACCGGGTAAGAGTCCAAAACCAGTCATAAGAAATATGTGTAGTAAAAAAAATATTACTACAGAAAATGTTTCAGTCCAGAAAAGGAGAAAGAATTCAAATGGTAAGGAAATGCCAATGAGAAATGTTACTGCTAGAGTAAGAGATAACTCTATGCATGAAAGTAGAAGGAAACAACAGTTTAGGGATATTCGTAAACGAATGTTCCGCAACAGGATAATTGGGAATTTGTTAAAAAATATTAAGAAAGGTCAGCAGAAAGTGTTTTTTTATAAGAGAAAAAAAATAGTTGAGAAAGTTATTGATCAGGCATTTGAAATTAAACGTAAGTTATTTATTTTGACAATCAATAGAATTAGGAAGCTAAACAAGGTAATTTATGATTTCAAAAGAAATAGTAGATGGAAGAGAATAGTTAATCGTAGTAATTTTTGTGAAGTTGTTTCTGGAGAATGGATGCATAGTTCAAGCTCTGAGGCATTTTTTAATGAGGAGAGTTATTTCCAGGATAATGATTTGGTGCATGCAGTTGACACCAGTGGTCGAGCTTATGAAGTGAAAGATGGTTGTCCAGTTGAAAAAGAAAAAGTTGTGAGAACAGAGATAGAAGAGGTGTTAGGTAATGAGGTTTTAGGGAGACGTCCTAAGGGTCCTGTGTACACCTGGAAGTGTAGTAGTATTTGCAGTGTACGACAGGATTCCATCAATTTGCTTTGTGATTTTATACGGTCATTTAATAAGAAAAGTTTGAAGCAGAAAATGAAGTTGTTGCAAGAATTAGATCCTTGCAGAGTGAGAGAAGTGATAGGTTTGCATGGTCATTCACTGGCTTGTCTTTCCAAGAGAGTATGCCAGAGTGTTTTTCATCATTTCAGGATGCTAGCAGTGCATCATAATAAAGTGAGGAAATTAGTTAGAATGTTGTATTATGCTAAGAGTCCAGCAATTATGCTTAAACAATTATGTGCTGCTCTTTTGGATGGTTCTGAAATAGATGTGAAGAATATATGTGAAGAAATTGAGTTTTGTTACTTTGGAAGTAAAGAGGAGAATGTTGAAATTGACCAAGAAGAAGAGAGTAATGTGGAAGATAGTGTACAGGTTTCCAGTACAGATAATTTCCAGAGGGAAATTGCGACGTTTGAGGTGAAATCAAGTGAGAGGCCAAATTTCACTTGTGTGTGTTGTCGACGCACTTATTATAAGAATCAGACTAAGTTAGTGGATTTATATGGAAAAAGTGAAAGGGAAAATAATAGTGAATGGAAGGATTTTACAACATACTTGATGGTAGAAAATTGTTTTGATTTGGGATTGGATCAACGTGTGTGTACTTATTGTTGTAACAAATTAAATCAAAACCAGATGCCTGCTAGAGCAGTTCATAATAATCTGGAATTGGTTGAGATTCCTTCTGAATTGAAGGATTTAAATACTTATGAATCTATTTTGATTCAAAGTATCCACCCCTTTCAGGCTATTGTAAGAATGGAGCCAAAGACAGGGAAATTGCCTCCATCAGATTTACAGAGAGGATTAAAGGGAAGAGTTGTTTATTTGCCTCTAGATTTGAAGAAAAACATTAACACAATTGGAGTAGAAAAAGTGGAAGAGGAACCTCTTGTTATCTTAGTTAATGGGGTTCCGACAAAGAATAAGAAAATATGGCAAGATTTAGTAGATGTTAGGAAAGTGAAAAGGGCAACATTGTATTTGAAAAAAAATAATAAATTCTATAAAAATGTATATGTTGCAGAAGAGGAAGTAAGTGAGGAAGAGGATAGCGATTTGTGTGCTGGTCAAATTGAGAAAGTAGAACCCTGTACTAGTGAAGAAATATATGAACATTATAGTGTTCATCCTTTGCATTCCAAGGAAGTCATGGGGAATGCTATTGAGTTGTTTCAAATGAAACAAGCGAAAGGGAGTCCCATTAGTGTTTGGGAGGAAAGTTTGGAAGCTCGGTGTTTCCCACAGCTTTTTCCAACAGGTCAGGGAGGAAGATATGATGAGCGACCTCATCAAATTCCTGCTTCTGAATACCGGACTTTGCGATTGTATGCAGGAGATCCTAGGTTTCGACAATGCATTCCTTATTTGTTTCATCTCCTGTTTGAAAGCGATCTGTCTGGACTGTCATATGCAGTGAACCACATCTTGAAAAGTGGTATACACATGCAAAACATCTCGGCAAGTGACTTTATGGATAAAGTCAATGTCCAAGACAGTATTTTGGATTCTCACCTGATTAATCTCATGGCGTGTCAGCGTGGTACTAATGAGTACTGGTACCGTCGTCATGGTGATTTAAAATGTATGCTGAGGAACTTAGGAACTCCCACATGGTTCCTCACTTTGAGCTGTGCTGAGTATGGCTGGGAAGACTTACTTGAATTTCTACGAGAGGCAAATGCTAACGTAGAAAACATCAAATTCAAGACACCCGGAGAACTGTGCTCTTTGGATCCAGTCAATGTATGTAGGTACTTCAATCATAGATTTGAAGGTATGATGTCTTTCATCATGAATAAGAAGAATCCACCTCTTGGAGAGGTGTTGGATTTCTTCTGGAGGAAGGAGTACCAAGCAAGAGGTGCTCCTCATATACATATGTTGCTGTGGATCAAGGATGCACCTAAATTTGGAACGGATGCAGAAGACTCAGTGATGAGTTTCATAGAACAGTATTCTACGTGTGCTGTTCCAAACGCAAAGGAGAAAAAAAGCCTAAGAGAAAAAGTTCTACGTTTCCAAAGCCATCGATGTGGAAAGTACTGTCGTCGTAAATTCCGGAACAAAGACAAGTTCTACACCAAATGTCGTTTCGGCTTTCCACGACCGGTGATTTCTAAAGGAAGAGTGAACAGTTTGATGTCTTCGCTGCGACATAATGTGATGAAGAAATCACCTAAAAACACATACAATTTGAAGAGGAACGAAGAGTCTAAGTACATCAACGACTACAACCCGGTGATTTTGTCCATGTGGAATGCTAACATGGATATACAGTTTGTGGCTGATAACTGTATGGCTGTGGCTCAGTATGTGACATCTTACATCACCAAAAAAGAGAAGACAGAATTGAAGGATATGTGGGAGGACATTTCCCATGAAAAGAGCCTCAGCAAGAAGTTGTACAGTTTCAGTCTGAAGATGTTGTCGCATCGAGAAATCGGAGCTTACGAATGTTCTGATCGGTTGTCTTCAGCAAGTCTCTATGCCAAGTCCAGGAGTATCGTTTGGGCGAGTGTTGGTCTTGCTGCAACGCGTAATCGAGTTCTGAAACCTGTGCGGGAAATTGAGTATTTGGCGGAAAAGGAGCCAAACAGTACCGACATTTTGAAGAGCAACATGTTGGATACATATTATCCAAATCGAAGCAGTCATCTCGAGAATGTTTGTCTGTATGAGGTTCTGCAAAATTACATATTCAAGAGGAACATCAAAGAAGATACTGAGAAAGGAGTGTATGCTGTAATAGGAAGTGAGGGATGTCTGGTCAAGCAAAGAAAATGCCACTTGATAAACCATCGAAAATTGAGTGGCGAATCTCCTGAAAAAAAGGAGTTTTTCTATTTAGCACTTTTGCAACTTTTTAAGCCTTGGCGTGCAGAAGTGGAACTGCTTGGAGATTTCCTTTGTTACGAAGACTCATTCAATGCTGCCAAGGAGACCATAGAATGTCCTGCTTTTCCTAAATATGTAGAAATGTTGAATGTGGAAATTGAGCAGGAAGCAACGATTGCAGCCGAGATTGCCAGAGACAGTTCTCAGGACAGTCAGAGTTCTGCTTCATTGAGTCAGGATCCACTAGGAGGACCTCTTATCGAAAATGAAGCTGCCACTGCTATGAATGAAGTGGAAAGAGCCATGGCACATGCTCAGGAGGATGCGGTTAACTTAGAAGAGTTGGAAAGACAACTCAACGTTGAGCAGAGGAAAATATATGACGAACTTACCATGCAAATTGATCATGGATTACGTCATGACAAGAAAGAGTGCTCATGTACGTCGTTGAAGCCTGTCCGACTGTATGTGAGTGGAGAAGCGGGAACTGGAAAAAGTTTCCTTATTAAAGCAATTTCGTGTTATTTGCAGGAAAGGACAGAGTCATCGCTGTCTTGTGTTGTCACCGCTCCAACTGGACTGGCAGCACATAACATTAAAGGGATTACTTTACATCGTTTACTGATGCTGCCAGTGGAGCATGACAACAAATTAGAATATCACAAGCTATCTGGAGATGCTTGTTTTGAAGTTTCAAGAGTCTTGAGGAAAATGAAACTTCTTATCATTGATGAAGTAAGCATGGTTTCCAATGTCATGCTTGCCTTTGTGCATTTGAGAATGCAAGAAGTTCTCAAAACAGAGTATGATGTGTTATTTGGTGGCAAACACATCATTGTTTTCGGAGAACTTCTGCAGCTGACACCAGTGAAAGGGCAACCTGTGTTCAAAATGCTCACGCATGAAGATACCAGGAAGTGCTTAGGGAGCATTGGCAACGTCAATATATGGTTAAACTTCAATTATGCTGAACTGCATTAAAATAGGCGTCAGGCAAAGGATGAAGTTTACAAGACTATTCTACAAGATGTTAGAATTGGGAAAGTGACCGAGCATGGGAAAGAAGCTTTACATGCACGATTACTGACAAATTTATATCCAGACGAAGATGTTGTGCCTGAGAATATTTTTCAGAAAGTTACTGAGAAAAAATCTGGAATATGTTTGATGCCAACTCTTGCAGAATGTGCCAAATTCAACAACAAAATGTTGCATTTAGAAAAGCAAGAGATTGTGAAACTGGAAGCTATTGACAGAGTAGAGCATATGGGATCAACAATTATTTTGTCTGAGAATCTGAAAACAAAATTGGATTCATTAGAGAAGAGTATATCTAAAACTGCGGGTTTTGAAAAGACTCTGAATGTGTGCTTGAACTGCCGTATAATTTTAAGAAGGAATTTACATGTTGAAAGAGGTCTGGTAAATGGATCAATGGGTAATGTTGTTGATTTTGTGAAATACAGAAATAGAGATGGAATTGAATTTTTAAAAATTAAATTTGATGGCATTGAGGAAGTACAGCTAATTGCTCGTTGTTCTGCTAGATTTTTGCTTGTAAAAGACTTATATGTTCGTCGTAAGCAGTTTCCTGTTTGCTTGGCATATGCGGTGACAATCCATAAATCGCAAGGTTTAAGTGTAGACTGTGCATTGGTGAATATTGGCATTCTGTGTTCAAGGAGGGTATGGCATATGTGGCATTGTCACGAGTTAGGACTTTATCGGGATTGTACTTGATTGAGTGTGATGTCACAAACATTTGTGCGGATCTAGATTGTGTTAAGGAATACAATAGGTTGAGAAGAGAGTATGCGCCACATTTGCCTCAGTATCCTTTGTTTGAGAAACGTGTGGTAGGCCGGAAACGAAGAAATGTGACCAATACTGGGGAGGTTGTAGCAAAAAGACGAAAAGTCGATGAACCTGAAATTATAAGCAGAAACAAAAAGGATTCTGTTGAAGATGTTGTTGGTTTTCAATTTGAAAACAGTTCTGGTGTCAACTGCTATGCTAATGTAGTGGTTAATGTTTTGTTTTCTCTAGAAAATGTAAAAGAAGAGATTGTGGTGAATTCTGATCAAAGATTTTGCAGTTTGTTAAATTCTGTGTTAGAGAAATGTAGCACTGATAGAACAAACATAGAAAGTGTGTCTGAAATTCGAAATCTGTTAGACAGATGTTCAGGCCAAACACAATTCTCTCAAAATAGTCAGCAAGATTGTCAGGAGTTTTTAATGTATATGCTTGATGTATTGCATGATGAAGGTGTAGATGTAGATCACCTGTTTGGGCTTTCTTATCAATGGCAGCATGACTGCGAGAACTGTAGGGTATCAAGTACTACTAGTGTAGACTCAGAAAGATTTATATATTTAACTTTGCCAGACAGTAAATCAGTCTCTTTTAATAAGCTAGTAAAAGCAGCTGATCACAACATGGAGTGTAGCCAATGTAAATCTGAAATGATGTCCACATTATTTATACGAACATATGGCCAGTATGTCATTTTAATGTTCCAACGATGTAGGCCTGATGGAACAAAATTGACAACTTTAATTAAAAATTTTGTGGCTTCACAGTTGTCAATATCAGGTAAGGACTTTTGTAACTGTAGCAATTATATATCATGATGGTCCTTCAATAACATCAGGACATTATACAGCTTATTTAAAGTGTAGAAATGGCTGGTCATTCTGCAATGATTCTGTTTTAATTTTCAAAAAAAAATTGCCATATGACCTTAAAAACTCTTACCTGGTGTTTTTAAAACCAAAATTTTAGGGAAAGAATCTCGGGATGTGCTCTGAGGAATTTCAAGAAGTTCTCATGGCTCCTACACTATTTGGGCTTGAGGATAAGTGTAGTACAGAGACATAACTTCTTATCATAACACTGGACGTGATGGAGAAATACGTGCACTTTGAATGAGTTCAGAAAAACTATTTCTTTTTATAAGCTAATTGAAGCAGCCAATCAAAACATGGAGTAGAGGGAATGTAAGTCTGCAATGCTGTCTACTGTTTTACATTGCTTTGTGATTAAAAGTGATGTAGAGAATTAAATAATTGTACTAGTCATAAAGGTAGTGTAAGTCTGCTTCATAGTAAGCAGTATCAGTGTGATAGGAAATGTAGAACATGATTGAGCAAGAAGGGGAAGATATTACTAGTCCAGGATTGTGTAAATGATCTTCAACATTTTAATTCTGAAAGTTGCGGAAATGCGAAAAGACGGGATTGGCTTACAAGAAATCCAAGAGTTATAAATGGGTCTGAGAAGATTTGGCCTTGTGGAAACTTGTGGTAGAGAGCAAGAAGTCATTTATTGTATGTAACATGTTTTTGAAAACGATGGAGGTTTTCTTTCAGAAAGTGGCGGGTTGAAAGTAATAACAGCACAACAGAGTGTAAGCTGTTCATAGGACATCCTTGGCCGTCATGGAAAGTAAGTTAACTTTAAGGAGTTCTGAATTCTGCTTTATGTTGTATGGGTTTTTTAAACACAATCATTTTGATTGTGTTTTTTTTTCCCCGCTGTTATATGATGAATACCTTCAAGTCACTGTTTTTAGTGAAATTTGATACATTCTGAGAACAGCAAAAATAAACCATTTAACATGTATAATTAATTCTGTTCTGTTTGCATTTATGATGTACATGTAGAACTGTGTAGGAGGCATGGAGAAGGTGAGGCTTCTGTAAGTGTCAAAGTTGTTGCATACAGTGAACACATTCACACATCGGTCCACTCTTCCTTGGATGTGGTGGAGGTGGTGGGGAAGCACCAGCTGAAGCTACTAAAGAAGCCATTGATCACTGGTAACAAAGGGTCTTTCTCTCACAATGATGAAAGTCAGAGTGAGGAAAGAAAGAGGGATTTTCATCATTTGGGAAAAACAACAGTTCTCAACCAATGAAAAGTGTTCATTTTAGATTATATGACCTAGTCTTACATCATTAGGAAACCAAAAGTGAAATGAACCAATGAAAAGTGTTATTACCAAGTCACATGATCTGCTGTGTTTACGTTACACGCTTTGCAGGGCCTCCCGGTTTGCTTCCAGAAACCTGTGCTTTGCGACTCGGTAAGTGTACCAGTTCGCTAACGTAGTACGCCATATGACGTATCACGCGAGAACGCGAAACGTCATGCGGACGGGAGGCGTCACGATGTTGTTTTCTAACGCGGCAGTTGCGGTAAAGAAACGTTTACCGGCTCGCGGTCTATTTCGCGGCATCAAGGTCAGCTAACGGGAAGCTTCCCGATTCGCGAAGCGGGAACGAAGAAAAAAAAAATTAAAAAAAAAGTTATTCATAAACATATAAAATATATTTTGGGATTTAAAGAAGAATACATTTTACAGCTACAGATATTTGCTATTAAAAAACCATTGAAATTCACTGAAAAAACCATAGGTTATAGATTATATATAGTTAGGAATTAGCATTTACAAAACCTTGAAAATTCACTGAAAAAACCATAGGTTATAGACCATATATAGTTAGGAATTAGCATTTAAAAAACCTTATTTTACTCACACAAAACCATTGAAATTCCATATATAGTTAGTTGCACTAACTATATATCGCGCACCCGCAATCCACTGCTGATGATGTCACATATTACATCATTCATGACATGGTCAGTGACATCACTGATGACATCCTTGATGACATCTCAAATGACATCACTGATGACATCACTGATGACATCTCATTTGACATTATTCTTGTGCTAATACGATAAACCTCTTCAGACTTTAATATAACCTTAGATACACTCAGTGTATACAGAAACTCACACACTGTCACTCATCCATGGAGTTACTCACACACCTAGTAAGTCATGCAAAGAAACAATCTCACCTCCATTTCCTCAACTATACAGTTATACACACCTTACTTATTCAAGCATATACTAACACATATTTACTCTCTTACACAATCCCTGATACAAGTTCACAATGATCCATACAGGTACTCACACATTCAGTGGCTCTCATGCACAGTTATTTATATATGCCAACTCTCACATGTACTGTGTTTTACATATGTACTTACTTTGACATGTAGCACTGAGATATCCATTCACTCACCAATGCACTCATGCACACAGTCAACCACCCATACAGCTGTTTCCACATGCACTTTTGAACCTATACATCTAGTGAATCAACTGCTCACACATCTATGCACAGAGTCATACACCTCCCAGGCACCCACACACTCAGTCTCCCATACAAATACTTGAGCAACCAATCAATAACCCATATACTTACTCATATAGTTACTGATCAACACATGCAGCAGTTTACAGAACAACAAACATAATGATGCACAAATTAAGACAGTTTAGTCACTAACCCGTGCACTCAGTGAGACACATTTAATCACTCACTCATACAGTCAGTCATGCACCTACTAAATCCTTCGTCCAGACACTTATACATCCACTCATTCTTCAATATTTAAGACATATTTAAACTTTACAGAAACACACAGTCACTGGATGATGTCATCAGTGATGTCATCAGTGATGTCATTTGAGATGTCATCAGTGATGTCATCAGTGATGTCATTTGAGATGTTATCAGTGATGTCATTTGAGATGTCATCAGTGATGTCATCAGTGATGTCATTTGAGATGTCATCAGTGATGTCATCAGTGATGTCATCAGTGATGTCACTGACCATGTCATGAATGATGTAATATGTGACATCATCAGCAGTGGATTGCGGGTGCGCGATATATAGTTAGTGCAACTAACTATATATGGAATTTCAATGGTTTTGTGTGAGTAAAATAAGGTTTTTTAAATGCTAATTCCTAACTATATATGGTCTATAACCTATGGTTTTTTCAGTGAATTTTCAAGGTTTTGTAAATGCTAATTCCTAACTATATATAATCTATAACCTATGGTTTTTTCAGTGAATATATATATATATATATATATATATATATTAAAAAATGAAAGAGCATGGTTTTTATACTTACATTAATTATTTATTAATTTCAAGGTTATTAAATTATTTTAAAGTATGTTTATTATTTCATTAATTTTACATTATTTTTAAGACATTTAAAGAATTCGATATTTTAACAAACTATATTATTTACAACAATATTTTGGATTCAATATTTTTGTACTTACGTGTTTGTAGATAGGAATTCGATATTCTGGCATTATATAATTTGTCCACAATATTTTGACAGGTCGATAGTTTGCTCCTCGATATTCTGTCAGTGATCCATGTAAATAATAAAAAGAGTAAGGCTAATCGAAGAGCCTTGTGGAACTCCACATGGGAGCTGAAACAGATCAAAATTAAATAAATCCAAGGCAACAAATTGTGTCCTCTCTTTCAAGAAAGATTTAAGCAGACTGAGCACCATTCCCTGCACTCCAATTGCTGCTAGTCTATCCTCCAAGATGGTATGGTGGACAGTGTCAAAGGCCGCCAACAAGTCTTACAAAATGAGGGCAGCCCTCCCACCATAATCCAGCGCTAGCCTGATTTCTTCAATTGATTTAATCAGCGCAGACTCTGTACTATAGCCAGATCTAATATCATGTTGTATCTAATCTAGCCAGCACGATTTGGTAAAATAATCCATGAGCTGCTTATTTATTGCCCTTTCTAAAAGTTTAGCAGGAAAAGGAAGGTGTGATATAGTATGGTAATTATTAGTGTAATCGGGGTCTAGGTTCGGTTTCTCTAGGATAGGCAGAATTGGTGCGGCTTTCCACGGCTTAGGAAAGCAGCCTGTCTTAAAAATCATGTTAAATATTTTTCACAGCTTGTCCGCTATAATCTCTTGCGCCAATTTTACCCTGCCACTCGGCAGGGACCCGTCGGCAAACCATATTTAGTCTTAGCGATAAGATCTTCAGCTTGCCCCTTGTCAAGGTCAGATCAGCAAACTTATCAAAGCGTGGGTCACCTAAAGGCCTATGTGAGGTGGTACCATTGGGCACAGTGGGCTTTACATCCTTGGACCTGTGTCTGCCCACATTGTTAAAGATACTTTCAACTTTATGCACAAAGTGCAAAGTAAGCTTGTCACACAAAGACTGAGTTGGCACGACCTCAAGGGTATCTGGCATTGTAAGGAACAGGGCAGTATAAACAAATTCCTTGGAGGAGTTTTTTGGCACTGTAGGAATGTAGGATCTGCTTCTTAAGGTTACCCCCACGTTTGATAAATGTAATATACTTTTTATCATTTCAAAATTATTTGTATTGGTTGTTTTTAAATGAAGTAATATATACAATACTACAAATGAAAGGATATATGAAAATAAACATGAAAATAAAAAAAAGGAGAATAGTTGATTAGTCAGCATGAGGTGGCAGTATGACACTCTTTCACATACAAGTGATGGTTAGCCTAGGGTTGTTAAAGCCACCTTGGTAGCTATGAATGACTAGAAAAGTACCGCTCAGATTCATCGAGGGGTAATACAGAGAATTCCATAGCTCAGAATATAAAACAACATAGGTATTGGTATGCATCTAATGATCTATAGTTTTTTTACAGTACTTCTTTACTAGCGTAGTTCAGTGAACAGGTGTGAGAGCATTCCATGAAGGGGATTAGCTTGTCAAGCCTCTGTTGTGAATCATGGCGGGTTGTGCGAGTAAAGTAAAGGTCAAGGCTGTCCCACATGTGCCTAATGGGGGGTTCCCTCGGTGAGTTCTGAAGAGCAATGTTGTCAGCCCCCCTTAGGTTAGTGACCCAGTTCAGCCAACATTTAAAGGATGCTTTTTGCGTATCTTTCCAGTTGTTTAGTATGATCTTAACTGCTGCCATTAGGAGTAGGTCCAGAAGCGCCCCATCATTTTCATTCAGTGACTCTACTATGAGGTAGCCGAATGTCAGTGTAGATTGTTCCCCACTAAGGGAGTATGGTAAAAGTTTAGATATGAAGTTGAAGACCTTATCTCAAAAGGGTACCACACACTCACATAGAAGTAGTAAGTGCTCTAGGTCCCTTATTTTATCATTACAATTCCAGCAAATGGGGTCTTCTCAAATCTTGTGTGTGCAGTCGAGCTGGTGTCCAGTATGCCTTATGTAATAGCCAGAAATTTGTCTGGGAGAGTGCCGGAGTAATCTTATTGCTCGTGACAGAGCTCCAGGTTTTAGACCAGTCAACCTCTGATATCGGTGAAGAGGAGTGCGATTCGCAGAAGGATGTGAGTTTCTTATTGAGAGCAGAATGTAGTGGCTGGATTAACTTATATATCCTGGAGCCCTGATGTCCTAATCTACTTATTTTCATCACTTATTGTGACAGGGATGGAGATAGGGGCGATAGTTTCGCTTTTGTCAATACAGCCTTCATTTTTAGGAAGTCGTCAAATTCGAGGGGATCTAGGTTGTATCTAGCCTGTAGTTCTTTAAAAGTTAATGGGTAGGCTCCGTTGAAAAGTTGATGAGGGAAAGAAATACCCCTATTAACCCAGGCTGACTGGGATCCTGCTAACACTGAACCCAACCAATCTGCTTTTGACCTAAACTAGTAAGTTATGTGTAGGAGAGTAGGGTCTGCTATCCTATGGGCACCCCATTTTTTTGCTTTTTGCTTCACTGGTTTACGACTTAATGTGGATGTGGGCCTGCTAATCAGACCCACAGCACTGCTGTTCTCTCTCTAAATTCACGACATGTACTTTAGGTACATCACCAATTGGGATTGGGTCACCTTATGAGCCCCTGTTCAGTGTACTATAGGTACCCAGGGCATAGGTGCATCCAAAGCCTACCAGGGGTTGCAGCATATATTTTGCCACCCCTGGCTGGCCATCCAAACTGACAAAACTGGCTGATCACTCAGCTGGGGCAGGGTTGTGTAATCACCCCTTGCTTAGATATAGTATTCCTATGTCTAAACCTATATCTGGACACATATGCACCTATAAGTCACTCCTAAGGCAACCCTTAACAATCCAGAAGACAGAGTTCTTGGTTTTATGTGAGATGGTTCTCTAGCATGAGCTGAGCCTGTCTGCAGCTTTCGGAACCATGTCCTTATAGCTGTTCCAGGATATTGCCATACCATATACTCTTAAGTGCATTATGAACCTCGCGGGTTAAATGCTATCTTTGGTTTGGCTTTATCAAAACATGTCGTGTAAGGTGTCATACACTTTGGAATACTACCCCCTTGCCAATTCTGGTGACGGGGGTAGCATTCCACCCTTCTAGAGGGAGAAGACATGTTACTAACATTAATCCCGGTTAAAGTTAACCAGAGCCTCAGCATCACAAAATGGATGCTGCTGCCACAGACACAAGTCTGGCCTCCAGCTGCTGACCGAAACTCCGGCAGGGGAGGCCTGGACAATAAGTTTCCTGTCACAGGGAGGTGCTAGCACCACCCCAGACAGGAGATAGTGGATTGGGGCAGGGAGGGCTGAATTAAACTAGACACTGCCTGGGGCACACAAGGTGTCCCATGCATAGCCCAGTTCAAACCGGTGCTGGGGCACTCCAGCCCCAGCTCTGGTGCGAAACTGGACAAAGTGAAAGGGGTGTAACCACCCCCTTCCTGGGTCCCACCCATAGGAGGGACCTAGCAGGTAATCCAGCCCCTTGATTTGGAATAAAGGTAGGAGCTGTCCAAAGACTTTAGATAATCCTGACTGAAACTCTGATACAAAACTCTGGACCCTTCGACATCCTACTCGACATAGAAGACTGAAGAATCTCCCTTGTGGTCAAGGAGTGACCATCCTGGGCAAGCAGGCACCATCAAGCGCTCAACGCTTTGCTTTGTTGTTGCTCCCGCCAGATCTCGAATGACAAAAACCAACAGGAACTGGACTTCCAGTTATCCAACAGCCCAATCCACAGCCACAGCAAAGCTGAGACCAGTAGATGTGACGTGAGACGTGGGACCGGCCATCTTGAAAAGCCAGCAAAGTGCTTTCTGTGAAGCTCCTGAGGCACCCTCGAAGCTGTGCATTGGGGATTGAGAAGCCCCAGCCCCCAGAATCCTTTGCACTGAAAATCACCTCTCCACACTCACCGAGTGCTGCATGGGGCCCTTTTGCATTTTCCTGCTTGACGTGTCTGTCCGGTCACTTGCCTGTTGGTTAGTGGCCTCAGTGACGATGAACCTTCAAATTTTCAATGCTGGTCTGGTTGCTCCGGACTGGCCCTTGCTCCCCTGAAAAGGAGTAGCCCATCAGTCCTTGCTGGTCTGATCCAGAAGCCATCTTTGAGTCCTGCATGGGTTGCATTTGCCAAGGCCTGTAGACTCCGAATCTAGATCCGACACAGCCGACAGTGAAAGCCTTTGTGTGACAAACCGAGTCCAGCACCTGGTTGTCGTTGACACCACCTGGTCCACGTGGCAGTGGAGACAATCTTCACAACATCACTTGATCACAACCCGACATCGCCTGGTTCCTTCCTGGTTCCTTCCTGGTCACTGGCTAGTGACCCAGACTCTGTCCCCTCTACTTTCAGGTACTCTACATCTTCAATCCACCATGGATCCAACCGGACTCTTCTCTCCTGGCCGCCTGCAGCATCTTTTCTCCAAGGCTCCATAGAACTCCACGACGAAACCTGACACACTTTGACACCTATGTACCCGCTTCCTGTGGGTGAGGTAACGCGAGTACTGTGGTGCTCCTGTAGAGATTTACATCCCTAGTGTTCTAGTTTTAAGTGGTTAAGTACTAGTCCAGTCAGAAGACTTCCAAATCTGCAACTTTCTAACTTTACGCACCCATTGACTTCTATTGGTTCACGCGTGTGCATTTAGACACTGCACCCGCATCCTGTGGGCCTCCCTCGTCCTAACTGCTGTTAGTCCAGTGTAGCCCCAGAGATTACCAAGCCCCTAGGCCTTACCATTGTTCGTGATGTGGTTCTTATACCACTATTTTAGTATATGGTTTTACGGGCCACCAGGGCCTATCCATATTTGTGCAACTTGTGTATGTTATATTAAGTTCTTTGTTATACGCTATTGCTCCTGTGCTCATAAAGTGTTAAGGGGATTTTTTTTAGAAATAAATATATATATATTTTGAATATATAACCTGTGTGGTGTCCTTTCACTTGATATTAAAAGGTTTGCATACGGTAAAACAGCTGGCTTCACATGCCCTCTTGAGTTTAGCCTAAGACTGCTTTTGTCCATGCAACCACTAGGATAGCTGGTCTATAAGGTTGACTTTACAAACAAAACCATAAGGGTTGTTTGAACTGGTGCAAGGTGCTCACTAGAATAGTGAACATCATATACTAAGCCAACTTCTCACATTATGTACTTAGGTACACTCTAGATTGGATACTGGGGTACCCATTGTACATCCCTAGTGTATGGTACACATGTACGCAGGGGGTAGGTAACCAAGAGTCCTCCTAAGGGCTGAAGCATGTATGATGCCACCTGTGAGAGGAAATAGAAAATGGATCAACAGGCCTGTATTTGCAGCCTGTCTAAGGTAGTGCATGCACCACTACTTACATATGAGTCACTGCACTTAAAACCTATAAGTCACCAATACAGCAGGCCTTTACAATCCTGAAGGCAGGGTGTTGGGTTCTAAGTGAGAGGATGCTCCTGCATGAGCAGGACACCCCTGCAACCTACAGTGTCCATTCTCCCGGGTTATCAGTGAGCAGTCATATAAACTATGGGGCCGATTCTGATTTCAGATGGAAGGGCTCCGAACCATGTTCAGAGCACTGCTGACCGAATCGGACAGTGTCTGCCGATTCATTTCTGACCGAGCCATTCTGATAGGCTCGGTCAGAAAGGAATACGACTCGGATTTCCGGATTGCGGACAACAGGCTCGGAGCATGTCCGCAGTCCGGAAATCCCTCAGTACTCCTCCAGTTGCCTCTTTACAACTGAGGGAGTACGATGGTTTCTTTTAACTGCCTTTTCGTGCCAGTGTGTCTGGCACAAAAAGGCTGTCTCTGGGGGCCCCCAGCAGGGCCCCCATTGATGTGAGGCTGCCGGATGGCAGCCAGGGGGCACCTATGGTGCCTCTCTGTTTATCCCTGCACCCGTTGGCAGGCACCTTGGGGTGCCTGCCACAGGGTGCAGGGATGAAATGCACCCCTGCTTTCAACAATGCAGGCATGCATTCCGCTCAGAGTGTGGGAGGTATGATTCTACCCTCAGAAGCGAGCTTCGTGGGGTCCTTTGTGATTCTGACACCAGCCTACTGAACAGCACAAAGTGGTTGCTGCTGACCCGAGGCACATTTCTGCCTTCCTGCTGCCGAGCCAAGCTCATGCAAGGGAAGGCAGACAGATGGGATTTAGTGTATAAGGGCTGGGTGGGTGCGTTTGCCAGTGACTGAAAAGCGGTCATGTACTCCCTTAAGGACTTCATAGCCAACATTTCTCACTAGACATATACATAGACAAACATCTGAACTACATGGACAAAAAAGCACCTCAAGTCTTAATGCCAATTGCACCTAAAACTCACACTGACAAGCAATAACAGTCTTACCTCAAAATGTCACCTAAATATTTCAAAAATATCACTTCTAGAAAGAAAATCTGAAAAAAACAACGAATGTGAATACATCCTATATTATGATTTGTGAGTAAATCAGATTTTTTTTTCAGTTTTATACAGCACAAACTCTGCCCGAAGGTATTGGAGCCCTTTACATGAGAACCAGTTCCATTATTTTTATTTATTTATTTATTATTGCTATTTGTTGAGCGCGAACGAATACCCGTAGGTGTCTCGGCGCTAACGATTGATTACAAGTCTCGATTACAAGTCTCAAGGGAAAGTAATTGAGAGTTTATTGGTTAAAAAGCCACGTCTTCAGTTGTTTACGAAAGAGCCAGAGTGTGGGGCTTGACCTGATTGGTTGAGGTAGTGTGTTCCATAACTTAGGGGCGGATACCAGAAAGCGTTGATCGCCCCATGAGACTGTTTTTGTGCGAGGGACCACTAAGTGATTAAGAGTTGTAGATCGGAGTTGTCTGGTGGGTGTATAGGTAACCAATTTATTCTTAAGAAACTGTGGTCCTTCGTTATGGAGGGCTTTGTAGACTATACATAAGGTCTTAAACTTAATCCTATTGCGGATCGTCAGCCAATGATAGTTCTTTATTATGTGTGAAACTGGTTTGAATTTGGGAGTTCTCGACAGAACTCTGGCTGCCGCGTTCTGTATGGTTTGCATTTTATTAGTGACACGGAGCTGTGCGTTGATAAAAAGACTGTTACAATAGTCCAAGGAGGATAGGACTAATGAACTTACAAGAGTTTCTCCAGCAGTGTCGGGTAAAAAAGGAAGCACTTTGCTTACCAATTTTAATTTGTGACCGGCTGTGGCTGCCGTTTTATTGGCATGGGCCATAAAATTAAGGCCCTCATCAAAGACCACTCCCAAGTTTCTTACCCTAGAAACTGGTTTAGGGAGCACGCCGAACGAAGGAGGCCACCAAACTGATGACCATGCTGGCGAGAGTGGCCCAAAAATGACTACCTCCGTTTTGTCGGAGTTAAGCTTTAAACAATTGGAGGCCATCCACTCTCCAATTGCTAGCATACCTCCTTGAAAACGTTCTGCCACCTTATCTCCGTCACTGTTTATGGCTAAGACCAATTGCGTATCGTCTGCATAGGAGGATAGGCTCATCCCATGGGCCAAGATGACTTTGGCCAGGTCTGACACATAGATGTTAAATAGTGTCGGACTTAGGGATGAGCCTTGAGGAACCCCGCACGGTAGAGATAACTGGAGTGATTGAAAAGGGCCCAAGGTAACCTTCTTGCGTACGCCCTGCCAGGAATGAGGCCAACAGGTCTTTAGCCAAACATTGAATACCCATTTTTTCGACACGGTCGATCAAGATCTTTTGATCGACCGTGTCGAAGGCAGCGGATAAGTCCAGCATCACCAGGATCGCTGTCCCTCCTTGATCCCGGATGACTCTAATGTCATCGTATGCTTTTATTAGCGCTGTCTCAGTACCATGGAACCTACGAAATCCAAATTGTCCAGCTGTTGATATTTCTCTATAAAGTCAGAAAGCTGCTGATTCATGGCCTTTTCCGCTACTTTTGCTAAAAATGGGAGACTCGCGATGGGGCGATAATTTTTTAACTCGTCCTTGTTCAAAAGTGTTTTTTTAAAAAGGGGTTTTATAGAGTCTTTTTCAGTATATCAGGGTAAATGCCGGATCTAAACATGGTATTACAAACCTGTGTGATAAGGGGGGCAAGTGAGTCCATCACTGGAGGCGATACTTTAAAAGGGCAGGGGTCCAGGGCTGACCCGGATTTGATAGAGCTCGTGATTTCCACAATTTGGTCTTCGGAGAGGTCAGTGAACTGAGTCAATAACGACTGAGGAAGAGGATTACGGCTGGAACTTGAGTTGACATCATTTCCGGAGGAAAAGGCTTGGTATATTTCGTTTACTTTCGTAAAGAAAAAGTTTGCCAACGCATCACAAAGTGATTGGGAGGGAGGTGGTATTAAATCCGGAACGTTTCCAGCGAGCTGATTAGTAATCTCATAGAGTTGTTTACTGGAATTTTTCGCCTTATCAATTTTTTCGGTAAAGAATTTCTTCTTTGCCTCGGCAATCTTGGATTTGTATCTTGCCAGGGTTTCCTTGTAGCTGGCTTTGCTTTCTGGACTATAAGACTACCGGCAAAACCTTTCCCTGTTCCTGCAAAATTGTTTCTGTTTCCTTAAATCATCTGAGTACCAAGGTGCCGATGGGTTGGCTCTATTCCTAGATAATGTTTTTGAAGGTACAAGGGATAGTGTAGCATACCCTACCCAATCCTGAAATTGTTGGGTGGCCATATTAGGATCGGTAGATAAGGTTGGGCGAGTACTATCCAGTAATTCTAATAGGTCTGCTCTATTTATATCAGTCCAAACCTTAAATGATTCTCGCCTAGGAATGGTTTCTCTAGGAGCAGGACTGTCCGTTATGATGATATTGCCTATGATAGCATAATGATCAGACCATGGCATCAGGAGGATATCTGTTATGCTTAATCCATCCATGTTAGAGAAGATACCGTCCAATGTGTGGCCAGCCTCATGAGTTGGAGATGTAACCAAGTTAAAATAAAGCAGCTGCTCGTGCATCTGCTTTATTTTATCTATTCGAGCTTCCTGTTGAAGCTAATTTAGTAACCAGTTTAGGATGGCGCTGGCAGCTTGCCGGCGCCATCGTAAAATAGTAACAACAGGCCAGGCAGGTGTGCCTTCTTCCCAAATATACCATCAAAGATCAGCTGTGATGCTGGACAGAGGCCTTTGCATCCTTGACTTTCACGAGCGCAATCCTCGTGTTGTTCCTGTGACCAGGAGCTTCTGTATCTTCATCTGCTGCTCTGATCGGTCTCTGACCTTTTATATACACAAGAGGCATGTGCACTCGCATGGAAGCCCCGCACGTTTGGCCCCGCTCACACACTCGCGGTGGGCACCGTCTTCCCGCCATTTACCCACTATGATAGCTCACTCAAGGGACCCCTGCGCCCTTCATCGGCCAAAAAACAATCGTGAGCGTTGTCAAGGCTGGGCAGATGTGCCTTCTTCCCAAATATACCATCGAAAATCAGCTGTGATGCTGGACAGAGGCCTTTGCATCCAATGACTTTCACGAGCGTAATCCTCGTGCTGTTCCTGTGGCCAGGAGCTTCTGTATCTTCATCTGCTGCTCTGATCGGTCTCTGACCTTTTATACACACAAGAGGCATGTGCACTCGCATGGAAGCCCCGCACGTTTGGCCCCGCTCACACACTCGCGGTGGGCAACGTCTTCCCGCCATTTACCCACTATGATAGCTCACTCAAGGGACCCCTGCGCCCTTCATCGGCCCAAAAAACAATCGTGAGCATTGTCAAGGCTGGGCAGATGTGCCTTCTTCCCAAATATACCATCGAAAATCAGCTGTGATGCTGGACAGAGGCCTTTGCATCCAATGACTTTCACAAGCGCAATCCTCGTGCTGTTCCTGTGGCCAGGAGCTTCTGTATCTTCATCTGCTACTCTGATCGGTCTCTGACCTTTTATACACACAAGAGGCATGTGCACTCGCATGGAAGCCCCGCACGTTTGGCCCTGCTCACACACTCGCGGTGGGCACCGTCTTCCCGCCATTTGCCCACCATGATAGCTCACTCAAGGGACCCCTGCGCCCTTCATCGGCCCAAAAAACAATCGTGAGCGTTGTTAAGGCTGGGCAGATGTGCCTTCTTCCCAAATATACCATCGAAAATCAGCTGTGATGCTGGACAGAGGCCTTTGCACCCAATGACTTTCACGAGCGCAATCCTCGTGCTGTTCCTGTGGCCAGGAGCTTCTGTATCTTCATCTGCTGCTCTGATCGGTCTCTGACCTTTAATACACACAAGATGCATGTGCACTCGCATGGAAGCCCCGCCCCAAATCCTCCGATACGCAAATCCGCAAAATCCGCGGATTTTGCGGATCCACGATCCGTGAATACGCAAATCCGCGAATCGTGGATCCGCAAAATCCGCCCATGCTTATGTAACGCAGTTACCCGTTATATATTGATGGCAACCAAACAAAGGAATGAACTTGTTCATTTAGAAAGTCTGAATTACGAAGCTTTGTAAGCGTACTTGTTTAGCGTTGCTCTCATTTAATGTAAGTGATGAATTTACGTTGTCTGATGTCTTCTTTTTACGTTAGATGTGTTTCTTTTTTTATTATTAATGGATTTTAGAACTTCTGTATAGTATGCTTTTGTGGACATTTTGTATGATCCGAATAAAGCTTGTTTTGACTTTGAATCTAGCCATATGTTTAGATAGTTCTGCTCCTAGAGCGGAGATAATTGGTGCTTGTGTTTCCATAAGTAGCCAGATTGCAAATGACCTAAAGGCCAAAACTTAATTAAGACCTTACCAGCAAGAAAGATGGTTTGATAGTAGCTGTTCCAAAGCTTACGGTGCTCTGCTTCAAGCCTTGAAGAAAAGACCAAAAAACAGGGATTCTGTTGCAAGCCTGAGGAAGACATATAAATTGGCTATTGCCAAATGTAAACAAGAAATGAAAGAAGAGGTGTGGAACAATCTCCTATCAATTGAAGTCCTGCGTGATAGTAGTAAATTCTGGGCAACAATTAACCATCCTTTTTTTTCGGGGCAAGAGATCACAACACTGGATTGTGTCATTCCAGATAATCAATGGCTCTCACATTTTAGGGAGATTTATGGAAATTAGCTCCTTGCTTCTCTGGAAGATGACAATATTCTTAAACAGCCTTTGCCTCCCATAATTTTTGAAGTGGCTGAAGTAGAAAGAGCAATCCTGGAAATGTAAAAAAACAAAGCCCCAGGCCCGAAGGGGTCCCTACATGGAAATGTTCCTAAATTCTGGGCTAAGATTCTAACTAACGTTTATAATGCCTCAAGTTTAAATGGGTTCCCAGCATCCTGGGCTATATAAGTTATTTTCCCGGTCTTTACAAAGGCGCAGAGAGGGGACCCTTCGTGCTGTAGACCAATCTCTTTGATAGACTCAGCAGTAAAAATTCTGGGTAGAGTCATCTTGTACAAACTCAGGGATTGGTTAGATAGCAAGGGGGCCTCTCAAATCTTGAATATGGCTTTAGGTAGAAGAGAAGCACCCTAGATCAGTGCCTGAATTTAAATCTTCTGATAAGTAAATATACAGTGACCATGGAAGGGTGCCTTTATATGGGTTTTATGGACCTTTCCTCAGCCTTTGATCTGGTTAATCGGGCAAAATTCTTGTGAATTGTATTGGATATAGGCATTGACCTACCTGTGGTTAATTTTCTAGCTGTTTTACATCGGGGCCTTTTAGCGTCAGTCAGTGTTACACGGGATAGTAGATGCACAAGTCACTTTAGCTCGAAGAGGGGCGTCAGGCAAGGATATATCCTGGCCATCCTCATTTTTACTTTATATATTTATGCCCTGGAGAAGTACTTGTGGGGGGCCTCCTTGGATGTTCCGCGTGTAGGAGACTCAGCAAACCCGGTTCTACTATACGCGGACGACGCTGTTTTATTGGCCCATACTGGCCTTGGTCTCCAGAGGTTGTTGGACTCCTTTGGGGTTATTATGGGGTCTTTGTACTTGAAAGTAAATATCAAGAAGTCACATGTTCTGGTGGTTGGGAAACATTGTAGAAAACTGAAGTCAAAATCCTTTTTTTGTAATGGTGTTGAGGTAACAAAGGTGCCCGTTTTTACATATTTAGGGGTCCTCTTCGATGAAAGAGGGACCTGGTGTCCTCAACAGAAGCATAAAAGTAATACTGTAGCCAGGTCTACCTCAGCACTTATGGGTTTTGCTAAGCAGCTGGGGGAAAGACCGACGGAGGCACTCTTGAAAATCTATAAATCTAAATGTTTGGCTATAGCCACATATGGATCCCCTTTATGGGGCTATACATCGCAGGATAGGATCCAAGTTGAGGAAAACAAGTTTTTAAGATCTCTTCTCGCAGTACCACAGTCTACCCCAACTTTTTCATTACATACGAAACTAGGGTTAGGATATGTTACGGATCAGTTGAAAGTCGCCCCTCTGATCTGCTGGGTAAAGACTTGGCTAAATCAAGAAATTACATTGAACCATTAGATCCTAGGTGATTGTGTATCTATGGATAAAGCTAACAGGGGCCCCTGGCTTGTGTACGTAAGAATAATGTTCACAAGATTGAGGCGCCCTGAGATTTAGACATCACCTGACTGCATTAAAAGGGAGGATGTAAGCTGGACAAAGACTAGTTTTCTAAATATGTTAGCAATGGAACGTGAGGAGCAGGAGTTAAAGAAACCATGTGTAAAAGCTAATTACATGTTACTAACTACTCCCTCACTTGAGCCGTATCTAAAAATAGTAACTAGACCTTTTCATCGCCAGCTTTTGATTAAATTTCGACTTAATTTAATTCATCTAACCCTAGGTTTTTTTCCTACTTGGGACAAACCCAAAAACTCTAATCCATGTCATTGAGATAATGTCTCTACACAGTACACCTTGCACTTTATTATGTTTTGTGAGTTCTACTCTGACATTAATAAAACAATTTTAATACCAATTTTAAGAGAGGCGGGTTTTTTACAAGTGAGGCCCGCTCTCACTTACTTACAGATGCTAAATAGTTCTTGCAACATTTTCTGTGTTGCTAGCTTTTTGGTGGCTGCTGTTCGGAACTAAACTAAAAGATCAGCCACCCATAATAATCCTGTCTGATTTTATCAGTTTAAAAAAAATGTAATTATGGGTATTCATTGTACATTGTATATTGATTGTCATTATTGATTGTACATTTATGAAATGTTTGTAATCTTGGCTTTTATGATTTTAAGTAATCAAATTAAGTGTTTTGACTGACTGACTGGCCTATGGTTTTTTCAGTGAATATATATACATATGTGTGTGTGTGTGTGTGTTGAGTAATTATGGAATTGTTATATATAAATATGTTTGTTTGATTAGTAATTAAAAAAAATACCTACATTATTGTTCTTTCTGTTTTGTTGATGGCTTTATTTGTTGTTTTTGCAGTTTCACAGTTTCATTGTTGTGGGTCACTGTTGTGGTTTCTGTAATATGCTCAGTGTCTTCTGCTTAACGCTCGGTCAGTGGAAAAACACAAATACCAACTAGAGGACCTGATTCAACTTCATAGTCCGATATAGTCTTTTTGACCGAGACCTGCACGGACAACACCTCAGGTCCGGATTGGAACATTGCTCTGCCAGCAGCATATTCAGTCATCTCCCAAGACAGGAAGGAGGGGAGCGGGGGCATAGCCATTATCCACCGAGACCACATGAAGGTGCATGTGGAAGCCATCTCAGCTCTTCCAGCTGAGGCATTACATTTTTTAATAAAACTTAACGATCTCTCTCAACCTTTCAAGGACCTCTCATTTAGCACCTCCGGGGCATAGAGCGGCATTCACCTAGGCATTATTGAGGTTCCTAGAGTCCTACACAGATCTCTACTCTCTTACTATCCTAGGTGACTATCACCTAGAATTAATGAGAAACGCAGATACTGTCAGACTTTTAGACAACTTAGCAGCATTTAGTCTAATTCAACTAGTAACAAAACCTACCCATTAGACAGGCCACACTTTGGAGGGCATATTCTCTAATAACCCGGACATTATTCTGACGAATATACTAACTCTCCCATGGTCCGACCATATGTCCATCCATTTTAATGTTAAGGTCCTGCTGCCTATTTATTATACTCAAACTAAACCCTCTAAGGTAAAAATTGGAAGGTGGAATAAGGTTCTAGGTAAGGACCTAGAATTGTCCTTGGCCACCTCCCTGCCCCGTTAGCAAAGGACAATAGTGTAGCAGCATCCCAGTTCAACAATTGGCTTAGGGCAACAGGTAACTGTGTTGCGCCTTAGAAACTGGTGGAGTTAAAGAGGTCGAAGTTGTCATCACCGTGGTATAGGCCGTAACTAAAGCTCCTAAAAGTGAATTGCAGGAAAGCTGAGCCTATCCGGAGACTAGACTAGGGTATAGGTAAAAAAGAAATTCATAATCTAGCCCTTCAACAGTATAAAGAAGCAATAATTGCCGCCAATAAGTTAAATTTTACAACTAAGATTGAGGAAGCTGGCAACTCTGCTAAGGAGCTTTTTAAATCAGTTAAACTGCTGGCCAAACCGTAGCAAGAAAATACATTTAAACCAGATCAGGATATGAGCAATAAATTGCCATAATATTTTCAGAACAAGGTTCAAGTGATATATGATGACCTTTGGAAAACTCAGGGAACACCTGACAACCAATGTCAACTATACAATACACAACGCGAGAGGTACCAAGAGTCTGTACACGGGAGCCTATAAAGTGCTCACTCTGTGAAAAGAACAAAACCAACAGGTCAATGTACAAATCATCCACGATTGACAAATAATAACAGGAGAAGAAAGAGGAACCTACAGGGAAAGAAGAGCCCCAGAGGTCCTGGAAAAAATCCCCATCAGGGAGGCCACGCACTAGAAAAGAAAGAAGAAAATACAAAAGCATACGTATCATATAATGAGTTTTTATAAAAAAGATCAACGCCACAAATGGTACTGATAGGGAGTCCCTGAATAGTGGTATCACACCCTGACTCAAGAGCCTCCAAAGGGTAAGGCATGCCCTCCATCAGGGCCACGCACTAAGTTTGTAAAGGCACGCCAACCCGTTAGGCCAGAGGACTGTGCAGCTCTGAATCAAGACTCCCAGAATTGTTTTTATTCAAATAAATCCTAAAAGCCAGGACACAACCATATGTGGTGTCCTGTATGTAGGGTCAAATAGCCAGACAGCGATAGTCAGTAAAGGCGCCTACTGGCCCCAGAACATAAACGAGTATTCAAAAAAACTGCCTAGCAAGTGTCCAAACAGGTATTCCAAAAAGGTATTGCAAAAAGGACTGCATCCGCGACACGCCCCAGGTCCTCACCTCTCCGTCGTTGCCTCGCTCAAAGCTGTGAGTCGAGGGGGAGGTGAGGACGTCTGGTGCAGCGCACGGACAAATAGTCAAACTGCGGACCTGCGAGGGAACTAGGTCCTTTCCTTGGCGTCCAATCAGAGGCAGAGATACCAAGACGGACTACGTTCAATACGCGTTAGGTCCCGAATGGCTGCTGACGAACACGCCACACTATTGGTCCATTCTTGGCCAATTAGAACTAAGTATGCATCCTTGCCGAATGTCCGGATCAGAGATGTCACGTAATTGGCTCATTCTAGGCCAATGAAGTATGCCTTGACTGTGTTCGTTGAAAAATACAAACAACGCCGCATCCGATCATCGTAAACGCGGAAAAATGCCCTACAAACATTAAGAAAGCGTAATGTTTATCAAAAATGTTTTGCCAAAAAGGCACATTTGACTGCTAATACAGACTCGTCATACCAGACCACAGGCCAACACTATCAGCGCTCTATACTGTATCCATGCACGTTTTCCGTATGCTGTTCCATGCCTCCATTGGAGGGCGCATAGGCCCATATTTATGTGGGGCATTGATTTGATTAAAAGAAACTGCCCTTGCAATAGCGTTGCTTGGACGTTACTTTGGTCTACATATTACAAGAGCATGTGGTCCTCTGTGATTGGTCTGCATTTTATCCAGTGTCTGTATTCTATGGACAGGGTACCCTATCAGCAAATAGCCAGCTTCCAACGATGGACACAGTATAGAGCGCTGATAGTGTTGGCCTGTGGTCTGGTATGACGAGTCTGTATTAGCAGTCAAATGTGCCTTTTTGGCAAAACATTTTTGATAAACATTACGCTTTCTTAATGTTTGTAGGGCATTTTTCCGCGTTTACGATGATCGGATGCGGCGTTGTTTGTATTTTTCAACGAACACAGTCAAGGCATACTTCATTGGCCTAGAATGAGCCAATTACGTGACATCTCTGATCCGGACATTCGGCAAGGATGCATACTTAGTTCTAATTGGCCAAGAATGGACCAATAGTGTGGCGTGTTCGTCAGCAGCCATTCGGGACCTAACGCGTATTGAACGTAGTCCGTCTTGGTATCTCTGCCTCTGATTGGACGCCAAGGAAAGGACCTAGTTCCCTCGCAGGTCCGCAGTTTGACTATTTGTCCGTGCGCTGCACCAGACGTCCTCACCTCCCCCTCGACTCACAGCTTTGAGCGAGGCAACGACGGAGAGGTGAGGACCTGGGGCGTGTCGCGGATGCAGTCCTTTTTGCAATACCTTTTTGGAATACCTGTTTGGACACTTGCTAGGCAGTTTTTTTGAATACTCGTTTATGTTCTGGGGCCAGTAGGCGCCTTTACTGACTATCGCTGTCTGGCTATTTGACCCTACATACAGGACACCACATATGGTTGTGTCCTGGCTTTTAGGATTTATTTGAATAAAAACAATTCTGGGAGTCTTGATTCAGAGCTGCACAGTCCTCTGGCCTAACGGGTTGGCGTGCCTTTACAAACTTAGTGCGTGGCCCTGATGGAGGGCATGCCTTACCCTTTGGAGGCTCTTGAGTCAGGGTGTGATACCACTATTCAGGGACTCCCTATCAGTACCATTTGTGGCGTTGATCTTTTTTATAAAAACTCATTATATGATACGTATGCTTTTGTATTTTCTTCTTTCTTTTCTAGTGCGTGGCCTCCTTCACTGTGAGCAAGTGCCAGGTGAGGTGAGGTGTTTCCTCCCTTCAATTTGGGTGAGTTGAAATATGTAGGAGTCTATTGTGTACTGTACACCTAGATTTTCCTTCTGCTGACAAATAAGAATTATGTTTGTCGGTTTTTGTTCCGTTTGTTTCATATACAGGAGAAGACTTGTGACTCCTTATCTTTGGAGTACAGATTCACTTATTGAGGCTTTCACCCAGTAAGTTCCTTCACTTTTTCTTTATTGCAGTAGTATATCATAGGTCCTGAAGAAAGCCTTTTTAATGGCTGAAACATGTCGACCATATTAGACTCATGATTAATAGCAATTCCTTGCATGCTATTTCCACTCTGCTTTTAACCATACCACCTTGATGGTCAGACCCAATAAAGTTTTTTATGATATCAGGGTAGGTATTTTTATAACACTTGGATTATGAACCTTGTTTCTTTTCCTTTTTTCACTTCTTTTTTGAGCACTGCAATTTAACCCTTTTCAGTCCGTGTCTCTGTTGGTTGAGGGTCAATGCAATAGTCCAGAATTATGCTAGCCTTGGGTGTCTCCTAAGGAGGGGCATTATGGACATTGCTTTTGTCAACCATTCCACCCAGATGACGATATTCCGCTATTGAGCGGGCTGATGGGGATTTTTTCCAGGACCTCTGGGGCTCTTCTTTCCCTGTAGGTTCCTCTTTCTTCTCCTGTTATTATTTGTCAATCGTGGATGATTTGTACATTGACCTGTTGGTTTTGTTCTTTTCACAGAGTGAGCACTTTATAGGCTCCCGTGTACAGACTCTTGGTACCTCTCGCGTTGTGTATTACTTAGTTGGGGGACAAGGTACCGTTAAGTCTTTAAACACTTCTCCCCTTAGGCCCTCCCCTACCTAGTCTGGTTTGTCAACCAATGTCAACTGCCTGGTGTGGACAGACTGACTCATTGCAGACTATCCTACTTTTAGGCTCTAACTAGGGGTGAGGTATAAAACCTTCTCCTTTCTATTACGTCCCGTCCCCTGTCCCTCAGCTATTATACACCTGACATCTATGAGGATTTGTGATATTCTTACACCCCTTATCAATCAAGTCCTGGAATCAGGTAATTACCCGGTAACTTGGAAAAGAGCAGCTATCCGGCCAATTCTAAAAAAGTAATCCCTGGACCCCACCAAACCTAAAAAGTATTGCCCCATTGCTAGCCTACCAATAATAGCTAAAATCATGGAGAAGTCAATTAATAAGATGCTGACTGACTACCTGGATGCCAACAATTTGCTGGACTCTATGCAGCATGGCTTTCGGTCTTGCCGTTCTACTGAATCAGCCCTAATCACTGCTACGGAAGAAATCAGAATTGTAGCAGATGGAGGGGGCAGAGCGATCCTTGTGCTCCTCAACCTATCAGCAGCATTTGACACTGTGAACTACACAGTGTTAGTGCAGCTGCAGAGAGATGTGTGAATCGAAAACATGGCTCTGGCCATCCTCTCCTTGTTCCTGGAGGCAAGGGAGCAGAATTTGCATTGGGAGGATCTACAATCAGACAATTTCCATCTTCCTTGTGGGGTTCCTCAGGGATCGGCCCTATCTACAACATTGTTTAATGTCTATGTCTCCCCACTAGTCAGACTCATCAGGAGGCATGGATTCCCCGTGGTCTCTTATGCAGATGACTCCCAGCTTATGATCTCTATATCCAATCAACCGGAGGTCACAGCTGCCAGTTTCCATGCATGTCTCACTGAGATTATGGCCTGGATGAACCATAGCTTCCTGAAAATCAACACGGACAAAACTGAGGTGATAGAGATCTGCAAGGGCTGATCCCTTTGGAATAACTCCTGGTGGCCGGCAGAAGCCGGGGAATGTCTGAGCCCTGTTGCTAATGTTAGGAATCTCGGAGTCATCTTCGATGACCAGTTAAATTTCTCCACCCAAGTCAACAGTCTCACTTCCTCCTGCTTCTTCCTACTAAAAACTTTGAGAACAATTTTTCCTTTTATCACACAAGAATTACAAAAGACGGCGGTGGTCGCCCTTTTTTTGTCAAAACTGGACTATTGCAACGCCCTTTTTCTGGGAATTGACAAGACGCAGATGAGAAAACTGCAATCAATACAGAATGCAGCAGCACACCTGCTTTTAAGCATACCAAAAGGACAATCAACCTCGGCAGGGATCAAATCACTGTACTGGCTCCTGATCCAGCAGCGAGTGGAAATTAAGGCCTTGTGCTTGGTGCACAAGGGACTCTATGGTGGGGGTGCTGTGGATATTAAAAAAAAGTTCTCACCCTATACCCCCTTGTGCGTTCTAAAATCAGCAAATTTAGGCCTAACACATACCACAAAGATTAGGCGGGCAAGGTCGGGTGGTATGAGTTTAGAATAGAATGCCAATAGCCATGAGATTTCAGTCCAACAGGCAGTTCTTTAGGAAGACATTGAAAACATGGCTGTTTGCTTCTGCCTAGTTTTCTTGGAGAATACAGGAGGATTATCCATCCCACATACACATACACCAGTGCCAAGACATCATGGCAGTCAAGCACTTTAAAAACCTTTATCCTATCCAATCCTATCCTAGATGGGGTAGAAACTTGTTTTTGTTAATTATTTTGCTGAAAGCACCTCCCACCGCAATGGTAAAAACTGCATGTTGTGCATTTCAAAGCACAACTTGACAGGCACTGCGCGGAGCATGTCACGTTGTACTTTGAAATGCTGGGGGGTACCATAGGTACCCCCATGTACACCTCCACCCCACCAGAGTCCCTGGGGACCTGCAATGCCCCCCCCCCCCAGGAAGTCTCCTTATGCCTTTCCATGGCGTCATTGCCGCCACGAAAAGGCATTGTCTACAGCCCATACTGGCTGGTGGTGTCTGATAGATACCGGCACCATATTAAACCTTTTTTGCCCTGGTCGCAAGGCGACCAGGACGGAAAGGCTGTGGACGGTCTTTCCGCCCGCCGCGGACCTCCCAGCCCTCCTAATATGGTGGGGGATCATTGCAGGAAGGATGGCGGGCGGATCGCCCCACCAGGCTGGCGGAGGCTACCGCTGGCCTGGCGGGGGCGATCTGCCCGCCATCCTAATGGGCCCCTAAGTTGGTGTGGTGCCTCAGTCCCTATATTCTAATATCCTGTGATTACAGGCATAGTTCTGTTTCCAAACAGAATCCCTGCAACAAAACCAAAGGCCAAAGACAAGCTTCATACTTTACTGAAATATAATGGGGCAGTAAGGGTATTTGACTTGGAGATTGTTGAGGACGTAGAGCTACATTTTAAGCCAACCCAAAAAACTAATATTTATCATCTCAAACTCCAAACAAAGTTGAACAAGATACACATTGGAGAGAAGAGCAAAGAAAGAGAAATGGGCACGCGCCAATGAAGGTGAATCAGTGTGTGTTTTTTTTTTCATGCCCTTGGTAATGGGTAAAACTTTGGACACAAGTGGACACTACAGGGACATTGTAGAGAAAACCATCAAGTCAAGTAAGTAACACTGGTTTCATTGACCCAGACTTTGAAAAAAGGATCACACTGCAATCATGTTGACAGAAACATTGTGATCTGATGAAAAAAGGTCAGCGAAAGAAAACAGAACTTCTGCAATATGAACAGAGCTCCGCTCGGAGACAGGGATCTTGAAGAGAAAAAGATCTGGTTCAAGTGATACGCATACTCATCCTCCTTCCCAGGAAGATGAAAAACTTTCTGGACTCTGCCCAGATACTCAGTTTTTAAGCCAGTACCAATAAGATTTGAAGTGCTCCTATAATGGCTGACATCGGCCTATGCCATTGGGCCGTTGATTTCAATTTGCACGGGCCATACCTGATGAGAAGCATCACAGGACACCAAAGCCCAAAATAATTCATGATGGAGCATGGCAGAGATCCAAGCCCTTTCTTATTTCATTTCAGGTGAAGGATGACCACATGTATACTGCCACAGCAGGTGCACATTGAAACTGAACTGCCCATGACAGTCAGTCCTGTCCTTCTACAATTAAACAATAGGATTGAGGCTCAGTCTGCTGGCATGTTTGCATTGACGATGGATGGGAGTGAACAGTCATCTGATTATTCTTGGTGCTTTGAACCAGCAGGCATGTGTCAGTGTTCACTCATTCACCTCACATCACATACATGAAGCTATTGACATAGCATGTAATCTTGGGAATAGGTGGGCCTGATGGAAGAGAGCAGACATCCATTTTTATTTCAAAGCATGGAGGATGACCAGCAAAGTTGCCCAGTGTTCCTGTTCCCTGAATCATGGTCAGTGCCGAGAACCTGCAAACACAGTAAGAAATAAAGTCCTATTGGAAACTCCAATCCAGATGAATGTGATGAAACATCAACCCAAGAAAAAGTACTGAAAGATCTCAGGTACCTATATTTGCCAGATATACACTTTACTAACTACATTTGTAGATAGGTAGAAGGGTTTCATAGACTCTGTGACATATTTGAATATTTGCAAAAAAGGTTCACTCATCTCTAACGTTCTTCTTGACAGTGAGCAATTTGTAAACATTGCAATGTGAATATTAATGCATCATACATGGCTAGTGGTATATTTGGGATACAGAGTAGAATGTTCAGGGGGGGGGAAGGTTTTTGAACCATACCCCACAAACCATACCCCACAAAATGTAATTCAAGTTAAAAAACAGCCATGCCTGAAGTAGAAACAATTAGTGCAATGAAACGAAATAGTAGGGGTTTGTTTTGGAATATAACTTAGAGATGACCCCATTATATGATATGAGAATACATGTTCATTTGGGTTAAATATTAGTACATGAAAAAAACATGCTACTTTCAGGGAACTAAACCTGGGCCGTCAACCTTCTGATGGCTTCATGAACGGTGAGGCACCCAGAGTTTCGGCTGAAAAGGCCATTCTGAAAATAAACACCCACCCTGATCAAATCTGGGATGGTCAAACAGCTGATTCTCTTACATGCTCCAGAAATCTGTTGTCCAAATAATTATAATCTGATCCAATGGTCCTCATTACTATTTTAATGCTGTCACAAAATTGATTAAACCTAAGCTGATATTTAAAATACATGGGGGGCATACGTACAAGCCCCTATCACCATGGGAAAGTCACTTTTTGTGACGTTCCCGTGGTGATAGGGTCCTTGCCTTATGTACAAGGCAGCGTTAAGCCACTTAACATGGCTTAACGCTGCCTTGTACATAAGGCACCCTTTCATGCTATGGTTAGCGTGAAAGGGGCTTGCAGTGGGCGTTCCACCGCCCCTACGTACAAGGGTGGCGTACATAGGAGGCAGCACCAAAATTAAGACCAGGAAAATCCTGGTCTTAAGTTGGCAAAACAAGGACAATTTATTTATTTCTCTTTGTTTTTGCTTTTTCCGTGTGTGCTGCTTTGTGCAGCACACATGGAAAAAACTAAATGCTTGTTTATGTACAGCAAGGTACCACACCTGCACTTAATCAAACCTTTGAAAAAAAATGCTATTTTGTAACTTTCATGTGTGCTGCTTGAAGCAGCATTCAAGAAAGTCACAAATGGCCATTTTAGGATTGTTTATCAGCAGGAAGGGACACCTTCCTACACATAATCAATACTCCCCTGCATGCAGAGGTGCCTTCATTGGCCCTAAATTGTTGAACTTAGCGCCATTGCATGGGAAAATACAACGGAAATGCTCTGCTCGTTGGTGTTGGAGACTCCCTACTATCCAAGCTACTGGTAGTTCAGTATACCACGGCTAGATCAGTCATGAATCGTCCTGCCCCTGTAACCTCACTGAAGGAACTACATTGGCTTCCGATAAAGCGTTCCTTTTTCAAAATCTTCTCCCTCACATATAACGCCTTGAGAGGCAAAGGCCCTCGTTACCTGCAAAGAAAACTCATAAACTACATTCCCGGAGGCTACTTGAGATCAAGCACCCAAGCCGTTTTGCTCGTGCCCCCCCGGATGCATCAAACACACTCTGGGTGCAAGGCCTTCTCCTATCTTGCCTCAACATATTGGAATACATTAACACAAACATTCAGAGAAATTCCCACATACAGCAAATGTAGACAACTGCTCAAAGCTTTTCCATGCTAATTTGACTTTGGCACATACCAAACCATGGTCTGTTCTCAGCGCCGAGATGCCCCCGGGTGAGATGTGTGCTATAGTAAATTCTATTAACATAACGTAACAAGGCTGCACCACATTCTTGTAAACATGGGGCAGCCTTGCGTTTACAAAGTGGGGGAGTGTGTCATTAAGCCCAGGAGGCTCCACCACTTCATTGTACACTTTCCCCAGGGCTTTTTATGCCTACATTTTTACGGCTGTGCAACTGAGGACGGTAGCCTTGCTGTCCATGTTCCAAATGACGAGGCTGTGCACCGCAGATAATACGCGTCAGTCACGTGCCATTGGCAACACACATGCTCTCGGAGCTCCGAATGGCCTGTATATCAGTTCCTGCTTCCCACGCTGCAGACGCATATTTTTAAATATGTTAATACACAGTTGGCATCATGAAGAGCATCACATGAGAGAAGAGCATAAAAAATTGTGATCGAACAAACAGAAATAGTTAGATTTTTGCATAATGCCTTAGGAGACATCACTTTGGTAATGTTAATGGCTTTTGTAGCTCGGACTGGACTGTTCCCATGGGGCACAGGGTCAGCGCTGATTTGCATATCGCCATTGTCTAACCCAGGGTGGTGTGGAGTGGAAAAACGATGGATTTGGGCCCAGATCTTTGGACTGGGGTGAATGTGTGACATTGATCCACATTCTGTCCATCATTGTTGTGTTTGCAATTACAGACTTTACAAGCAAAGCACAGAGCCTTTAATTGTATCCTCTCTTTTACTTGCAGCTTGATTATCTTAATCGCCAAGACATGTTTAGTGGCTCATGACACAACTCTTGCTCTTGATTTAATCTGTGATTTAATGTCAAGTTTGATGCATTTACCCCTGTCTATCTTTGGTAGAGTGAATTTAGTGACAATGATTTTATTACCAAAGTTGGCCTTCCTTTTTAATGCCATACATTTCCTTAAGGGAGAGACCATTACAAGAATCTTTTCTAGCCAATACCAAGGCCGATATAAGCATCTTTTGGGAGTTTGATAGGATAAAAACTGTAGCGGATGTCAGAGCATTGATATGATGAACAAAATAGAGCTTATTCTCTACGATGATTCCTAGATTTTTTGCTTTTTTGACTGTCTTTGGCAAGTCGCCCAAGGATCATTGCCAGAAAGCACCACCTCTGTCTTATTAGAGTTCAGCTTTAAGCAATTATCCCTCATTGATTAGCCTACCTCTGTCAAGCATTTAAATTGCTTACCAGTGGAGTGAGGCTGCTTCATGACCCCACGACAATCTGAGTGTCATCTGCGTAAGATGTTAGAGAAAAGCCAAAGGGTTTTATTACTGGGGCAAGGGCCGCAATGTGAATATTCTTTTCTTGTATCAGCTTTATTTTGACACATATGTCATAAAATCTGTGAAACAGATGAATACAGATAAAAAAATTTGAAATAAGCAATACATACAAGTATTGCAATAAGCACAAAGGTTCTTCCTTCCACAACAATATTATTTCTGCGTCGGTCTTCATAAATAAGTGCATAAAAATTGGACAGTGTGAGGTGATTTAAGACGCACAATCAGGGTACATACCACACGTCAGATGGGAAACAATCTAAGGTATAGGCCAGTACCATACCATTTCAACAACAGCTTTTTGGAAAACAATTCAGCATCCAGAATTGTTTCACATGAAGTACTAAAATTCATTTGATTTAAAAATGCAAAACTAAGAACGATACAAATAAAAAAAGGAATAAAAGCAAGATGAAAAACGAGCGGACAAGTTGATTCAAAAAGTAAAATGTGATTCGGTCAATTTCATGAGGAAAAGGGTTCAACAAGATGCGGGAACGGCTTTTCATAACCTACTGACAAATTGTTTCCCTTATGGGCCCTTTGAAGGGATAACTAGAGGGTGAGTATTTACAATAAAGTGCCTGTGTGTTGCATCTACAAGGATCCCAAATTGTGTGGGTGAGTAGCTGATAATCCGTAGCTCATCTTGGTCTGGAAATAAACCTGGTATTTGCCCATGGTGTTCTCTCATTAGTGTACACACAAAAGTGCAGTGCCACGGGTCGTGCTAGAATCAGCCAGGACAAGCCTTCGGAACGATTGTGTTCTCTGGCGTCCTGTACACCGGACACCAGTATGAGTATATTTAATACATAAACTCGTGATTGTTTTCCCGCACTTAAGGGGACACTCTCCATATATCACACAGGATGGGTATGGATTAATTGGACCTACCTTCCTGTTGGGGTAATAACTTTCCTCCGGATTACGGGGGAACCCTGAGAGAAACCGATTGCGACGGTCCTGACGAAGACCGGAGTGACCATACAGGCGCATCAAGAGCGGTCGAAACATGTTGACTCTGGCAGTGGTAGGAGGGAAGCCTTGAGGTTCCTAATTATCTCCTGAAGGCTTTTCCCATCCTCTGTTCTCTTATTTTTTAATCCTGGTAGAGGTGCAAAGTAAAGTCTAATAAAGTTTGTTTTCTGGTTGGCACCCGTAATCAGTTTTAAATCACTCCTCATACTGCACAATTTCTTTGTCGCACTTTTCGGTTTGGAAACACTTGGTGTTCTCACTATTTTCACTCCATTGGATGTGTTGAGTGTTGTGTCTGTTCAGTGTTGTTTGACTATATGTTGTGGTAAGAGAAATTTATTATTTTTTCCCCCTCACTTATGCTCCGTCCTGTGTGGGGTACACCAGGGCGTATTGTAAGCAGGCCCAATGATGAAGCATGACACATACCTCGGTGTGTGAGTGAGGGCAGTTTTTTCAAATAGAGTGATTTGCCCTATTGGGGCTGGCTCTATCTTTCACCGTATTAGTATATATGGTGTTATTATTTATTTACTCTTCCCACCCCTTTTGTGTGTACACTATAGGTTTCTGGGGGTTTGGGGTGGCGGAGTATAAACTGTTCTTAACCCTCGCCCCTCCTTTGGGATTTTAGTTCTCTCATTAGTGCCTTCCTCCTGATGCCCCACATGTGGTTTAGGAATTTAGCCACTTGTTAAACAAAAAGTAGTCTATGGCCCGGTTTTAAAGTACGTAAGGCTTACCGATGGTTCCGTGTGCCCAAACGCCGGACATACAAACAATGCGTGGGCAACGGACTCCACTGGTGCCCTGCAACCAGGACAGGTCCTCAGGCGTGGAGCATTTAAGTACCTCTTAGCTGCTACCTCATCCACAGGAAGAGTCCCACTCCTAAATTGAATATAGAGCATCCAGTCCTGGGAGACCTGGATTAGATCTAGATATAGTTCCAGTAGCCGGAACAGTCTGTGTTAATACAATTCTGTTGTCAGTTTCTCCTGGTTGGACTTGAACAGTTCTTTGTGCTCAACCCATTTAAAATAATGTTTATTTACTACCTCTTGTCAGTACAAGAGTGGATCTTGGTTTTCCTATAGAGCCAGAAGCCCTACATCTGACACCAATTTCTTGAAATTTATGTTCTACCCTACCTTATTGCATGTGTCTTAACAGATAACATCTGATAGGGTTTCCTCGTAGGACAGAAGCTTCAGGGTCCTCCTTATGCGTGCCCAAAAGAGCAGTGGGCAGAGGCCTCGCTATATCGCTGACAGAGCGCCCGCCCATATTGAGCATTAGAGGAACAAGTGAGGTGCATATGGGGCAGCATTGCTAAGTTCCAGAGGAATTTATGGTCATATCTACTGAGCTCAGGTATGTTACCAAATCTCCACAGCTCTGTGCCATATTGGGCTGTGCTGACTGTTTTTGAGTCATAGAGCTGCAGAGCAGCAGCTACAGGTCTCATACATGAGGAGCGGTGTTCCTTTCTCAAAGCACCTGTGACTAGCATATGGCCCAGTTCCAGCTTGGTCAGGTGGGGCTTCCATGTCATTTTGTCCGAGAGTTCAACGCCCAGATAATCAAAAGTGATGAATCTTTCCAGAGGTGTACAGCCTAGTGTTAGATTGCCTTTATAGGACTTATAGGGGTTAAAGGCCATGAATTTGGTTTTTGTAGTGTTGATAACCAGACCCCTAGTATCACAGAAAAGATGGAAGCCCTTCCGGTGTCTTCAACACCAACAGAGTGTCATCTGTCAACAAGAGGGTTGGTACCTTGTGCCCCATCAAGGTGGGTGTGTCAGCAGGTTCTTATAAAAAGCATTTACTCGGTTCATATACAAAGAGAACAGGGTGGGCGCCAGAACGCAGCCTTGACAGACTCCCCGACTGCCTGGAATATGCTCGATGAGTTGCTCCTGTAAGCCCAATCCGATCTGGGAATTGTTACCCTCGTGCAAATGGACTAACAGGCTGTGTATGGGTGACGGGATGCCCATGCCTTTGAGTACTTGCCACAGTTACAGGCCAAATAGAGGCTTCCCTTACCGATCACTACCATTTTTTCTGTAGAGAAGCAGAAGGCAAAATGCCTGATCGATTGTCCCCATCTTTTCCCTGAACCCAGCTTGCTATTGGGATAAGATTGCATTGTCGTCTGCCCATAACTGGATCTTCTGCAGGAGGGCTCTACAAACAACCTTTTGAAGGGCATTGATCAGGCTAATGATCCTATAGTTAGATGGCTCCTCTCTGTCACCATTGTTTTGTATATTGGGACCACCTCTGCCCCCTTCCATGACTCTGGATTTGGTCCTCCGCTGGGTACGGCGTCTAATAGAAAAGAAATGTAGCGGCCCAGCTTTTGATATCTGATAAAAAAAGGTCCCCCAGGATGCCATCAGTGCCAGCTTCCTTAGATTGCATTTTTCGGCAGATTTAATCCTCAATCTCTCCCAATGTAAATAATTCATCTTTCAGGGATGGGCTAGAGAAGACAGCCACCTCCATGAGGTGCATGACCACAGGATCTATATAAAGCTTTGAAAAATGCTCCAACCATGCCTGGCCTGTGATAGGGTTGGAGACTGATTGGTCCACTGATATGTTGCCCCAGGTAACTAGGGACCAGAATGATTTTAGATCTTTCTCAGCACATGTTTCTTTCAGTTGCTGCCACCAGGATTCATCCCAGGTCCTTCTCGCCTGGTGCAAGTTGGCCTTGTAGAGCTTCCAGATGGCTTTGAATAGAGTACTGTCTTTGGCTTTGATTACAGAAGCTAGATTTAAGAGCTTCTGTCAACAGTCCCTTGTATACCTTAGATCTGACCTTGGCACTGTAAAATAAGAATGGAGTCAATAAAAGATATGTGAGTGGGCAGTAACTACTTTAAATGCTCCGCCACAACTTGCAGCCAGGGACTGAAGCTTAAGAGTACCCGCTGCAAGTGATGGATGCCCTTTATCTTATTTTCAAGCAAAACTATCTCCTGCCATTTTATTGTAAGCATATCATTAGAAGGATTCATCTCTTTGCTAATACTCGGGTTAAGTTGCCCCTGGGATTACGGGGGACATCCCACAAGGGCTTCAAACTAAGGCAAAGGGGGCTGTGATCGCTGTTGGTTGTAGCACCCACGTTCATGTCGACCAGATCTTTCCAAAGTCGCACTTCAAGAAGAATATAATCAATAAAGGATTGCCCACTGTTTCTGCTAAACATGTTTGCACCCTGTCTATTTAAGGGAGATCTTCCATTCACTGCTCTCAACCCGTATATAAATATTAAAAAGAGTAGGGCTAATCGAAGAGCCTTGTGGCACTCCACATGGGAGCTGAAACAGATCAAACTTAAATAGATCCAAGGCAACAAATTGTGTCCTCTCTTTCAAGAAAGATTTAAGCAGACTGAGCACCATTCACTGCACTCAAATTGCTGCTAGTCTATCCACTAAGATGGTATGGTGGTCGGTGTTGAAGGCCGCTGACAAGAATTATAAAAGGAGGGCAGCCCTCTGACCATAACCCAGCGCTAGCCTCATTACTTCAACTGATTTAATCAGCGCTGACTCTGCACTCTAGCTAGCTCTAAAACCATGTTGTGTCTCATCTAGCAAGCAGTGTTCGGTAATATAATCCATGAACTGCTCATTTATTGCACTTTCTAAAAGTTTAGCAGGAAAAGGGAGGTTCGATATAGGACAGTGATTATTAGTGTCATCTGTGTCTCGGTTAAATTTCTCTAGAATAGGCAGAACGAATGCAGCTTCCCACAGCTTAGAAAAGCAGCCTGTCTTAAAAATGATTGGGTCTTAGCAATAAGATCTTCATCTTGCACCTTGTCAGGATCAGCAAACTTATCAAAGACCTACGTGAGGTTGTACCATTGGGCAGAGTGGGCTTTATATCCTTGGCCCTGTTTCTGCCCACATTGTTAAAGATACTTTCAACTTTATGCACAAAGTGCAAATCAAACATGTCACGCAAAGTATGAGTTGGTACACCCTCAAGGGTATGTGGCGTTGTAAGGAACAGAACCATATAACAAATGTCCTTGGAGGAGTTTTCGACATTGTAGGAAAGTATGATCTGCTTCTTATGGTTACCCCCACTTTTGATAAATGTAATACACCCTTACCTGGTCTGACTGGAATTCTGCTAACCAGGCACCCACTGTATCTGCTTTCTACCTAAACTGTTATGTTATGTACTTAGGTACGACCTAGATTGGATACTGGGGTACCCTTGTCCTTCCCTTGTATATGGTACACAAGTACCCAGGGCATAGGTATACCAGGGGCCTCCAATGGGCTGAAGCATGTATGATGCCACCTATGAGAGGCAACTGGAACTACAGGTCTGCATTTGCAGCCTGTATAAGTTGGTGCATACACCACTACTTATATAAGGGTCACTGCATCTAAAACCTATAAGTCACCCCTAGAGCAGGCGTTCACAATCCTGAAGGCATTCTGTTGGGTTCTAAGTCAGAGGATGCCCCTGCATGAGCATGACACACCTGCAGCCTACAGAGTCCATTCTCCCGGGTTGTCAATGAAGCAGCCATACACACTAGAAAGAGTGGCATTACGCAACTGCATGATGACCAACTCTAAAATAGCTGAAATAAACCCTATTGTGTTTGGTGTCAAACATGTTGGAATCTTGCTCCCACACCAGTAACCAGTGTGGGAGATGTGATTCTACCCCTCAGAAGCGAGCTTTGCGGGGTCCTTTGTGATCTTGGTACTAGCCTTTTAACTCTCGAACAGCACAAAATTGTTGCTGCCGGCCAGAGGCACAATTCTGCCCTCCGGCTGCTGAGCCAAGCTTGAGCAAATGAAGGTAGAACTGTAGGCATCCTGTCAAAGAGAGGTGTGACCACCTACCTGACAGGATTTAGTGTATAAGGGCTGGGTGGGTACATTTTCCAGTGACTGAAAGTCTGCATGAGGGAGATATTTGGTGTCCCTGTGCATAGTCCACCTAAAACCAGTCCAGGGAGCTCTTGACTCCCACTCTGGCATGAAAGTGGACAAAAAACATGTATGTAACCTGCCCCTAGTCCAGACCTTCCTCTGGGAGGATCCCCTCAATCGTTCCAACCCACTCCCATGGATACGTAAGGGCTTACCTGGCTGTAGCACCTTAGATTAGTCATGGACAAGATTCTAACCTGAAACGACTACACTTCGACCTTCTGGGCACTTTGGACTTCGTTGGATTTTTTTGGGGCCTGACTCCGTCACCCTCTCAATCTGCTGCATCATCTGTGCACGTGCACCATACAGGATCCATGCAGGACTTGTAGAGCATCCAACACTAATGAAGATAATCTCTCTTGGAGGGAAGGAGTCACTCCTCTGCATCTGCAGCTCCGCAATGCAGCTGTCCAGTCTTGCCACAGACTGCGAAAGGCTCAGCAACACAGGTCATGTTTCTTCAAATCCCTCAAGGCCGGTACTATCTTTTCACTAGGTTTGAGACCAAAATATCTTGTTATTTAAATGTAGGACTGTGCATTATGTCTTTGCTCTGGTAATGAAACATTTTTGTACAAGTTGTTTTTTAACTGTTTGAAGATTGATATGGTTGGTTCCATTTTTATTTCTTTTTCTAACTGAAACTTACATTTTGCTATTTACATTAGAGCTCCGTGAAGTTGCACACGTCAGGGCTCCTGTCATGAACTGTGCCGGGCAGTATAGGGATGCCACTTTTAGGCGCCATTTTAAAACCAATTTATTTTCTATTCAAGACAAGAAAAGTTTTCCTTTCTAGTTGAATTAATGTGCAAAGAAATATAGGCCCATTATAATTATTTACTGGCTTTTGTTTTTTCTAATCATAGGCCTTCTGCTGTGAGACACTCTGCTTGCTTTGTCGAATGTTTAAAGCTGCAGCTGAGCAGTGGGCTGGGGGGGGGTGAAAAGTCAGAACCCTGTACTTTAATACAAGCACTTGACGATTTAACACCATGGAGGCACAATGGGGCATGGGGCCAGGCTAATAATTTGTCATCTAGCAGGACTGCAGCAGTTTATTGGAAGTGGCCGTAGCGCACTAGCGCTAATATTTATTTCACTGCTGCATGAGGGAAACTGTTGTTAGTTAGGTATGCTGAGCTGATGCAGGGGTGCCATGTCACCCCACAAGCAGTTTCTGGCAGTCCATTTACAGGGAGGAGACTCTTCTCTGTCATTACAAAGCTTACGTTGTTACCGTGTGCCACTTACTCTGTAAACCCGGCCCAAAGAAATAAGTGCTGGTGCTAAGGACCAAAAACCACTGGCACTTATGAAGCGTAGCCTGTAGGATGCTGGCTCGCCATGTGACATATCAGTAATTTGACATACCATGTAAAGTGATCAGGTGTTGCCTTATGAGTGGACAGAGCTTTGCTATGCATTTCCAAAGTGCTCGGTTCGGGGGTAGTGTGCTCTTAACACACAGGAGTGCAAAGCATCTTCAAATACACACAGATAAATAAACAACAACACTACTCAAGGAGATCCACAGCAATTTTTTAAAATAGCCAGCATCTTTATGTATGTTTGGGCATCAGAAAGAATCATTAAGATACATTTTTTTCTCTTTAAAAATTGCACAAAGTGCTATCTTTCAGTATTTTTATGTTGCAGGGATTCTGCTCATACACAGAACTGTGCACAGAGAACCAGGACATCAGTGAATTAGGGTGTACCAAAAATCTCACCTCAGTACGTAGAACCCCTAACCGATTAGCATCAGTGTCACATTAGCTCTTCGTTCTACGGCAAATGTATCAATGATTAGACAACCCAGAACATGCGACTTAGGTTACTCTCAGTAATGGTGGTAATCAAGAACACTCTTTCGTTATATTCTCATACCAGTCCACAACATGGGTAAAGAAAGAGACACAATAAAGTTTAAAATATTTATTTTAATGCCATGCTCTAAGATGCAGTATTTTTGGGAGCATGAGCAGACATGTGATTAAAAATCTAAAAATAATACGATAAGCATTGCTACAATTCAATAAAACGCAAAAGGAGAAATCATATTATAATGATGGTGGGAACAGGTTATATAACACCTACTATGCCACCCTCCATAGCTAGGAACTATGTTGTATAATATATAGAAGGTCTCTAATGCTTGAATATGGGACCCAGTACCTCTAAGATCAGCAGAAGTGAATCATATCAGGATCTGCAATAGCTCTCTGTCTCTCTGGAAATGAGCTTCCTTTCAGTGTGCCTAAATTTTGCATGCAGTGTGATATTAAAGACGCCAGGATTTTCAGTTAGCTGCACCTTCGTGCATGTTATGTTTCATGCATAAGACGAACAACACTTAACATTGTTTTGATAACCTTGGAGGCTTCAGCACTCACTGTGCAGACTAAGGTCGAGCTGTCTAGGGACGTTGAAAACAAGCCATTCTCATGTGAAGCCAATAGTGCAGCCTAATTTACAACCACAGCTACATATAGTGTTATGTTCAAAAGCAGCAAAAAGGTAAAATGGCCTATTCTAACATAGCAATGTGTGAAAGTAAGGCCCAGGCCACACTACAGAATATGATCCTATGAAAAGAAGAACAAGTTACAGAACTTCGACTCACAGGTCCAATATGCAGGCATTAAGTTTAGTGATGGGCAAAACCCAAGGTAGCACAAGCAGCAGGATGGTGGCCAAGTGCAGGGTACAAATCAGCATCTCGGAGCCTAATAGTTTTCAATGGGGATCGGTATCTATAAAAAAGCTGCTGGTTCTGGCTAGGAAGGCAGTCAGTTTGAACCAACAGGGGCATTCAAGACTTGTGATGCTTGAGGACGTAGGGACACCTAAGGCCCTCTTCACCATAGGCCAGGGTGACGGATGCTGAAGTGACTTTAGGTATCGTGTTTTTCTTACCAGGAGCAGTAACAGTAAAGGGGCCCAGCATGCAGAGGCTGCAGGCAACGTCAGGCAGTCCACAGGTGGTAAGACCACAATGGACTCATGCTCTTTATAGCTGGGAAACCTTGTTTGCACTGGTAGCCCACTTCAACACAGGGTGGAGGCAACTGGTGCAGTGGTTGCATCTGGTGTCAGGTTTTAGTAGTGCCTGATGGCTGCAGAGTCTTCTCTTTTAGTGTGTCTGAAGAATGCAGGAAGCCATTCTGCTGTTCTTTGGGAGGTCTTGGTCTTTCTTGAAGGCAAGCAGTCCTCAAAGATTTGGAGGCACTCAGCTGCAAAAGTTGTTTCTGACACAGGGCCACAGAGAACGGCAGACATGGCAGCGGGACTAAGGCCAAGGTCTTCTGCATTTGCTGCTCTTCATGTCCTTAGTTGTTTTAGCTCATCAGGATCTGCTTCTCTGGTGCCAAGACTCCTCAAAATACCGAATTTGGTAGCATTAGGGGAGTGTTTGGTAGTAGCCAGAGTGCTACTGAGCCTTGGCGCACTATGCCACCAAGATGACCATTTCCTGGGAAGTGGGCATAGCAGTGTCCCAGAATTCCTAAGTATGCCATTACACAGGCGGCTACTTCTGAAAAATTATGTCCACCTCATATTAGCCTACCTTAGAGGTGGTACTAGCCTTTAGGGGGCATGCCTAACTGACTAACTAATGTGACCTCTTGTCCAGGTGCCAAGGGCTCTCTGGTCAGTGGGGTCAGCTTCCTCTCCTTTGAGAAGAGCCAGCTTTACATTCCTAAGGCAGCAGCTTCTTTGAAGTGGGCTGGCCAGAGGAGGCTAATCAGCAGGTCATGCTGTGGGAGGGTGTTACACCTTGTCTCGGACAGGTTCTTGTTCTGGGTCTTCTGAGAGTAAAAGGTTCTCACCCTAAGAGGTCAGAATGGAATCTCGTGCAGGACACCAGAGGCTTGTAGGTTTTCAGGTGGTGTCTTTAAGGTGCCCTCTGAGTGCATGTATAGGTAAATCCAACACTGGCATCTGTGTCGGTTTGCTAATACAAAATGTTTGATAGCAAACAACCCTATTTTCACTGAAGCATTCATGCAGGTGGTGGTTCCGCTTTCACCAGTGTTCAGCACATGTTCTAAAATGTCTTCCCTGGTCACTTGTACTGGCAAAAATGGAAGTGACCAGCACTGGGAAAAACTTCCCCACACCATCTGAGGGAAAGTTTCTGGTGTCTCTGTTCACTGGAACATGTTCAGTGCTGAGCACCAGCAAACACTGTCAGAAATAAAGCCCTATTGGAAACTCCAATCCAAAATAGTGGGATGAAACATCAACCAAACAATACATTCTGAACTTCCTCAGGTACCTCTCTCTGCCACATTTACACTTTCCTAATTACTTATTTTGACACACATATATGTAGCTATTTACATAGGGCTCAATCTTGAGAACATCCTGGTGGGCCTGATGCAACAGGGCAGATATCAACTTGTACTGAAGGACCTCAGGTACTTATCTCTGCCAGTTTTACACTTTCCTAGTACCTTATTAGATAGTTGATTTAGTGTCCTCCAGAGGCAATTAGAATGCACGTGACCACACGCTGAGTTCTGCATTACACATCTTTATTCTTTATAGTGCAATCATTAAATGACTCACAATACATCACCAACTTTATTTAACAAACTCCTAGACACATCACAGCACTTATATCATTCCTTTGGAGTCCTTCAGGGACTAGAAGGATCCCAATTTACAAATATATACAAGACACTATAGGTGGCAGGGCTTCATAGACTCTGTGGCATATTGGAATTCTCACAACATTGTTGTGATGGAGAAGGTAAGTGTGGGTTGGTACACAACTCCAAAAGATCACCAGCTGCAAAGTACTTATAGACAAGGAACAATGTGTAAACCTTGAAAAGTGAAAATTAGTCAGTGAATTTATCAAAGTGGAGACTGTTGCTTTTGGCACAATCCACTGGAACCATAATGGTTTACCAAAGGAACTTGTTTGTAAAAAACTTGAGAAGTAACAGTGCAGTGCCTTGCCTAAGAATTAACTTCCATCTTTGATATTTTCTGACACGAGAGATATTCACATGCGGACTATCATACATGATGAAAATACTTAACCTGAGACTGTTTGAGGTCGGGTTGCTGAAGTGCGGAAACCTGCATCCATTTTAGACTATAATGAGCCCATACAATAAACACGTGGGTGGTATAGATAGATTAGATCAGAGGTTGAAACTTTACGCTGCTGTTCATAAGACTTATATTTGATATAAGAAATTGGCTATCCATTTATTCCATGTAGCAACCTTTAATGCTTTTGTTGTATCAATGGGGATTTCTCTCAAAGATGACATTTGTTCAGTTTTAACAGTCTCTGATAGGCAGTCTTGTTGTAGCGGAGCAGGCAAGTGTTCCTAGGGAAGCAGTGGTGGAGGATGTGGCAGATGGAAAGATCACCACTTTCCTGCTAAGAAAGGTAGAGTCTGTACCCAAAGAGGTATCTGTAAGGAGAGTCATATGTACTGCCCTGATTGTCGGCCTGTTGCGGGCCCCCAAGGACTCCGGGGGTGGGGGGTGCACATGGGGGTAGCTATGGTACCACCCAGCATTGCAAAGAACAACGTGGCAGGCACTGCGTGGTGCCTGTCACGTTGTGCTTTGAAATGCACAATATGTAACTTTTCCATTGCGTCGAACGGGGCTTTCAGCACCACCCGCCACAATGGTAAAGATACAGGATACGCCCACCACTGTGGAGGGCGCATTCTAAATCCACCCACGGGACCCCCGCCCTTATGGTGGGTGGTCCCTTGTACCGGGAGGATGGTGGGTGGGCAAAGTCTGCCCGCCATCCTAATGGGGGACTAGGTCTCATTTGTTTTTTGCTTGCTTCAGAAAAACTGTAAAACTGTGTACCATTATTATTTCTCCTCTGCTCTCCAAGGTTGAAGTCTGATTTGCTAATGAATGGATGTTCTTTTTGTACATTCCTTTTTGTATGTGTAGTTCTGCTCCCACGTTAGGAGATGTTGAAGCCCAGCATATTGGTCTTGCAGCACTGATACCGCACACATTTGGTAGGTGTTAGCTCATCTCTCTGTACCTTCTTTCTTCATGCTTGACTCAGGCCAGTACTTTTCCATAGTAGACATGGGTGAGGTCTCAAGAAAGCTTTATAATTTATTAGCATGCCTTGGGGAGGAAGTACCTCTCGACAACCACCTTAGGGTGAAGGCCTGATCTGAGGCTCCTCTGCAGAGCGCATTATCAATAAAGTAAGTTTGTATTCTCTACAGATTGACCGACTTCATTTGAGAGGGCATAGCAGGTGGTTGTGGAGATAACCAGCAGGGCCCTTAGAGTGCCACATCCTTCAGTATGCATGGACTTGTGCTTGACTCGTGCTGTGCATGGAGTGACATTTACCTACAGTGTGGACTGGTGATTGACTGGCAGTGTGAGTGGACTGGTACTTAGCTGGCAATGTGCATGGACTGGCAGTTGGCTTGAGGTGTGAATGGTGTTTGGCTGGCAGTGTGCGATTAGTGACTTAAAGTAGGCCAAATACCAATACACACACTCCATCAATTACCAGCCAGTGTGATTGCTGTGTCAGTAACGTGAGTGTATGAAAGTGATAGGCCCTTGAATTAAAACACTCTCTCTGTTGATGTACGTGTTATAATGTATTTGGAATGCAGCTGGAAGTGTGAATGGTCTTGTACGTCATATATAAAAGGAGTGTGAATGGCTTGTAAAGAGGTGTCTTGCATGGCTTTACAACTTATGATCTGTGAGTCTTTGGTTCAGGATTTGACCTTTCACTTAACAGTTCATTTTATTTTTTTGGGTGAAATCTTTTGTTAATACAATTTTATTTTCTGAACCTTCACTCACCCTAGCACCAAATCCAACTACTATGTGTGTGTACTTGGGCAATAGATGGATGGGCAGTAATATTTGTCTTTTGAATTTGAATTAGAATTTGTAAAGCGCACATGCACAATGCAGTTTCATGGCGCTAGTGGAGGAACCTGGGCATAAGGAAAGGGGAGGATTATAGGCCGAAAGCCTGCTGAAACAGAAAGGTCTTGAGGGCTCTGCGAAACTCCATGTAGGAGGGGGAGAGTCTGATGTGGGGCGGAAGGGTATTCCAGAAAGTGGGCGCAAGAACCATGAATTTCTGGCATCCCGATCTAGATTTCTTGAAGCGGGGGATGACTAGTAAGGATTTGGTATATTTTCTGCCTTTCTCTGCCAGGTTGTACATTGTTTCTAGGGAACATTTACCATGTATAGATATTTTCATAAATGAAAGACCCAGGGGAGTAGAGGGTGGTGTGCATCTTGTTAATAACCAAAATAACATGCAAACCTCAAAATGTGACTAAAGTCACACATTTTACCTTGCATTACTGTACCATATTGTTCTAGAATCTGAAAGAAAACACATATTTCCTACCTCACAGTAATCCTCCAGGTCAAGTGAGGTATTATTTTACTTGGTAGACCAAGAGGAACGCTGGGTGCCAGAAAACCTTTTTTTTTGGCACTTTGAACTCACACAGAAATGTGAGGAACATTTATTTTTTTTGGCTAAATTTTAGGTTTGAAAGGGATTCTGGGTAAAACATCCTGGTGGGGGGCCACACACATCATCCCATACTGGATTTCTCTGGGTGTCTAATTTTCAAAAATGTGCAGGCTTGTTAGGTTTCTCAAGGTGCCAACTGAGATGGGGCCCAAAGGCACATTGCAAAAAAAGGTCAGTTTTGATTTGAAAAATGTAATGTGCCCATGTTGCATTTTGGGTGGTTTCCTGTCACAGACATTAGGCCTACCCAGAGAAGTGAGCTACCCTTTTTATGGGGAGACTTAGAGGAATGCTCGGTGGGTAGAAATGTGAGGCTTACCACAGATTATGTAACTTTCCATCATAGAAATGTGAGGAAAATGTGTTTCTTTAAACAATTTACAAGGTTTGCAAGGGATAAAGGGTAACAGAACTTGGTGAGACTAACACAAGTCACGCCATATTTGATTCTGCTCAGTGTTTTCAAAGATGGACAGGTTACAAAGAGTAGCCTTAAAACTGAAAATGAATTCATGGAGTTCTGCGATCAGCAAAGTTTTGGCACATTGTGCTACTTGCGCTGATTTTTAGCGATGGGGTCTTGTTTGCAGAATAAAATTAGCACGAACCGCACCATGCTGAGCGCCAGAGGATGCTGCTTCTTTGCCCCACTCGAATACATTTTCGACTTAAGTGACCTCTTTCTCAACACGAGCAACAGCTATCTCAACATGAACATTGGCCACCTGATGTGACCACAAATAGTACGGGGAGGAGTTCTAGTATACTAAACTCACACTAAGGGACACATGCATGAGGAAAAACTGTGCAATGCTGTGGTTGTGAGGCAGAACTCACATTTGGAAAGAAGAAAAATATGGACAATTAAGGACAATTAAACAAAAAAAACATTTTGGTACCAAATATATTATATGGGAATTTCACATACCTGAAATCACGGCATGGTACTGTGAAAACACAATTCCTTATCTACACCGCTGAGCACTAGTGTTAGAAATTGGACTCCTGGTTGGGTTGGGTGGGAGACCTGGTCAAGTGATAACAACAATTCTAGTCAGGGAAAGGCACCAGCAATCCCCAAAATATTCTATGCTCACACTCTGGTAGATTGGCATAGAGCAGTCATGCTTAGCTTGAAAGCAATGTGTAAAGTATTTGTGCAACACTTCAAACAGATAAACACCATAAAAAAGATCCCACACCAGTTTAGAAAAATTGAACATATTTTAATACATGAAAAAAATCCAATATGTAGACATGAGATACAGATTTTTATACAATATACTGGAAAACATCGCTTAGAAGCATCATGCACTTACTTGAGATATATGGCCATGACATACTGAGACGAAGTCAAATGATTTTTGACAGGTGTAGCAAGGAAGGAGTAAGAAATGTGTGATGTCAGCTTCATGCCACTGATTAATTTGAGGACTTCTTCAGGTATATAGTTAAAATCAGTCCAAGTTGCATCATATTTTAGTTGAGGTCGGTGGTCTGGATTGCTGAGAGGTGGAGAGTGGTGAGGCAGCCATTCGTTGGAGGTAGAGATTTGAGTAGACCTTATTAGATAGGAGACACCCTTGGTACAAGGGCTGGCTGGTGGCTGAAGTGAAAGTTCAATGTAAGATATTTTTCATTCAAAATTGTTAGAAATGTACAGCTAGCTGACAGCTAGCGGACACCGCACACTGCTCCAACTCTAAGACTTCGAATGACTCCGAAGACTAAGACTGTCCTGCACTGTTAATGTGTCGCTCTTTTGTTTTGTGGATCTCTGCAATGTATCGGCTGTAAAGCGCTCCATTACCCTAGGGTCAGGCCAGCGCTATATAAAACTTCTTAAATAAAATAAATTAATAACATAAATAGTTTTGAACATAAAGTCCATGCTGGGCTGTGGAAAATGTTCATTATTAGTGTCTCTGGATTTTCTTTGTCAATTTTCGGTTTAAAGTTCTTAGTGTCATGTTTGGAGAGGTTCAGGGGGAATTTGATGCTGTCTGGGATGTTTCTTTCCCAGTCTGTGCTGTGGCGGGGCATTGACCCAGAACCCAGGTATGTGTTTGATAATTACAGGGAGCAATCCCTTGGGCTAGGATCACTCACCTTATGGGGTAGAGTGTTTTGCCCATTTCTCCCCCCGGGGGCAGATCAGCCTTATATTTGTGGGCCCATCTACCACCCAAAGGGGGCCAGAATCCACTACACCACACGAGATTTTATTGTTTAAGTTGCAAAATGATTTTGGAATTGGACCGTCGGGCAAGGGTGTTTTCCCTTTTGGGGGTGAATATTTTGACTTTTTCTGCCCCCCCATTATATTTTTAGGCTCATGTGCCTCCAAGGGGAGCAGAAGCCACAAGACCATCCGGAAAAGTTTGTGTGTGAAGTAAGGTTTGGCTGTTGATCTGCATGTTTTGCCATCATTTTGATCGTAACATGTTTTTGCTGCGTTTCATTTTAGTGCAAAGCTTTTATTTTTCTGTGGTGTAACTTGTGCTTGGGGTTTCAGCACTGGTAGAGCTATAGATTGTTTAGTTTCAAGTGTTTGATAAGCACATTTTTTTATATTGTTTACTCTAAATTACTATCAATGACCTGCATGAATGTATTTTTAGGAAATGTTGTGATAATAGCTGCCTACTTAGCTTCTGTTTGAATGTGAGTGACATTGTCCTTGTATTTGTGCACAATGTGTATTTTTTCTTTCTACTGGGATGTTGTTTGTGCTTTCTGTGTCCGTGCAGAGTAGGTGCTGGTGAGTTTAGCGATCCTTAGCAAATTAGTGTTTTTATTTTTTTTATAGTATTTAGGTCTTTTTGTGCTTTGTATTTATTGACTTTACCTTCTAACTGTTATATGACAGTTGTTTTTCTTTTTGTTTTATGAATCTGCACTCTATGTATTACTTTGTTTACACAGTTTGCAGTAAGTTGACTTGTTTGTCAAGTTACTTGTATAACTAAGAATTATGTGTAGCTGCAGTATGACGGAACAGCACGTTCAAGAATACCTACAACCATAGGTATGCTTTTTAAGTCTTCTTTTGACCATGATTATGAGAGTGCCTCTCCATCTCAGGCAGAAGAGGAAGGCCAGGATTCTAAGAGTGAATTTTCTGACCGAGAGGAATCATCTAATGATGAAGCCGCTCTTAGTGCGGATGAAGTAAAGCTTTTAGAGAAAGCCACTACTGTGCCAATAGCATAGGAAGATGCATCTGGATTGCCATCTACAGCTTCCAGGCCTCCCATTGGAAGTGCTGGACTCTGGGTTGACCCAAGCATGGTAGGTGTTGGCTGCCTTTTGTGGTGTTGCAGAGTATACAGTGAATTGTGAATTTTTTGCCTATACATTTGTTGTAGTTGTTTATTGATGATATATTTTGGGATAAAATTGTTTGGCAGATAGTTTGTATGCAGAACAGTATTTGAGGGACAACAGTGCCAGACTTGAGCCCCACTTTAGAGCTATTCGGTGGACTGCCACAAATCAGGATGAGCCGAAGTTGTTCTTGGTTTTACCTCTTTTGATGGGATTGCCACCAATACCTGGAACACCCTCCCTACCCACATACAGCAGACCCAGGACCTACTCGCCTTCAGAAGACTCCTCAAGACCTGGCTCTTCGAGCAGTAGCAGCACCCCCCCCCTCCCCTTAGCTCCTTGAGACCCTCACGGGTAAGTAGCGCGCTCTACAAGTATTCTGATTGATTGATTGATAAGGAAGCCATCACTGACTTCATATTGGACAACTAATCCCTTGATGGCAATAGCTATATTTCCTACAAGTAAGAGCCATAATTGGTATTTACTTCTACTTCGGATGTTGTGTTTTGTTGATAATGATTTAGCATTGCCAAACTATCACCCTAATTGTGACCGTCTTTTTAAGGTTTGGCCATGTCCTTGATTATGTGGAAAATTGATTATCAGAGGACTCCAAGGAAAGAAATAGCTGTGCATAAAGCTTTAGTGCTGTTAAAGGGTAGTTTGTTTTTTAGGCAGAACATTTCTAGCAAGAGGGCAAGTTAAGGAATTAAGATGTGTATGCTGTCTGAGAGTAGTACTGGATATGTCTATAATTTCTGGGTCTACACTGCTAGGATTCCAATATTGCCCCCCCCCCCCCGGTTGTCCATCGACTTTTGGAGTTACAGAGAACATTGTCTATTATAGATAGATGGATAGAGGATAGAGGACTTTTTAACAAATGTCACCATTTAAACATGGACAACTTATACTCTGGTGTGCCTTTGTTCAGGGAATTGTTCCATGTGGACACTGGTGCTTGTGACACCATCCACTCCAACCATAAAGATTACCCAAAAGAGGTTGTTTGTAAAAAAACGTTTGAAGGGACAGTGAATTGTGTAGTCATGAACATCTGACTGTGAACTTTTCTGACAAGAGAGATGTCTATAGGCTAACTACCATGATGACCTTACTTCACCTGTGACTATTTGAGGTCAGGTTTCTGAAGTCTGCAAACGTGTGCATTTTAGGCTACAATAAACACATGGATGCTGTAGATTGAGTCGATCAGAGGTTGGAACCTTACTGTTACAATTAGCGTTGTTGCTGTTAATAAGGCATACATTTGTTATACATAGTTGGCGCCAGGATACCCTTGGGGTGGCAGTTGCGCTTAACAAGTAGAAATACATACATACATACTCTGCATTTATTCCATTTAGCAACATTCAATGCTTTTGTTGTATTTAAGGTTTGCTCTCCAGAGCCAAAGATGAGATTTGTTTAGTTTCAGCAGTCTCTTATAGGCAGCCTTGTTGTAGTGGAGCAGGCAAGAGTTCCTAGAGAAGCAGTTGTGGTGGATGTGGCGAGATTGAAAGATAACGAGTAAAAAACCAGGAGGTAAACTGATGAAACATCAAAGTCCTTACTTTTCTGTTTACCCCGATATATTTTCTCGAAAATTATACTAATTTCTTTAATATTATACTGAAATGTTGGTAAAACATAAAAGTGGGCAATGTTGAGTAACAATAGTAAAACTCGCACTGAGTAGTTGGTGCATAAATACAATCAATAAACAATGATACATCCTAGCTCCTAGACAGGGCTTTCTTTCTTGTCAAGCATTTCTAATTCCTGGTGTTTGGTTTTAATTCTAAACCCCTTGGATCTGGATCCTCGTGCAGCAATTATATCCATAACCCAGAGGCCTGACTGGACTAGTGCCCAGTCCACTTTATCTCTGAAAATAAAATTACATAAAGGCATGTAGAGCATGGTGACAAATCACTCATGTTTTCTGTATATTTATTTTGGAAATTATGAGGTCAGATTATTCAGATTCAGTCAGTGGCATATCTTGAAATTATTATTTTTTCTTAGCATATGACTTTAGATGATAAGACTTAGAAGTATTTAGGAAAGAAGGGATGTTTTCAAGAGTGATCTATTAGATAATTTCATTTGCCTCTAGAACTAACTCAGTCAAATCATAGATTGCTGCTCCCATCCCCTGAGCACTCAGGGTGCATTGAGACATTCCACAGGTGATGGCCAGCCCATGTAATTAGATCTTCTCATGATACAGATTTGGAACAGATTGACACAAATGGCCACACTGAGACTGGGTTCACGCCCTGCACGGAAGCTCACTAAATACACATAGAACAGATAGTATGTGAGCCAACCATGTGATACCACCAAGAAATGAAAAGCAAGATTCGAAAGAAGAGGTACCACACCACAATTCAAGTGAAACTAAATTACTGGTTGTGTTAATGGAGTATTACACCTCAGCCGTGCTTAGCATTGCTAATCTTACTGCTGTTGTAAGTGCCCAACATGCATTCCTGTGCACACCAAAGCCTTTAAAGTAACCTCTGTACCTCCACTTGTCTCAAACTGTTGTGTGCAGCCCATAAACTCTCCTGCTACTACAGCCGAAAATATTGAAATAACACTCAGCATTGTACCGTCCTTGTTCTGAAATGCAAGCGAATACACCGTAGTGCAGTTCACTTCAAATCTGGACTTTGCAACCCTCTAGCCGGCTGTCATACCTCTCACCCACAGCCTGTTTGCCCAATCCCAATGAAAATCTTGGCACTAAACAACGGTTGTTGTCGAATGAATCCCTGTGATTCAACCTGCATAAAATGCAAACAGGTTGTGATACAAGCGTTACTTACTGAGTTACTGTAAGGTGCAAAATAGAAGTGCTGGTATTTAACAGTGACATCCTGCCCACAGCCCTCCCATTACACGTTAGCTACGCCGTTATGTGTAAACTAAGGGGCATATTTAGAAGGGCTTTATCTCCACTTTTTTTGCTTATAAAGCCAAAAAAGCGGAGATAAAACCAGCGTCCTATTTTCAGGACGGTGCTAACATGCATATTCGCATGTTAGTACCCCTTTTTCCCAAAAGATGCAAAGTGGGTGAAATTGGGCATACCCCGGAGAGACTACCATGCAAATATCGCTGATGTTTACATTACAATACTTACAAGGCAGCCCACGTGATTTTAGCACACATTAGATTTTGGCTAAAATGGCCGTTTTTGCCAAAACCTAACGTCTGCTAAAATCCTGATTTAGCCATCCCTAACATAAGGGGTGGATTATGCTGATACGACCCTGTGGATCTTATCAGCAAGATTATTGCCCTTTTGCAGGGAACACCGCTGGAAAACCAGCGATGTTCCCTGCAAAAGGGCGAGAACCTAGCTATCTCTGGAATTTTTATCGCCCTGGAGTAACGCATTGTTAATTACGCGCTATCAGGACGATAAATAACAGAGATAGCTTGCGAAAATAAAATTATCGCTAAGCGCGGCAAGCGATGATTATCGCTGGCCGTTGTTAATATTCCCCTAAAAAAGGACTAACGCACGTCAGCATTAATAGAAAGCCTGGTGGCATCTTAACCAGTCTAAAGTGTATAAAGGGAGACTAGAAAAGAAGAAAATCAAGAATCAAGAAGGAATTTTCTATATGGCATAAGACCCATTTAAATGTGAAATACAGTGTGATGATCCCGCCAGAGTTCGGGGTGTTTGAACAAGCAGTCATCCATGAGCTAGAACGCTCCACTGAGATGCAGAAGAAAATGTTTCAGTATATGTTTCAGAATATGATAGGTCCAGAAATGAAGGCCCTACAAGACCTGAAATGGGACCAATGAATAAACATTAAACCCAGCAGACAAGGGCTATTCAATCCACAGAGGCCTACAATCCTGAATATCTACGCCTAATAGGAGATCAAAGGAGGTATTAGATTCTACAGAAAGACCCCACACCTGATCTACAAAAGAGATTAACATTCTCATAGAAGAAGCTCTAAACAAAGGGTTGATATGTCAAAAAGAAGCCAGGAGTTATTTACTTGTACACCCTCCCTAAAGTACATAAACGAATGAGCAACAAACCAGGCAGGCCTATTGTGTATGGAATAGACTTGGTCCTGGTGCCCCTATCACAATTTTTTCCGAGACCCATTGTTCAAAAAGTGCCATCATATCTGAAGGACACAAGGGAAGTACTACACCTTGATCCAGAGAAGGAACTCCTGATATTGAATCACTGTACACAAATATTCCCCGGAGGGAGGCCCCGAGAGTCATTGAAAATATTCTTTTTTCCAACAATTGGGATTATCAAACCCCAGGATCATTTATATTGTGCCTTGCAGAATTAACGCTAACAGGATATTTATTTAAGTCTGGTGACAACTTAAACATTCAGACCCATGGGACATCCATGGGCAGCTCATTTACTCCCAGTCTAGCATGTCTTCACGTCTCCCATTTTGAAGCGGAATGTATATACTCTCCCCAGAATCCCTTCTCTAACTCAAAACGAGTATGGAGAAGATATATTGACGAGGTGTGGCTAATATGGCAAAGGGACAAAAATCAAGCAGGAGACTTTCTGACTTGGCTTAACAGCAGAAACCCCTTCTTGTTTTTCACTGCACTACCTCCCCGGATCTGAACATAGTCCCTAGGAATAGGAAATTAGTGAGTGAGGTACATCACAAACCCACCAACAGATACAACCTAAACTCATTTAAGTTTCCATCTTATGCCATTGAGGGAAAACCTGCTGTATGGGCAATTCCTGTGTATTTGTAGGAACTGTGCAGAGATGGAGGTTTTCAGGAAAAAAGCAAAAATATTGAGCCACAAACTGATGGACTGCAATTATCCTCAATATGAAAAGGGACCTATGAATAACAACAGGGAAGCTCTGCTAGAAACATATGTAAAACATACAGAAGAAAAAACATCTGTGTGGCAACATTTAGTACCACTTCAAATTGCATCAAAAAAAGTCATATCAAAAACGGATGGATTCTAAACACTAACGTGCTGAATCTTTAAAGCCCGCAATTCTCTTTTAAAAAGGGACCAGCATTAGGGACCCCTTGATACACACCTGACCCAGACACAAAACATCAGGCAACAGAACAGGACTATCATGCTGGGGACTCCCACCATTCACTGACATTATGCCTGCAGCTTTTGCAAAGCTTGTTCCACAACAATGCATGCAAAGACAATTGATCTAGGATAACAATATCCCTAGGTACTTAAAATCAAACAAACTGCAACTCAGGGAACGTCCTTTATCTGATTACCTGCCCATGTGGAGATCAATATGTGGGTATAACCAACAGGAGTATAAAAACTAGGATTTTCGAACACATGAGCAACGTCAGATGCAAAAAGACCATGACCAAATTGGGAACACACTTTTTCAAAGAGAAGCTCACAGAAAAATAAATGAGATTGGTATGATTTCCGCAATACTATGGGCAATGTCATTTTCATGATCATGATACTTAGCAAAGGGGTGACATTCCTAACAGGGATACACCATGAGAGGACCAGGCACCACATATCCACAGGGAGAGAGGAATATTGGCACATGATGTATTCTTCCTAAAAATGTATCTGGGAGACTTTAGATCAAGAGTTATAAGTTTGGACTCCATAGTAAAGTATTAGAGCTTGGGTAGCAGTAAGGTTCTGGATATTTAAAGATAACATTCAACTAGCGAATACATTACGACAGCACATATTCAGGAAAAATAGTTATGAGTTGCCTGCAATGTACCAGCAATTAGTTACCATGTCTCTATATGTGTTATTTCATTAAGAGGATGACTAAAGGAGAACATTCCTACGCAGATCCCAGTTGAGATTAGCAGTGGTGGAATTCGGGTAAGATGGATACTGGTATCCTTTTAGGCAATTCTGCCATTGTTTTAGTCACAAAGAATCGATGTTTCGTTTTTATTATGGGTGAGAACTGCACAGTAAAAGTTGTTAAACACATGGATTATATACGGTATGTGACCAGTTATGCTGAATATAAGAAGGAATACCTGTAAAAAAGATCGTACTAGAATCTAGAAACTTGACTCTAAACCATTCATGAGTGTTTTGGCAAGTATTGCCAACATATTTAATTCCTAAAAATAGGACATACCTACAGATTAAATAATTCAAAAGAGAGGAATCCATGACCTGAATAAGACAAGAGACCCTTAAAGGCAGTATGAAAATGCCGAAACATGTTGATACTGCCAGTGAGGGATGTGGAGACATAATTACTCCTACATACTCCCAAAAATAAAATTAGGTAGGTCATCGCCAGTTCTACAGTTTTAATACTTTTATTTTTCTCTGCATATTGGATTCTGATTCAAGAGAATAATGCTCTCTTCAAAAATAAAAAGTATGCCTCCACCCTGAGCATTTGTCTGCACCAGGGTTTGTCTAGCGGCCCAATGATAAAGTAAGCCACTATCTAGTAGGTGAGGGCAGTATTTTCAACCTTTTGGGGTTTCCATCCTAAAAGAATATTACTTAACCAGAAGAGCATTTTCTGAATTGCCAAATTTGGTTGTTTATTATTTTAATTTGCACAACAGTCCTTCCCATTTTGTGAGCTTTTGAATGTAGCCTTGAAGAATGAGGGAAGGCTTAATCTCTAGTCCTCTTTTTTGTGTGTTAGGTGTTCTCACTTTAGCCATTTGGTGCCTACTGCCTGCCTCTGATCACTTGTCTGGGGTGGGAGACAGCCAGGCTTTGCATATCCCCCATAGTCAGCCACACACACACTGGGAGCTTAGGTGTGACTTGAGGAGCCATCCTAGGAGGATGAGAGGCAGAGCTGAACCCAGCCTCATTTACACTTAAATAGTCTGTGTCCTGTCCCCACACAAAGGGCTGCATACCCCCCTGTGGGGAAGAAGGAGCCAGGGTAGGAAGTCAGAACCTCTGAACACTTCAGAAAACTGTATTTCAAGTCTAATCCAACTTCAAAGTCCCAACTGGGTGTGAGTACGTGTCCTCTGATATCACCACTGCATTACTCTTCTGGACCTATGTAGATTCTACCAGGAAGAAGGACTGAAGCGCTGTAGAAGGAACGCCACTCTGCTGGGCTTCAGCTTTGCTAGAAACCTGTCTTAGTATGACGCCCTGCTGCCAGCTATCCACCTTCCTTGGTAAAAAGGACTAGACCTGCATCACTTGAACACAGAGTGACATAAAAGTCTTCCAGGCAAACGCCCTCTGCACCTGAACTCTAATATCTGTGAGTCTGCCCTGCCATTTCGAGACACCCCTCTCCTGGACCCTTGGGAATGTGCCTAAGGTACTTGCTACAGCCAAACCCAGGCATCCTCTGTTGAACGGGTGTAACACTGCCATTGTGATCAGAACCTGTGCATCCTCTCTGTTGCAAGATCAGAACTGGTGCATCACTCCTGTTGCGTGGATCAAAACTGGTACATTCCATTTCAAGTAAATACCCTAAGGGGCAGAGATACTTACCTAAATTGAGTGTATAGTTTACTATCAACTGGGTTCGTTATGTGTTCCAAATATGGTTTGTACATGTTGATTAACTTAAATTGGGCAAACGCATTGGACAAAGAAGATCTGCTAATGTAGTGGGCATCTGACTGTGCTACCCTCTGGCAATATACCCTCTTCACAAACTCTTTAAGGGGGGATAGCTGTATCTCATTAGACTCCCAAAACCTTTGCAATTCCAGGGAGTTGAGTTATGTTTTAACGCTATAGAGCCAATTAGTTTTATTGAACCTATCTACCTCACTACATCTTGTATCAGGGGTGGCTCTTTCTTCCCATGTCAAGGTTGAGTGGATACATTGGGATGCTAACGAGGAGGGAGACTAGGGTTCTAAAAACCTTGTGTCCAGATTAAACAAGATCTGAGCAAATGGAACTGTGAGGGCCTCATTTCCAAGGTGAATACCATTTTTTGCATAACAAATTCCCTGTTTTGCCTGTAATGTATTGAATTCCAAAGATCCACAAAGGAATGTACCCCAGTACCAGGTAGACCAATCATATGTACAAAGAATGGCTTTTTTGAAAAGATGTTCCAGTATGTGCATTGTTTTCTTCGGGTTTTTGTTGTGGAGTTGCCTTCTTACATTAAACACACCAGCATTGCTTTTTAAAGTTGTATGATGTACTCTGGTGAGATGATTACATCCTTATGACTTTGGACATAACCTTCCTATCCACTAGCATTGACCACAGAGTTGAATTAATGGCAGTAGAACATTATTTGAAAAAAAGATAAAACAAAATGTACAATAAAATATGCTCTTAGATATGATTAGCTGGTGTTTAAACACTGTTGTTTTCTATTTGTGAAGGAGGTGTTCCAGCAGTCGAACAAGGGAACTAAGGGGGGGCTAACAAAACATATTGGGGTGAGTCGTGGAGTAAGGCAAGGGTGCGTTCTCATGCCAACGCTCTGGGAAGTAAATTAATTATAATTAATGAAATAATATTTTTTAGGATTTATTAATTATTTGTGTTACATTGTGTGTTTTAATTCTGTAGCGGGCTGTGAGTTTATAGGGGAATAGGGTGGGAAGTAATTTAATTGTAATTAAGTAATTATTGTTTTTGTTTATTGGTATTGACAATTAATTGTTTATTAATTAATTAATAATTGGTTATTCATTTTAATTAACTGATAATTATGCTAATTGTATTATTACATTTTTGGAAGGGATATGGGTTTATAAGGGAATACGATGTGAAGATATTTATTTGTAATTATCAATTATAAGTTATTGGTGTAGTTAATTTATTTAGTGTTTATTAATTATACATTCGTAAATAATTTTCATAACATTATTAATTGATAAATATTTTAATTGTTTAAAATTGTATGTGGAATGAGTTTTATTTTTATTTGGGAATAGGGTTGGAAGTAATTTAATGTTGTAAAGGTAATTTATCTTTTTAATTTATTGGTATTTTTAATTAATTGATAGATAATTTATTAATAAAATATTATTTTATTTAACAAATATTTAATTTATAAATATGTTATTTTTAATCCATATGCTATCCAACGTTTACCCTACTGTTGAACTCGCTAGATTGGGAATAGTAATTTTAACACCTACGCTATCTAACTCTTCCCCTACTGTCACACTCTTTGGAGTGGGAATAGTAATTTTAATAGTTACACAATCCAATGCTTTCCCTACTGTTGCACTCTCTGGAGTGGGAATAGTCATTTTAACCCCTACACTATCCAATGCTTTCCCTACTGTTGCACTCTCTGGAGTGGGAATAGTAAATATTACCCCTACGCTATCCAACGCTTTCCCTACTGTTGCACTCTTTGGAGTGGAAAAAGTATTTTTTACCCCTACGCTATCCAAGGCTTTCCCTACTGTTGCACTCACTAGAGTGGGAATAATAATTTTACCCCTATGATATCCAACGCTTTCCCTACTGTTGCACTCACTGGAGTGGGAATGGAAGTTTTTACCCCTACGCTATCCAATGATTTCCGTACTGTTGCTTTTTATGGACTAACTATATTCATTATATTTTAATTATGGGAAACATCCTTTACAACGAAGTGCCTTTGAGTTGGGAGAAATGTGAAAGTTGGCATCTGTTTCATTAATTAATCAAAGAGGGGATTGATGGAGCAAGGTTACGCACGTAAAGCTTGTACTCAGCCCTCTCGAAAAAAAAATGTTTTGTCATATTAATATTGCATTTCATGGCATTTCTAGTATCTAGGGGAAGCTTTCCAATGTGCTTTTACTAACTATAATCCGCTTGCATTAAAATGGCTGCTCCTACGTGGGATTTTCTATTACGCATGCTTCTGTCACACTCACATGACATGACGTATTACTCCGCTTGGTGGGATACTTTTGCTTCTGCGCACTAGAACGAACATGGCTGCTCTGTGTCTTAACGTGCAAGAAGCTTGCAATCGCTGCTTTTACTAAGCTGTTTGTTCTGCCTAAACCTTAATGCAATAGTTACAATAAAGTAATGGGAATAGAATTGAGATAAGTGGCATACAGTGCATTCATTTATTCTGTGTTCTAAAACTGTTTCTCTTCTATTTTTGCATGTATCACATTTGGGCCTGAATTGTACTTCTGAACTCCATCTTTGGAGGAACTGCGCCTGGCAAAGAAACTCAAGCTATTGAAGCCATGGCATTGAACCAGTGCCAGCATCAGACATGCACAGTGAAAACTGTGGGTAGCTGACCTCTCAACCCTGCCAGAGGAAGTTGAATTGAACAATTTGTTAAAACATTGTATTATATTGATACATTCCCTGCCGGGTGGAATAAAAGTACATGGGAAAAGAAAGTTATGGGAGGGAACGTTAATTTAAATACTGAATGACAGTTACCTTATATTAATATGACCTCTCCTCGTCTTTTTGTCCAATCAAAATTGGGGATTCACACATTTGCAACATTGGGGGTTGGTATACTGCCCTGGAAAATGGTATAACTAGGGTGGGCTTAGCTAGTTAGATTGTCCGACTTGTCCGAATAGCTGACTTGTCACTGACCCAACGCACTCAATAGGCGATCGAGAACAGAGGTGATGGCGGAGCACTCTGTCAGAAGATTCAATAACACATTCAGGGTGTCTGGAAAAAGATTCGATAACCCAATCAGGGATCGACTGTTAGCTGCAGAGAGGGTTGCAATGCTGGCATTGTACTTTAGCTGTGGGTGCCGGTCTTAGCCTGTGGTGGTCCTGTCCTGATTCAATTTGGTCCATACCTATCCTGATTCTGGTCTACACCTTTTTTTCCTGCTGGCACCTTTATCTCAGCCCGTGACCAAGGTTGGTCTTCACACCATTTTAGGAAACTATAAAATACACGTGGGTACGTCTTGTACTGTTTTCCCTTTTCTACCCTTCCTATGTTTCAAACAAAAGTTTTACTTATTTACTCTGCTTGATCATAATTCTTGTTGATTTATTCATGTTTTTCTGATTAATGCAGTTTTGAACATTGACATTAAAAATTTTACATAGATAAAGAGTTAAAAAAATCCTGAGTTTGTGGTTATTCAATGAGTGCAAATGTTATTTATTGCCTAATATTTCTAACACCTTTGTTCCCTTAGGACTATAGGTACCGGTGACTAGGATTGGTAAGTTAAATGGTATAGGTCCTGAATGATTGAAATAAAATTGATTAAGCGTAGGTTTTCCTGTTCAAAGTGTGTATGTTGTTTATGGGCCCAGGTTAGTATGGTAAAACGAGCAGGTGAGCCCGTGCTCTATCACCAACACAGTGCTAAAATCTTGCCTCCCTGATAATGCATGCCCACCTCGGTTCTCTTACCTCCATGTTACTCATCACAATGCTCACACCCACTAACAGATCAAATGGCAAGCGGCCAAGTCCAGAAACACCCCTTAACACCATGCTTGAACCGCTGAGCAGAACGTACAACAGGCTGAACAAAGACGTGTTGGGCTTACTGCCTGCAGCTTGCCCATACGTCTTGGTTTTGGTGGGAGTGCCACCTCTTAAAAGGGATCGGAGGGAAACTTGGTATCAACTACACAATAAATGCATGGACTGGTGTGGCATCCTGGCCAGTGATGACTAGTGAAATCATGGGCCAGGGTTCTACACGTCTCACATTCAATTATAGCCAGTTTGCCCAGGCTTTTTTATCAGATGGTTTTTTGTATTTATTCTCAATAAATACTTATTCAATATACCTTGTTTGATGCTCCTTTTAAATTGCTACACTGGCGACGATTGATACTACCCATGGAAGAGCCTGGAGCGCTGCCTGAAGATAATTCTGTGGCAGATCAGGAATGTATCTCCATCTGGACATTAAGAAGTTAAGTTGAAAAAGCGGATTGCCTGTGTTAGAGAAACCTTTTCTCTTGTGTGTGCTGCCAGATGCGTAGTGATGTTGACTCCAGGGCCGGCGCTAGGCATGGGCAGTGTGGGCAGCCGCCCAGGGCCTCGCGCTCGGCAAAACACAGGGGGCCTTGCGCCCCCGTGAAAGGTCACACGTTTACAGCTCACTACAGGGCCCCCTGCCTCACCTGATCACATTACAGGTGGGGGAAGGTGCAAACAGAATGGGGGGCGGCACAACAGCTGGGCCAGCAATTATGTTGGCTCACAATGTCAGGGGCGGGGCAGCGCCTCGGTTAAGTACCGGCCATTCTAGGCTCTGTTTCTGCATTTTGTTTCCAGGCAACAGAGGCCCCTTTGTTTCTTTCGAGCACCAGCAGGACACAGGTAAGAGGAGGTGGGTGAGGGGAGGAGGGAGCAGCCAGATCAACTGGCTTTTGTTATACTTCGAATCTTGGTAGGGCAGTGTCTCTTATCTTAATTGAGCAGAATGTTTGAGACCAGAGGGTGGGGCATCTTGTCGTGTTAAGCAAAGGTGGACAGGGGCTGGGCTACCTTGGCAGGGAAGCAGCAGACAGGACTGGGACAGAATATAGGCTCTGGAACCAAAATAAAAGAGACCCCATTAGCTTATCAGATAGCTGAAAGTGTGACTCGTTGCACATCGGAGCAGTTTTGAACTTGTAAATCCAAATTGTGATGGAGTTTTGCACTGTATGGGAGACTGCACGCATTTGTGCTTGTTGCAGGCAATTTTTGAGGTACTGGGGAAATTAACAGTAAAATTCCACCAGACGTTAAAACTGACCCCAAACACCAAAATAACTGGTTCGCTTACTGACCTGTTACATTAGCCCTTCTGGCACTGCTAGATTGCCCTGGTGGCCAGTCCGACTCTGGCAGCAGCTGTCGCATGTGCTGGTGATATTCGGGATTCTTCAGGGAAGCACAGAGCCTAGGTGCCTCGGTGAAGTAGAGATAGCGACAGGCAGCCCCCCGTCCCCCGTCAAAATAGCTGCTCATGCACACAGACTGGGGTCAGGGGCAGAAGGTAATACAAACCTATAGGGCCCCTGCAGAGTGTATTAAGGGGTCCGAGTCTCGCATATCTCATATTTATTCATTAGGCTTGGGCAGGGAGGGGGTCCTGAAGGGTTGGGGCCCGCAGTAGGTCCCCTTATCAGAGGCGTGGGGGCACACCTGTACAGTTCAAAGTTTCACCCACAATAGAATGGATTCCGACTGGGAAAGAAACAGGGGTATTTACATGGCGCCCTCCAGCGCTGTATCCTGAATGGATAAAATGATTTCATTTATTTTGTGGTCAGCTTTTTGGAGGGCTTGACGGCGCTCATTCGTATATTACTCTGATGCGAGTGACTTGTTACAAATAAACCTCTGGGTTCGGAGAATTTTTGTTCGAGTTTATGTGGTCGTGCATTCCACCAATCCCTCTTCAGAAAGGCAAGTACTGATTTTCACTCCCATTTGCTCATTTTTTTCTTATAAAAGTAAATTCTACACAACGCGATTCCGTTGCGCATTAGAATCTGTTACCCTTCAATAACCCTCATTTTCACTCCTTTTTATATTTAACGCTTAAAGATGTATTTGAGACTTTGAGTTTGGAGGGCACGTAGAGACGGGCTGAGGAATAGGTTAAATATGCTTGGTATGTTACATCCCAATTCGAAAAAAAAAAATAGGCAATTTTGGGTACGAAATGGTGTTACAAATTTGCTTTTGTTTATAAGATAATAAAAGCTCAACCAAGCAATTTATATCAGCTAATGCTGTTACTCAGTCCAAATGAACTATTTTTGTTTATTTTCAGAGGTTAAAATGGCTGATGTGGTCCTGCTGGCATTCAGATGAGTAGTGTGTAGTTACAAACAGATCACTGTAACAAGTATTTTATGGCGGTGGGCTTTCTAACTTGTATCGGAACTTGTGACCGAACGTTTACACACAGATCTCTGCAGCAGGTACACGAACCAGGCTAGTTACCCTACAGGGGTTGTACCTGTAACCTGTATTATGCATGGTAGAGCAAAACACACAAGATGATAGACGGAATGATGCACAATGGCAAAACATTCACCCCAGTCACAGATCTGGGTATAATCCATCGTTGTTTTGCTCACCAAGCCACCCCAGTTTAAACATGGCCATATGCAAATCAGTCTTGACCCTGTGCCTCATGGGAACAGTCCAGCCCGAACTGCCAAGCCATGTCTTCCCTGGACCGGAATCAAGCATTTTAGGACCGGTTTCTGGCTATCAGTCGTCTTCAGCCAACGTTGTTTGATTGCAATATTTCATTTTGTCTACTTTTTATAATAAATTGATATTTGCTCACCTGTTTTCAACCCCCTCTACTTTTTAGGTTTCGCCTCGTCGAAAGATGCGCCGCGCAGCTTTTCGGCGCAGGCGAAAACTTTTGTTTACCAGTATGTGGCTTATTCCCGCCTCTCTGTTCCATTGGCTAGCTCCATAAATGGACGCTAGCCATTGGAAGAGAGAGGCGTCTGTCATTCTGCGAGGCGACTCGTGGGCGTTCCTGAGATTTTTTCTCATCTAGCCCCTTTTATCACGTCAATGCGCGGGGTTTATTGTTTTGGTCGTCCATGTTTCTTTTGGTCATTCCGCGGCCGACCGCCGCCGGAGGAAGTCCAGGTCCAGGTGAGTGTTTTTCATTGTGGCCGTTCCCGCCGCCCCCCTCCCGCTGTCCGTGTGCCCGTTCTCGCATCCCCCTCCCGCTGTCCGTGCCTTTCCCGCCCCCCCTCCCTCCCACTGTCCGTGCCTTTCCCGTCCTCCCCTCCAAGGATAGGAAGGGCCTGTTGGCCTAGAAAGGCCCTTGTAAGATCGGGCACCTACCATGTGGATGTTTACGTCTACAGGGGCCATAGCAAGGTACATTTGTCTTATTTCCTTAGACACCATTAAACGAAAGTGCAATATTCACATATGACACTTTCTATGTAAGGATGTTTACAGAAGTCTCGAGCAGACCTGGTAGTGTGTGAATATTCCCTCCTTTGATTCTGTACGAGCTGCTGCTGATTCTTGTGGGAGTTACTCAGTTACATCCCAGTTTCACGTCCACACCCAGTCAGTCTCTTCAACCGAAAGTAGTTCGAGGCGTGGAGCCAGTTTCTGCTCCGGTGCACGGATAGCTCCGATAAAGAAGTGAATGGGGTTGTCTGCTTGTGTTTACATCTTGGCACCTTCTACTTGGCTAACACCTCCAAGTGTCATGAGCCATAACTTTAACAGACTTAACGTGAAACTTTAAAAAAAAAGTTTGTGTTCAGGACAGGGTAGGTTCTGGCAACATGCGTGCTAGTTGCTGAGTTTGTACATGGTTGCTCCAGTCTCGGCACTTGACCAAACAAGCGTGTGATTGTTGGCAAATGGCTTGATCTTCATCTGCCTGAGATAATAGATATGTGGTATAGAATGCCGTACTGTCAGTATTTGTGTACAGTTGACGAGTCATTGAACTGCTTTACCACGATATAAAATATGTCTACTGTAAACAGTAAGTTATAAAATTATGTCCTGCATCTAGAAGTCTCCTAATTACATGGTCTCACCCTCTGCCATCCTAGTTTCTGTAATCCATTCTTAGCATTATACCTTTGCAAGGGACACAGAAACTCATTTTCTGACAGTGTGCTGTGTGGCAGTGTGTAGGAGAGACAGTATCGTGTTTGTTGTGACCCTATGTCAGAAGTGTTTTGCTTCCCTGCATGAGTGACCAGGGAGGTGCTCTTTCATATCTTACCTTGGAGCGCAGCGCCTAGAGGTGCGATGAAGGAGGAGTGGGGACAGATGGGCATGCAAATTATAATAATGATAGTTGGGACTGAAACAAGCAGGCAACAGGGTGCAGTGTGAGGTAACACTGAAAAAGTGGTAATGTGACATCCTAAGCTTAAAGGAGGTTGGTCCGTGCCTCTGTTGCCTGCTTGTGACCCGGTTTTGTGTGTGTGTGTGGGTGCAAATGCAATAGGTGTCGCATTTGCGAGAGATTAGGTTATTGACTTTGTAAATGACAATGCCATTTATTTATGTTGTCAAAGCCAACACATAAATAAAAATATTGTCATTTACAATGCCAATAGCTCTAACTTTTCCAAAGGCGAAACCGTTGCATTGTAAATGCTTGTTGTCAATGTTACTGATATCCACATTAGTTAGCTTCCGTGATGCCAAATAAGATCAATAGTACTGCGATGTCGCTTTATGTGATGTCACTTCTTGTGACGCAATATGCAATTAGGGGGGCCTCGCATCTTCCCTTTCGCCCGGGGCCTCAGAAGGCCTAGGACCGGCCCTGGTTGACTCGATTTTAAAAGACAAGATTGTCTCTGTTTTACTCGTGAGTAATTGAGGTTAACCTCAAAATTCATATTTTTCCGGGACTGTTTTGGAGCATTTTAAGCTAAATTACTAAGTTTGCCAAGTGTGAAGGGAACTGCATGATTGATTTTCTTTTGACAAGTTAAAAGTCAAGCCGAGTTAAAAGCAGAGCGTTACTGACTTATTTCTAATTATTGTTTCTTTTAACTACAACAAATATATACAGCCAAGCTGAAAGTCAAGAGATTTATTCATATCCTTTCATGTGGAAGTCTGTTATTTCTATCTTAAGACATTCAACATTTAACTGTGCGCTCGAGCGCTGAGCCGGTAATTGAATATCAACAACCACGCGAAGCGCGTGCATTCGAGCACGAAAGCAGCCTTAACAATCATCACAGCGGAGGCGCTCGAGCTGCTGGCTGAGGGTTAACATTCCAGATGTATGGTAGTGTGCGAAGGACAATTTTAAAAAGGAACAATAATTAATAATTACTATGGAGGATTTTAGTGCGTCTAATTGCGCACGACGGCCAATTACTCACGGGCAATTTCATAGTGTGAGTCCAGTTGGCAATATCAAATAAACGTCAAGTTTACTTCCTTTTCAAGTGAATTCCACATAAATCCAAGAACACTTTCTGTTGTTTTACCTTCAGAGAGGCTAAGCAACTGATGACATCATTTCCTGCACATTGTCAAAGAAGAATGTTGATTGGCTACTATCGTTTCCTGTGTATTTGGATAAAACAAGCCCAATTCGTCTTTTAAACAAGCCCAAAGAACTATATAACAACAATTTACTAATTTTTATCTTTCTCCTTATCCAGGGCAGACAACCATTATTCATTTTATTTGTGTATATTGTTATATATATATTGCAAGTGTATTTTATTCAAAATGGATGGTTTTGTTCAACTGCACCTTTCTTACCTAGTCCAGGTGATCCGGTTCTTGAATGGAAACAATGGAAAAATGAATTTTTAGCATATTTAGAAACCATTGGAGGGAAAGATTATACCAGTAAATGCAAATTAGCTATTCTTAAACATTCTTTAGGTGCAGAGAGTAGACGGGTTTTGAGTCTTTTACCACCTGTAGTGCATGTAGGAAGTGAGGATGACGTGGATGTGTATGATATGGCTATTTCACAACTAGACTTATTGTACATTAAGAAAACCAACGAGGTAGTTGCTAGGCACAAGTTTTTAAGTAGGGCATAACTACCCAATAAATCTGTTGATTCATTTTTAAGTGGTCTAAGGGTTTTAGCTGCTAAATGTATGTATGGTAATTTTCAAGATCAGATGTTACGTGATCAACTTGTACATAACATTGGAGATACTAAGTTGCAAGAAAAATTAGTAGCTGCCAAAGATCTTACTTTAGAGAAGGCACTTGACATTAGTCATAGATTCGAAGAGCTGAAAATAGGGATGCAAGAATTAGCTTCAAAACCGATCTCTGAGGTACAAATTGTAAAAAAGAAAATGAGTGATGTTAAGGTAGAAGATACATCTTCTAAAGAGGTTGTTAGTAGTAGAGAGAGCACTAAGTTTAACATGCAAAATACCAAAATGAACAATTATATTTGTTTTAAATGTGGAATACCGGGTCATTTGGCGAACAACAAATCTTGTCCTGCTTTGGGTCAGATGTGCAGATTCTGCAGAAATTAAGGCCATTATTCCAGAATGTGCAGAAATAGGAATAGATTTTCTAACACACCTGCTCATATCAGAGAAGTATCTCAAGAGTCAGAAGTTTTAGATGAGGAACTTATGCTGTGCATCTGTGAGGTCAATGAGAAAAAAAGAGATTCTCCATTCTGTGTAATCAATGTGGATGGTATAGACATAGAAGTGATGGCAATTCTGGTGCTTGTCACACGTTAATTGGTGATAATTATTTTAAGAAGTTTCCCAATATTGAATTATTGCCTTCTGATGTAAAACTGGTTGGGTATGGTAACAGACCCATTGACGTTGTGTGTTATTTTGTTGCGAAAATCAATTTTAAAGGCATTACCTTCTCTGCCAATGTATATGTAGCCAAAGAAGGTTCTTGTCTATTAGGAGGGCCACGACAAAGGGATTTGCTTATTACCTTACATCCCAACCATCCTAAACAAGTGTTAGGTTACAGTGATTTTATTGCTCAAGTTCAAGACGATGAGATAGCTGAGTGGGAGAAATTGTTGCCAGATGTTTTTGCATCTAAACTGGGTTTATTAAAGGATTTTGTTCATAAGATAATTCTGAAGCAAAATAGCACACCAAAGGTCCATAAGGTTTGAAATGTTCCTTTATGGATGAGACAAGCAATTAAAGAAGAATTAGATAGATTGTGCAGTTTGGACATAATTGAAGAGATCGAGTCATCTGAGTGGTTGTCTCCAGTAGTTGTTTTGAACAAATCAAATGGAAAAATTAGATTATGCATTTATTTGAGAGATTTGAACGAGTGTGTGTGGGTAGATCGGCATCTGTTGCCCAATATCAATTAGATGTTTTCAGTTTTGAAAGGGGCTACTGTGTTTTCAACCCTGGACCTATCCAATGCCTATCACCAGATTGCTTTGCATGAGGAGAGTAAACCATACACCTCTTTTATTACCTCTGAGGGTGCTTTTAGGTACAAAAGAATGCCGTTTGGTCTAATTTCAGCCTCAGCAGTGTTTCAAAGAGTGATGCACAAACTGTTTAAAGATGTCAAAAATACATTGTATTTTCAAGATGATATTTTGATATTTGGGAATAGTAAGCAAGACCATACTGAAACCTTATGTAAGGTACTGAGCATTTTGCAAAACTGTGGTATGACTCTTACTAAGGAAAAATGTAAATTTGAAAGGAGCTCTGTTGACTATTTAGGACATAACATTATTTTCAAAGGTATATCACCCAAGCAGAATTTGATCGAAGCTATTCGAGAAGCTCCTGAACCCCAAACTAAAGATCAGCTCAGATCCTTTTTGGGTCTGGCTGAATATTATGCCAAATGTATTCCTCTATTTTCAGACAAAACGAGTCATATGAGGAGTGTAATAAAAAAAAAATCAAACATTTATTTGGTGTGAAAATTGTGCTACAGAATTTTTAAATCTTAAAAAAGAATTATCTTCTACTTCTGCATTAGCAACATTTGATACGCGCTGTAGTTCGGTTATAATAACGGCTGCCAGTAATATTGGAATTGGGGCGGTTTTGATGCAAAATCATAATGGGAAATTACTTACTATTCCGTTGGTATCTAGACCTCCACGAAATGCTGAAGTTAAATATTCGATTCAGAAAAGGGGGTGGTGATGGACAGAGCATCTGAATTAAACAGAACACTCATACCCAGTCAAAAGATCAGGGCTTGATCCTTCACCGTTTTTTAGCTCACTGCACCATCCCAGTTCAGAACCTGGCTACATGCAAATTAGTCTGTCCCTGGCCCAGTGCATCATGGGAACAGGGCAGACCAAACTACCAAGCCAATTCTTTACTGGAAAGGAAACAAGCTTCCGGGGACCGGTTTCTGGCATTGCAGCCGTCTTCGGCCCGGCTTGCTTGAATCCTGATGGTGCAGTGAGCAAGGGACTCACATCTGAGCATACCCTGCCACTCCTATAGTGGCCAAAACGATTCAGAAAAGGGGGTGGTGATGGACAGAGCATCTGAATTAAACAGAACACTCATACCCAGTCAAAAGGTCAGGGCTTGATCCATCACCGTTTTTTAGCTCACTACACCATCCTAGTTCAGAACCTGGCTACATGCAAATTAGTCTGTCCCTGGCCCAGTGCATCATGGGAACAGGGCAGACCAAACTACCAAGCCAATTCTTTACTGGAAAGGAAACAAGCTTCCGGGGACCGGTTTCTGGCATTGCAGCCGTCTTCGCCCCGGCTTGCTTGAATCCTGATGGTGCAGTGAGCAAGGGACTCACATCTGAGCATACCCTGCCACTCCTATAGTGGCCAAAACGATTCAGAAAAGGAGGTGGTGATGGACAGAGCATCTGAATTAAACAGAACACTCATACCCAGTCAAAAGATCAGGGCTTGATCCATCACCGTTTTTTAGCTCACTACACCATCCCAGTTCAGAACCTGGCTACATGCAAATTAGTCTGTCCCTGGCCCAGTGCATCATAGGAACAGGGCAGACCAAACTACCAAGACAATTCTTTACTGGAAAGGAAACAAGCTTCCGGGGACCGGTTTCTGGCATTGCAGCCGTCTTCGGCCCGGCTTGCTTGAATCCTGATGGTGCAGTGAGCAAGGGACTCACATCTGAGCATACCCTGCCACTCCTATAGTGGCCAAAACGATTCAGAAAAGGGGGTGGTGATGGACAGAACATCTGAATTAAACAGAACACTCATACCCAGTCAAAAGATATGGGCTTGATCCATCACCGTTTTTTAGCTCACTACACCATCCCAGTTCAGAACCTGGCTACATGCAAATTAGTCTCTCCCTGGCCCAGTGCATCATGGGAACAGGGCAGACCAAACTACCAAGCCAATTCTTTACTGGAAAGGAAACAAGCTTCCGGGGACCGGTTTCTGGCATTGCAGCCGTCTTCGGCCCGGCTTGCTTGAATCCTGATGGTGCAGTGAGCAAGGGACTCACATCTGAGCATACCCTAGATCGGAACGGTGGAGTTTAACTTCAGTGGGAGGGAGGAGCAGCTGGGAGCGGGGCGGAGAGAGCTGGGCTGGGGGTCACAGCAACAAACTACAAGATGGCTGCGAGCCAAATCTACCACGACGAGATTGGGGCACAATGGCAGTGGAAATGCACAAGCACAATCGGGCACAAAACGATTATTCAGTCAAGGCAGCAAATCGATGGGTGATAATTGCGCACTTTAGCAGAATAGCGCTGTGATACAATTCTATTGCACTATGGCGCTACGATAATGCCCACAATAAAACACAAGTAATGCGAGGTAAGCGCTGTGATACAATTCTACTGCAGTATGGCGCTACGAAAATGCACACAATTAAACCCAAGTAATGCGAGTTAAGCGCTGTGATACAATTCTACTGCAGTATGGCGCTACGAAAATGCACACAATTAAACGCAAGTAATGCAAGCTAAGCGATATGGCAACAGGCAAAGAGCGATCTGGCAGTCTCGTGTTACGATACCAGCTTCTGGGTCAGGGCAGGGAGCAGTGTGGGGAGCGACCGCCGCCGAGGATCTCAGGACGGTCACAGCGCTAGATTGGAACGGTGGAGTTTAACTTCAGTGGGAGGGAGGAGCAGCTGGGAGCGGGGCGGAGAGAGCTGGGCTGGGGGTCACAACAACAAACTACAAGATGGCTGCGAGCCAAATCTACCACGACGAGATTGGGGCGCAATGGCAGTGGAAATGCACAAGCACAATCGGGCACTAAACGATTATTAAGTCAAGGCAGCAAATCGATGGGTGACAATTGCGCACTTTAGCAGAATAGCGCTGTGATACAATTCTATTGCACTATGGCGCTACGATAATGCCCACAATAAAACACAAGTAATGCGAGTTAAGCGCTGTGATACAATTCTACTGCAGTATGGCGCTACGAAAATGCACACAATTAAACCCAAGTAATGCGAGCTAAGCGATATGGCAACAGGCAAAGAGCGATCTGGCAGTCTCGTGCTACGATACCAGCTTCTGGGTCAGGGCAGGGAGCAGTGTGGGGAGCGACCGCCGCCGAGGATCTCAATAAAACACAAGTAATGCGAGTTAAGCGCTGTGATACAATTCTACTGCAGTATGGCGCTACGAAAATGCATACAATTAAACCCAAGTAATGCGAGTTAAGCGCTGTGATACAATTCTACTGCAGTATGGCGCTACGAAAATGCACACAATTAAACCCAAGTAATGCGAGCTAAGCGATATGGCAACAGGCAAAGAGCGATCTGGCAGTCTCGTGCTACGATACCAGCTTCTGGGTCAGGGCAGGGAGCAGTGTGGGGAGCGACCGCCGCCGAGGATCTCAGGACGGTCACAGCGCTAGATTGGAACGGTGGAGTTTAACTTCAGTGGGAGGGAGGAGCAGCTGGGAGCGGGGCGGAGAGAGCTGGGCTGGGGGTCACAACAACAAACTACAAGATGGCTGCGAGCCAAATCTACCACGACGAGATTGGGGCGCAATGGCAGTGGAAATGCACAAGCACAATCGGGCACTAAACGATTATTCAGTCAAGGCAGCAAATCGATGGGTGACAATTGCGCACTTTAGCAGAATAGCGCTGTGATACAATTCTATTGCACTATGGCGCTACGATAATGCCCACAATAAAACACAAGTAATGCGAGTTAAGCGCTGTGATACAATTCTACTGCAGTATGGCGCTACGAAAATGCACACAATTAAACCCAAGTAATGCGAGCTAAGCGATATGGCAACAGGCAAAGAGCGATCTGGCAGTCTCGTGCTACGATACCAGCTTCTGGGTCAGGGCAGGGAGCAGTGTGGGGAGCGACCGCCGCCGAGGATCTCAATAAAACACAAGTAATGCGAGTTAAGCGCTGTGATACAATTCTACTGCAGTATGGCGCTACGAAAATGCATACAATTAAACCCAAGTAATGCGAGTTAAGCGCTGTGATACAATTCTACTGCAGTATGGCGCTACGAAAATGCACACAATTAAACCCAAGTAATGCGAGCTAAGCGATATGGCAACAGGCAAAGAGCGATCTGGCAGTCTCGTGCTACGATACCAGCTTCTGGGTCAGGGCAGGGAGCAGTGTGGGGAGCGACCGCCGCCGAGGATCTCAGGACGGTCACAGCGCTAGATTGGAACGGTGGAGTTTAACTTCAGTGGGAGGGAGGAGCAGCTGGGAGCGGGGCGGAGAGAGCTGGGCTGGGGGTCACAACAACAAACTACAAGATGGCTGCGAGCCAAATCTACCACGACGAGATTGGGGCGCAATGGCAGTGGAAATGCACAAGCACAATCGGGCACTAAACGATTATTCAGTCAAGGCAGCAAATCGATGGGTGACAATTGCGCACTTTAGCAGAATAGCGCTGTGATACAATTCTATTGCACTATGGCGCTACGATAATGCCCACAATAAAACACAAGTAATGCGAGGTAAGCGCTGTGATACAATTCTACTGCAGTATGGCGCTACGAAAATGCATACAATTAAACCCAAGTAATGCGAGTTAAGCGCTGTGATACAATTCTACTGCAGTATGGCGCTACGAAAATGCACACAATTAAACCCAAGTAATGCGAGCTAAGCGATATGGCAACAGGCAAAGAGCGATCTGGCAGTCTCGTGCTACGATACCAGCTTCTGGGTCAGGGCAGGGAGCAGTGTGGGGAGCGACCGCCGCCGAGGATCTCAGGACGGTCACCTGATATCCTCGGTGGCGGTCGCTCCCCACACGCGCAGCGTTGAGGCGCAGCGGTGGCGCCCCATGCGCGCCGAATGTGCGCCAAAGGTAAGCCCGTCTACGCCCGTCCGCGCCTGGACCGCGCCCATCGCCTGTCCCCCTGGTCCCCGCCACTCCCAACCCACTAAAACCACATATGATGCCGCCACCCTCCTAGCCCTTAACCCCGGACGCACACCACAATGCTGCCAAGCCACCCCAGGACGTACCCACGGCCCATTCGCCAGCCTCTCCTGCAAGTACAACTGCTTCAGGACCCTCACCAAACCCACTCCTTCCACACACAACTCCGACTCCAACCGCCTGAAGTGCATCCTGCTTAACACCCGCTCGGTCCACAAACACGCCACTGAACTCTGGGACCTACTCGACACGGCGTCACCGGACATCGCCTTCCTTACAGAAACATGGATGAACACATCATCAGCACCTGACATTGCCATAGCCATACCGGACGCTTACAAAATTATCCGAAAAGACCGCACCAATCAAACAGGAGGAGGCATCGCCATCATCCACAGGAACACCATCAAAATCACGACCAGCTCCGACGATAATCTTGCAACAGCCGAACATCTCCACTTCAAGATCCACACCGACCCCAGGACCACACTTAGAAGCCCCCTCATCTACAGGCCTCCAGGCACCCGCACTCAATTCTGCGATGACATCACGGACTTCGTCAGCCCACATGCCCTCGCCTCCGAGAACTACATTCTTTTAGGAGACCTCAACTACCACCTTGAAAACAAACACGACAGCAACACCACCACCCTTCTAGACAACCTGACCAACCTCGGACTCAAACAACTTGTTGACACCCCCACCCATGCTGCCGGACACACACTCGACCCTATCTTCACTTCCAGCAAGCATATCACCTTCGATCGCACCACAGCTCTCCATTGGACGGACCACAGCTATGTTCACTTCAGCTACAAAACCACCCTGAACCACAACCGCCCACAACCTATCCCTCGAAGAAACTGGAACAAAATCACCTCCGACCAACACCTCACATCACTCAACCAAAACACTCCCACCCTCTCACTGAACCCAAACCAAGCGGCCACCAATCTCAAGCAATGGATCACCCTCAGTTCGGACGAATTAGCACCCCTGAAAAAGCACCAGATCAAATCAGCCAACAAAAAGGCTCCCTGGTTCAACGATGACCTTAAAAAATCCAAGAAGCTATGCCGCACCCTGGAGAAAACATGGAGAAAAAACCCTACCACCGGCAACATGGCCACCCTCAAGGCAGCCACCTGCAAACACCACCAACTGATTCGATCCGCCAAAAAATCAGCATTCAAGGATGGTCTCGATAACAACTCTCACAACAGCAAGGAACTCTTCAACATCGTCAAAGAATTCACCAACCCCACCGCAGCATCTAACGACATCACTCCCTCCCAAGACCTCTGCGATGCGCTTTCCTCCTTCTTCCACAACAAAATAGCCGACATCCACAACAGCTTCGAGAACACCCCCAGTGATCAGCCCTCCCCACCCCCCTCAGATCCTAATCCGCCAACTAACATCCTTAGCAATTGGAACCCAATCACCACTGAAGATACCACTCGCCTAATGAACTCAATCCATTCTGGCCCGCCAACCGACCCCTGCCCCCACTACATCTTCAACAAAGCTGACTCCATTATCGCACCCCATCTCCGTGACGTCATCAACTGCTCGTTCAACTCTGCCACCTTTCCAGATTGCTGGAAACACGCCGAACTCAGCGCCCTCCTGAAGAAACCCACAGCAGACCCCTCGGAACTCAAAAACTACCGACCCATATCCCTCCTCCCATTCCCGGCCAAAGTCATTGAGAAAGCAGTCAATAGCCAACTCGCCGCATTCTTTGAATCCAACAACTCCCTCGATCCATCTCAATCTGGGTTTCGAGCCAAACACAGCACCGAAACCACCCTCATCGCAGCGACTGACGACATCCGAACACTACTTGACAACGGAGAAACTGTGGCCCTCATTCTACTCGACCTCTCCGCCGCTTTCGACACAGTCTGCCACAGCACCCTTATACAACGCCTCAACAACATCGGCATACAAGGAAAAGCCCTGGACTGGATCATCTCATTCCTCGCTGGGAGAACTCAAAGAGTTCGACTTCCCCCATTCAACTCAGAGGCCACTGAAGTCATCAGTGGCGTACCACAAGGATCTTCACTCAGTCCCACCCTCTTCAACGTTTACATGAGTCCTCTCGCCTCCATCGCGCGTCAACACAACCTCAACATCATCTCCTACGCCGACGACACCCAGTTAATCCTGTCCCTCACCAAAGACCCCAAAACAGCCAAAACCAATCTTCACGAAGCCATGAAAGAAGTAGCCGAATGGATGAAACATAGCCGCCTAAAACTCAACTCAGACAAAACTGAGGTGCTCATCCTAGGATCTTCCCCCTCTGCCTGGGACGACTCTTGGTGGCCCTCCGCACTGGGCTCAGCACCCACTCCCACAGACCATGCACGTAACCTTGGCTTCATCCTAGACTCCTCTCTCTCGATGTCCAGACAAGTCAACGCAGTCTCATCCTCCTGCTTCAACGTACTTCGCATTCTCAAAAAGATCTTCCGCTGGATCCCCCTCGAGACAAGAAAGACTGTCACCCATGCACTGGTCACGAGTCGACTGGATTATGGAAACACCCTCTACGCCAGAATCACAGCAAAATTACAGAAAAAACTCCAACGCATCCAAAACGCATCAGCGAGACTCATATTAGATGTCCCTCGCCAAGATCACATCTCCGGACACCTAAAAGACCTCCACTGGCTTCCCGTCAACAAAAGAATTACTTTCCGCCTTCTCACCCACGCACACAAAGCCCTCTACAATCTAGGACCTGAATGCCTTAACACTCGACTGTCATTCTACAAACCCACCCGCCAACTAAGATCGTCCAATCAAGCCCTTGCCGCAGTCCCGCGCATCCGAAGATCCACCATGGGTGGCAGATCATTCTCATTCCTTGCTGCCAAGACCTGGAACTCACTCCCCACTCACCTCCGCCTTACTCAAAACCACATCTCCTTCAGAAAAGAACTTAAAACATGGCTATTCGACAAATAATGATCCTCTCCCCAAGCGCCTTGAGACCCTCTGGGTGAGTAGTGCGCTATACAAATACTCGAACTTGAACTTGAACTACCCTGCCACTCCTATAGTAGCCAAAACGATTCAGAAAAGGGGGTGGTGATGGACAGAGCATCTGAATTAAACAGAACACTCATACCCAGTCAAAAGATCAGGGCTTGATCCATCACCGTTTTTTAGCTCACTACACCATCCCAGTTCAGAACGTGGCTACATGCAAATTAGTCTGTCCCTGGCCCAGTGCATCATGGGAACAGGGCAGACCAAACTACCAAGCCAATTCTTTACTGGAAAGGAAACAAGCTTCTGGGGACCGGTTTCTGGCATTGCAGCCGTCTTCGGCCCGGCTTGCTTGAATCCTGATGGTGCAGTGAGCAAGGGACTCACATCTGAGCATACCCTGCCACTCCTATAGTGGCCAGAACGATTCAGAAAAGGGGGTGGTGATGGACAGAGCATCTGAATTAAACAGAATACTCATACCCAGTCAAAAGATCAGGGCTTGATCCATCACCGTTTTTTAGCTCACTACACCATCCCAGTTCAGAACCTGGCTACATGCAAATTAGTCTATCCCTGGCCCAGTGCATCACGTTTGTGCGGTAATTTGAGGTGGTTGTCAGATGCCTCCAAACTTCATAAAGTGGCAGAGAGGCTTGTAAGTATATTCTAAGATAGAGACGTTACTTAGCAAGCTGATGTGTGCATCCATACTGAGTCATTCGACATTGTCGGTTGATTCATTCTTATAGCAACAGACCCATACTCAATTACATGTATATTAGTGGTTTGTATCGGCATCCAGGCCTATGAGTACTAGATTCGTGATTAATCTGCTTTCCGACATGTTGTACTACAGACTGGGCGTTCCCGAAAGGGAATGCTATTATAAGAATACAGAATTCCACGGTGTGTTTTTTAAGGAATACAGAATTCCACGGAATATTATCATTGAGACCATTTATATGCGTGGAAACTCTGTAAATCCAGCGCTGTTCTTTTTCGATCAGTCTTTGTTGTAGTCTTTCTCCAGCACTGAATTGCTCTATGATGTTCAAGCTGAAATCGTTAGGGGTATGGTTGGATGTAAGGTAGTGTTCTGTGAGCTTTGTCATGGATTTCTTACATCTTATTGTGCTCCTATGTTCACATATCCGTTGTTTGATTTTTCTGGTCGTCATCCCTATATATTGGAGGTTGCAGGGGCACGTGATTCGGTACACTACATTAATACTGTTGCAGTTTGTGTGGGCACGGATTGTCCATTTTTTCCTGGTTCAAGGGATAAAGTCTTTGTGTTCTCGGTGAGATGGCACACGCTACAGTGCCCACAACTAGAGTGGCCTGTGATATTAGGCAGTCCCCACGCATTCAAGATTGTTGATGGTTTACTGATTGTTTGATTGGGTGTGGTGTTAACTACATTATCTCTTATACTCCTAGCTCTCCTGAAAGAGAACATAGGTTTTTCCCATTTCAGGTTACCAGTGTTCAGCATTTGCCAGTGCTTGTTAATCGATTTCGTTACATAGTTAGATGCTGTATTGTATGTAGTGACACAGGTGAGAGGAGTAGTGGTATCATCTTTAATAACATCTTCTAGTAATGCTTCTCGTGGTTGGTTACGTGCCCGTTTCTGGCATTTTTTTTTTTTTAAATCCTTTATTATCACGTTCAATGAAAATACAAGCTTGGGCCTACAACCACTTGGGCCGGCTGCTAGACAACAAAAAGGCCAACTACGTCATGGCATAGCACAGCTCATCAGCCGACGACCCAAGGTACGGCAGCGAATCAGGATGATACTTGTATTGGAATGCATAATTCAGTCACAGGATGAGACAGAGGTTTCATTTTATAATATTAAATGAACGGATCAGGTGCCACATAATCAAACAAAATACTACGAAGGACAGGCCGAGAAGCAGGATATGCATCTTAAGAACTGCTATCACCGGGACACTGGCGCTAAGGCATATGCATCAATACGGACAGCAACACAGTGTATATTCTACGTTAAGCGCCAGTTCACTGGACCCGCCCACCGAAAGTAAGATGAATTTAGAAAGCAGAAGCACTAGATACCATAGAACGATAAAAATCAGGATGATTAATCAACAATACTGATCCAAGAGGAAAGAAAAGGAAGGAAAGAAGAAAAAAAGGGGCCATAGAAATTAGGAAAAACAAAATACCCCCCCCCCTCCTACCCCTCACCCTACACCCCTGCAGATGGCTATAGCCCAACCCCACTAGCAGCGTGCCTGTCGCCCCAATGAAACTAAAACCCTAATAGTAGGAAAAATGGAGGAGGGCAGCTCCATACATGCCCCCGGTCTCCCCTCCCCCCGCCAGAACCAAGAATCCCCAAATATGGTCAAAAAATCTATTGGTACAAAATACGTAATGCTACAGGGGAAACTTAAAAAACATCGCCCAGCCTTCCGGTAATTTTATACTAGCAAACCCCATGTCCCGCAAGACTCGGTGCCGTTAACGGTTACTCCATCTCATCCTTGGCCTTTCCGCACTGACATACGAACCCCCTCCGGACGAGTCATCACTTCCGCAGGATAATCAAAACAACGCAGAGCCATAGCAGAGTTCGAACCAAAACTTAGTAGGGAAATGAAAATGCAGAAAACGCCATCAGGTGCAGAGATACAGTCCCCCACTATAGTCTCACAATGGTGTGTCACCAACCATCTTGGTGGTATCGATGTGTGGGGGAGAGCTGCGGTCCCCCGCCAGTAGCAGTTCCCATCAAAAGGCTTCGGAAAGGGAGTATCCAGTGTTCTTTCCACAATAATCGACGATCGTGGGCCGGACGAGCAAATTGTGGCACCAAGCTCACTACTGTCACACCAAACTCTTGTTAGGGGTGTCAAAACTTCCCACAGTGCGGAATCTGCTTTCTCCATTGATGCGGCCATCTTGTGTGTCACAAGTCTTTCCCCTTCTCTTAGTGGAGCACGGTCCGGCCTGACTTGCACAAATTCAGACAGTCTGTCTAGCACACCTTGAAAGCGGGCTTCCAGACAAACATGAAGCGATCGTAAGGCCGCTAGTACAGTTCTTAGTGACGGTTTGGTCTCGGTCTGTTCCACCATGTCTTGATCGGTCTCAGGCCAATTCACGTCCCCCGAGAGCATGGACTCCCCGTGGGAAACAGGTAACAGTGGAACGGAGCACTGCCGAGGGGGTCTAAACATTTGTGACTGTGGGTTTCCGGGCGTCGCCACAGCAAATCAGAGATCCCAGCCCAGCAAGCGCCAGTAGGGGCAGTTCCGCGCCACCGGGCCAGGGACCCCTGTCCACCACTCCAGTCGTGTACCGTCACCCCTCCGTTGATATTCGCCAAGGATACAGACCGTCAATCACAATGATCCGAAAAATTGTTTTTTTTTGGTTCAGCAGACCGGATTCTGCCACTCCACCACAACCGATGTTGATCAACTGAGCCCTGGCTGGGCCAGTAATTGAGACCCAGGCTTCAAAGTTGGATTAGGCCACAAACTTCCACACAACATATCTTTGTACTCCGAACCGGTAGAAAGCTCGGGATGGCAGCGTTCCGTTCTAGACCGGTTCATAGACGCGAAGGCAGGGCGAGAAATCAGGATTAAAGACATGATCTTCAGGCTGGAATCGGAGGTCGGAGGAGCCGGGAGCTTATGCGGCCATCTTGGTTGCCAGCATAGCTCCTCCTCTCGTTTCTGGCATTTGTTGAGGATTTTGTTTGGATATCCTTTTGTTTGTAGTTTCGCTGTGAGTTCTTTAGCTTGTTCTCGGTAATCACTGGTCTTACTGCAATTTCGACGAATCCTTAGGTATTGTCCGTATGGGAGATTTTCTCTCAAATGCCTAGGATGGAAGCTTTCAAATCTTAATAAGTTATTTTTTGCAGTTGGTTATAGTGTGTTTTCGGGACCAGATGTCCCTCTTCATTGCTGATGATGAGGACCAAGAACACCATAGTTGTAGGATCTTTAGTGTAGGTAAATTTCTGATTGGTATCTCGTGAATTGATCAATTCGAAAAAGGAGATGAGAGTAGTTTCAGATCCTTGCCATATTGTTAGCACGTCATCAATGTAACGTTTCCAAAATAAAATCTGGGATCCAAAAGGATTCTGGTTATTGAGGATGTGCCTCTCCTCAAAGACAAAAAGATACAGTCCAGCTGGGGGCAAAAGTACTGCCCATCGAGGTTTGTAGATACAGGGTTCCCTCGAACTCAAAATGTATTCTTTTTTAGGGCCAATCTGGCGCATTCCAAGATAAAATTCCTGGGTGTCCTGTGTGTCCATTCTCCCTTGTTCAGTACTGTCTCCATGACTTTTAGAGTGTTATTTTGTTTTAGAGTGTCATTTTGGAGGATGCTTGTATACAAGCTCTCTATATCAAAACTGACCAGTAGTGTATTATCATCGATTTCGATTTGGTTCAGTAGCTGTAGAAGATTTTTAAGGTCCTTTAGGTAGGTTGTGGTTTTCTGGACCCTAGGTTTAAGGAAAGTATTGCAAAAGTGAGACAAAGGTGCTAAAAGTGAACCGATACCTGAGACAATTGGTCTCCCTGGCGGAGGGTGTTTGTTTTTGTGCATTTTTGGCAGCGTATAGAAATAGGGTATCTTACCCTCACTGTCGCATAAAAAATCTGCCTCTTGTTGGAGATGTAGCCGTTGGTTTCTCCATGATCCACTAGTGATTTTATTTCACTTCTCAGGTCTTCTGTTGGGTCATAAGTTAGTTTTCTATAGTTCTTATCATCAGATAGTAATCTCAGACATTCAGCCTGGTACATTGTCTTGTCCTGGATCACCACGCCGCCTCCCTTGTCGGCTGGTTTGATTCCGATAGTGTTACACATTTTAAGTTCCTCCAGAGAAGTTCTTTCTTTTCTGCTTAGGTTGGTAAAAGGTGTATTGGGTTGGAGAGCTTCAATGTCATTAAAGACGGCTTCTTCGAAGGTTGCCAGCTCCACCCGTGTTGTGTGTGGAGGTGGTACAAATTAGGATTTTGTGCGAAGGCCGGTTTCATTCTGGTCGTCAATTGGAGTCCTTTCACTGTTCTTTTCAAAGAAAGCTTTTAATTTTAGTTTGCGAAAAAAGCTTGATAGTTCACAATGGAGTTGGAACTTGTCAAGTTTGGGTGTGGGTACAAAACCCAGTCCTTTGTTGAGGACTTCCTTTTCAAAAGTAGACAGAGGTCTTGTTGCAAGATTGGTCACTAGGTCCTATTGCTGCTGGGCCCTGCTTGGGGGGTTTTGCTCCGTGTGGGATTCATCACGGGGGCTTCTGTAGTCCAATGTACTTGATTGGGGTTTCTCCGTCTGCCTCTTCCCCTCTTGCCCCTGTCTAAAAAAGGCGGCCTGTAGTTGTTTGGTGGGAAAAAGGGCTGTGGGAATTGTGGTTGCCATCCATACATTTGAAATTGGTGTGGGTGGTTGTATGGGCCTTGAAATCCCTGCATCAGATGTGGATTCGGAATTGGCCAGTTGCCTTGTGGTCTTGTTCTCCCTCTGCCTCTTTGTCTGTTGCTGCCCGAGCTTGAGTTGCTACTTGTCCAGGAGTCATTGCTAGAGGTGTCTGAATCTTGATCCGTCTTTGTTGGTGCCGAATAGTCAGGGTCCGAGTAAGGACAAGCCTTTACGTGGGAGAAACGTTTCAAATCCTTTTGAAATTTCTGTATTTTCTGTGATTCCCCTGAATCCCCTGAATTCTCCCCTGATTCCATATCTAACCCTGAGTGTACATCCCAAATACAGGTTTCTTAGAAAGTTGATCCCTCTACCCCCAAGTCTCTCATAATTACCTACAACTTATCCTGAATGACACAATTGAATGCCAATGATAAATCAACAGATGTTCCTCTCTTTCAGATTAGTATACTTTCCAATCAGGATATTCAGGTTCAAGCCCTTCTCTATTGTCCCAGTCCGAGGGCAGAACCTGTATTGCAGGTCCAACAGAATATCATAATATTCCTCCCAATCTTGCAATCTATTCAAAATAATATGACATACTATTTTGCTAGAGAATCAAGAAGGAAGATTGGTCTATACCATGCAGGGTTACGATTATCTCCCTTCTTGTAGATCAGGACAGTAGCTGATTTTGCCCACATGAGTAAAAACCTGCATTACAGCATGCCCCCAGTACCAAGGTCAGGAGAGGCACCCATAGGGCAGCATTGGCCTTATAGAAATCCTTGGGAATAGCATCAGGGCCAGGAGCTTTCCAGCCCTTTCTTACATTTATCACATTATTATTCCTCCAAAAGAAAGGGGGTTATAGTGGAGACTTCAGAGGGGGCATTAACATAATTATGATTATTTACCTGATCAATCAATCATAGCATTTTTAAAGCGCACTACATACCCATGAGGGCCTCAAGGCGCTGGGGGGGGAGGGTGCTGCTACTGTTCAGAGCCAGGTCTTGAGGAGTCTCCTGAAGGTTAGAAGGTCTTCTAATGTACCCAGAGGAAGGGAGCCAATGCAAGTAAAATGTTTTATTGATTCTTCTTCCAAGATCGCAACCTTAAACTTAGGGCATTCATCCACTCTTAATGTTGAGGAATTAATTACCTGCCAGAAAGCTTTATTATCGATGTTAGTGCTTACCTCATGTAAAGCTTACCAGGCTTTCTCCCATTGAGGGGGGTTCCTTTTGGTTCTCCACCCATTTATAATCTATTCTACATGCCTGTACCTCATATTTGCATCTAGGAGTTTTATATAATGCCTCCTTCATTCTTGTATGGGCCTTGGAACATTCAGAATCAAACCATACTTCTCTCACTTGACTCTGGCAACAAAAAAGCTCTCTTTTACCCCTTGTGTGATCATTTAAAAAGTCTTAATAATATCACTTGGGTTAGTTGTGTCATCTCTACAGACCACAAATGCTTCACTTTAGCTGTTGAATAGTTGTTTGAAAAACCTCTCAGGCACAACCTGTGACCAGCGAGGGTACATCCATTTAGAGTTGCCAGCTCAATATCTTCAGCCTGTATGATAGTTTGATTACACTGCCAATTATAAAAATATGCATGAGAGAGTTGGATACTCTGGGGAAAATCATCACTTAGTGAAATGGAGTGTGCCAAAATGTAATCATTTAGCAGCATGGTTATTAGACAGTAAAACATAATCAATAATTGCTATGCACATTCCTTCTGTTAAAAGTACACTTAAATGGAGCATATGGGGAGATTATTAGAACAAGTCAGGTCAAATTTAAATATGAATTTGTTCATCATATTCCTATATTTGTTATGATTAAAATGGGATTGGCCGACATTTTCTAGATTAGTAAGTGTACATATTTTCTTGGAGGATATATTGCACAGTTGTGTATTAAAATCACCCCCCCAGAAAGTATCATTTTTTTACTACTTGTTGTATCAAGGCACTCCAGATCAGTATCCAATTTTCATAAAATGCCTGTTATTTCTCATGTGGAAGCATTATTGTTGAAATATTTTGGCTTCGAGCCATTAGGATGGCATTTCTCATGTGTAGCACTCCCATCTTCTCAGGCATTCCTGCATGTAGGAGAAATTTCATTTTGGATCTCACCATGCATGACGGATGCAGTCTTCTGTGATGGCCATGTCCTCTGGATCAAAGGATCCCTCCTCGCCGGTGTCTATTGCACTGGCCCTCCCTTTCTGCAAATGGGATAGCAGGTGACAGAATGGTTGTGCAAAGACCTTGACTTCTTCTCCTGACACCATCTCTCTAGGAGTCAGTTTGTTTGACCAGCATATTTGGTGAGAGCGGCAGACTTCCATGTGAGTGCTCTCCTCGTGTGTGCACGGAGGTGCCATTCTGATTGCTTCTCCTATGTCTTAATTGTGGTTCGGCTAGGCTACCCTGATCTCTTTTTTCTTGGTAGGCCCCTCTCCGACGCTGATGATCTGGTGGTGTTCCTTTTAGCAATACGGTTCTCCCCTCCGGTTCTATTTCAGGCTCCCCTCCATTTGGATGTTGGGGCCTTGCTGCACTCTGCTGCACACCATTTTCCTTGATACAAACTTGTCCTCCAGCTTACTTCCTGTCATTTATTCTACTGCCTTAGCATACCCTCCTTGGGGGAGGGCATGCACTTCTGTTCTCCCTTTGCACATCCCAGACAAGAGCTCTTTCTCTCTCCTTTCTCAAATCATTCCTCTCTTCCAACTCTCAACTAAATTGCCTCCGTATCTTATTGCACCACTAATCAACAGATGTAACATGTAACTTATGTATGTTCTGTTACAATGTTTTTTTGTAACTGATGTAACTTTCCTCGTATAAAGCACTCTGATATCAGATTCATGTCACAGCCCCATACGCCATCAAAAAAGTACCCACCAAGGTCTCCAACGACTGAGACATCCTGCCTGGACTGACAATGACGACGCCCCAAGGATGGATTCTAAAACTGTTATACCACACAATACATCATTATCCCTAAATTTACAACCATTGTGTGTGCCTTTTACCAAAGCACTCTTTGTCCCCTTGTCGGAGAGGGATCCAGAATCAAGGGAGCCACACACAGCGGAGCTGTGGGAATAGCACCCCTTGCTGAAGCACTCCTCGCCCCCTTGTTTGGGAGGGATCCAGTTTTTATGCCTTGGAGTTTCAGAGATCCCTCTGAGAGTGTACACAGTGCAAAGGAAAACACACACAGCAGAAGTTTGGGATCACAGCACACAGGACATCGGACACTATTTTCCCTCATCTCCCAGTTGCGTTTTCCTTCAGCCTCCGCCCCCTTTTTCGCTTGCTCATTCTTGGTCTACCTCCCATGCTCCTATCCTCTCTCCTCCTGAATATCTCCCCCCGGCTGGCTTATTTTCCCTTACAGCTATGTTTTTAACGCATGTAACTTCGCTCCACTAACTTATGTAACTCATGTGATTTGTAAGTATGCTCTGAAACAATGTTCATCCTGATGTAAAGTGCTCTGATACCTACGGGTCAAGCCAGCGTTATATAAAACTTTTCAAATAAAATAAAATATCTTGTTGCTGTACACTGTTTTCCTTAATACAAACGTGTCCTCCAGCTTACTTCCTGTCATTTATTCTACTGCCTGAGCATACCCTAGGGGGAGTGTACGCTTTGGCTCCCTCTTCAATGTTAGACCCCCAAGACTCCAACCATCCCTCCCCCAATGGCCGAGTCACTATTGAGAACAGCTATGAACCGACTACTTACCTGTGAGTGCTCTATTGTATGAGATGGAGTGTATGCTCCCTTTGCCACTGGGGTTCAATGTGTTGCGTCAAACTTCAGGTCATATTAGCACTGACGTGGGGTTCCGCTGGAATCAATGAGGCCCTTTGACCCACTCAACCAGCAGATTGGTGTAGCCCAGTGAAGGAACAGCTGGGATGGCCGGCATCAGATAGAGCATGTTTGTGCCTGTGTATGGTGTCAAGAAGTCAAGGAGGCTGGCAGCAGCCAGACGCAGAGTGTGCTACTACTGTCATTGAATAAGCCACATGACCAACTAATGTTGCCTGAAAACTTGTCATGAGTAAAGAACAGTAAGCCTAAGGCAAATCTACAAAATCTCCACATACAAAACCAAGCCCAGATCAACCAGAGTGCATGGTGCATTCAGCCACAAGGAAATCAGTCAGAAAAACAGGACCAGGTGGTTGGCCAAACACATCGCAACAGCTGCAGGCAGAGAACCCATCCCAGCAAGGACTGAGGCCACAGTCATTGCAGGGAGAGGTGAGTGTCTGGGGAGGCAATACCTTAACACAACCACCCAATTCAAATGCGCAGTAATCTTAAAACAACAGCCAATAGCACACATCCACTTCATACTCACATCAGAAAAACTCACCTCAACAACAAAGACTAGTGAGACGACAGTTGAAAACCAACTAAAGCCTATACTTGCACTCAGCAAGGACTTTGGGCTGCCATCCAGCTGCGTACAAGGGCCTAGGTCCCACTCTACTGCAGTTCCCCTGATTGGGATTGGCTGGCCACACCCAGAGGAGGGAAGTCTGACAGCCCCCAACCAGAACATAAAACAGGTCCCATGTCCCCTCAGCCAAGTCCAATTGGGATGGGTTCCCATCACTAGATTGAAAAGACCCCAATTAGGCCTCCCATAAATGTAGGCCCACTTTAAGTTTGAAAATGAGGCAAAGTTCCAGAAGCCAGGTTTCCTGCACAGGCAGGATGCTGAGATGCCCCATTACACTTGGTAGTCCACGCACGAATAAGCAACAGTTTAGCACCAAGTCATCAGGGGAATACACCAGGTCAATCAGCCATCCCAGTTTGCTACCCGCTGCACAACAAGTCCCAGCCGCGTACCTTACTCTTGTTGTAAGCAAGTTATCTTGCCACCTGCTCTCCCCTAATGCTTTAGAATATCCAAAGTCGGTTCATCAGATAATGGCCTCCAAAACACAGAGAGTAGCGTGTCATCTGGTAAGAAGTTCCTGATCCCCGCAGAGTGTGGCAGATCCAAAGCATCCTGTATCTGAGGGAGACAGGGGCACCAAGACGGAAAAGAGTACTATAGATGACCATCGCAACCCCCACCAAGGTGCACGGATATGCTCATCGGCACACCCAGCTTGTCTATGCAAATAACACAGGGTCTGACAAACAATATCCAAGGGAACAATAGGCCTGATCTCAGACACTGCCACATCCAAACCATACAGGGGGCATAGAGCAGTTTCTCAACCCTCCCCGGTATGCCACACTATATGTGACCAACACTACATGAGACCTTATTATTCAGCATTTCCCACGGCGTTCTTACACCCAATATTACACCCGTTGGAAGGGCTGGTCACCGCAGTAATCTTCTAACCTTTTAACCTCTTGTCTTGTATGTAAGTACTGTTTGCGGACGCTTTGCTGCCCGTTTTAAATCCTGGTCCTCCCGCTCGTAAGGCAATGAATATCTGTGATTACCCTTTACAGGCACACCTGTGATACCCACACTTTGAAGTCACGATTCCGTAAGAGGTTCTCTAATCAGTGTCTATTTTACAGCAGGTTTCACTTATTCACACTAAGCATGAACGTACCACAATCACACTTAATGGCTCACTCAGACACCAAGGTCACCTATTTTTCGAAGTCACGATTCCATAAGCACCCTTGCTTCTCTATTTGGCATTTACGTTCACATCATGTTTACACCCGTTTGTGCACGGGCATACCGCAATCAAGCTTCACAGATCACTTAGTCACCTAGGCATGATGCTAAGTTGTATTTTCTCCTGTGGCACCTTCATGGCTATCCGCTGTTAAACATTTGGATACTTTAGACGATCTTTACTATTTAAGCACCGTGACATACTCACCATTCTTTAACCATTGTTTACCTTATGCATGTGGTTATAAGGTTGTTTTTCCCATGACACTCACTGACAGACATTCAGGGCATGTCCAGTTTATAAGACTCTGTTTTGGTTACATTTACAGATGTTTCCCCTGACGAAGGGCATAATGTTGCCTGAAATGCATGGGGAATGATGTACATTTATGTTCAATTTTGAATGGATGATCTTACCTTTCATAAACTTTGAAGGAATCTAAACTTGATGGATTGATGTGAATAAACGTCATTTCACAACCAACGCCATCGGCTACATCACTTTTTGTTTTAATTGCCAACCCACCAAGTGGGTTACAGAGCTGTGCACAGGGGGCCATCTCCTACATAGGAGGTGCAACTTGATTGTCTTCTTTTTTACGACATGGGTACATTTCTTGAATATATTATTGGAGGCAAAATAACAATTAACTGTACATTAACCATGCGCGTAGTACGGGTAGTAGCTCTACGCTTAGGTACGCAAAGTGTACTTTGCAATACACGAGCTACGCGTAGCTATGCGAACTGCGTGGTTCACTGTGCAAAATGCTGTTCTCACTAATTGCACAGTGCCAGGTGTTTGTCCGCACTGTGCAATCAGTGCACCCACATCTTGTACAGTGCAAGTGGTCATTTTCTGCCCCTCAAGTAGATTTCTACTAAAGCGGCAGCTTTCTTAACGTAGACTGGTAGTTTCTCATCGCGAGCGGTCGCGAGCATACGAGACCACTCGCAATGAGAAACCTGACCACCCCACGTTGAGAATCTTGGCGGGAAGTTTTTTTCCCACTCTCGCGATCGGCAACTTGATGTTGCTGATCGCGAACAAAGGAAAAAGTCTCACTAGAATGTCATTTTGCTCGCTCACGGTCGCTAACTTGACATTGAGGACCGCGAGCAAACATTAAATGACCGCTAAGCAACGCTATGTGTGTTTGCACTGTGCTATGTGTAATTTGTGTATTGCGAAGTAGCGCAAACTTTGCAAACTATGCGAGTATGGCAAAGTACTTTTCCCGAGGTTCCTATACATTAGTGTTTCTAGGAGATGTAGAGGACTTAATGAGTTGGGATAAAAAGAGGGCTATATGTTATTTATTGCTATGGCAGTGGCATGAATATGAATTGCTACAGACTGGCTCAACCCAGAACCCCCCAACTTTTTATGAGTGGAGATTTAGGCTATCAACAGCTTACAAACAAAGCTGTATGAGTGTAAGGGACAAAATGCTCAGAAATGGGGGACTTGGATATGGTGGTCGGTCTCTTATTGGTTAAACCATGAAGATCCGCACTCCCTGATAACGAAGTTCTAACAGCAAAATATTCAATCTGGTTATTTATTATGCTAATGGAGATGTAGTTCACTTACATCATAAGCCTGATCATTTAATCTACCCTCCTGCCAAACCTAAGCCTCTCTTTTAAACCTTTAATATGCATTTGAACCATTAGGTATCACACAAGGACTATATCTCAGATTCATATTGTGGTTGTTTCAATTTCTGTCTTGTATGGCCAATTAGCACAAATCATATTTTTCAGTGATATAATGTATATTTGCATAATGGTTTAGTTGCCGTGTTTGTTTTATTTTGCATGACGTAACAATGAATTTTGTCAGGCTGCTGGACCTCTGTTGTATGCTCCTTTTATGGTCATTATAAATGCAAATTAAAAAAGACTGAAACTGCTGTCTATGACCTGGGAGGAGCATGAAGGGCTGGACGTGACCCCTCTTATATCCTGGAAAAAGAAGTGGTCTCAAAGGCTCTACTGGCTGACCTTCTATTTAGCCAGAAGGCTACAAAAAGCTAAAAGGTCAAACCTCTGATCGGGTTGAATCCTGTTGGTGTATCCGACCAGTGCTCCATTGCAGTCTGCCTCATGTTTCACCTAAGTACCCGTCGACTGCGACCAGCTCCCCCTCTCTGGCACTTAGTGTTTATGGCACTATTTGTATTTAAAACTGTATACAATCATATGTCCAGCTACCCTTATTGCATGTCTGTTGTTATGGTATCCTTCTGTTTCCTAAATTTGCTTTGGGAATTTTATAGTGTTTTATTCTGACTATATTACTGCTTTTGTATTGCATAAAGTAAAACCTGTCTGCTCTGTGCCATAGCTACCAGGGGAATGAGCTCAGAATAATGTACTGAATTTTTGTGTTAACTGTGATTAATTTTAATCATTCCTCGAGAAGGGTAGTAGCCCACACCAAATAAAAATTCATTCCAGGCCACAGTGCTTTATTTATTTATTTATTTGCGGTTTTTGTAAAGCTCATCACTCATCCCAAGGGATATCACGGCGCTAGAAAACCAAGAAAGCTACTGAAGTGTGTACTGAGAGATTTACGGTTTAGGGAAGAGGTAAGTTTTAAGATTCCTTCTGAACTGGAAATAGTTGGTGGAGTGTCTCAGGTCAGAAGGGAGCTCATTCCATCTTTTGGCTGCAAGGTGGGAAAAAGAGCGTCCACCTGTTCTGACCTTATAAATGCGTTTAGATTTCGCCAAAGCTGATTGGCATGATCGCAGATTTCTGTTGGGTACATAGAATTCGATCCTTCCTTGGAGTATCGAGGGGCCTGTTCCATGTAAGGTTTTGTGTTTCCCATATGTTATAATTATTGTATTTTTAGAATGCATCGTTATTCATTGCAATGTGATGATCAAATCTATTTGAATATAATCAGAATATAGAATCTGAATTGAATTATGAGCTATAAGTACTTGTTTTTTAATTATAAATTGAGTTCAATCAAAGTTGAAAATATAATGTATATAATATTATATTATAATTATCATCATTATAATTATGATTATTATTATGATTATGATTATGATTATTAGTATTATTATTATTATTATTATTATTATTATTATTATTATTATTATTATTATTATTATTATTATTGGTATTGTTATTATTATTATTATTATTAATAATATTATTATTATTATTATTATTAACTAGGCTTATCCGTCCATCAAAGCAGACAAGAAAAGCAGATGATGCTATTACCAGTACATGTGCCTCTTTGTTCTAAGCATGTGTGAGGGGGCTTGGTGCAAAGATTATGTCAGTCAGCGATACATGCAAAGGGGTGGGGGACATGCAAGTGAGGGGGCGAGTTTGCACCTGGTGGTGCGTGTGTGGGGGGCAGAGATTACTAAGTGAGAAGGAGGAGATAATATACTATCACAGTTAGTTTATTGTTTTCTTTAGGTAAAAATGCAGCTTCAAAAATAAAAACATCACAAATATTTATACATAAAGAAGTATGAACACATGAGATCAGAGTTGCTCAATGACACACAGTCATTTTTCAATCTCAAATCCACCAGGGATTCCCACAAAACCTTCAACGTGGAGGATTCTACACATCTTCTCCCAGAGCAAGGGGGTCTTGGGATTCAGAGAAGAACCACCAGTCTGATGAGACTCCAGGTGGGATTTCAAAGCCAGGGAGTGAGTGAACTCTCCCTTGCAGGTTCCCTCCGTCAGTGCCTGTTGTTAGCAACAGCATTCACACGTGTGACAACTCTCCCACACTTGCCTTTTCTGGGTAAAAGGTGTACAAGGCACCAACAAGTGTAGCTCTATTCTAAATAGCTTGTCTAGCATAAAAGTAAATTCTGTATCTGGTTCATTTTTTCGGGCATGGGGCAAATAAAAATATAATTTTAGAAATATCTAGATTAGTGGAGAGAATAAATAAAACCATAAAGTAGTAGTACAAGGCAACAAATACACCCTAGTTCTTGCAGCCTCCAAAAGAGAAAGGTAAACGTTCATGGTATGAAAGGAGGTGTGCCTTAAAGTGTGGTCTGCTGGTGTGATTACTTTGTCTATTCATCTCGAGTGTGTGAATTACATGTCCCTTTGAAGACGCGTGGATTGAACCCTCCTTCACAGAGGATGGATGGGCAAAATGCCAAAATAGAAGTCAGGCCCATAGATACCAACTAATAGGCCATTGTAAAATGTCTAAACAATACATAAGAGGTCAGCAGGGAATGAAAGGAGCAGGGTGTCTAGTGTGGGGGGATTGGTAAAAAAGGTGGTGTTCAGAGGAAAGGAAGGGTGAGAGGAGGGAATGAAGTAGGATGGATTGTCCTTGCTGTTGCAGTAGTTTTGTTGATAGACACTCTTAAATATTTATTACAAATCATTTAATCTTAGGATGAGTCCGCAGAAATGAATGGCTCCAGCCCATTACATAGTGTAGTACAAAATAATGAAACATGGACACACACACACAGAGTTATAGCATTGAAGAAAAAAGCTCACAAGATGTTATTGTAAGATTTAATTAATCTTTTCAGCTGCAGAATTGAATCAAATGAAAGATCAAATCAACACTCTTTCCAGTTGTTATTGATTGAACCACAGTCCATTTTGCTTTGCAGTAAAGAACAAGGGAAATTGACTAAAACAGAACCTGGCAGAGCCCAGGGAGAGTGGTTGCAGCAAAAGCAATGTCCAGTTGTCAAGCAGTGAGGAGAGGCAGAGAGCAGAGCACCACTGGTGTCAGAAGCAATAGGCTCAACAAAGGAGAAGACAGAAGAAACTTGATTCAGGTGAGGAACAAAGTATTCATTGCCTCTTTGTAGACATTATGTCTATCAATTATGGTTTCTGTGTACATGAAACTGGTATTGATTTTCGAGCATGAACAAGTATTGCACTACTGTAATCTATCACATCATGCAATTGATTACACTTTCTAGGAAACACCTGCAGCTCCTCAATGACATAGTCAGCCTCACTTAGTGCTTTCCTGACAAAACTCTCATCAATACACAGATGAGGAAACTTAAAACCGGCAATCATGTAAAAAGTTGCTTCAAGGCACCCTATCATTATTAAATGGCCTCCATTTTTTAACAGTGTTGAGGCATTTCTTAAAGCACTGCAGAACCCTTCTTTATTTGTCATGTGGATCTCCAAACAATGAGGCAAAATCAAGCAGTCAGCCTGAGGCAGGACAGTGGGAGACACGGGGTTACATTTGCTGATGTCATATTTAACAACATGTGTGATTTTTCCTTGTAGCATATTTTGTTTCTCAGGCCAAGCATCCCTAAAAAAGAAAAAAACAATTTTATTTATTATTGATAAAAACATGTTCTTTTCTCACAAGTTATGGGGGGAAACATGGTTTACTCTATTGCCTTTTAGAGAGAAATGTGTATTGAATGTAGCGATTAAATACAGCTCAACGGATTTGGATGAAATTTGACAAGATTATAAATTATGGTGTGAAGATGACTCTTTTGAGTAGTAGAGTTAAGTAGGGTAAGTATTTTTAAACTTATACGTCATTTGAACATATTGATATCTGTGGCCACATCTAATTTTTAAGCTGTTGTCTGATTTACAGGCTTAGATATAGATAAGGTTTTATATATTCTCCCTACCTTTAACTTTATTAAATTGAAAGTAGGTAAGGACAATTATATAACAACTCTATATATTTTCTATATATATATATTTTTTAAGTACTACCTAGGACCTATTAAAAAATTAAATATGATTGGTACTCCATAAACCTTTTTAAAAGTATATAGAACAATATTAATACATTTCCCTACCTATCACCACTTTAATAAGGTGGTAACAGGTAGGGACAACATACTAGCAAAAGGACTTATATTTTTGGTGTAACCCAGAACAAAGCTAAAGTGTAGTAAAAATATTATGGCTGCCTGTAATTTTGGAAAGGCAACCATTAGCCGTTCACATAAAGGGGTGGGTGGAACTTGCCGAGTTTCACACTGCAGATTTCCATGGAGTTAAATAAGAACTTTGCAAGATTCTGCTGAGTTCTGCAAATGGGCGAAAAGATGCAAGTCATACTGTTTGTGCTGCAACTTAGCGCCAGTTGTGCGAGCAGCTCTGAAAATTGTACATGAACAGCACTGTCTGGTGTGCAAGAGTACCCAGCCATTCCAGTTAATTTTGCTGCCGCTTGAGTAGAAAATCTACTCGAGCACTAGCAAATCTACTCATAAGGCATCCCTCTGCCTGCAACCGCTGCAACTGCCCATGTTATAAAATGCCACTAGGGGATGACAAATCTCATTCTCATTTCTAGAAGCTTACGGGAAAAATTCTGCCATGCAGCGGATGGAAGAATTTGGCCAGAAATCGGTCTACAAATGCGCGAGTTGCCAAATTCTGCCATTTCCGCAGACGAAACGAAGCATTCCACCCATCCCTAGTCATATACTGCCATGTTATTGGCATGTACCACAGTTTACCACAAATTCACCGTCGTGTACCCTGCGGAATATACCAATATATTCCAAAGAACGCAAGGCCACCATGTGTCACCCTGGGTTGCTTGGTAAATCTGAAGAAACACAATGCAGCACAGGGCACTGCCTGGCATTCCTTTGCTCACCATATTCTACATTTCTGCAACATGTCATGTACATCATTTCAATCATATTCACACTACGTCTTTTTAATCTAGAATCTATGACATTCCACCCCATTCCACTGTACAACACCACACTCCACTGTACGACACACCACTCTACTCCACGATATGACAAGTCACTTCACTCTAATAATAATTCCTATTTGTAATGCGCAAACAATTCACCCATTAAGGGTTTGAAGGGGCTGTGGGCCATCAGGGAGGTGAAGTGAGCTATTGCTCAGAGTCACATGATGCTGATCTGAGCTGCCGCTGGTGCTGGGGATTGAACCATGAGCCCCACGCTCCGCAGTCAGCCACTGTGGCCACTGCACAACACCTCTCCCTCAATAAAACTCTACAAGACACCATTCAATCTACTCTCTGCCATTCCACTGTATGCTATTCGAAACTATACCACTGCATTCTGTAGCACGTCACTCGTATCTATTCCTCTCAATACCAATCCACTAGACTGTACAGCACTCCATTATATGCTATTTGACTACATGCCTATCCACTCAATGCAAATCCACTATATGCTATTTCACTCTATGCCACTCTAGTGTATGTCAATCCACTCCACTCCACTCTACCCTATTGCATTGTATGGCACTGCACTCTATGGAACTCCACTCCAGTACAATAGTCCACCTTATGCCACTGATATTCCACTATATACCACCACATCCTATGCCACTCCACTCCAATCTATACTAAGTAACTGTAAGCCACAATATTCTATACCACACCACTCTAAGCCACTCCACTGTATGTCACAGCACTGTATGCCACAACATGACACTGTACAATACAATACGTTATGTATGTCACTGAACTCTACACAACTCAAGTCTATGCCACTGCAGTCTACTGTGTTCGACAATGCTATAATCCACTCTATGACACTTTACACCGCTCCAGTCTACTAAACTCTACTCCCCTCCATGCCACTCCACTGTGCATCACTGTCATACAGTTTATGTCACTATGTAATGCTCTATTATTACACTCTGCCACTGTGCGCCCCTCAACTAAACTCTGAGCAACTCCCTCTATGCAACTCCACCCTAATTTACTCCACTCTACCCTATGATAAACTTCTCCAGTCTAATCCACTGCACACTACTACTCTACTCTATACCACTCTACTCAACCCCCCTCCATGCCACTCAACTCTACAACACTTTATGACAGTTTCTGACACTCGACAAAACTCCATGACAGATCACTCTATGACACACCACTGCATTCTATGAAACTTTAGTGCACTCTGTGCTACGCCTCTCCACAGCACTCTACTTTACAACACAGCACCCCACTCTATGACTATTTACTTCACTCTATGCTATGCCACTCCACTCTGGTCCATTGTATGACACTTTACCCTACTCTGAGCCACTCTACATGACACTACTCTATGCCGCTCCACTGTACTACATTCTACTCTACTCTATACAACTCCACACAACACAACTCTACTACACTCTACACCATTGTGAGACACTCTACTGAGGAAGACACAAACAAACACTCCTCTTTTCATCTTCCATATCTGCCTCAGGAGCATGCCAGTCACATACCAGATGCGGTGATTGATTCGAAGTCAAGAAAATGGTCCTCATGCAAGAAGCCATGCCTTAATAAGGACGAGAAGACTCCTATGAAAATAAACAGTCATTAAAAGCATCAAGCAAGCAAGAGCAAAAGGATGTATGCCTGACCCAACCTACATCCCTCGAAGGTGGAGCCCCTCAATGCAGCACTCTTTTGTATGTGTCCTGGTCTACCTTGAACTCTTAGCAGCCTTTGAAACCTTGTCCCACCAAGATGCTTCATCAGGTCAGAATTTGAGAGAACACCCTCAAATGGATTACATCTTTCCTCAAAAGACGAACCCAGAGTCCGCATACCACCCTTCACCTCAAAATACAATAACATCTTCTGCATCATCCCTCAAGGTTTATCACTCAGCCCTCCTTTGATCAGCACCACCTACAAGACACCACTGTCAACATTGTGAGAACAAACAAAATACGGGAACTCGCACAGCTGAAGGTAAATCAAGTAGTGTCTTTTGAACAGTGAGTGTGCAGCAAGAGGAAACACTGTCTGCTCCAGCAGTGTGGAAACCAAGGTACTCGTACAAGGCTCCCTCAATAGAGAGAGCACCTCCGTGCACAACTACAAGACCACAGGTCTAATTCCATATGAACCGAAAGTACAAATGTTAATACCATATGCAGTATTAATCAGCTGTCACATTTTATTCATGTATAACAGATGAGGATCCATGAATTTATCCACAAAATTAAATTCATTCCAAAGGTAAATGAGTTCCAATCATCAAATCATTACGCATCCCATTACGCATCCCAATGCATTTCGGGTCAAGCCCTTTGGGTTGGGACTCCTAACCGCTTTGGCGACTCTCTGTAGAGCCATTCTATCATCCACACTCTAGCTTTCCCCTGAAGAAGGGCTTGACCCGAAATGCATTGGGATGCATAATGGGATGCGTAATGATTTGATGATTGGAACTCATTTACCTTTGGAATGAATTTAATTTTGTGGATAAATTCATGGATCCTCATCTGTTATACATGAATAAAATGTGACAGCTGATTAATACTGCATATGGTATTAACATTTGTACTTTCGGTTCATATGGAATTAGACCTGTGGTCTTGTAGTTGTGCACGGAGGTGCTCTCTCTATTGAGGGAGCCTTGTACGAGAACATTGTGAGAACCCCTGGACTGATCGTTGTATCCTACGCAGACAACACGCAGGTCATCCTCTCTCAATCTGAAGACCTATCCAACAGGAGGGACAACTTCCAACTAGATGAAAAACAATTTCCTTAAACTCAACACCGACATTTCAGAAGTACTGCTCTTCAGAAACAACAACTCCTCGTGGAACAACTCCTTGTGGCCCACAGTACTGGAGCCCTCACCTACTCTCACTGACCACACCTTTAACCTTGGCATCATCATAGACTATAAATTCACCATAAAAATCAAATCAATGCAGTCTCCTCTGCCTGCTTCCTCATTCTCTGCATTCTCTGGAATATCTTCAAGTGGTTCCCAGTCACCACCAGTTGCACCATAACTCAAACTCCTGTGACAAGTTTCTTGGCAACACACTCTATTCAGGAATCACCACACACATCCTTAAGAAACCTCGGACTATAGAGATCTCAGCAGCCAGACTCATCCCCACCTCTGCAAATGGACCCACATCATTCCTCACTTAGAAACACTCCACTGGATCTCCATTCACAAGATATGCCAATTCAAATACTTGCAAAGCCCTGCACAATCAAGGACCATCATACATAAACTACTGCCTGAGATTCCACCAACCTCCAAACACCTTACTCCACCCCATGCCCTTGATCACACCCCCTGCACCCACTGAATCAACAGTTAAGGAGGCTCCTTCTCCTACTTCTCCACAAAGGCCTGGAACTACCTCCACCTCAGCCTCTACCTCCAAACCTCACCTTCTCTTCAGGAATTCAGAGGGAAACTCGAGACCTGGTTATTCAAACTTAGCATCTTGTCCCCCAATGCCAGGATATCCTTGTGGGTAAATAGCAGCATTTTATAAATCCTGTTTGATTGATTCTAAGAATGGGTGGACAATCTATTTTCAACTCTGACACTTTGATTGCTCCTGCTTGGAGCACAAGTAAGGGGGAATGGTCTGCTCTTAGAGGGTAACTCAGGCCTATGGGAAGGACGTTGTCCACCCTATTGCTCTGGTGTTCCTGGACTGGGGTGGGAAAGTGGTCCATGGAACGGTCACAATTTGTCTCCAGAACCGTTTAGTGTTAGATGAGGTGGGAAGTGCGGCTTCCCATGGTGCTGTGAAAGCTCAGGGTTCTGGGAGTCCAATATTCCCAAACAGAGAGTATCGAGGCCCAGATGGAGTGACAAGAGGCGGACACAGTCCACAGTGGGATGACCAGTAAATCAGGGGTTGCCTGTTCTGAGAACAGTGCACCCCAATCTTGACCCTAATGAATCCGTTACCCAAACGGGAGGTGATCCCTGCACTGTCATGGAGACAGAGGGCAATAAACCTGCACCAGGGCAGACCCAAGAATGACACAAACAGACCGTGTCACCCTTCGGGGAGGATGTGATTCCACACTAGAAGTCCTGGCTTAACCTGCACCTATTCTGTCTCAGGTTACGGACCCTGGCCTGGGTGGCCAGTATCAGGATATTATCCCTGGACTGTTGGGAAGGAGAGAAGAAATAGAGTACATAATACCCTGATCTGGGTGCCCCCACTCTAAGTAGCCTCAGATGTCTGGAAATATCAGGAACAATTATGGAACTCTTAGCCATGAATCATATCCAATCCCTTACTGGAAGTGGATGGCATGGGCCTGGCAATTGATGCTGACAGATGTTAGTGGCCCCTGCTGGTTGCTGCTCTTCAGTGGGGGACAGATGTCTGATCTGCTTTGTTGGCCATGATGATACTGTCTGCCTACTGGGATACATCTTTGAGCAAAGTAACATGCTTCTTGAAGAGCTCCACAGGTGAGGAAAAGGGTTAAGTTATATTAAGTTATGTTTAGTTATGTTTAATTATGTTATGGTATGTTATCCTCTGGTTACTGTTTGCCATGTCCTAAACACACTTTGGCAAAATCTCATTCTGAATCACAAATAGGACCCTTCATGTAAGGGGCATTCCCCTTTCTTATCATTATCAATGACAAGTATTACTAGTGTATGGCCACAATTCTGGTATCAACATTTTGAAAAGTTAGTTAATCTTTAAAGGAGGTGATAAGGCATAAAACAGTGGAAGGCTGTTCCATTGGATAGCTTCAGAAAATGTGTTGAAGTGCCCGTTCCTGTAAAGTACAACTACAACCATTAGGTGCAATTTTCACTAAGGAATAATGTACAGAAAATTATACAAATTAAGATTCCCATTTTGGAACGAAACTATGAAGCGTTGTTGAAATATTGTGAAAATACTCTACTCAGTTAACCTGTACTGACAGTAAAATGAGTTAAAATTATGATAAAAATAATTAAAACCTTAACTAATAAGCAATGAAAAGTATCCTTACTAAATTGCCTTTGTCTGAGCTGAACTAGAACAATAATTCATGGTATAAATTAAAAAGACAAGCAGTAAGACAAATCTAGTATAGTTACATACACATTTTAGCCCTCTCTTTTTCATTTTATAGCTGGCAACCAATACAAATCTACTAACGCTGAATACAATAGCTTGTGAGCTATCTGATTTTAGTATTCTCAGCATCTCTGTTTAACTCCTGATATTCAAACTTTTACATAGAGGCTTAATCCATTTTCTTCTCGGAATTACATATGCTGTACAGAAAAATAAAACATGTGCAATACCTTTGTTTGACCCTTATGGACATAAGGTCACTTAGAGTCCCTTTCCTTGGTGTGAGACATCGCCCATTTAGCTGTAAAGGCATTTATCTGAAGTATCTGATATATAAATTGAAGATAGAGTATCTTTGCTAGTTGAGGTTCAATTTCATCCAAAAATGGCTCCAAGCTCGGGGTCATTTTAAAAGACAAAAATGGTGTAGTAAGTCTCTGTGATGCGCAGCTTAAAGTGACTTTGTGCAAAGTAAAATTCCAATAGATGTGCTGTATCTTGCTCTTCGATTCTGGCATCAGCAGGTAAGGCTTACCCAAAACCTACTCACACCAAAGTCAAGGAGCCGATTTCGAATATGGGCCAATCAAGGAAAAGTAACATGAACATCCAGTCCCAATAGCTCGCTCAAGGTCTGCCTGTAAGTTTCTAATTCCACAGTAGTCCAGATTCTATACCAATAACATAGTGATCTCCATGCTGCTAAACGTTCCGGTGTTTTTATACCAATATTGTTTTTTAGGAGATGCCTGGGTTATTTTGGGGGAGAGATGTACATTCTAGAAATTGTATTTTCCCCAACAAATAAAGGCTGTAAAATGTCACCTCCCTATAACTCTGATTCATAAAGTATATACTTCCAGAGCGGAGGTAATAGACTTTGACACAGTTTAGTATTGTTTCTTTACAATGGGTATCGAGTTTTGCATTAGGATTGTCTGACATTTCTTTATTTATGGCTTCCATGAAAGTTTTGAGTTAAGCGTAACCCCCAGTTATACAAAGGTGGAAACACACTCCAAGGGCACCCCATTCAAAGCTATTTTATTTATGAAGCTTTTATGTGGTCTGATAGCCCTGTATTTGGGTTTAGTATAGTTTATCTTGAGGCTCTTCAGTTTCTAGTAATTGTTGAGGCTGTTGAATAAGTTTTATAGCGCCCTTGGTGTTTGGGCAATTAGATTATATCATCCGCGAATGTTACGGTGCAAGTATGGGTGCCTCTGAGCTTGGGTGAAGCATGGGTAGATACTGGACCAGATCATTCACATATAGTAGGAACAGAGTTGGTTGGACCCCGATGATGAAGCATGACACCAACCAGGTTGGTGTGTGAGGGGTCTTTTAACAACACCCAATGGGTCCAGTCTCTAGGCCACTAATACAAGTGACTAAGAATATACACACACACATAGTGGGCTAGTCCACATTGTTTCTATACAATATTTATATTTGACAGCAAAAAGTTGTGTCTTCTAGTTACCTAGACAGGATTTATATGTATCCTACTCCTCACTCGTATAACCTGAGTGCCATTTGCACTCTTGTCTTCAACATTCCTGTTTGATGGCTTTAACCCCTTTAGAGCTTGTAAATAAACCTCCCCAGTACTGCGCTGTCCATTGGAACTAGTGCTGAATGGACGTCCAACGGTCGTGCGCAGCACTGGGGAGGTAGTGGCCGTGACGACCGTTGGCCGACGGCAGCAATTAAGGGGTTAAGAGAGTCCAAACAGGGTTCGAGACATATTTGTATTATTTATTTTATCACTGTCCCAGGACACCCCCGCGCCGCACGGCCACCAGCTGTGTGTGTGCCCCTCGCCCTCTGCTTCCCACAGCCTCGTTGGGACTGCCTCTCTGCTCCCAGACCCTCCGCAGTATTTCTCGAGCGTGTGTTGCGCCAACTCTGTAAATTCTGTGTTTTAACCTTGTTTTTTTCCTTTAATAACTGCTTGTTTGCCTTTCTGTATTCTGCCACTGCCAGGCTTCGTTGCTGTTTCTGTCCGCCTGTGCCCGCCCTGCTCACCGCTTCCCGCCGCTGTCCAATCAGCCACGCCCCTTTTGTTTTGTGCCCTCCCCGCTCCCGCCTCCCAGCTGCTCCTCCCTCCCTCCCACTTGGCCATTAATGGCGACCGCGCGGCGCAGGTGAGTGTGACCTGTCCCAGGACACCCGCACGGCCACCAGCTGTGTGTGTGCCCCTTGCCCTCTGCTGCCCGCAGCCTCGTTGGGACTGCCTCTCTGCTCCCAGACCCTCCGCAGTATTTCTCGAGCGTGTGTTGCGCCAACTCTGTAAATTCTGTGTTTTAACCTTGTTTTTTTCCTTTAATAACTGCTTGTTTGCCTTTCTGTATTCTGCCACTGCCAGGCTTCGTTGCTGTTTCTGTCCCCCTGTGCCCGCCCCGCTCCCCGCTTCCCGCCGCCGTCCAATCGGCCCCGCCCCCTTTTGTTTTGTGCCCTCCCCGCTCCCGCCTCCCAGCTATTCCTCCCTCCCTCCCACTTGGCCATAAATGGCGACTGCGCGGCGCAGGTGGGTGTGACCTGTCCCAGGACACCCCCGCGCCGCACGGCCACCAGCTGTGTGTGTGCCCCTCGCCCTCTGCTGCCCTCAGCCTCGTTGGGACTGCCTCTCTGCTCCCAGACCCTCCGCAGTATTTCTCGAGCGTGTGTTGCGCCAACTCTGTAAATTCTGTGTTTTAACCTTGTTTTTTTCCTTTAATAACTGCTTGTTTGCCTTTCTGTATTCTGCCACTGCCAGGCTTCGTTGCTGTTTCTGTCCGCCTGTGCCCGCCCCGCTCACCGCTTCCCGCCGCCGTCCAATCGGCCACGCCCCCTTTTGTTTTGTGCCCTCCCCGCTCCCGCCTCCCAGCTGCTCCTCCCTCCCTCCCACTTGCCATAAATGGCAACCGCGCGGCGCAGGTGAGTGTGACCTGTCCCAGGACACCCCCACGCTGCACGGCCACCAGCTGTGTGTGTGCCCCTCGCCCTCTGCTGCCCGCAGCCTCGTTGGGACTGCCTCTCTGCTCCCAGACCCTCCGCAGTATTTCTCGAGCGTGTGTTGCGCCAACTCTGTAAATTATGTGTTTTAACCTTGTTTTTTTCCTTTAATAACTGCTTGTTTGCCTTTCTGTATTCTGCCACTGCCAGGCTTCGTTGCTGTTTCTGTCCACCTGTGCCCGCCCCACTCCCCGCTTCCCGCCGCCGTCCAATCGGCCACGCCCCCTTTTGTTTTGTGCCCTCCCCGCTCCCGCCTCCCAGCTGCTCCTCCCTCCCACTTGGCCATAAATGGCGACCGCGCGGCGCAGGTGAGTGTGACCTGTCCGAGGACACCCCCGCGCTGCACGGCCACCAGCTGTGTGTGTGCCCCTCGCCCTCTGCTTCCCACAGCCTCGTTGGGACTGCCTCTCTGCTCCCAGACCCTCCGCAGTATTTCTCGAGCGTGTGTTGCGCCAACTCTGTAAATTCTGTGTTTTAACCTTGTTTTTTTCCTTTAATAACTGCTTGTTTACCTTTCTGTATTCTGCTACTGCCAGGCTTCGTTGCTGTTTCTGTCCCCCTGTGCCCGCCCCGCTCCCCGCTTCCCGCCGCCGTCCAATCGGCCACGCCCCCTTTTGTTTTGTGTCCTCCCCGTCTCCCGCCTCCCAGCTATTCCTCCCTCCCTCCCACTTGGCCATAAATGGCGACCGCGCGGCGCAGGTGAGTGTGACCTGTCCCAGGACACCCCCGCACCGCACGGCCACCAGCTGTGTGTGGGCCCCTCGCCCTCTGCTGCCCGCAGCCTCGTTGGGACTGCCTCTCTGCTCCCAGACCCTCCGCAGTATTTCTCGAGCGTGTGTTGCGCCAACTCTGTAAATTCTGTGTTTTAACCTTGTTTTTTTCCTTTAATAACTGCTTGTTTGCCTTTCTGTATTCTGCCACTGCCAGCTTCGTTGCTGTTTCTGTCCCCCTGTGCCCGCCCCGGTCCCCGCTTCCCGCCGCCGTCCTATCGGCCACGCCCCCTTTTGTTTTGTGCCCTCCCTGCTCCCGCCTCCCAGCTGCTCCTCCCTCCCTCCCACTTCGCCATAAATGGCGACCGCGCGTACGCGCAGCGGGCGCGCCGCGCCTGGACCGCGCCCAGCGCCACAACCCCTGGCTCCCACCGACGCAAGACGACCCGACAGACCTACAACGCCGCCGCCCTCAACGCACTCAATGCCGGCCGGAACCCCGCCTGCTGCCGGGCCGCCCCGAAACGCTTCCACTGACCCTTCACCTTCACAACCTGCAAGTTTACCTGCCTCCGAGCATGCACCGCGCCCGCCAAGCCAAACCCCAGCAGCGACCTCAAGTGCATCCTGCTCAACACTCGCTCCGTCCACAGACACGCCGTCGAACTCTGGAACCTGCTCGACACTACATCACCAGACTTCACCTTCCTCACTGAAACATGGATGAACGCCTCCTCAGCCCCCGACATCGCCATCGCCATCCCGGATGGATACAAGATCATCGGGAAGGACTGCGTCAACCAGACGGGAGGAGGCATCGCCATCGTCCACAAGAACACCATCCGCATCACGACCGACGCCGATGACACCTACACCGCCACCGAACACCTCCACTTCCAGATCCACACCGACCCAAAGACGACCCTCAGAGGAACCCTCCTCTACAGACCCCCGGGACCACGCACACAATTCAGCGAAGACATCACGGACTTCATCAGCCCACACGCCCTCCCCTCTGCTGACTACATCCTCCTAGAGGACCTCAACTTCCACCTGGAGAACAACAAGGGCCGCAACACCGTCACCCTGCTGGACAACCTCGCCAACCTCGGACTCAAGCAACTGGTCAACACCCCCACCCACTACGCCGGCCACAGGCTCGACCCCGTCTTTTCATCCAGCAAGCACATCGCCTTCAGCCACTCACCCGGACTTCACTGGACCGACCACAGCTGCGTCCACTTCAGCTTCAGAAAAACCACCACCCACCACCACCCGCAACAGGTTCCTCACAGGAGCTGGAGCAAGATCACCGCCGTCCAGCTCACCGCCTCCCTCAGCCAGAACCCACCTGCCAGCACACGGACCCCAACAAAGCAGCCCGCAACTTCATGCAATGGCTGACCACCTGCGCCGACGACCTTGCACCACTGAAGAACCCCCCCAGCAAACCCAGAAGCAAGAAGGCCCCCTGGTTCACCGACGAACTCAAGGACTCCAAGAAGACCTGCCGCACCCTCGAGAAAGCCTGGCTCCTCGACCGGACCACTGACAACATGACCGCCCTCAAACACGCGACCCGCAAGCACCACCAGCTCATCCGACCACTGGAGGATCGACTGGACAACAACGCCCACGACAGCAAGGAACTCTTCAGCATCGTCAAGGAGTTCTCCAAACCCAGAACTGGCAACAACGACATCACCCCTTCACAAGATCTCTGCGACTCCCTCGCCTCGTTCTTCCACCGCAAGATTGCCGACATCCACAACAGCTTCGGCACACCATACTCGCACCCAACCGTCGAACCAACGCACCCCACTGCCACCCTCCGCACCTGGACCGCAGTGACCACCGAAGACACAGCCCGCACGATGAACACCATCCACTCCGGATCTCCGACTGACCCCTGCCCCCACCACATTTTCAACAAGGCCGACTCCACCATCGCACCCCAACTCCGAGACGTCATCAACACCTCCTTCGACACCGCCACCTTCCCGGAGAGCTGGAATCATGCCGAGCTCAGCGCCCTACTGAAGAAACCAACAGCGGACCCCACCGACCTCAAGAACTTCCGCCCCATCTCGCTCCTCCCTTTTCCTGCCAAAGTCATCGATAAGATCGCCAACAGACAGCTGGCCGCCTTCCTCGAGACGAATGAATCCCTCGACCCCTCGCAGTCCGGTTTCAGAGCCAACCACAGCACCGACACCGCCCTCATCGCAGCCACCGACGACATCCGAGCCCTTCTCAACAACGGGGAAACAGCGACACTCATCCTCCTGGACCTCTCCGCCGCGTTTGACACTGTCTGCCACCGCACCCTAGTCCAGCGCCTCAGCAACACCGGCATCCAAGAGAAGGCACTGAAGTGGATCATCTCGTTCCTAGCTGGAAGAACACAGAGAGTCCGCCTCCCCCCGTTTCATTCCGAGGCCACCGAAGTCATCTGCGGCGTCCCGCAAGGATCATCACTCAGCCCCACCCTCTTCAACGTCTACATGAGACCCCTCGCAGCCTTCGCACGCCGACACAACCTCAACATCATCTCCTACGCCGACGACACTCAGCTGATCCTCTCCCTCACCAGAGACCCCGACACCGCCAGAACCAGCCTCCACGAAGGGATGAAAGACGTCGCCGAGTGGATGAAGAACAGCCGCTTGAAACTGAACTCAGACAAGATGGAAGTCCTCATCCTTGGACCATCACCCTCCGCCTGGGACAACTCCTGGTGGCCCCCTGCCCTGGGCACCGCCCCTAGGCTGACAGACCACGCACGCAACCTGGGCTTCATCCTGGACTCCTCCCTCTCCATGACCAGACAAGTCAACGCCGTCTCCTCTTCATGCTTTCACACCCTCCGCATGCTCCGCAAGATCTTCCGATGGATCCCGATCGAAACCAGGAAGACGGTCACCCAGGCCCTCGTCACCAGCCGGCTGGACTACGGAAACACCCTCTACGCCGGAACCACAGCCAAGCTACAGAAAAGACTACAACGCATCCAGAACGCCTCCGCCCGACTCATCCTAGACATCCCTCGACGCAGCCACATCTCCGGCCACCTGAGGAACCTGCACTGGCTCCCCATCAACAAGAGGATCACGTTCAGGCTCCTCACCCACGCACACAAGTCTCTCCACAACCTGGGCCCCAAGTACCTCAACGACCGCCTGACGTTCCACACGCCCACCCGTCCAGCTACGATCCGCTAGCCTCACCCTCGCCGCCGTACCACGCATCTGAAGAGCCACCGCCGGAGGCAGATCCTTCTCCTACCTGGTGGCCAAGACATGGAACTCCCTCCCCATCCACCTTCGGCTGACCCAGGACCACCTCGCCTTCAGGAGACAACTCAAGACCTGGCTGTTCGAGCAGTAGCGGCCCCCTTCCCCCAAGCGCCTTGAGACCCTTCCGGGTGAGTAGCACGCTATACAGGTGATATGATTGATTGATTGACTCCTGAAAGGAGCAACCTCATTGAGAGCTGAACTGATCCAGTTATGGTAGCCCTCTCCCAACTGATCAGAGGTCTGATTTTTGTGCTGTGTGCGGTTTGCCTTGTTTAGTTTATAAACCCTGGGAAAAGAGCTGCTTTGTGAATTTAGAGTCCAAAATATTGCAAAATGATCTGCCCAAAATATCAGTAAAGTGTGGGTGAATTTGATGTTGAGGTTATTAGTGAAAATCCCACCTAGCAGGTGATCCACCAGGTGAGTGTGTCTCCCTACAATTTGGTATAGACCAAGACCTGACAATGTGTCTATGAGATGTTCTGTTTCTAAACCTGAGCGGTTTTCCAGATGGAATTTAAAATCCCCACTGTAAAGTGAATTTTTAAAAGAAGGGCCTTCTGTAAATGATCCTTTTTTCCTACAAAATGTACTCTTTGTCCCGGTGGGCGATAGATAAGCAGGACATTTAGTGATTGGGTTTTTGTAATTTCAATATAAAAAATTACTGCCTCCACCCCTTCAACAAAAACAGCGTTGAAAGAAACTTGCACATTTTCTTTGAACGGGTCTGTCAATCTGCAGGGCCTGAAGAATCACCTGCCCATGTTTCTGTCATGAAATACTAGATCTAGACGTTGGTTGAGGATAAAATCAAAAACCTTCATATGGTGTTTTACCAGCGATCTATAGTTGATAAGGGCACAAACAAAGGATGACTCACAGCCTCAGCACACCTCAGCTTCAAGAACTAAATGAGCACTGGTTCTTGTCATGGAGGCCGGTCTGGCTTGACTGCACAGTAATACATCCTGTCTTCCGCTGCCTGCTTTGCAGCCACAAATGCCGGATGTATGTCGTTACTACGCATGCTTTTACAACACATGCCTTTACCACGCAGGTTTTACAACGCAAGTCGTTACAACGACTTGTGTTGGGGGGAGCTGGATAGTGAATAGTTTAATTTACTATTCCAACTCCAGTCCCCGTGGATAGTAGGGAAGGTTTTGGATAGTAAATTAAACTATTTCATATCCTAACAAGGGAAAAATGGTAGTGGTGTATCCAAAAGGAATATTTCCTATCCTACAGCGCCCCCCAGCGCAAGTCGTTGTAACAACTTGCGTTGTAAAAGTTGCGTGGTAAAGGTACTGTGTGGTAAAAGTTGTGTTGTAAACGCTGTTCCCCCAAATGCCTCCTGGATATATGTCTCAGATGAGAATTGGATGCACCACCAGACATGAAAGTACTGATGGACCTCTTAATGACTTATGCGTACTGCTGTCCCCAGCGTATTCCAATGATGATGAATTCATTCTTAGAGCCGCCCTGGGATGCTTCAGCTTCTAGTGATGTGAATAACGGCTCTGCGGACAACCTATGGGACACCACACCTCCCTCAGCGGCTGCTGTGGAAACTGGATCGAATCACCTTTGCTCCATAAACATGCTATGAGGTGTGCCTCTGGGAATGTCTGCAAAAGTGGGACCGGCAACGCTGCGTCTACCACTCGGAACACATAAACAATTGGCCCTTTTCTGTGTGAGAACAATTTGGTCTCTTTTTAAACAAAACTTACCAAAACAGCTTTTTCTTTTTTCTAGGCATGATGGGTTTCTGAGTGCTTGGTATCACAAATAATATAATGATAATTAATACCTTTTTATACATATGTTATTAGGAAGCCAGCTTTTAGATGCTTTTAAAGAGCAGTTTTTTATATGTGTTTAAAATTGTCTGCCTGCTTTATGGATAGCTTTTAAGATATTGACCCTTAGTATGAGGAGTGGGTGTTATATTCCCGAGTTAGGCCCAGGTAGCAAAGCAGCTCATTTCTCATATTGTCCTCACATACAACATTTCAAGCTGTGACCTATGGCACACATTTACATGCACAACAATGTTGGATTAGTTTCTCTGAAACTAATCTTTTTTTTACAACTAGCTTTGCACAACATTATCACAACGCCCTAAGCATCATGTACAAGGTCTTGTTTCACACTACGTACACATGTCATCACTATCTTCATCCGCAGGGTGACTGGGCTGTCTATCTATGCGTACAATGCAAGGCTGCTTTGTATTATAAAAATTAGCATCCTGATGGATTAGTGGAGGAGGTACTTCCACTGACCTTGAGGGTCCTTGCATGCTGAGGAATCACTTCAGGACGGTCTGACATCTCATGAGGAGTGTCCAGTTTGTAACCAAGCCAGGGTCTTTCATTCTCTCCCATCAGGAAATGGGGTTGGATCATTCCTTGGGTTAATTTTTGGCACTATACCTCCACACACTCTCGGTACACTTAGAGTAGGGTTTGCATACTGCCTTATTTATATGCCTGCATATAAACATTGTTCAGCAGCATGGCAGAACTATATCTATATCTATTATTTACGCTTTTGGTGCTTTTAATCATCTTTATCTGCTTCTGTCTAGTAATCATTGCAGCACACTTTTTTTATGCAAGAATATCGTTGGTTCAATAAATATTATTGAAAATGTCCCACTGTGTATTCTCTGTTTATTTCTCTGAGAATAAGTGAGCATGAGTGACTGAGCAAAAGGTTCTGTACTGTGTCCATGATCTTTGAGGGGTCAGGGTTGTCATCTTCAGTGGTTTCCAGAAACCATCTACTCCCTGGTAGGTTAGGAGGGCTTACGGTGGCACCGTGAGCTAGCTGATCTATAGACCAACATATCCTGTGGAGGTATCCGGTATCAGTCTTGACACCAAGCCCTTAGTTGATGTTGTCGAACAATGCACAGGTCCTACAGATTGGAAGGAACTACACAACACAACCTCTACATGGCCCCCTCACAGCCATTGTCTGAAGCCACAGACTCAACATTGTCTCTTATGTGAACGACACCCAGCTGATCCACTCCCTCACCAATGAAACTGCCACCGCCAGAACCAACTTCCAACGTGGAATGAAAGCCTTTGCCACCTGAATGAAAGACAGTTGCCTCAAGCTCATCTTTGACAATACTGATCATCCTGGAACCCACCCCGTTAGCCTGATATGACTCCCTGAGGCTAGCTGCTCTGGGAACCCCTCCACAAATGCAACCTTGGCATCATAATGGACTCTTTGCTCACAATGAACTGAAAAATCAAAGCAATTTCCTCTGGAAGACATTCAGATGGATCTCCACAGAATCAAGAAAGATGGTCACCCACACACTCCTCAACAGCAGACTCAACTCGGCGTCAACCAGAAACATCTAAAGAAATTACAGAAAGTCCAAAACGCTACAACCAGACTGGTATTCAACATCCCTCACCACAGCACATCACACAACCCCTCAAACAACTCTACTGGCTCCCAGTCAACAACTAATCACCTTCAAGCTTTTTACCCATGCCTAAAAAGCTCTCCATGATGAAAGACCAGCAAACCTGAACCACTGCTTCGCAAGCCATGTGCCCACTAGACAACTCTGCTCCGCCCAACTTGCCCTAGCTTCTGTCTCCATTATCCACAAGACCAGAACCAGTGGAAGTTATTTATCCTACCTCACCACCAAGACCTGGAACACCCTACCGCTCCACCTCAGGAAAACTACATTGTTAACCCAGCTTAAGAATCGTAAATCATACGTTCTTATATAGCGCCTTTTCACCGTAAGGTCTCAAGGCGCTTGCTTTGGGAACCCGTCCTGGCCTTTCCCTGCGAGATTACCCCTACTGGGCATCCCCAAGGTGAAGACAAAGGCATCCCATCGCAGTGGGGCCGTAGTGGAGATTAAGCAAGCTATTGCCCAGAGTTGCAGAGTGTGAACCCACGATTCGAGTAGGCACCGAGGCGAGAATTATCGAGTCCGTGGACATTTTGAGCTCAAGACCCTGCCGCGTCAGGGATTGAACCCTGGTCCCGGGTCTGACCTCTGCATCAGGGACTGCCTCCTCTAACCGGTGAGCCACACTTCTCCAAGAAGGACCTCAGGACCTGGCTCTTCAAATCATCCTACACCCACAGGGACCAGTACCCGCCATACACAGTGCCTTGAGATACTCACGGGTGAGCAGGCACACTTTACAAGCCCCTGATTGATGAAATGATTGAAAGCTGAGGACAGTGAAAAAGGGAAATTAATTTCTACAATGTGAAAAATACTACCACAGCATAAAATATCTAGACTGTTTTCTTGACACTTTAAACTTGTGAATTGCAGAAACTAAAAGATTATTGTTGATTTTCTAAGAAATAATAACAAATTATATCTGTTCTTTTTATTTTGAAACACATGAATAACAGCATTTGTGGGAGTGAAACTGTACAGCAAGACAGACTTTTATGCAGTCACTCATACTCAGAGTCATACATCCATACAGCCACTAACACAATGACTCCAATACAGATTCTACCACATGCATTCACTTATACAAACAGATACTCACACACCCACGCAGTTGCTCATACAGCTACTAACACACACATGTGTTCACCCATACAAACACTCATACATCCACTCAGTCATAAATAAAAATAAATAACACACTCAGTCACTACCACATGTGACCACTGACACACCTACTCACTAACCCATATAGTTACAAACACATCCATTCGATCACCCAACTAGTCATAACACAGCCAGTCAGTCACTGCTACTGCTAGTGACACAGATACTCAGTCCCTCATATAGGCACTGATACAGTAACGTAGTCATCCATACAGTGTCTCATTTACCCACTCCCTCACCTATACAGTCACTCATACATCCACTCAGTTACCCATACAATCACTAGCACACACAGTCACTCTCCCAGGTAACCACTGACAAAGCTAATCAGCCACCATTCACTCAACCAGTCATATTTAAACCCAGTTACTCAACTATACAGCTACTAACACAGACATACACTCAACCATACAGCTACTAACACACATATGCACTCATTCATACAGCCACTCATAGACCCACTCAGTCACCCATACAATCTCTAACACACGTGATCACTCTCTCATCTAACCACTGACATACCCAATAAATTACCCACAGAGCTAATAACACACCCACTCACTCACCCATACAGTTAAAGACACACACACCCACTCACGCACACATACAGTTACTGATACAGCCACTCAGTCTCTCATTAAGTGATTGATACACACACATTCACTCAATCACCCATGCAGTCATGCACATACCTATTATTTCCCTCATACAGATGCACAAGCACCCACTGACTCACCCATTTACCCACTCATACACTCTTTCATTCACCATTTACAGCCACTAACACAGTCACTCACTTGCCCATACAACCACTCAGGTACCCCTTCACTTACCCATAAGGCTACTCATCTACCCACTCACCCAAACACCTACTCATACAATCACTAACTCACCCATAGTCATTCATCTGCACAGCTACTAAAACAGCCAGTCATCACCCATAGAGCTATTGCCATACACACTCAATCTCTCATACAGTAACTGATTCACTCGCTCACTTACTCACCCACCCATAGAGCCACTAAGACACCCAGTGTTACACCCACTTATTTACACTTCAAACACCCCCTCACCAATAGTACCACTCACAGAGATAACTGCTCATCCATACAGCACTCACACAACCACTTTCTCAACCATAGAATTACTAAAAAAAACAGACAATCTGCCATATAACCGCTGAAACACCTAATCACTCACCCATACAGTCACAAACACATCCACGCACTCACCCAGTCACTCATATGCCTACTCAGTCACCTATATAGCTACTAACACAGCCAGGCAATCATCTATAGAGCTCCTAAAGCACACATTGAGTCTCTCATACAGTCAGCGACATAGACACTCAGCAATTTGTATAGGTACTCATACGCACTGACCCAACCATACAGACACTCACGCACACTCATTCAACCATATAGCCACCCATACACCCACTTAGTCACCCATACAATCATTAACACACCCAGTCAGTCTCCATGTAACCACTGGCACACCCAATCACTCACCTATGCAGACACTAACACACCCATTAACTGACCCATACACCCACCCATGTGACCACTGACACACCTACTCACTAACCCATATAGTTACAAACACATCCATTCGATCACCCAACTAGTCATAACACAGCCAGTCAGTCACTGATGGTTTGATTCATAATGATTTATGAATAAATGATAATAAATAATAAAATAATAAATGATTCATAACCATTTGCTGCAACTTATAAACCCACTCACTTACCTATAACAAACACTCACATACTCATTCACAATTCCTTAACGCGTATCACACATCCATTCAGACAAATACATCTACACACCCACTCAATCACTCATACAGCCAGTCATACATCTACTCATTCACCCATACAGCCACTCACACAGCAATTAACATACCCATACCGACGCTCACACTCACTAATTTACCAATAGAGCCACTCATGTACCTACTCACTGATACAAACATTCACAAACTCATTCATGACCTCATACAGTCACTGTCACACCCACTCACTCACCAACACACTCACTCAAATACTTACACATCTACTTACACATTCACTCACTCACTCACTCACTAATAAAGAAACGTATTCACTAATGTTCTTTCCTATACTTTCCTATACATACACATTGATACAGTTTATCTTGTTTTTAAACCAAGAAAGATGGTTCTGATGATATCATTAGTGTTTTTGTGATTTTTATGAACTTCATTTTAGGTTTCTAGAATTTTTAATTTTCTTTAAAAAAACTGGGAAAAGTTGAATTTTAAATACTCAAAACTGAGGATATAAGTGTTACTCAGCAAAACAAATGAACACTTATGAACTTGTGTGGCCTCCATAACTGCAGCAATCAATTGCTCCCCTACAGTGCAGACGTGTTTGCAGTCCAAACAAAATATCCAGATTCTTTGGAGCGCCTGGGACTTCTTAGGGGAATGTTGCTGGACCTCAGTAGTGTCTAGGGTCCCCTGGTGTAATGGGTGTTGTTAGATTAGGTCAATTGCGTCGCGTATAATTGTCATGTATTTAGAAGAAGAATATTTTTATTGTTTATGTTAATTAAAACTGCAACAATACATTTTCTAATAAATTAGTGAACTGTAGTAGAAATTGTTATATACAAATCATAACATGGTTATCAGCTCTCTAGTCTGTATAAAATGTCAACATGCAGTTATCAATATCTAATATGCTGAGGTTTTCAAATGTTCGTAGTTAACAGGTGATTAGACAAAGCGTAATTACTGCCTAATCAGCTGCACACGGGGGAATATATCTCCAGACGTTCTTGGCCAACTCTTAAAAAATAATACAAGTTCTGGGTCAGGACCAGTCAGTCTTATTTGATATTAAAGTACCATGCTCAGGGATCATCATGGTTTATTTATTTATTGTAATTATTTATTTTGTATTTATTTATTTTTTAATATGTTCGCGTGTGTAGAGAGGAACTTTATTAGTTGACAGTTCAGTGGGGTATCTGTTGGGTCCAAGCCTGCTTTAATGGTGGAACTGCATGTCCCTATGCCTCTGGTGTTCATGGCATGTTTTAGAAAGGTGGTTCTTGCTTGTGATAGTTTTCGACAAATGCAGACTAGGTGTACAAAGGCTTATTTATTACTCCTGCATAGTCTGCAATCTTTAGGCCCTCTTTATGCCCATGTTGGCTGATTTGCGATGGACGGCAGTTTGCCTAGGAGCAGTGCCATTAGTTGCAACTTCTGGTAGGCTGAAAATGTGATATTTAAGTACAGTGCTAGGGTAAGTGTCTTATAATTAGTAATTACCATCCATGCGTGCTTTCACTTACCAAGGATGTTTTTGTCGACTAGCAATTTGTAAAAATGTTGCTGACTTATTTATAGCTTGCTTGAAGACTGAATAGGACACATTTGTTTCCCAGAGCTCACATGTACCAGTATCTGATAAGGCTTTTTTAGGTAACTGTTGTATGTGGACTTTACATCGTTCTCTAACTCCTCCCACAGCACGTTATTTAATTCCGAATCTGCTGCGTTTTGCTTTACTCTAAATTCTAGCCTTACTTGCGCTGGAGATGCCGTCTGATGGATTTGAATGACTCTTTTATAAATTAAAACTTGAGATTTGTTTAGCAGGTCGGTGTCTTTCCCTTGTAGTGCAGAGACTGTCATATGATTTGATTTAGATTTGATTTGATTTATTATTTGTATAGCGCTTGAATCACCCCCAGGAGGGTATCTCATCGCTCAGGACAAGCAAATGAAAGCGGTGCCACTGGCTAGGCTGAGAACAGAGCAGTTTTCAGAGCTTTCCTAAAATTCAGGGCATTGTCTTAAGGCAAGAGGGAGTTGGTTCCATATGAGAGGGGCTTGGTGAGAGAAGGACTTGCCTCCAGTCCTTGACATTTTCATTCTGGGTGTTTTGAGAAGGGCTTTGGAGTTTGAGCGTAGAGTCCAAAGTGGGGTGTATGGGTGCAGTCTCTCCGCCAGATAGGTGTGGCCATTCCCCCATATAGCTTTATGGGTGAGGTAGCATGACTTAAATTCCACTAGTTGTCTAATAGGTAGCCAGTGTAAATGGTGAAGGAGGGGGGAAGCAGATCTATGAGGGGCATTTAGTTTCAGGCGGGCAGCAGTGTTTTGTATAATTTGGAGTCAGTTTAAGGAGGACTCGGTGGCTGCGATCAGTAGGGCATTGCAGTAATCTAACTTACTCAGTACTAGAGTTTGAGTCAAGGCCTTTCTGGTGGAATCAGGTAGATAGGGAAAAGTTCTCCTTAGGAGGCCTAATGTGTGGAAGCATGAGCCCACGGTGTGAGTGACTTGCTTCTTTATGGTGAGGGTCTGTTCAAAGTACACTCCTAGGTTTTTAGTGGTTGCTGGGGAAGGAGCCATCCCAAGTTCCGGGGGCCACCAGTGGGTTGACCACAGAGAAGAAGAGCAAAACCTCTGTATTCCCGGCATTTAGCTGGAGGATTTTCCATCCATCGAGATATTGCTAGCTTGCTGGGGGAGAAGGTGGATTGGGCGGTCTGTGAAGTTTTGTTGAATGAGAAAGTAAGTTGGGTGTCATCTGCATAGGATATTAGGACAAACCCATGCTTCCTTAAGAGAGCTGCCAAGGGGGCTATGTAGATATTGAACATAGTGGGACTTAGGCAAGATCCTTGTGGCACCCCCTTGGTAAGTTCTTGTGCTTTGGAGTGAAAAGGGCCAAGATTGATGGTCTGGGACTAGTTAGAGAGGACGCTGACCATCCATTTCAGGGCTACTCCACTGATCCCTGCCTATATGATAGTGCTGGTAGCATTTTGGCTTTAATTACTGCCAGTAGGGGTTAAAATGAGGGCCCCTTCAGTTTTGTTGCTAGTGACCTGAATGCGAATGTCCTCTGGGTCCTGTATGCTTTTTGATCTTGGTGATTATTCCTGTTGTCAATGTAAAAACCCAGGTTCTTGTAATTAGATACAGCTTCTATTTTTTTGCCCTCTAGTTGGAGTTGTTGGTTGGCCTTTCGTTTTTTTTTATATATTTTTATTAAAACGTTTTTCAGCCATTTTCAAATAGTACAGCAGAGCACATTAAGAGGTAAAAAAAGGAAAATAGACGCAACAACAAGTCAAATAGTATACAATGAACAAGCTTCTGTCCAGTGTGAGCTAAACGTTCACACACTTAATAAAACAAGGAAAAGAGTAAAAAAAAACAGTATAAAGAAAAGCTAATTTCAGCCTAAGCAGGCTTCTATCTCCTATGGGCAAGACATTATTATACAGCAAACAAAAAAAAGAAAAAACAAACACATATCACAGGACAAGCTTGACATTATCGCAAACATTCAGCCCATCACCACTCCCTCCTTCCATCTCTTGATTGGATACCAAATCCTCAGCCCTATCTGTCTCCCCCTCCTGCCTTTCTGTGCGTAAATTCCTTTTTCTAGATTATAAGGTGCCAGAAGACTTGCGAGCAGGGGGTGTTTTATCCAACCAGGCCCTGGCTATAACAAGTCTGAAGACTGCAATAGCAACAAATATAAACTCCCCATGGGAGACGACCATGTCTGGGATCACCCCCAATAGTATCAGAGTTGGGGTAAATGTGACTTGAATTCCTATAGATCTGTCTCTATATCACTGATAAGCGTAAAGAGTTGCGGACAGGTGGCGACGATATGAACTATATCCGCCTCCAGTAGGTTGCAGCGTGGACAGTTGATCCCTGAAGTGCCACCCCACCGTGCAATTCTAGCTGGTGTAAAATACAGGGTATATAACATTTTGTAATGCTGGCCGAGCACCCAAGGTCTAATGATTCCTGAAACCAGCAAGTCTCAATGCCCAGTTTCCCAGCCCACTTAGCTCCATATTTTCTGGTTTTCCTGCTGTTAGGCAAGCGTAAAAACTGCAAATCGTACAATCGCCACCTTTTTCTATTTTATCCAAGATTTCATTGTTACCGAAGCCTGCAGCCCCTCCCTGCTTATTATTCAAAAAGCTCCTAACCTGTAGGTACTTGAAGAAACTTCTCCTGTCTATACAGAATTTAGTCTCTAGGTCCATGAACTGTACAACCCCCCGGCCCAACAATGTCCCCGATCTTCCTGATCCCTTTATTTGTCCACTCAGCTATAGCTGAGTCCGCAAAGATTGCCCGTGGAAGGGATCTGTTTTTAAACAAGCAAGTATACCTATTGAATCTACCCAACCCAAATTTTTTTCAGGAAGGCAGCTCAGATCTTAACAGCAGCACCGACTGTCTTAAATCTTGTCCTTTTGTATTAGGAAAAATCGGTGCAATTTAGATAACAATTCTCTGCTTCTGCCCCAGAACCACTGCATAGACCTCAGTAGAGATGCAGGTAATTCTTGGTCCAGCCCGCCACCCCTAGTCAAGCCCTGTAAGTACTGTAGTGCCGCGGCCCAGTAATATAACCTAAAATCCGGGGGCCTCCAGCCACCTCTATCCCTCGGAAGGGTAATGAACCTGTATGCCCTCCTTGTTTTCCCGTGGGCCCAAATAAATCTGTTCAAAACTGACTCTAATGCATGAAACCATCTGGCCTCAAAATATAGTGGTATTGCTCTGAAAAAGTAAAGAAACATAGGAAAAATTTACATATTAATAACATTGGTACGGCCAACTAAGGATAGGTGAAGATTGTGAATTCTCTCTAAATCAGATCTTACTTTGGCCATTAAGGGAGCCATATTCTGCCCACAACCCCATCTAAATCTGCAGAGATCTTGACCCCTAGGTACACTGCAGAGCTAACTACACGGCAATCAAAGCAAATTGTATGGAGATTGTTCACTCTCTGAGTCTTAGCCCTGTTGAGTCTGTATCCTGAGGCCTGGCCAAATTGCTGTGCCTCAAGTTCAACCTCACTAATAGCAAGGGTAGGATTAGGTGTTAAAATCTCCACGTCGTCCGCATAGGCCAATGTCTTAAACTCCTTGCCATTCATACTTAGTGGGGGGATATTTGGGTTAGCCTCCAATCTCCGCAGCAAGGGATCCATATATAGTGCACACAACAGTGGAGAGGAAGGGCATCCCTGTCTAGTCCCTCTGTTGATCTACACCAAGGCTGAGTATCCTCTGTTAATCTAATCATGGCCGTTGGCCCTCTATACAGGGACTAGATGGCCCTAATATACCCCTCACATATGCCATTCCATCTCATTACCGTCCACAGGTAGTCCCAAGAGACCCTGTCAAAGGCTTTTTCCGCGTCTAGAAATAATGCTGCCATAGGGTCTCCCGCGACCCCCGTGGCATCAAACAGTGTAACTACTTGTCTGACATGTTGTGTGATGTCTTTACCAGGTATAAAACCATGCTGTGAGGGGCTGACCAAGCTCTCGATTACTCTGGCTAGTCTTTTAGAGAGTATTTTGGAAAGAATCTTAGCATCAGAGTTCATTAAAGTAATGGCCCCTCCCCATGAGTTTGGTATAGACTCCCCTTGTTGTTCCTGTAGCACGATGTTTAACATATCAGGAACCAGTACTTCTTGGAAGACTTTATAAAATTCCACGGGGATCTGAGCTGGGACCGCAGCCTTTCCTGAGGGGAGACTTTCCAGTGCTGCAACAACCTCTTCCAACCTAATTGGTTAGTCCATGGCATTCTTTTCTTCCTCGGGGAGGTTCAGGGGTGGGATGTTCCTAAGATATCCTGATGTGTCTGCCGCCTCGTCTCCATCGTCTAAGCTGTAAAGATCTTCATAAAAATTCCTAAAAACCTCCCTTAATCCATCAGCTTCAGACACTCTATTACCCTGATCATCTGGGATCTCTTTTATTTCACCTGCTGAGATTTCCTGCCTGGTGCGGATTGCTGGTATGTGGCCCACCCTCTCGCTCAGCTCATAAGAATTCTCTTTCTTGATTAAGTAGTTAACTGCGGCTTTGTTGGCAATGCATTCTACTATTTCCGCTTTGATCGTAATTATTTTAAGGAGTTGTTGTTCCAATGGCTTTTGCTGCTGAATAGCTAGGTTCAGCTCTTCCTCTGCTTCAAACAGGTTTTTTACCATTTCCTCCGCTCTAATCTTCTCCCCCTTCTGTTTATGGAGCGTGAAGCTCTTGGTCTCTCCCCGGGTTCCCGCTTTAAATGTGTCCCATACCATGCCTGGTGATGCACTCCCTCTGTTTATCTCCCAAAAATGTTTAATCCAGGTATTCATATACTTTATGTATGTCTCATTTTTAAGCAAAGCTCTCTCAAAAGTACAGACGGTATCCCTTCTGCATATCTGACCTATTTTAGCAGTAAATATCAGTGGATTGTGGTCCAAAACAATCCGAGGATGTTTTTCTATTTGGGATCCGCCTAGAAGGGAGTTGGATATCCAGAAATAGTCAAATCTAACCAAAGTCCTGTGGGGAGCGGAGAAAAAAGTACTACCATCTTTATGGGGATGCAATTTGGCCCAGAGATCTATTAAAGAGTTATGTTGTGCCATAGCAATCAATGCCCTATATGTTTTCCTCTTTCTGGTGGTATAACACCCCCCGCTTGTGTAACCGACCCTGATGGCCCATTAATATTAAAATCACCACAGCAGATAATGGGTTCAGGACATTGGGCTAGCTCTGTATCTAAAAATTGAAAGACATCTGGGTCGTCTTCGGTGGAGCCATATACTGAAACCAGCGTGAAATTCTCACCCCTGCAAATTATCTTTTTTTTGCTAGTGACCTGAATGCGAATGTCCGCTGGGTATGCTTTTTGATCCTGGTGATTATTCCTGTTGTCAATGTAAAAACCCAGGTTCTTGTAATTAGATACAGCTTCTAGTTTTTTGCCCTCTAGTTGGAGTTGTTAGTTGGGCTTTCGATGTCTACTGATCAACAGTGTTTTGCGTTTTGGAGTGTTTAACTCTAGCCTATTATCTGTTATGTATTCCAGCATTCCTACTAGTGATCTTTGTAGGCCAATCTTAGTTAGGCTCATCAGAACAACATCGTCCACATATGATAAGTGTGATAATGATAAGGATCCAAATTTGTGTCGATGAGATATAATCATGTTAAGTTTTGGTGCCAGGCCCGCCATGAAAAGGTTAAAGAATGTGGGTCCAGAACACATCCTTGTTTCAGCTCTTTGGTGGTTGTGACCTTTTTGATAGCCTTGAGCCGTCTCTTAGCTTTACTCTCATCCATGTGTTAGATATTCCACTTGCGCAGTTTTCACCATAAGATGTGATGGTCACACTGTCAAATGCCACCTTTAAGTCGACAAAACAGAGGTGAAGCTGTTGTTTTCTCTGAATATATTTGTCCGCGATCTGCGAAACCGACAGGATATTTGTGATTGTCCCACACCCTTTTCTGAACCCTTTTTGATTGAGGGGTATCAGTTTTAAAGTATCAGACTAGATTGTCAGTTATTCCAGTAGTAGTGAGGCATAATACTTTCCCTCCACGTCCAGAAGTGCTATTAAACTATAGTTGGACGCGGACGTTCTGTTGCCTCCTTTGAAGATTGGTGTAATTACTGTGCCTTGCCAGCTTGAGGGGATTTGTTTTTCTTTCCCCACCTCCTCAAATAAGTTTTTAGTCTTCCACTCCAGCAGTCCGTTTAGTGTGGTGATCGAAACTAATCCTTCCTATATTCTGTGAAATGCCCTTTATTAAGTTTTGTTTCTTCAATAATGAACAGTTAGTGCCAGCACATAGCTTTCCCGCAAGATAGAGGCTCTCTCCCACCTTTCCAGTACTTTGGTGGAAGCACAGGGTTTAACAGCCTTGGACTGGGCCGGGTTGTGCAAGATACAGGAACAAAAACATTTTTTTATGTGTCTGTCACTGCTTATCTGCCCTAGCCTGGATAATTCCACTGTGGGCATGTCTTTGACTAACTATTTTATGTATAATGTATCCATGCTTGCGATTGTTCAGTTCCCTCTGTAGCACTTTTTTGAGACTATTTATTTTTAGAGTTTTCTATAGCACGAACCAGACCCCAGATAGGGTAACAGAGCGCTTTACAAAGTGAGCAGGGAAAAAAGAAGCATTTGTATCCAATATCATCGATCAGTACAACGTAAAATAAGTAACAACAGAGACATTATAATGAACAAAATTGATTGTCGTTGCACTCTAAACAGTGTGTACAGTGTTAAGTAACACGAGTAAAACCAAGCAAATAACATAAGTGACAGAATTATCAAAACAAAGAACTCTCAATGCGTAGATCTTGGAGTCTTTAATGTTGCGAACAGCCAGCCGACACGTGTTTCATCGCATTCGCGATTCCTCAGGGCTGCAATGAACAAAAGTTGACAATGGAGCATGTATCTCGCACAATTACATTTCACCGTAAGACCTGGTTACATGATCTTGCATGCTCAGTGGTTGCTGCTACCAATGTACACAAATGTATCTGTGTATCTTGAGTGCCACCCCAACACATTCGTGTCGTAAGTGTGAAGTATTATCACTATTATTTCTAACCGTGCAGTTCAATAGTGATTTGGTGAAGTCATCCTTGGGTGTGACAGAACAATTCACATGAAAGAGGCAGAATCTCTGTGATAGAAGTGGACTATTAGTGTACGATTCAGTCATACAGCATGCTATAGTGAATATGTGAGTAGTCCAAAGACTCCGTCCCTAAAAACATATCCGTCACATACCTAATTGGCTGAGATCCAGTCAGAAGGTCTATATATCCACACGACAGAATAATAAAACATGATAACGGAAAAACCTCATTACTAATTGTCTTAAGTCAAATATACGGACAAAAACAATACTGTTGTGAGAATGTGAAACAAAAAATATATAAAAGAAAGCTCACCGCTCAGCTGGTGATACTTCCAACCCAGCCGGGCCCTTGACCGTGGATACTGCGATCTAGTATCCAATGTGTGGACAATTCTGCAATCAAATTAATAGTCTCAATTACAAAACATATCTCTGCACTTCCTAGTTTCAGAATGCAGTGATATGGAAGACATATTCTATCTAGTCGCCTGTTCTTGTAAGTGCAAAAACACCAGCTAAACACCAGAAAGGACAATGCACCTTAGCCTGTCACAAAACTGCTATTTCCTCTTGAGATCATGCGTGTACGGTACCAACACACTTCTCCCCTCACCACAAATAGTCTGTTAATATGAGGCACTCTTTGCAACAAACCATAGTAAGTAGCCATTCTGTGCACTTACTTCTTCAAAGACGCCAATACAAATCAGAGTGACGCTCTCAAGTATTTAGGGGTTTCTTTCTAGATGGCCCACGACGAGTCCGGTAATGCTCTGTGGGAATCATGGGTAATATCAATACAAAGTTCTATTGCAATATATGACTTAAAACATCCCAATTCAGGATGATATACGTACGCTCTTACCTTTTGGTATATGGAATACTTGGTAGTCGTGGGAGCTATCTGTGTAAACCGCGCTTCAAGCTGAAACAACACCAAAATAATGGGGGAGTTACGCTCCTGAATAGTCCCATGCTGTTTCATTCCTTACGTTCAGAGTCGGTGCATATCTCCGCAAATTCCAAGTGGCTTACCTATATCACGCGAAGCTGCGGCGTGTACAGCGTCCGGATCCGACGGCCGTGTTCCTGTTTGGACACGTGACCGGCGCTCTGACGTCATTAAATAGCGTCTCTATCTTACATGCGCCAATAAACTAGACCGTATGCTAGTGTACTAGGCATCCATGTTGAATCCCCATCTTGGGAAAATATCATAATTTACTAAACTACTCTGATTCCGTTATGCCTCGTATTTTTCGGCATGAGCATACAACAGAGGGGAGGTGAAACTTCATCTATATTCTATATCATAATTTACTAAACTACTCTGATTCCGTTATGCCTCGTATTTTTCGGCATGAGCACACAACAGAGGGGAGGTGAAACTTCATCTATATTCGTTGTCTGCGAATGGCAAGGCGCAAAGTGCAATTGCTAGTCCCCAAAATGACTGGCATATATATTCCCGGTCAGTCACTATAATCAAGCGTTCGATCTTTGGACAAAAGACCAATTCTGGTGTGTGAAAGTGTGAATACCGTGCTGGAAAACCTATATACTGCCAGTGCCGGTCTCATTCATACGTGGGTATCTACCTACACGATATTACACGTATTATATAATCATTACATCATAACACATGTATTGCAAAGTAAAATACAGTTTGAATATCAGACGAGGCATAAATGCCAAGATAGAGTACAGGGGAGTTATTGTGACTTTGAGGAGATACAAATCATAGTGTCAAAACGAATTCTAACAATATCTGTTTGTAACTGGAAATGCAACATTATCATGACTATACATTCCTTTCAGATATCAGTTCCCCAAGAAAAATTGCATTTCATGATCATAATTAAGTCCCCGTTCCACCGATCTAAGACGCATAATCCAGGTGGCCTCTGTACGCCTGAGCCTTAATTCTCGGTTGCCCCCTCTGACATCCAGGGGCACAGTATCTATGCCAAAGAATTTCACCAATTTGTTGGTCCTGTCACTTTGGCATGAGGCCACATGTAGGGCTACGGGATATTTGGGATCACCGTTAAGTATCGCCCTGATATGTTCCATTATTCTTTCTTTAAGTTGTCTGATAGTACTCCCTACATATAACTTGCCACAAACACATTCTATCACATAAATCACAAATTTTGTGGTACAGTTGATGTTAAATTTCACAGTGTAGGTCACACCATCCGGGCCCTTGAATTCAGTAGTGCCATGTTTCGCCCATTTGCACATACTGCAAAATCCACATTTATAAAAGCCAAGACTATGTTGAGTCATCCAAGTTGTAGTAGTAGTATCTCTAGGTACCGTGGGACTTAATTTGTTTCTAAGTGTATTACCTCTTCTGAATGTAATTTGAGGTCTGTCTGAAATACAATTGGAAAGAGCTCTTTCTGACCTCAATAGACCCCAATGTTTGGTGAGACTCTTACGTAAAGTGTCATGGAGTGAATTGTAGTCAGTCACCATTCTAATCTGTTCCCTTCCAGTAGTGATCGCCTTGTGTGTAACTGTGAGGGTGTGTGATCTCTCCACTTTCATCACCCTTTTTTCCGCTTTCTTAATAATCTTGTGAGAGTAACCTCTGTTGTAAAATCTCTCCTTCATGCCAGTCAAACAGCTCCTGAACTCCCCATCCTCACTGCAGTTCCTTTTTGCCCTTAAGAACTCGCCATACGGTATGGCATTTATTTGGTGAGGGGGGTGTGAGCTTGAAGCATGCAAGACTGCATTGCATGCAGTGGATTTCCTGAACAGTCTACTATGCAGACGGTTTGATGCAACATAAAACTCAATATCCAGAAATTCAATATTAGTTTTACTCCAGTTCATGGTGAACCGGATTTCCCATGAATTGTCATTAAGATATCTGAAAAAATCTTGTAAGAGCTCCTCAGAGCCGGACCAAATCAGGATGCAGTCGTCAATATATCGACCCCAAAAAATAATGGAGTCGATATATTGTGCACCCTTCATACTCCAAATCATATCGGATTCCAAAGCACCCATGAACAAGTTGGCAAACGAGGGTGATATTTTTGAACCCATGGCCACTCCCTTCTTTTGACAGTACCAGTTTTTATCAAACATGAACACATTATTTTTGAGTATGAGCTCAATCATTGTCGATAACATTAAGGTATGTTGCCAGAGTGTGGCAGGTCTGTTATGTAAAACCTTGTTTATTGTTTGTATGCCTAGGTCTAGATTAATACTGGTATACAGTGCGACTACATCTAAAGTGACAAGTAGAGATCCCTCTTGCCACTGGATGTCCGCTAAGGTACTTAAAATGTGTTTACTGTCCTGTATGTAGGAAGGTAGGTTTCTGACCAGGGGACCCAGGAAAAGATCCACGTATTCCGCTAATCTTTCGGTGGGGCCCCCAATGCCAGACACAATAGGTCTCCCTGGTGGAAAGGGGAGTTTTTTATGAACTTTAGGAAGCGTATATAGCCATGGGTAAGTTGGTCTAAACACCTTGAGATATAGAAATTCTTCCTCGTTCAATAGCCCATTTTGTTTCCATTTAAGCAAAAGTGAATTGATTTTCAAAGTTAAAGGACCCATGGGATTGTGTGTGAGATGTTCGTAGCAAGACTCATCCTTTAATTGTTGAGAGATTTCATAGTGATAGTCTACCCGATCCATTATCACTACGTTGCCCCCCTTGTCTGCCTCCCTGATGGTTATGGTTTCGTCTTTCATGAGTGTAGTCAGTGCATGTCTTTCCCCATGGGTAAGGTTATCCTTGTATTTAAACATCCTGTCTTTTCGATGACTGTTCAGGTTATCCAAGTCCTCTAACACCCGTTTGTGAAACATGTCTATTGCATTGCCACCAGGTAGTGTGGGAATCCATTTGGATTTTGATTTTAAACCACTGACAATGCTGTAGTCAGATTCTATGTCTAGCTCCTCCAGCAGTTGGTCCATGTCTAGAGGAGAATCCTCCATATCAGTTAATGACAACAGAAGGTGAGTTGCATGCACGTCTTTTAATGATAGAGTATCAGAAGTATTGTGTACAGGTGTAAGTCTACTTTCTCTCCCCCTTCTTTCTGACCCATAGAAATGTTTTTTAAGCTTAAGATTCCGAATAAACTTAAAAAGATCGATCTTTAGTTTGCAGATATCCCCAGTGGCGTAAGGGTTGAAGCTTAAACCCCTACTCAGGAGAGAAATCATATCTGGAGTCAGAATAAGTTTAGATAAATTGATGACCTGTACATCCTGATTCTCAATGTTTACTGATTCTTGTTGGCTCCTGACCTCAATTTCCTTCGATAAACCTCTGAACTTCCTGCCCCTGCCTCGTCTGGTCTTTGTTCGGGCTGATTTCTTGGGGGCACGTATCTGTTGCCCTTCCTTATACGTAAAACCTCTTGAAAAAATGCTGGCATATTTTGTCTATCTTGGTTGTCCGAATCACCCCCGGTGGTATTAATGGAGTTTAAAGAGGCGTTACTGGAGGACAAAGAGGCAGGTTCTGAGCTATTCTTGCTTCTACTATTGGTTTTGGAGCTATTCGGGATTAGGGAGTCGTATTTTTTGTCAAAAGTAAAAATTCTCCCTCGTGTATAATCCAACTCATCCCTCCTAAATTGCCGTGCTTTCCTGTTCTTAATCTCCGATTGGTGTTTCAAAAGGATTTCATCCAAAATAGTGTAGTTTTTGATTGTTGGTTCGGGCAGATTTAGATCTTTAATTTCCTGTTCTAAAATGGCTATTTCTGCCTGTAATTTAGTGACTTTACGCTCCGAACTAACAATCAATAACTCCATAAGAGTAATGGAGTTGATATTAAGAGATTCTTCCCATTTTACCATGAGATCCGCATCTAAGTCGTCATAGGTGGGGAATATTTGGCCTCGTAACCCTCTAGGAATGCGTTTTAACCTCAGATATTGCTTGAGGGTCACCCCATCCCACCATTTAGAATTTTCCAATTTCTTAAGTCTTTCTAATTTCAGAAATTTATCCTTAAGACCCTCTACCCGAGGGGGATTAGTACTGGTAGAAGCAGATTGCGTGGACATCCCTTTGGCTAAATTATCAAACAGCTCTTCTGCCACTTTAGTACGGTCCATGATATGGACACAAACAGTCTCCCTATCTAGGGGTATTCTAGATATATCGGGATGAATAAGAAGTCAAAATTGTGCGTGGCGGCTACCCTATTAACTGATAATGAACTAACAAAAAGAGGCTTTTAATCAGTAAGAGAAATGGGTGCACAGCCCGTATAGACGCACATCAGTTAGAACCTGCTGACTATTATGGTGCAAAACGGCGAGTGGAAAGACCTTGAACCACTCAATGGAGTAGAAAGAAAACTACCCCTATGTGAACAAAATTGATTGTCGTTGCACTCTAAACAGTGTGTACAGTGTTAAGTAACACGAGTAAAACCAAGCAAATAACATAAGTGACAGAATTATCAAAACAAAGAACTCTCAATGCGTAGATCTTGGAGTCTTTAATGTTGCGAACAGCCAGCCGACACGTGTTTCATCGCATTCGCGATTCCTCAGGGCTGCAATGAACAAAAGTTGACAATGGAGCATGTATCTCGCACAATTACATTTCACCGTAAGACCTGGTTACATGATCTTGCATGCTCAGTGGTTGCTGCTACCAATGTACACAAATGTATCTGTGTATCTTGAGTGCCACCCCAACACATTCGTGTCGTAAGTGTGAAGTATTAGTTAGAGACATTATAATGTTCGGGATACGGATGCAGAGAAAGGAACAGCTTTGTTATAGGGAGTCAAAATGTGATTGAAAAGGAGTTCTCTTCGCACAAGAGTTTGCATCTGTCTTGGGAATTGTGATGAAATTACGGTAGGAGTTTGCTCATCAGGAATGATTTTGCTTCCTTTTGAACGTTGAGGTAATTTTTCTGATGAATGCTGGAAGCGAGTTCCAGATTCTTGGCGCCCCTCTCGAAAATGGTCTGTTGGAGGTTTTAGTCTTGGTGAACTTTGCGGGTTTCAAGAGTAGGTTATCTGTGCTCCTGGACTGTCTGTTTCTGTTTCCTCCAGATAGTGTACGTTTTTGGGCTAGGAACTGCGGGGTATTGTGGTGTAACGCCTTATGAGTAATACAAGCAATCTTTAGTTGAATACGTGCTTCATAGGGTAGCCAGTTTAGTTCCTTCGGGTGTGGCGATATGTGGTTGAATTTCCTTGATCCTGAAATAAGTCTAGCTGCGGCGTTGAGATGGGCTTATAGGGGTGTGGTAGAAGTTTTGGGGATTCCAGATAGGGTGGAACAACCGTACTCCAGCCTATTTTGAGTTCAAGTTGGAGGGCATTAGTTTTTGCCGCGAAGAATGAGGAAAATTCGTCACTGCTTAACTGAGAGGCTTATGCTAAGAGTGAAGATTTGGCTAGCTTGTTCGATTGTTGATTCAGAATTTTGAAGAGTTTTTTAGGTCTATTCTTGGCATTATCTAGTTCCGATTTGAAGAAGTATTTTTTTGATCTTTGAATGCTTTTGTTGTATGATTTTCTTGCTTTCCGGAGTAGATTCAACTGGGGAGTGGAGGGCTGAGACCTCCATTTCCATTCAGTTGATCTGAGTTTGCGTCTCTCCTCGTTCAGGGCTTCACGGAACCATGGGTTTTTGTCCTTGTCAGGGATTCTTTTGAGTTTTGGCAGTGCAACTTGGTTGAATATTCTGGTCATCGTGGAGTTGTAGTGATCAGTGAGGGCAGTGACGTCACCTAGGTGGTTGGGAGGGATAAAAGCTTTCTCACAATGAGAGGCTAACTTAATCCAGTTGATGTTCTTAGTGTCTCTTATCCATTGCTTAGGTTTAATTTGTTGTGGGAGGATTTTCTTGTTACAAGAGGGGATTTGGAAAGTGATAATGTGATAGTCTGACCAGTCACAAGCGGTAATCGAGATCGATTCAGTAGTGTTTGGTTTGGAGATGAGCCAATCTAGCGTGGCACCTTTTGAGTGAGTGGGCTCTGTGATAGCTTGGGCCAAGGAGTGGTCCACAAGGAAGGATGTAAGGGCATTGACCTGTGTGTCCAGATTGTTCTCCCAGTGTAGATTGAAGTCACCCAGGAAAATGTCATTAGAGTGAGGGGCCAAGTTAGCCGTGATGATTTCCATGAGTTGTTCTGTGAAAGATATGTTTTGCCCAGGAGGATGGTAGAATATATGTCATTTGAGGGAGAGGTTACTAGGTGAATTTACAGAGATCCCTAGGTATTCACAGAAGTCCAGGGGTTCCGCATGAAATTTAGAGACTGTGAGGTCAGAGCGATATATGCAGGCTAATCCACCACCTATGTTGTGAGGTCTGTCTAGTCTAGTGATGTTGAAATCTGGGGGGACCAGAAAGTCAAGGCATGGAGAGGATGATTCCTTGAGCCATGTTTCTGTGAGGATGATTATGTCCATAGTCATGCTAAGGATGAGGTCAGCAATGTCAGAGGCGTGTTTAGTGGCTGAAAGGCAATTTAGAAGAAGGCAGAAGATCTGGTTTAGGGCATTCTTTGGACTAGGTTATCTTGGATTGGGGTTATAGACTTAAGATTATTCCGATTTATTCCTCTGTGGATAGAATGTGATGTTCTGCAAGGGTTGATGGAGACTAGGTGGATAGGGAACTCTTCTTTATCAATGATATGGTTGGGTGGAGGTTCGTACAGCCGTAACAGAGATTGCAGTTCCTGGTCCGTAATAGAGTTAGAGCGATTGCGCATGCGCAAGAATCGATTGTCTAGCGGCAGGGGAGTAGCTGTTTTTAGCGAGTTTTGAAGATATTTTAGTGTAGTAAATGCTTTTTCCGCAAGTTGTAGGATGGTTTTGATCTCAAGGATAACGTTTTGAAGGTTTCTAGCTGTGCGGTAAGAGGTCTTGATACAGTCATGTTCCATCTGTTGATGCTGTGTGGAGGGCAGGAAATGGGGGGTCAAGGGAGTAGGATTAAAGTTGTTTCTCATGGAAGTTCTAGTCGAGGGTGATAAAAAAAGTGCGAAGTAAGGGGGGCAAATTGTTTATCTTTCTTTCACTGAGTGTGGGTGCATGGCTGGGACGAGATTCTTCAGGGGAGGGAAGGGCGGCGGGGGTAGAAGTAGTAGGGTCCCTAGATGTGTTGCGAGAGAGAGAGGAGGATAGCGGAGTAGTATGTGCTAAGGAGACAGAAATATTGCCTCTTTCCTCGGTTCTATGTAAGGGAGGTGGTTGGTCTTCAACCAGAGAAGAGTGGGCAATGGGGATAGTAGTAGGGCCCCTAGATGTGCTGGAAGATGTTAAGGATGTTGAGGGTGACCATGCAGTGCCTGAGAAGGAGATTGAATTGTTGCTTCTATCACTTCTTAAGAGTGATATGGGTTGATGTTCTATCTGAGGAATGGTGGGCGTAATGTTGAGTTCCTGAGATTTTCCGTGCAGTAAGTGGGAAGGAAGGGAAGTTGGCATTTTCTCTTTCCACTGAATTAGGTGAGGGAAGGGGTTGAGGGGAGGAGCTGCGTGAGGTGGCAGATTGTGTCAATGCAATGTGTGCATAGGCCGGAGCGTAGATGGGGTCTCTGTCCTCTAGTCTGGGTGTGGAGGGTGGTCTATGATCTTCAGTAGAGGAGGAGGAGGAGGGAATAGTGAGGGCTTGAGAGGGATTGGGTGAATTAAGGGTGCGTGTTTTTAAAGTGATAAAGTATTTGTCGAAGAGTTCTAGGTCCTTGTTAGCAGCATGAATAAGGACAGTGCCATTTTTATAGGATGTTATATTCAAGGTGGCTCTGACGATCTGTGAAGGATTCGTAGTATTCCTGGTTCCGTAGGGAAAAGTTTTATGGTCTTGGATGGAAAATAACTCATGGAAAGCCGATCGCCTTTTAACTATTTTTCTAGTGAAAAATAAGAGGTTATTGATTATGGTGACTTTTATGACGTTGTAGGAGTGATCTAGGAATAGGGTATCCGGGTTTTTTCTGAGCAGGTTGTGTTTGAAGGTTTTTGCGGCGTTTTTTGATAGCTTAGGAGGGTATTGAATAGAGTAGGCGCTATTGCCTTCAGGTATCATGGATGGGTCAGTCATGATGAGGAATTCCTTTGGCCGTGAGGAGTGACAATAATAAGGTAAAGGACAAATTGTGTAGAGTAATTAAATATTAGCCGTTACAAGATGGCTGCAAGGTTAGTTGGGGCCGTTACAAGATGGCCGAATATTCTGGGCTTCTTAATGGGTGTAGGCGAATGATCATTCAATAAGGGTTAGACAAAAGTCAGATGCAGAGAGAGTATAGGATAGCCATTACAAGATGGCTGCCAACCTTTTATTAGGTACCTTTACAAGATGGCCTCTGATGAAGTTATGAGCTGAGAAAAGAGGAGGCTGTAAGAGTGTTCATAGCCATTCCAAGATGGCCACCGGTGTTGGGGTAGTCCTCACCTATGCACACAGTAGATAGCTGTGAATCAGGAGATTGGCAAAAGTAGAAGTGAGGTAATGAGGGGTAGAAACTTGTGGTAAAATGGCTCTCCTCAGTTAGGGCACTATCCCTAACGTTTTCCCCCAGAAATGATCCCAAAGATAGCAATCAATGAGCTGTGATCAGAATTAATCCTCTAGCATATGGTTACTCACTGTTTTGCCTGGGTCCAAAGATCTTTGCGTGATGTGTGTCCATCCTTCGAGTGATAAGAGCTTGCCCGGCAGAGTTAAAGCCTTCAGAAACTGACGAGGACGTGAGGAGCGCTGACGGGCCTCAGCTCCATAGATCCCTCCAGGCGCCGTGTAGGGGGGCTTTGTGGGTCCTGTATTGAGTGCCGGGGGCTCGGCAGCACGGCACCCGCGTGGGTCGAAGGGCCGTTCCGGGAAACTGCACAACAGGATTCTGGCAGTCCCGCTCTCGAGGGCTTCCCCAGCCTCAGGCCACCTCGGAACAATGCTGGATGTCCAGATTCAGCATCGGTATCCAGAGTTGGGTCAGAGGGTCTGCACAACGACAGGGACCAGACTCCGATTCAGCACCTGGTAACAGGTGTCGGGTCAGAGGGTCCGCACAACGACAGGGACCAATCTTCGATTCAGCACCCGGTAACAGGCGTCGGGTCAGAGGGTCCGCACGACGACAGGGACGTCAGCAGTCCAGTAATCCTCCTTGCGATTACTGGATATAGGATAAAACAGTGTTGACCATAAAATTACTTATGAAACTCTCACTTTATATGTGATATGAGTAAACTACTGATCACCAACATTATTTACAATCTGTGTATATATGTTTATCAGACATTTAAAAAGTCACACCAATTTAGCGAATAACCACAGAAGTGGAATATACGTATTACACATTTTTGTGACAAATTTGTGAATATAAAATAAAACATACACATCCTTCTGGGCACATATGTTTCTGGATGCAGAAAACCATTTTGTGGTGTTCTTGGTGTCCAATAAAATAAGGACATCACCACCAAACAAGCCCTTGCTTCATATAGTTAGGAGAAAGTGTGCATGTTTACCACTTTGTAGTGTCATTGTGCTCCCTGTAGGACACACCACCAGTTTTATCACAAATGACTGGATGAAGAGACAAAAGGAACAAACACATTGTGAAAATGCAAAAAGCTCACTGGAGTGATTGCCTATAATCCATTATGCATTTATAGTGTAGAATACGCACATAGCATTTACTAAATGAGGTAGCACAAACACATTAACCTGTGTAAACTAGTCCAGCTGGGTAAAATGTTGTGCAAATCTATGGACTCATGTTGGGTAAATGGTCAGAAGATGTTCCTTTCTGGTCCTGATTCTCATTTTATAAACATTAAACTTCAATGGGAACAAGTTACAAATGTACACATATCAGGTATCCCAGTTCAGGCTCTGCTTCAGTAAAGTAGAAACAATCCTAACTTCATGGGCTTTACAGGGGCAACAGAAGTGTGTTTACAATGTGAAATCCTTAATGGAGGTGATTGTATCCTTGATCTATTGGAGCGCAATCACCTGTATAGTGACTGTCACAAGTGATTTCTTTCTTAAATTCTCTTGTTCAATGCAGTGTCCATAGGTCTCCCTTTTAAATGCTCTAAGTATAGAAATGCCCAAAATACATAGCAACACTCACATACCCAATGACAAACACACACAGGCACTCTCACACCCACTCACAGGCCCACGGAGAGACTCCGTTACTAGGGCACAGACCCACTCAGACACTCATGCGCCCACTCACCAACTCATAGACCCACTTACACACTCACAGACCCACACAGAAAATCAGAGACCCACTCATGAACCCACTCATGAACCCACTCATGAACCCACTCATGAACCCACTGAAGGACTCATGTGCCCACTCACAGACCCACTCAGACACTCACATACATACTCTCAAAGCTACAGGTTACAATTTGGAAATAACGTTTATAAAAAAACAGAGGTTTCAGGGGCATTGTAGTTCAGAAATATCAGTTAAAAAACTATGCATTTCCACTAAAAAAAATTACTGAAAAAACAAAGGTTACACATTGTACAAAACCATTGCATTTCAACAGTTATACCGACCTGTGTTGACTTTGACTTATGCCCCTACAAAAGACTGTTTATTAATTTATTAAATTATTTTTTTTTTTTTTTTTTTTTTTTAAATTAATAATTTATTAACACTCATACCATGGTCAGTAACATCACTGATGACATCACTGAGGACATCACTGATGACATTATCCACAGAACCACTCACACATCCACTAACACTTCCATACTACCGCTGAAGCAGCGTATTGCCTTCAAGGCCCTCTGTCTGGTCTTCAAGGCACTACATGGTGCAGGACCTAGACCTCTCCAACGCCTGTTCTCGTGGTACACACCCACCAGAACACTTAGGTCTACAACTGCCTGCCTGGTGAAAGTCCCCAAATATAAGAAGTCCAGGATCGGAGGCAGATCTTTCAGAGTGGCTGCAGCTAAGCTGTGGAACAGTTTGCCGGCCGATGTCCGCCAAATCACCCATCTCCTACCCTTTAGGAAACGAATCAAAACTTGGCTCTTTCCTTCACCCCTTTAGCTTGCCAGTTAAAGTTCAACCTCCCTGTCTATAAACCCAGGAGTAGCCACCAGCGCCAGGATACCTGCAAGGTGACAGTTGCGCTTAATAAATGTTTTAAATAATTTTTTTTAAAATAAATTAAATAAATACAACCTCTCAAACACACACATACCCACACAACCATTAACAAACACATTCAGAGACACATACTACTACTAACACACTCACTTATTCACCAACTCACATAAGCACTCACTCACCCATACAGCCATTCTCAAAGCTACTCACAGACCCATACAGCCACTTACACATCCACAAAACCATTTACACAGACTCATAAAAACACTATCTTACCTACTCATATGTCCACACAGCCACTCACATACCCATACAACCGCTATCAGGTGTCCACAAAGCTGGCCTCATGTATAATAAATAGGTAGGGCACTTTTTATGACTCCCAGTTACTGGCTCTAAATATTAGGATAAAGGTTTACAAGGAACAGCATAGCACAGTCCAGGTATTTGAATTGCAAAATGTATTTTATTTTTCAAAGCAGTCAATGTTCCTTACAGGAATCTGTGCTAATGCTACAAACAAAATCCCATTTGGGAAAATCATTTACAGGGACAGACACCACAACACAATTCCTAAAGGGGTATCTGTCCAATGTAACAACATTCATCTTCTCAATGTTTTATCACCTCCTTCCAGGATTGAGTAACTTTTAAAAATGTGATTACCACAATTGCAGTCACAAACCAGTGACAAAGCTCAACGCTAATTGTAAAAAAAGAGGCAATGCACCCTTCATAGCTTCTATTTGTGATTCAGAATGAGTTAGTAAACCTTTGTGCTATACAAAAAGTCTTTACCAAATTACAAAGTGTGTTTAGTACATGGCAAACCACCAGTTTTATGACAAGAACATTATTTGGTGCATCATTTGATGTGAGGCATTTCAAGAAATGGAGAGAGGCAGTGTTTTCATGTTTGCTCACATACGGGTTCAAAGATGGAAACAAGTTTGACGAGCACCCGGCAAATCTCTAGTATCAACAACGAAAAAATTGGCACGAAGCTGCTGCTCACCTCCGGAAACTTTGACATTGCCTTCAGAAAACTCCTCAAGACCTTCGAGCAGTAGCAGCACCCTCCCCCCTCCCCTCAGCGCCTTGGACCCTCACGGGTAAGTTGCGCGCTTTACAAGTACCCCGATTGATTGATTGATTGTTTCATGCTAGGAAACCTGCTGCTCTCGGCACAACACATGCTGGCAAGGTACAGAAAGGAAGGCATTTGCAATACATCATCAGGTGCAGAATACATACCTGTTGCCCTGAAACTCACAAACCACCTTTGCTACATGACTCCACTCCAGAGCTCCAGGTTCATTTCTCCACCACTTCTCAATCACTGCATTACACTGATCAGTGGAGCTGCCAAGAACGATGTCTGAAAAATAGTCGCAGGCTGGAAAAACCCATTGGATGAAAGGACCACAAGAGAGATTGATCAGCAGCTCTCCTTTCACACCACCTGGTAAAAAAAGGTACAGAAATGGATTACATATTTTGAATGAATTAAATTAAATTAACCTCTGGTCATCCCTTGGTAGTTTGGCACGGAGCAGCCAGGCTTAACTTAAGGGGCAACACTTCTAACAGTGAAACAGGGAAAACACCACAAAAGAGATACCACACCTGGTTCGAAAACTAGAGCTTAGTTTAATGAACAAAACAAGACCAAAACTACAGAATATAATACATAAAAATTGAGTTATGAATTTTTAAAGCATAAACTGAAATGTAGTACTTAAAAGCATAAAGCGCCAACTGGGGCTATCTGGTCATGCTTGGCCAGGGACATCCAAAGGTTCAGGCCAACCACTATGGAGTGTGGGCCTGATATTGGGCCTAGGCTTGTCCTTCTGTAAAGTACCTTGGCTGTGTCATCAATGAAGCCAAGATGCGAGAAGCAAAGGGGCGATGTGTTGTCATCGACCCACAGGATAAAGGTGATCCAACAGCTTTGATCCACGCAAAGTTGAAGTTGCATCCAAAATGGAGTATCTGTGCAGAGCAGTCAGTGATGCATCACCCTCAATCCTCTCAAGGGTGGTAATACTTCTGCTGTTGAAGAGATGCACTAGTTACGAGCTACAGAGTTGACAGTGATGCATGAATTCTGCTAGAGCAGCACTTCAGACCCACTTCCAAGTGTCCAGGACTGGGTTTGCACCACCAAAATACGTTGAAGTTCCCGAGCCAGGAGGAAAGCCAGCAAGCTTTAGAAGCCACTTTGTTTCTGGATGCAAATGATGTGGGTCCAATCCTTCTCACCCTGGCAAGGAGGACAGCAGGCAACAGGTCAGCACAGCAGAGTGGCTGTCCTTCAGCAGCACATCCGTCCTTCTACCTGGAAGAGTATCCACAGATCCAGAAGTGTACTGAGTTGGGAGGGTCAAAACGTCAGTACTTATTCCCACTGGTGCCTGTGATGTGAGGGAGACTTCAAAGAGGGGCTTTGAAGTACTCAGAAGAAGTCCCTTATCCCCCTGGCTACAGACTCAATACAGTGGGTTAAGCAGATTATTCAGGTTTAAATATGAGGCTCTGAGCAGTTCTGTCCTCCCACCCTGCTAATGAGGGCCCATCAGGATTTGAATGGCCCATCAAATCACACCCAAACCCCAGACGTGTATTGGATAAAGGTTACAGGCACACTGGGCTTAGCAGAAAAATACCATCTTTCTAAAAGTGGTATTTTTTAAATTGTAATGATCACTTGACTTTACCATTTAAGAGGATTTATAATTACTGTTCCATAGGTGATAATGTACCCGCACCACAGGGGAACTGCCTCTCACATGTTGGAGGAGCACTGGGTAAACTTTCTAAGGGACCACTTGAACCACCAACCCAGGCAAGTTGTGATAGGCCAGTCAGCCAGGGAAATACCAGAGTACCCCATCACAGGAGCCTCACAAAAGGGACAAAAAAATGTCACACCACAGTTGGAATCAGATTACACACATGAGCAAAAATCCAGGGCCTTAACCACACTCCTGATATGGGAGCACATTGCAAAATGAAGAAAAGAAGGGTCCCTAGGGCATAATGGCATTCCTCTCACAGTCTTAAAGGGTTAAAGAATGTGCAGGAATGTTGGACCCTCTTTTTCTTGTAGTCAAATCCCTTAGTATAATCCCAGCTTCATGGGAAGGCTCCAAAGTCTCCCCAATCCATACAAGTGGCGACTGTTTGGCACTGCTTGGTTGCCCTGATTGACAAGGAGGTAAAATATTTTGCAGGAAGAGTGCCAGCAGATCTCACATCTTGGGCAGAGGAGAACGAAATAATTCCTCTCAACCAGACATGTTTCTGTAAAACTTCAGGCATGACAAGAAACATCTTGACCATTTCACTACTCACAGACATGGCAAAGGCCTCCAATCTGCAATTATACCTTAGCTTCATCGACTATAGCACATCATTTGACCATTTAGATAGGGCAAGACTGTGGGGGAAGCTGGCCCACTGGAATATTCCCCACGCTCTACTAAGCATGCTGATACTTCGGCACATGGACACGTGGATACAGGTAAAACTGAAAGCAGGTATACACCTTTCCAGACGGGTACCAATAACCAGAGGCCTGAAGGAAGGGTGTGTTCCACCTTGTTCAATTGCTTTGCGGCTGACTTGATGCAAGAACTCAACACCAGCAACTACCATGCCCCTAGCCTGGGAGGAAATACCTTAAACAGCTTCCTGTATGCTGATGATGTAGTCCTGGTCACCAACACCCAGGTGGGCCTGTAACTTCTCCTTAACACAATTAGTTGGTCCATTGCTTTTACATGGTGTGCCAATGCTAAACAATTCCTCCCTGGTGGGTCATAAAAATGTAAATTGATACTTGTATAGCGCACTACTCACCCGCAAGGGTCTCAAGGCGCTTGTACGAATACCGCTGTGGAGCCCATCCTGGCTTTCCCTGTGAGGTATCCACTCCTGGGCACCCCCAAGGTGGAGGCCAGGCATCCTTAGCGTTGTGGGGGCCGTTGTGGAGATTAAGCAAGCTATTCCCCAGAGTTGCAGAGTGGGACCCATGATTGGAATAGGCACCGAGGCGAGAATTATCAGGTCCGTGGAATTTTTGAGCCCAAGACCCGCCGAGGCAGGGAATTGAACCCTGGTCCCGGGCTAGATCTCGGCATCAGGGTCTGCCGCTCTAACCATTGAGACACACTTCTCTACCCTTATGTCTACATGACAAAGTGCAAGTGCTGAAAAGTGCCACCATATTTATCAAGTGCAAAGTGAAAAACAGTACATAATGACAAAAAAAGTTTGAGAGGCAATGCTGTAAAATATTGTAATGAAATGTATATACTGGAACAAACAAAGACAGGTAAACAAGTCCTCACTGGCGTTAAGGCCCAGTGGCGTCTTAGTATCCAACTCCAGTATGTACCTGGTTTCTAGTTTGCCAAGGACAGCTTTCCGGTTGCCTCCCCATCTGAGGGGTAGGACCGCTTCTATTCCAAAAAATCTCAGATGTTCAAGACTTTTGTTGTGGGAGTCCTTAAAATGCTTCCAACATTCTGCATGCCACAAGAACACTCAAGCATATACACTGCACTCAGTTTTACAGGTGAGCAACTTGATGATGGGCACTGTATGAACTTAAACAGGATTTAACTAGCACCAAATGTGCATGCTCTGCAAGATGTGCACTTAACAAACCCTCTTTCTAGAGTTCAACCAGGTGTTGGTCGTTTTTATTTCAAGACTACTACTGACCAGTGTATCACTCACCGAGTGAACTTACCTAAAGGTGATGAGAGGAGTC